>NC_136710.1:9943999-10543999 GCF_947650265.1 Symphodus melops
AACAGCTATATTGCAGAAGAAAAACAGTTGTATTACAGTGGATAAATAAACAGCTATATTGCAGTTGCTAAATAAACAGTTATATTATTGCAGTGGATAAATAAACAGTTATATTGCAGCAGAAAAATAAACAGTTATATTGCAGTGCACAAATAAACAGTTACATTATATTGCAGTGGATAAATAAACAGTTATGTTGCAGTGGATAAATAAACAGTTACATTATATTGCAGTGGATAAATAAACAGTTATGTTGCAGTGGATAAATAAACAGTTATATGGCAGAGGATATATAGTTATATCGCATAGGATAAATAACAGTTATATTGCTGTAGACAAATAAACGTTGAACCCTGGACTGACTTGAGAACATTTCCCACCTTAAAACGTTTCCATTTTTCATATTGCAGTGGATAAATAAACAGTTATATTGCAGTGGATAAGTAAACAGTTGTATTGCAGTGACTGAATGAATAAACAGTTGTTGAACAGTTAATGCAATATTGCACACACTAATGAAATTTACCAGCAGTGAGTTATTGCACTGTGCAAGTGATGACATTCTTGCACATAGTATTCCCATCTTGTTTGTAGGGGGTTATGGGTTGAGGAGTCTTTCTACTGCTTTGGGAAAGAAGCTATTCAACTGCTGCCAGAGGCAAGGGTGGTGAAAATGCAGTGTCCAGGGTGAGATGTGTCGTTTTTGATGGATGAGGCACGCCTGTGGAGACGGCGCGAGTGGATGTCTCTGAAGGATGGGAGAGGGGAGCCAACAATCATCTGAGCAGTTTTGATGATCCGCTGAAGTTCTTTCTTTTCTTGCTGCAGTGCAGCGAGAGCAACAGGCAGTGCAGCCGTATGTCAGGATGCCCTCAATTGTGCAGCAGTAAAAGTTCTTCAGTAGATAACAAGGGTCCTCAGGAAAAAGAGGCGTTGGTGTGCATTCTTTAACAGGTGTGCCGTGTTCAGGCTCCAGGTCAGACCCTCTGAGATGTGCACTCCCAGGAACTGAAAGCTGGAGACACGTTTGACGTCTTCCTTTTATGTGCAGACTATCATGAAGTGTTTCTTTTTTTTTTTCCTGTAATCAGTAACTCTTAAGAAGCATGTCTACAAATTCCTTGTTATAGGCTAGACAGAAGACATTACCCTCACTTGTAATATCACACAAGCATTCCTTCAGTCTCAGTAAATTATTTCTTTTTCAGCTTCAAACATACATTAACTCCTGTTCAACTCTATATCTGCTGCTAGGAGAGTCTTACAGTCAAACTGTTACATCTACAAAGACCTAAGACAAGAGTTACTCTGAGATGGAAGACAGATTTAAAATAATATCCCCACAAATGGACCAAGATAAATGAATTCAAGAAAATATGTACAAACAGTTTGTGTATTGAGCTGTTGTCATGAAAGCTAAATGCTGTGGCTAAATGGCTACATTGGAGAGGGTCATTTATAACACGCTAGCTGACATACAGTACATGTTGGGTACGGTTGAAGTTAACTTGAAGATGGGCAAAAAAAGAGATAAGTTATAACAGCCCTAAATGATGTCTTTATTTGTATGTGCAATAACTTGGGTCAGCTGACTCTCCATGCTAAGCTCTCCTGCTAATTATGAAACAACAAAGACATGAATAACGATGCAGAAGAATGTTACGCCACAATCTGCTCTGAATAAATTCTACAACGCTGTACACTCGCCTTCTTAGTCAGTCTCTCTATTTTCTCCTCTTAGCTTCAGTCCATCCTCTTTGCCTCAGTCATCGTATCAAACAGTACAGAGACAAGTTAACTAGCTTCTTTTAATAACTGGAGGCTTGTATGTGAACTTGTGCCATGAAGCCATACATGCTTCTGGTGAGATAAGCCTGTAGAGACGTACTGCAGTGAACAGTTTCCTCTGTTCCATAGAACTTAAATCATTTTAAAATCCCAGAGGCGACAAAAAGTTTCCTGTTGATTAGTTTCCAAAGCTAGGTTTTGGTGTAAGACACCAGGCTAGAATCCAAATGACGTAGAACTTGTTAGTTTTGGTCTCTCGTGAGATTTTCTTGATAACAATGTTTACACCTCTTAAAAAAAAAAAAAAAAAAACGGCCTCAGACACTTCAACACATCTCCTCCTGATCCTCATTAACATGTTGCTGTTATATCTACAGGGGCAGTGTTCGTCTTCCCCCTCGAGGCTCCCCTTCCTGAAAGGCCTCGCAGTGATGGTGTGACATACGTGAATATTCCTGTTAGTCCGACGTCCAAAAAGCAGCTCAACTACATGGAGCTGGAGCTGCAGGAGTCAGGTCATGGACCCCGAGGGACCGCCCCACATCTCCCGCCTCAGAGTAATGATACATCAGTAATCGTCTTTGAATAGTTTTTATTAATTCTCGTTCTAATAATATTAACTTTATATACATATATGTGTGTGTGTGTGTGTGTGTGTGTGTGTGTGTGTGTGTGTGTGTGTGTGTGTGTGTGTGTGTGTGTGTGTGTGTGTGTGTGTGTGTGTGTGTGTGTGTGTGTGTGTGTGTGTGTGTGTGTGTGTGTGTGTGTGTGTGTGTGTGTGTGTGTGTGTGTGTGTGTGTGTGTGTGTGTGTGTGTGTGTGTGTGTGTGTATGTGTGTATATATATGTATGTATGTGTATATATATATGTATGTATATATATGTATGTATATAAATATATATATATATGTATATATATATATATAGAGAGAGAGAGAGAGAGAGAGAGAATCATTAAAAACAAGAACAAAGCAAACACAAAAAAACAACAACAGCAAGAACATGACAGATGCAAAAACTAAAACCCCACAGATCCAACCCAACCATTACAAGAACTATCATAAGAACCCAGGCAAAACAAGAGCCCAACAACACGAGCTGAGACCAAGAGGACAGAAGATTAAAAGGATTAAGAAACTGAAAGCAAATAAAAAGATAATAGCAATAACAAGTTAAGAGCAGTAAGAGAAATAGAATACATTATCAAATAGGAATCAATGTGGATCTTGAACAGTCAACTATCTTTTTCCAGCTTGTGTGTTGAAGTTTGAGAACTGTTTGTCACAGTAAGATAAAGTATTGAAACTTTCAGCCCTCGAGGTTAGTAGTTTTAAAACAGCGTTATAAACTTCAGCTACATTTGTAAGTTACATTTGTAATAAAGTCTTGCACAAGTTGACACAAAAGCTCCTTTTCTATTGGACATGTTTTGCCTGTGAAATTTACAGGGTGCTCTAACAGGACATCACAGTTTTAATCATCAGCATCCCTGTAATGCATTCATATTCAGAAGAATATTAAACATTCATGAGTTTCAAACCTGAAATAGATGAGATGCAGGCAGATTGTTAATGCACTGTTTAGACGTAAAAAAACATCAAGTCCACGACATGAATAGATTAAAGAGAGGGAAAAAAAGAGTAGTCTGTTTCACCCTGAGGTTCTTGGCTTCATTTATCTTCTTGTCTTTTTTGTGCTTGTGCTTGTCTTCAGTGCTGGAGACGTTCATGAAACAGGGAATTTTAAAATAAACACAGATGTCAATATCAGCAAAGGTTGGAAAGTAAAAGAAGTCACTGGGTAAGGATCCATTTGATTTCCTGTCGTCTCACTGAGAGACAGCTGTGTCCTTGTCATGGGAGACTCGGCAGCGAGCTGTAATTGACAGACAAGTTGGCTATTAGCATCATTGCCCCTCAGGAATACGAGGGCCGCTCGGGCTCCGACATGAGAGAGGTTAATCTCTGATGGCAGCAACACACTTTCTATCCTGGCATGTGGCCTCATTAATCTGTCACCTGGGAGGAGGAGGGTCCCATCTCTCCACTGAAGGGGGGGGGTCACAGGGCATTCAGATCACAGCTGCAAATTCACTGGCTTACATGGGATCCTCCTCTGAGACTACTGATGTCTTGTTAGGAGCCAGTTTTTGATTTCCCCGACTGTAGAATCACAGTGAAGTGAGCATTTCTATAATCTTCATGAATATTCAGATTTTTCAATTTAACCCCTTACTTGGTGCTTTTTTCATGTCCTCCTCCCCTGTACGGAAAACAGTGCATGAGGGGAACTTAAAGGCTTCAGTTGAATCACTTGCAATTTTTTCTGCATTGTCACATGAAGCACCGTCACTTAACTTAAGCAATCAAGCTCAGTGAGGACAGAGATCCCTTTCCCTCTAAAGAGTGGCTCGTTGCCAGGCTTTGTTTTTGGGCTGAGGACCGAAGAGGTCAAACCCTCTGCTTTTCTTTCATTTCTCTCAGCTTCCAATCAACAGTTTCGGCGGTGCTTCACTGTTGTATCGAAGCTCATCCGGAGTGCTGAAGCGTCACCTTGTCGGGTACAGACCTGTGCTAGTCCACCGCACAAGGCCACGAGCATGAACAATTCAATCTAACCAGCATGTTGCTGCTTAATAAGCCTCCTCTCCGCACCCTTCATTTACTTTTGGCCTCTGAAACTGCCGATCTGTCAAACAGAATTCATCCAAGCACTTTCACCACTGTCACAAGTCCAGCCACTTCCACACTGATAAAGCCAACAGCTGTCCTCATTTCACCTCAAGCAGCACCTCAACTCTTCCTCCTCACAATGCAGGCAATACTCTCGATTTGATTCTGACTGCGCCACAGCGAACCTCTCCGCCACTAATCTGCATCTATCAGACCACGTCTTCATTTCAATCACAGTCTCCTCGCCGCAACTCCCTCAGGCACCGCCACAAAAGGTTTCATACCATCCAAACATTCAATCCTTTGAACTCACTCGGCTGTCTGCTCAGGTCTTGGCTGCTCTTAAGGGATTTTGCCAAACTCTGAGATGAGGCGACAGACGCACTCTGCTCCACACTCATCGCTGCACAAACTCTGCCCTCTAGAGCCCAAAGCCTGCTCGCAAAAACCTCCCCTCGCCCGTGACTTCCTGAACTCATCAGAGAGCTAATGGATAGAGATAATGACCAAAATCCAGCAGACCTCAGGGACTACAGTATGAGCGAAAACTTAGCCTCAAAACTTTGGATAGGAAGACAACATACCATCAGAATAAGATTCGCAATGCCATAGAAGCATGATGTTTTCAGATTTTAACTTCCTGCTATCATCACTTCTTCCTCTGCACTCCACTCTACTCACACCAAACCTCAGACATGTTTATCTCATATCTTACTGAGAAGGCCGTAACCTTCAGTGTCCAGTTTTCTGGTTTGTGTCCTATCACTCAGGGAGATCTTTTAGAGTTTCTCAACAACATTGTTATACAAAAAAATCTTTGTTGACATTGATGTTAGCTGGTTGAAAACTGGTTAAAGAGAAGTCTTGGAAAGAAGAGCGCTGATCTGTAAAAAACAAAACAAAAAACAACAACTGGTGTTCAGAAAAATATCTGCATAAGCACTTAAGAATCTGTTGTTGTGTCCTTACAGGAAAAAGCTCCACAAAATACGCCCAGATTGACATCACTGCGACTGAAACAGCCCACAAAGTTGGCACACAGCACGCCCTCGGTCGGCAGGAGGGCCTGCACACTCTGGAGCTGAGACGAAAGGGGACGCCACACTGACAACTTCTTTCACTGAACACTCAGCAGGACGCATCTGCCGTGACCAGCGTACTACAGAAAAACTATAGGGTTCCCAAGAAACATGGCTCTTAGGGGGGGTTTCAGTCCTGTCAGTTCCTAAAAAGAGCCCCAGAGGCCGACTTTGGGATTTTTCTCTCCTCTGTTGCAATGTTTAATGCAGATGGTTTGAAAGTTGCATCATCCATGCTTCAAACACTCATCTAAGAAAACAGTGCCTCCTGATGTTCACATTCACACCTCGCCTCCATAATTACAAACAACTTAAAGATGGAGACGACTCCGAGAGATTTTGGCAGCGATTCTAGGAGACGCGTTTCAGTCATCTCATTAAGCGGCATCATGTCAGTGCGGCAGCCTCGAGCTCACATGGAGGGAAGATGTGCCGGTGCCGAGCTGAGTCACTGGCACTAATAAAAGCCCTGAGCAGAGGCTTTTCACAGCTCACTCGGGCCGTCCCCCGAAACATGTAATGTGCTGCTCTCGTCCTTATTGGGGAGGATGAAGTATGCTGGCAGCAGGGGAGGGGGCAGAGAAGCTGTGAATTTTCACAAGGAGTTCACATTTGTTTATTCCTCAAATCAGCAAGTCTACGTCAAGTTGAACAAAACTCGCTTTTAAGCATAATAATATTTGGTGACTTCTTCCATTCAGCCTCAGAAAGAATTTTTATATAAAAAAGAGCTGGACTAATGTTTATCCCTAAAAAGCAGGCTCATGGATGGTTTTCAGTAACACCTCATTGTGCATGTTGACTCTGCCTGGATTCTTCTGAGAGATTATCAAAGAACAACACTGTCATCATGCCTCAAAGTCCTCGTTAATATATCACCGTTTTATCATCCAGCTACAATCGAATGTGCCAGACTGTCTGGCACTTCATGGCCGTCATTATTCAAAGTGAGGTCTTTGTAAATAGCAAGAAGTTAGATTTTTTTTATATAAACTAATTAGAGTGCTTAACATGTTTTCTATTATTCCTTATTTGGTATTCTTTGTTGAAAACGTCACATAGTCAACATGTTGTCTCTTTGTCATACTCTGCTTGGAGTGACTCTTCTGTGTCATACGTGTAAATACATTCTCTTTCTATATGAGGTGATGCTGATGGTAATGAAAACATCACGTATGGAAAGTGAAAATGGAGGGAAACAGTTTAAGGACAGAGCGTTTAAGAGCTGATCTTTACTTCTACTACCATGTTGAAAGTCAATTATTTATAACATTAAGTACTGCTTTGAAGTGTGTGTTCATTTTCGGTAGCTACAGTAGATTCTATGTGGGATTTATGCCCCCCCCCTCATGTACAGATGTAAAACAGTACATTATATAAAGCATTCTTACAATAACTTTGTTGTCTTTCATTATCCCGGGCTAAGACTCACACCACCAACCTCCGGAGGGCGAATCTTTAAAGCCTTAAACAATGGAGGAATTAATGACTTTGCTGCCATTTTTGTTTCATTTACAGCATCTTGTTCTCTGCAGTTACAGGAAAGATCCAAATTAGATATCAAAGCTTAAGCAGCTAACAGATAGCTAACTGGACAATTCATTTTACTTTTCTACCTATAATGAAGAAAATCTTTGTTTGGCCATTACTTTCAAGAAGTGCTTCATTACGTGAAGGGATGGAGGAATTGGATGATAAATACCTTTCTGAAATGGACACTTTCCTGCAGCACTTTCAGGCTCAGAACGCTCGATTAGGTGCTGTCACAGGAGCTCGGCTGACATCTTTGCTGGAATGGATCTGGGCGTGTGAAGAGCTTTGGAAGAAGCACACAGATGGTTGTGCACGTTATGTTCAGTGATCAGGCTGTTTGACGTGTAAATGAAACGCTTTCCCACGAAGGCCGTTTTATTGGGATTGTTCCTGGTCCGCTATTTTTCAAGATGGGGATGTACACTCTGACGAGCAAATGTGAATCCTGTTACCCTGAGAACTCCACTGGCAAAGTCTCTCACACTAGAAATATTAACCTCACTGACCTGGAACAAAAGCGTGCAGCCAAGTGTTTCTTGGAAGCTAAATCACTCATTAAATTCAGCTGGAAAGAGCAGAGGAATAAAGCATAATTGGGAAGTCTGCGGTCAAATATTGACATAAATAAATTAATGCTAATCCCGTTGAGGAACTGTGGTTGTAGGTAAATGAGAAACGGTATGCAAATCCACATAAGGCTCGTGTGTGATTGCAGCACGTTTTTAATGACAGAAACGGCTCTCGTGGGCTGAGGTTTAATCCTGCACTGAGCCACACAACAGTCCAAGTTCAGGACTACCATCAGTCTACAAAACCATATATTTGAATTTGACCTGAGTCTTTCAAGTCTACTAACTTTGAAAAATTATTGCTGCCTGTCTCGATGTCTCGGTTGTTATTAGACTAGGGGTTTTTAAAAAAAAATTTTAAACATTGACCTGAGACTTCCTTTCACACCACTTAGACCCCAGTCTGGGCTTCAGATGTGCTTTAGATGGCTCACTACTTGATCTCACTCGTAGATGGTGAGAATTGATATGGCAAAACGTAGCATGAGAGTCATTTTGAGAACTTTGGGGACTTGGCTTGAGACTCACACAGCATTGAATAAGACAAGAAAAAAAAAAGATAATTTAATGTGTTTGTTCTCTGACAAAACTTTAATTGAGATTTGACTTGAAAAGTGATAAGCCTTAAAAAACAAGTTCTGCTTTTGGGAGTTGACCTGGGCCTGGACTCCAGATACATAAAGGGTATAATGCTGCCTTCATCCAAATATCGAGCTCTATAAGCAGCTGAATTCTAATGAATAAGTTCATTAGGTTTAGAGAACACAGGCTGTGGAGGCAGTGCATACAACTGCAGAGCTATTCAATTCTTCTCTTTGTATTGGTTTAATTATCTCAAATGCCCTTTTTTGCCCTCCAAGAAAATTACATCTACTGAATAAGTAATTGGCTCATACAAATCAAACTGTCAGTGAGACTTTGTCAATCTTATTCTTAGTTGTTAGAAAACAAATTAAACAACTCAATCTCCTAAATTATTCATACAGGTCATATTTCTTTTTTCTTCTTTTTTTTGGACTTCATTACTGATGTTGCTGCTCCGTCTGCAGGACTCAGAAGAGATTGAGACCAAATTCATGAACAAAACAGGAGACATCATTTCATTCACACAACAGCACGTTAAGCTCAGAGAGAACACTCCTGCCTCAGGTGCATTAATAATTCTCCACAAACATGAAATACGTTATTGTTGTTAGTAGCTCTTGTAATCTTGTCCCTTTCTTTACATGTCATTCAACAAAATAAAGACATCCACATTTTATAAGTGTGGGAGGAAAGCACGCAGAATCAAGATTTTGTGTCTCGACTGATTCTATTGGCTCGCTAAATGTTGTACTGAAGCAGAGAGAGAAAATATGATGTTACAATCCAAACTTCTCCATCAGTTTAGAGCAGCTCTGGGGAAACTGAATGTGATTAATAGGAAAAATACTGACCAAATACTATTGCCCTCAGTTCTACAGTTGGCTGTAGCATCTTTTTAGCTTTTTAGCAAAACAAAACAAAAAACAGAAAGACACTGCCTTGGTACACCACCTACTCCAATATTGGACCAAACTAAGCGACCAGCTGGCACACATAGATCAGATAGTGATTCAGGGTCAGATATTTTCTTCAGATTGGTGGAAGAAAGGGCAGAGCTTAAATAACACTGACTCACCCTAAAATACTTCTAATTAGTCTTTAAGAAGCTGGGTGACAGCTGGACGTGTAAATAGGCAAATGTTCGACAATAGATGTATGTCAAAGAACTGTTCACAGCTTGTTGATAAAAAAAATAAAGTAGACAACTTCTGTTTTTTAGCAAGTTATAAGTCTACCTCTGTTCTGAACACAAAGCCATCCTGTCAGTACATTCAACATGTGAAGCAGATGGTAAACCACTGTGTAACAGGTAATAATATGAAATGTTGCACACTTGTACTAATGGCATGTCACTGGTTCACCCTCGTCTCTTTTCAAGGTTCATTCTTTGTGTCGTACACGTTGACACTAAATGATTTAATTTACCTTTGTTTCCCACACACTATCCATCCACGTATTTGTCCTTCCTCACTGCATGAAATTGTAATTCATGTCAGTCTTTTCCTCGCGTTTCAATCAATTCTTATTCTGTGTAGCATGCTGCGATAAATTAGATTAGAGCCGAGCATGGTCTTCAGGAGTCTGGCGGAGAAGCAGACAACATAAAGGACACAGCAATGAGTCATTTAAAGGGTCAATGTCTGCTCGTCTTTAATGAATCAGAACAGACTGCTTATTCTCTTTAATCTTTCAATTTGCATTAAGGCTCATCAGGGATAAAGTAGTTGTTTATGGATGTGGATTGGAATCATAACACAAGTATGTAACAGCGCAAGTGTTGAGTCTAGCCTCACTAAGTGTTGAATGAGTGCCTCTTCACTGTGGCACTGATGCTTGAACCTACAGCTTCATGACTTATAAGTAAATGTTACGCTTCCACAAATAGCCTCTGATCGGTTTATCTGTCGGAAGTGATTTGTTGCAAATGGTAAAAGCCCGCAGGGTGCAGTAGCATTTCCAACCCGGCAACCCAATAAACTCAAGCCACTGACCTTTTTGGCTCTGGTCATTTGGCCCTAGTCATTGGCCTCGTTCAGCCCAACTCGATTACGAGCCCTAATGTCTCACACAAACACAGAAAGATCCTCCTGCACTCGATGCCCACGAGGCATTTCAAAAGGAAACGCCTTCATTTTGCTGTTGTTCTTCACCATCGAGCTTTTTCCCCCCCCCTTTGCGATGCAGTCTTTTTGATGCTTTTATGTGTGTGCTATTTTACGCTGATGATACACTATTATATACTGATAACTACATTCTAGTTTAATAAGACAACAATATTAAAAGCATTCTGTTTAGATTAAGGACAACTGAGAAGGCAATCACCCTCATTGAGTCCACACAAGCACACAGCTGAATGTCGTAACACACACACAAAGTGATGGCACAGTCGTTGTCTTGATATGTTCAGTGACACACCCTCATGAGCTTTTTTTTCTTTTGCTGACTACTTTTGGGTTTCACAACGCTTTTCAGATCAGTCCACATCCTGTTTTTTCAAAAAGTGGAAACGATTGAAAAGGAGATAAGAGAAGGATTTCAGAGACTTTATCGGGGCTTATTGTTCTGTATTGTTCCTGATAACACCACTACATAAAGGACATTTGGAGCTAATCACTCCAGCCAACAAATTCGATCTCTCAATCTGTCATTATCTGTTAAGCTGCTCCAGGCGGCGCTTCACATGTCTAGTTATGATTCACTCACACAACCTAAGGAGAGATGATCACGGTGCCAAGTATTGATTGTAGTCAGCTCAGCTTAGGCGAGTAACACTTGAAATCCATCATATCGCTGCAAGAACTGTGTGAAATAGACCGGCAGCTGCTGGGTTTCACTGAGTGTAAAAAAAAAAAACAACAACGAGTGAATACATTAGTGTCTGACCGGCTCTTCATGACACTTGGGGTGAGCTTAGTAAGGCTTGTTTGGGTGGGAGTTACGTAATGGAACAAATGTGGACTGTTCTTTTATGTTAGCAGTTTAACAACAATTAATGCCCAGATACAAACACTTGAGCGCTGTCATTGAACGCTCCTCTGTGGACTGATACAGAGAGGAGAATAACAAAAACTGTAAAATGGTTCACAGAACAAGGGCAATAACAACAATCTACTTAGTGACATCATTAGTGCAGCACGTCTTTTTTTTTCACCTTTTCCTCGTCTATAGCATCTATTGATTTCCATTAGTCCTTTGTTCACACAAAAGGAGGCGCTGACGGCCAAAACAATCATTCTGCTGCTGCTGAGAGCTGTAACTCTTTTACTCCCTTTACCTTTATTGTTCTACCTTTCTGTGTCCCTGTCAGTGTTTGTGTGCTGAGCAGATGAGAGAATGTGCAAGAAGACGCCTGTGAAGTTGAGCAATTATCACAGTGAGGGCTGTGTGACGCGGCGTGACTCAACTCAGCACGACACAAACAGTCCTCTAAATGACTTGCTGATTTTGGGGAAGAAAGTGAAGTTTTTCTGAAAAGACAAGAGAGGTGGAGCCTGTGACAAAATCAGATCCAATATTGATGGTTTTGAGGAACATCAGATTCCTGTGGGTTTTGAACTGATTGCCATTTCTTGGGATGCTCTTTTAATGTCAGTTGCTTCCCCTCATTAGAATAAACAGCAACTTCTGAAGAGCTTCCATCGTTTTTGAAATGGGATTGAGACTTGAAACAGCCCCATTCAAGGAAAACAACTTTTGACTGGAAATCTTGCGTTTTCATCTCACCAATAATCCTGTTTGTGATGATTTCTTCTTCTTGATAGATCATTAAACAGCTGTAAATGAAGGCTTCAACACATACACAGGAAATGCATGCTCCAAAGCTTAATGCCCACTAAAGAGGAAATCTACCCAAATAACACCACTTTCCATTTTACCATCTCCTCTTCAAGTGCCTTTAGGACTACGTGTACTGAATGAGATCTTGTTAAGTTTGTTGTCCTGACAGCAGCCAGATAAACTGTAAATGCATAATGGCAAATATTGGCTCTCTTTTTGTGCACTTTAACACTTTTGTCCAGAGAAAATACCTGTTAAAAAAAACTAAGGTTATAATGAAATAATACTACGTTCTTGTTTTTGTTACATGATATATATTTTATATCTTGCCCTTGTATCTGGACAAATAACAATGTAGTTGTTCTTTTCTGGACAACTCTTTTTAAAATCTTAATAACTTGAGCCGCTCAACAGGGTGTTTACTGATTTTGTAATAAAATGCCTCAATGTGACAGCCCTCCTCTATATCACATGTAACCTAAGCGCTATAGCTAGAAGTTCTGAATTATCACTGGGTTCTTTGCTTTTCATCTATCCACCATCAAGTCTTTACAATGATGCTAAAGATGAAGTGTGGCTTTGCTGAGACAGAACCAGAAGACCCCATGTTAAAATGTCCATTTTGTTCACACCTTATTCACTAATCATTATTGGCTTGGTCATTGGAACAAAGTACTGTGTGGAGGATAAATGGTTTAAGAACTCATCAGTGTTGAATATAGAAAGGCCTCTTTTAGACATTTGGCAGGAGGCTGAAGGCCTCAGCTCCTCATTTTTGCCATTTATTAAGTGAACAGAAAGTTCATTTGAGACAGAACTTCTAATATGGCAACCGCCATCATTGGACTTTAAAACTTAGTTTTCGAAACCAGTGGATGACACCACTGAGACTGCTGCTTTATTTAGTCTTTTTTTTTATTCACATTTAGTGCTATTGGCTACTTTAAATAGCAACCAACATTTAAAAACATGCTACTTCTTTTAAAAAAGTTAAATTCAGCATAAATATCATTGTGATAGCTGCTCCATGGATAACTTTCATTGACCTTTGGTGATGATATGAAAGGAATGTTAGTTATATGTCAAAGTAATCTCTGTTTTGTTGCGTGAAATCACTTTTCCGTGTTACAGTAGTGACCCTCTTAATGCACAGGATGCATTTTATGCCATAAAAAAAGTGGCACATTAAGCACTTAGCGCCCCAAGCAAGACCCTGATACCCTGAACACAGGAGGCCTGCAGTTTCTGATGAGTATTGTCATCACTGGATGTGATGAGGTGACCGAGGGGGGAAAGTATCATTAGGAGCGGCGGCTGGAACAAAGGCCTCGATGCTTTGTTACATTATGTCTGACACACACTGACCACTCAGGAAAACAAACCATTATGTGTCTGTGTAGGCGGAGCGGGCAAACTTTTATAGACATTTCTGTAATGCTGTGTCTAATAATCCAGAAGAAGTTCTGTTGTTTGTTATTGTGCTACAAGTCCAGCATTATAAAGCTTTGTTTTTACTCTGCTGATTATAACCTTGTTTCAAAACATCATCAAACGTTGTGGTTTCACGAATGATAATCCACTGCACAGATGTTAATGGAGCCACACGTTCATAAAGTATTTCAAACACATATTTGGTTATTCTTTGGAGCTCTCCCGTTTAGCGTCTTTAGTCTCAGCTGTTTCATTTTCAGTCAACTAAGAGGGAACAGAAAATGTTTCTCTTGATTAGACTCAACAGTAAAAGATATTTTGGAAATGACTCACAGTTCGAGTGGAGTAGGCTGTGAAAGAGTAACCATTGCTTAGCATAACGTTGACAAGATTTTCTCTGTACAGTCTGTATCTGTGACTCGACTTGTGTGGAGTGAATGTAACACTCTGGTACAATGATGACAGTTCTAATCCAGGGGGAAGCTAGAAGCAGGTTTCTGCACTTTTGCCGACTGAAGAGGTTTATGTTTCTCATTTCGTTGTAAAACTCCTTTTCTCTGAACACTTCTATATTTAAAACGTATGCTCACTGCCAGCTCTCTTTTAACAAACTTCATCTCCTTTGTTAGAATTTCAAAACCCTGTCTCCATGGTGACAACAGGACTCCAGGCAGTCACTGTGCCATCCAAGAATAACTTCTCTAGTAAATCTCAATATTTTCACACCTATGCACTTGTTAATCTGATGAGATTTCATGAATCCCGTTCGTGTTGGCCTTATATAGTAGGGTTTTTTTTCTTAATGGTTTAGACAAGGCAAGTAATTGTAACCGTTTACTTCCAGTTTCTAAAATCTATGCTCATGTACACTAAATATCTTCTAGCTGTATCTCCATACTTAGCATTGTGTGGGGCGTTGTAGGTGAGGATGAGGAGTTTTAAGTTGATACGCTGGGCCATGGGGAGCCAATGGCGGTTGTGAAGGAGTTCTGATTGTATTGACGTTTCTTTGGTGAATTTGATGGTGAACTGTAGACGAGACTACTACAACAGTCTCTGTTGTAGTAGTCTCGTCTGGAGGTGATGAATGCGTGGGTGAGGGTCTGGAAAGCTGAAAATCAGAGGGATGGGCGGAGGCGGGTGATGTTTTCTGAGATGGAAAAAGGCTGTTTTGGTAACGTGTTTGTCGAAGGAGAGGGTTTGGTCGTAGATGACTCCAAGGTTATGGATGTGGGAGGTGAGGGAGAAGCTGTTGGTGGATCTGATGAAAGGGATTTGGGGCCGATGATGATGACTTCTGATTTGCCGCAGTTGAGTTGGAGAAAGTTGGTTTGGAGCCAGGATTTTATTTCAGTGAGGATTGAGTAAGTGGCAGGAGTAATGGCTTTGGTGACGATGTGGAGCTGGAAGTCACCGGCAAAACAGTGAAGTCCATGGCATGTACATAATGAAGAGGAGGGCTCCTTGTACTGACCCTTGGGAGTGGGGAGTGATTTGCAGTGGTTTATGCTGATGAACTGGTATCTGTCAGACAGGTATGATTTGAGCTAGGAGAGAGCAGTGCCAGTGATGTATAAAGTGGTTGCAGGGCTGGAGAAGAGGATGAAAATGGTTGATGATGTCAAATGCTGCGTTTAGGTCCAGAAGGATGAGGATGTTAACGCCTCTGGCATCAGAGGAGAGGAGAAAAGTAGCAAACATGCAGTTAGGCTATTTTTTTTATTTTATTAAGATGTTATATAAACTTAAAAACATGCCTGAGAGAGGACCTTTTAATCATGGAGTGACTAATGTAGCCTACAAAAGAAGAAAAAGATGAGGTCATTTGACCACAAAGCTAAAAACACTCATGCTAAAAAAAATGTTCTGGTTCCTTTGATAACTGAACATTTACCACTTAGAGTAGATGAATAACATTTGCTCAGCAGTGAAAAGAATAGCTGAAGAGGGTATTGAAATAAAAGTGTAAAAAAGTACCACTCAGTATTCAAGGCAAAGGTATTGCTTCAGTGCAACTTTGATTCTATTTTCGTAGAGTAAAAAAACAGCTGCATTAAGTGCGTCTTTTCCAATCCGAGTCGGGGCCAATTGACAAGTTAATGGTGTGAAAGAGGGATATTTACATTTTTCTTTTCGGAATTACCAAAACACACTGAAGAAAATTATCTTAAGCTCAAAACTCGATAAAGAAGCAATTATACCAACTTCAAAAAGCTCTCCGACAGTGTTCAAATGGCTGAGTAAAAAAACTGCCAAAAAAAAAAAAAAAAAGTAAAAGATACAGTGTCAGCGTCTACCCATCATTATTGTCACACAATCATGGCTCCATTGTCACAAGACTTGCGTGATTCATGGAGACTTCAACACTTCATTTAAATGACAATTTATTCAAACCACTGTGTTTTAATCCTTCTGCTTCCCTCATCGTTCTTTTCACTCTCTCACCAGAGAGCATGAGTGGGAGTTGTCACAGCACGCCGCTTTAAACAAACAGATTTGAATGATGGACCTACGCAGCGATCGGCACCTCATGCAGTTTGAAAGAAACACTCTCATGGATAATTGGAACTGATATATTTTGATTCAGGGTTCTACGAGGGGATATTGACCTGCCGTGTTGATGAAAGATAATGGGTGTTTACTTACAGTACGCATATTGACGTGGTGTCATAGTTAAAGAGAAGACAGAAACCACCATATTTCACATTGATTAGCTCTCAGCGAGGACTCGCACAGTGTTTGATCCATGACAGATGTGGTAAATGTGTCCTGTACAATAAAACTGAAAGGGCTGTCTATGGACACACGTATTGATTTGGATGTCAAAGGGGATCCACAACAAAACCAACATTTTTCACAGCAGCATTGCAAAGCTTATGAATCAGGCTACATGAGTAGGAGTGTTTTTCGTTTATTATGTAATATGGCATTGTAAACAATTCACTATTCCTGTTTCTTAGTTTCATAGAAATAGATGAGACACAGCTAAAGAAGTATGGAGCAAGAGCCAGGAATTTGCTAGCTTAGCATAAATGCTGAAAGCGTGTATAAAGCATACCCCAATGGTTAGGATTCATTTTAGAGATTAAGGAATACATTTTTGGTCCTCACACGTACATAAGGACACTCATGCATGAATGTGATCGTGTAAGAAACAGACCTTGCAGTAACAGAGCTCTCCAATGCCAATTCAGCACCATGGACAGAGTGAGCTGTCACTGAACCTACAGCGGAATAAGATTGAACATTGGGGAAAGTGTGGATTCAAAAACATTGCTGCTTAAAAGAAAATTGTGTTTGTGTTCAGATGAACAAGCTATCATAAATTGGACAATTCTCTCGACTGACACATTTCTACCCTCAACAAAAAGACGATCCACCAGCTCCAAAGTTTCAATCTAAGCATTTGGTAAGCTGTTTATTTCTTACATGGATAATGTTAGTCTTATTCATACACAACATAATTAAAAACCAAAGTTTGAGGTCATAGGTCAAGTGACTCACATGCCTGATGGATAACAACAGGTTGTCCCTCCACAGTCCTTCTGAGCATTTGCAGCACTTTAAGATGCCTGTCAGGTTAAAAAACCCACATTCTTTAAATACCTGAAGTGACTTCATCATATGTCTGACTTAATGTAGTTTAATATGAAGCACATTTCTAATTATGAAAAGTATAGTGTTAACAAGTATTGAGTTTATATCACTTTACAGGGATTTGGTCTTTTGAGTAAAATTTTTATTTTGCTGAATGTGCTTATTCACCTTTTTCTAACTGTTAGACATTTCTCTTTAACATGAAACTGTAAAGCAGTCTCAACAGGAAGCTATCCTATGAAAGTCGGCAGCTACAAATAAGAACCCTGGTCAGAAACAGAAACTTTGATTTCTGGTTCGGTTGCGCTCTCCAAGAAAACACCCTGAGCAATGAATCTTACCCTGCCAAAGAATTACAACTATACTGAGAGCGCAAAGGCAAGGCAAAGTCCTTATAAAGCAATTAGCAGACATAGCCGTGTAATTAAGACATCAGGCTTCTGGAAAGAACGAGTCGTTTACTGCTCTGCTTTGTGATCAACAAATACAGTATTTCAATATCAGCTCACAGGCAAGTGTGTGTTAGTGTAAAGATGTAAATGTTAAAGGAGGAAAATCAAGAAGCATTTAATGATAATGTTGCTGTGTGAATGGCACAGGGAAAACAGAGAGAGAGAGAGCTCACCATTATAATTGCAAAGTTTATTGGCTGTTTTCCAAACTGCTTATAAAAGGAGAAATCAGATAACCGCAGGCTTCCTGGCTGTCCTGATAGAGGCCTGATAATGGATTGAAGAGGGGGACAGAATCGATACGGCTGTCCCCACTCTGAGCCGGGAAACCATCGCAGAGAACTCACTGTACATCTGTAATCTGCAAAGGAGCGACCCGGCTCCTACAGGCCTCTCTCTTAGTGACCTTAAAGCTGCCAGGGTCAACCTATCTGTCAACAGCCATCAGGAGCCATTTGCAAGAAGAACGCTTTTTCCATTTCTGTGAAATGCCAGGTTCAGAGGTTGTTTCAGTGCTCATTAGCAATACTCTGCAACTGGAAACCAAAGAAAGTAACAGGAGAACGTTTACTGGACATTTTAATGTACTTATTTTGCATCATCTCTCCTGAAAACATTATTTTATCTCTGCATTCATCGTTCAACAATCAACTTAAAGAGATTTTTTGGGGGGCAGAACCACTCGGCTTTCCGACGCTCCCCGATGTGTAACCTTTTTGTTCAAAGAAACGCTTCTAACTACTTAATAGTTAAAGAATTTAATGAAACTACTTTCATGTAGGAATATGCGGATGCACTAATTTGATCACACAGTTAGCTGCAACAGAAACATGTACTTTAAAAATAAGGTTGCAAAACCAAAATGTCAAGCTTCAAAGGAGAAGGTTTTAAATAGAGATGCACCCTGAAGCAGGGCCGATATGGATTTTCTAATTCACAAGTTAGGTAAAGAGCGTTCAAATTTAGATCTTGTATGTTTATACCTATTCATGTTTTTTTTGTATCCAGCACCCACTGAGGGATGTGTGTGTCTTTGTTGATATTTCAATAAGTAACAAGTAAGCCAATTGCTGACTCTGATACAATTTGAAATCATTAATTCTTTGTAAATTTTGTGTTTTGTATCATCTTCTGTTTGCTAAATGAGCTATTAGATTGGATGTATTTAAAGTGTTAAACTGTAAATGGTAAATGGACTTGAGTTTGTATAGCACTTTTCTAGTCTTCTGACAACCAAAGCGCTTTCACACCGCAGGTCACACCAACACATTCACACACTGATGACATAGGTTTCTATGTATATTGACCATCACAAGTAACTAATCCTGTTTATACACGTTCATACGCCCCTGGTGCGGTAGGGGGCGCAATCACAGGAGCTGGGTATCGACCCTTTGACCTTCCAGTTGAGAAGCGTTGAGCAGCAGCCAACTATCTCTGGTACAAGTCTTTTAAACTGGACGCCCCTGATCTTTCTCAGAGACGGCGAAAGACCCTTAAACTGTCAACATTTTATTTCATGTTTGAGTATGAAAACAAATCTGCCTGTCTTCTGCCGAATGCCAAACCTCCTCTCTGAATGAACAGTAAGCCTTGAATTGATTGGATACAACACAAAGACATCGACTACTGACACCGGTGCATGCCTCATTATTTGCATGTGATGTATCTTTTGCCTGTCCTTTGTTCAACAGGTGGTGGGTCTTTAAAGATTGACCTCTGACCCGTGTCTTAAGATTACTCCTGGCTAACATAAAAGCAGAAGAGGGATCAGGAGAATGTGCTGTGGCTTGGAAGGATTTGGTCACGCTTCAGGATTATTGATGCTCGAGTGAGCTAAAAAGATGAAACTCAAATTGTAGTGCGGCATTACTGCATTTTAAGAAATGTCTTTGATCATCACAGCGAGGAAAGTACAATTAGATCAATGAGGACATATGAAACAGAACATTTTAGCTTTTAAGGCGATGCAGTTCTTTAGTAAATATTTTGTTTTGAGATGTACTTCCACCTCTCAGGGCTTGTACACTTGAAGCAGAAGTTGATCAAAAGAAGTGAAAAGTTCAGGCAACTATTGTTGCTGTTGGTCAACATGACAGCAAAAGTACACTTTCTGTGTTTTTAATCTTTGGAGAAAAATAGAGGGGACTCCATCAAACCCACAAAAGAGCAGATGGACACTTGTCCCAAAAAAAGCTCCTGTTGGCTCAGTGTTGAGACTTATCTTAGCTCAGACATGGTTTAGCACTTAAGTCGAACTGCTGTTTGTACCAGGGAGGGTTTAAAAAAAGAAGAAGAAAAAAAGCAATACAGGAGAGAAAAAGCTCATAAATCTCGGCCTACAGCTTTTAGAGGAGGAAGCAGCAGCAGGAAAAAGGCTTTGAGGTATTGGAAGGCTAACTGATTGTGAAGGAAGAGACTTTGTTGTTTTATTTTGAAATCATGTTCAGCCTGTAAGAGGGGAGCTATCCCAATTACTACAAGCAGACGCAACACCCACTCTACAAAGTTTCTGACAAGAACTTGAGCAAGAAGGGTTTCATTAACACGGGTTTAACCAGGAGACAATGACAATAATAATATCAATAATAGTCTAAAAGTCAGGAATGTTTACATGCCAAACAGCTGATGTTTCTATAACCTGACTAAGTATGCTGTTAGCAACACTAAACTATGAGTCACGTGAGACTCTGATCCAAAAATGAGGAACAAGTTTGCACAAGCGTGAATAGAATTTGCAGTCGCCCCCTTAGGGAATTGGTAAGAATGAAATAGGTCATAGTAACAAACTGTTTCCGAAAAAGGGAACACCTTAAATCAATCACATTGCTGTGAATTATTGTTTGTATTTGGTTTAGACTGTTTGGTAATATTAGATTATGCCTATTTTTATTGTCCGAAAAAAGCTAGACAACTATTCTCGTTACAAAAACGTACAGGTGTGTTCTACTTGGTTTCGAGAGGGTGATGTTTTTGTACGTAGAAAGCACAGTTCACTAATGTCAATTCCTTGTATGTGTAAGAATACCTGGCCAATAAAGCTGATTCTGATTTCTTGTGAGGGACTGGTTTCAAAATGCCAAACATTTTTCCATCAGTCCAGCCGTGCTCGGTATGTTTGTGAGGGTTAAACACCATTACATCCTCTTGCATCTATTGAAATCATGTTCAGGGATCTCCAGACCCCTCAGCTACTCTTGAGTTTCTCACTTGTTTTGGCAGAGATTGTTAAACCTATGCGGAATAGTTTGCCACCCCAAAATACAGAAGGACACTCATTAGTATTATTCACATGAGCTGAAACGCTTGAGTCAAGTTTTCGTAGGTGAATAGGTGGAGGGAGATGCAGTGATAAATTATTCACAAGGGATTCATTTGCAGCCTCATTTTGCAATGACAGCTCATCCTCTACACTACCTGGGAGTGCTTGACCCTATTTGCATGAAAAATGACAAAATGCAGGAAAATCTATTACTTAAAAAGAAAAAAAGTATGTTATGAGAAAGTATGAAAGGTTTTGAAAACTTTCTAATTTCTTGGACTTATGCAGCCAATATCAGCTTAGTACTCATGTTTGTATTAGGAAGGATTCACTTTGAGGAAAATGTTCTGAGCAATCGCAACACATTGTTGGATGTTATGTAAAGAAATTAAATCTAATTTTAGAGGATATCTTCCTTAAGATCATCTTGAAAAACAACACAAATACAAGCTGACATTTCAGAGGGGTCAGCAGTCATCTTCATGTCTGAGCCTGCCTTTTCCACAGCTTGACATTTATCCTGCACATGATTGGCTGAGAAAGAGGAAGTACTCTAACCTCTTATGCACTCCCTACCTAGCCCTTGTTGTTCTTGTCCCCTTCAATTAAGGACTCTGCCCGCAGGCTGACTTAAAGAAGCTTGAAGGCTCAAAGGCCTCGTGCATGGCCTCCCAAAGGGCACTGATTTAGCATTCATGGCATTTCTGCTTGCACGGAAGAAGCATCCAATAAACGGTAAATAAATAGGTAAATGGAGCAGCATGTTTGAACAGATAGACATGGTCCGCAGCAGAACATGTTAAAAAAAAGTTGTGAATTGTTAGACGTTTCAGGGCTGTCTCTGTGAAGTTTAATTAAACCTGGGAAGATGAAATGCAGTGCGCGCACAATACTGTATGTCCTATGCTTCATAACAGGCCTAATCAACTAATAATCAACCAAGTGTGTCCCTCTCATCAGGCCCGAAGCACGTGGAATACATTTGTCATCAATGAGCTTTTCTTTTAATGATGAAATGGATGTTCCAAAAATGAGATGAGTCCATCTCCCTATGAACCTTTAAAAGCCAGGAGCCTATTTTTAAAAAACACTCGAATCTCCAGGCTTAATGCCTTTAATGCGTTTTAATTCAAGATGTAATATTGAGGAGACGGGGAAGGCTAATTCTGCTTTTAGTAAAACAGATCATTGCACTTGGAGGTAAATGTTGTCTAAACTTCTGTCTGATATCAGAGTCGAGCCCCAAGGGGAGAAAGTTCTCCAACGTGAGTGTAACTGACTAATACAATTAAACTTGATTACTCTAAACCCTGAATGTTATGTAAGGACGCTCGATGTGTCACATTTCTTCAATTTAGATCATACATGTCCAATTTAGCATAATGGACTACGGGCCAACCATTCCTTACAGAACTATTAAAATGACAAAAACCATTTAGCCAGACATTTATGCCATGTTGGGAATTATAGAGTTGTTTCCTTAGCATCCATTCTGTTGAAGTGACAGTGGAGTGTCGTATAGCATTCATTCATTGTACACTCCCCTCAGGGTTTTCTTCCTTAGATAAATTTGGTAGCATAACTCGACACACAAACTGTCGTCAGAGGAAAATCTGTTCCCTGTAAAAAAGTTTGAAGATAAAATGCTACACGAGAAGCTATGGTGGTGGGTCTGCAACAGTGAAACCATAAGTCTCCTCTCTTTTTAGCTCCAGTGTGACATTGAACCACATTTTCCTTTGAATAAAGTTTATGTTCAGAAAGTAACTGTTTTGCTACTATACAGTATTCTGTAACTGTTTCAATTCTCCAACTTTCAAATGTCCCTTACAAATCTACCTAATGCCCCTTTAAACATTAAAATATCTAACTTACTGTAAATTTCCAAAAGTTATCAAAACCAGAGAAATCTTGATTTATAGGCGGCCGCCATAATGAGCCGCCATGGTAGATACAAAATGTTGATCGTTGTCAAGGAACCCCGGATGTTACGTCAAAGACCGCTAGCTGCGACTGAAAGCTGCCGTTCTGTTCCTGCATGTGCTGCTTTGATAAAAAAGAAGTCCTTTAAATCATACTTGGATACATCGTCCGTACATATAGCCTCAACGTCATCATTTGGTATTGTTTTAGTACCACCCCTAGTGGTGGATTTCACATAATGTATGTTTAAATAACCACATATAAAGCTGTTTCAAACATGGAGGTGGCCGTGGAGCAAACAGCAGCAGGGAGCAATTGTTGCTCACCAGGTCGGCGTTTCAAGAAGTGTGTGACATATCGTGAAACTATGAATACGAAGCATAGATACAAAGCAGTGAACGTCACACCTGATAAACATCATTAGATTTCGCAAAGATCAACACAGCCTCGTGTTGATGCAACCCATAACTCTAGCTGGACCGATTAAAGAACATCTTAATCTAGGAAATCAGTGTTTTTGTACATTTAGTTTATTTCCTTTCTATACTGAGTATTTCTTATGAGCTGAAAGACAGCAAAACAAAAAGACTTGTTGATAAATATCTAATCTGTATTTTTGAATACTTAGCTACTTGTCTTGTTTTATTACTCCATGATTGATGAGGATAAAGAATACTGACATGATAAGAATAAATTCTTGTCCTGCACCCCTGAGTTTAAACCAAGCGTCTTTGACAATCAATTCTTTAATCCACAAGGCATATGTTGGCATCCTTTTGATGGTTGTTGATGTAATTACTAACAGAAAGGATTTATGAGAGCTCTGAAGGGCCCTAATCATAAATGTATTTGTCTCTTGAAATCAATTAAGAGACCTCTAAACCCAGTATAGGCCTGTAGTGGTAACATCTCGGTGACGCAACAGCAATCAAACTCTAATTTAGGTCAAGTCTGCAGCTGCAAAGGAGCCACATTACGGATCCAGGCGCCATGCGACAGAGTCAAAGTTCTATCATCCTTCACCTTCCCGAGTGTTTTATTATTAGCTAAATGAGTTATAGTTGCCAGTGGGATTCAATTTTGAGAGCATATTTGCACGTGCATGGGCGTTTTTCCACAGTTCACTGGGAGTGGTCTTGATAGAGCTGTGAAGAAATCAGAGGGACTTCAGTGAATCATTATATCATCCTGTAGTGTCGGACATTATTTGCACAGATGTTCAGAGGAGCTACTGATGTATGGCATTGCTGAGCCGCTCACAGCACAATGAACAGATAAGTGCTGCTACAAAGCAGTCAGCCGTGTTTGTATTAGCCTCTGTTCCTTTCAAGAGAGGGAGAATAATGTGAGGGATGACTGACTGCCTCAATTACTGTATGGCAATTGTTTCTTTTCAGGAAGCATAACTCTTCAGGGAATCTTCTACAAAGTTGAATATACTTTCAAGAACATTTTTACTGTCTGAAATGATGGTGGTTGGATTGTAGCAGGACTTTGAGACAAGCATTTGCAGGTCAGATGCTTGTGCATGAATGCATTTAAGGGAAGACAATTTCTCTTTTAAGATTCAGTAAAAGCCTTGAGCTTTGAACGTTCAGCAAATAGCCACTGACCATCTTCTTGAAAGTCTGTTTTTGTCGATGCAGAGTGATTGAGAAAGTGCTGACATCCTCTGAACTCATCCTCTGAAGTGTGAAGCAAAGTATTTCAAGCCAGCCCAGTCAGCCCATTAACATCAACCAGAACATTAATATTAATCTGGAGCAGTGAGGCTGCAGGCTGGGGGAAAGCCCAGTTAGTGAACTGTGAGTGTTAATGTGTCTTTATCTTCCTGGTGGATCTGTTGGAACAGAATCTAATATTAATCTTTTAAAGATCTATAATAACACGTCGACACAGGCAAGAAGGTACTGTGTGATAACGGTAATGTTTAAAGACACTTAACCACACAGTGAGTAAAAAACAAGGCTCTGTGTATGCAGTTAGGCTAGAGCATCATCATGTTATCAATCTAAAGCTGCTGAAGTCTCATGTTGTTCTACGTTAAATTCTGATGTAGCGGCAACAGTAAGAGGACAAATGATCTAAAGTTACACTAATGGTTTACAATTTCAACAGTGAAGATTTCACATTTCTCCAGATTTCGAGAACAGTAGCTTATACATTATGACAGAGGCAGCCATTTAACTTCTAACCAGTATCTACACCATGAGTTTGCCAGCAAAGTAAGCAAACCTTCCCTCCACAATTAAGGGGAAAAAAATAACAACAAAATGCATCTTCTTTTTTTAAAGAAAGAGATGGAAAATATTGGACAGAGGACTTTTCTAGTGTCTGTACATCAGGCTGGGTGTGAACTATCAGGGCACACTAGCTTGCTAACAGCTTTAGCTAACGTTGTGATTGTTGAAAGTTATAAAACTACAGTATGTATACAGGGCAATTTTGTACAACACAACTTGTTACTATGCCAACTGCTGTATTTATTTCATTGTTTTCAACCCTTTTTATGCTTAATTACTATTGGCACTATATGCTGTTTTATATTTCAAACTAGTTGAAAACCTTTACCTTTCACGATTATATAACTGACATTACTCAATGTATAGTAAAGCCTCTGGTTGCTGCACTCTGATTCAGACTCACCACTGCATTCTGCTTGATAAAGTATGCTAGCCCTCACTTTATGAAAGATGCTGGCATCTATTCATCGATAAAGTCCTTACCAGAAAGCTACCATCTTACTGTATATCACCTCCTTGTTACATCTGACCCTAGATCATTTTTAACACGCTCAAGTGAGAGACTGATTCTCCAGGTTCCTCATGCCAGGACTGACCCAAGAAAAACTGCTTTTAGCGTTAGTGCAAGAGTATTTTATAACATGACCTGAAATTTAGCACTTGAATTCCTTTTGGACACTTTCAAAATATTCTTTTTTTTACCTGGTTGTAACTTTTTTATTTGATTTTAATTGTAGATTAATTATTGTAGTAATTTCAAGCTTTTAAACGTTTTTCATTTTATATAAGGTATTTTATTGTTCTTTTATTTATTTCATTACTTATAACAGCTTGACTAGTTATGCATAACTAGGCAAACATGTTTGTCATTTTGTATTCTCAGCTTCATTGTAAATCAGGGTCACTCTCAATGATCTCGCCGAGAACTTAAATATAGGTTGATGATGATGATGACAATGATCTCCATCCAATCTTCCTGCTTAGTCTTACATGTTCTTTTATGATGATAAGATGACTGTTTGATGCTGTTGAGATCTTATTTGAGCCTAAAGGATTGAATTAATGAGGCACACTGATGCTGAAACCGTTTAGGGCGTAGGGCCTGAGATCCAGCCTCGTTTGACTGGAATGGCCCATGATTGTGTAATTGGACTTCAAATGTTGCATTCTCTAACAATCAAATATCTGCCTGCAGGATTGTAAAAGAGTTAGATGTTAGATCTTAATTCCATTTCTATTCACTTCATACCAATCATGAAGAAAATGTCCAACCATTGCTACTGATTATTGTTCAGCAGATGTAAAACATATGATGGATTATAATCTAAACTTTAAATGGGAAATCCTAAAACTGCACATTAAAATAAACATGACAAACAGACTTTCTTAGTGGTGCAGTATATTTTTGAGGATAATGGTTTGAATGAATTGGGTTTTCTTTGCCCCTTCGAAGCTGAACACAATAGCATAAACATTTCTTAAAGTTGGTATGGCAAGAGCGTTAGCCTATCAGCAAACCCAGAGTAATATAAGCATGTGTTTGTAGACCAATCATCCTCTGAGGAAAATGTCTTGCTTTAAGGTTTGCAGGGAGTAGATTTGCTTTATTTAAGTGCTCTCATTAAAAACTATAAAGTTGTTGCAGAAACACACAAAAAACAACAACAACAACAATGAGCTGAAAGATGCTACAATGCTGCTCAGAGATAAAGCTCAGAAATACTGTAGGTGATAAATCTGTTTTTCCAAAAACACAACCCCCTTCAGGTTACAGTATCCCTGCAACAACATTACCTGCAGCTTGAGTGCAGATTCAATCTTTTGAAGTTTTGCATTAACAACAGATAAATCAAATGAGGAACATTAAAAGCGGGTAAGTTATTTTGCTTATTTGCTAAAATATGATGCGTTATTCATTTTTAAGTAAAATGTCTTCATGCTGATTTGCATAATTGAGTTTTTTTATTCCTCACTAAATCCACATTATCATTGTCTTTGCATTCCCTCACATAATGACAGCTTTTCAATGAGCTCTTTCTGCTAGGCTCCCATGCTGAGCACAGCCTAAGATGAGTGACATGGACGTTTCAGAAGGTCATAATGGCCAAGCAGACAGCATATGGTAAGTGTCCCCTCTAAGATAGAAAAAAAACTGCACCTGATCAATTATTCATCGAGTCTTCCTTATTATTTCTTTGGGAAATATAATAGATGTGGAAGAATAAGCTCCTTACATTTGCTCAAATGCTGCTGTGAATAATTGTCATATTTGAGATATAATAATAATAAAAGAATGCTTGAAATCCCCTGAAGAAGAAATGATAATAATGTAACAAGTTATGTATATTTAAGAGAAAATATCTTCGCTGTGACTTCTTTAGCAGCAGAGCTCACATTCTTGTTCAAGGACACTGAAGCAGAGATTTGCTTTCATAATGAAATGACGCTGATTCATGTGTATCTTATTCTGAAGGTCAGAGAAGATTCTGTGTTGTTTGTAATTAGGAACAAGTGATATTTAGCAAATTAATGGAAAAGATAAAGAAAAGGATGCACAAACAATGACGCCCAAAGGGTCCCTGAAGCCCTGAGATACTCACACATCATGACTCACAGTTGTGCAAAAAGGACATTTGTATCTGTCTGAGTAAATTAGAAAAGACACAAATAAACCAGATAACAAGGGCTTAATACCTTTAATTACCTCCGCATAGACATAAAAATGGAAAAAAAGGAAGAACATAAATGATTCAAAGCTAAACCAGCGCCAACTATAAACAGGGATAAATGAAAACCAGCTTTAAGCTTAAGGGAACCAAATGCTAATTGACATTTGCACGCTTCTATTTTAGCGCCTGTGGCGATAGTGTTTCACTGTATAATGAATAATGGTACCGTCCAACAGCTTGTTCATGCTAAGGTTGTATTTCATGTATAATGCATGAAATCGTTTGTTTGCACATATTAGCTAAAGTTGGACAAACAGACTGGGTTATGAATTCCATTATGTAAATCATCTGAGTAAACAGATTTCATAGATTTACATCTATATGTGCTGAGAGGCTCAAATGTTTCTTTTCAATATTGATTCTGATCTTACTGTCATTACAGCTGTCACATCTTTACAGAGATTAACTACATAACCTAAAGAAAGCTTCTATTAACACTTGCTTTTTTTTTTCTTGCTTTTTTTTTTGCATATTTCTGTGTACAGACATGTATAAACATTTGATCCCTTCATGGTGGTTGTTAACTAAATAGTTTGTGATTGAAGTGAAATTTTTTCTTAAAATAACATTATGAAGAAGCTGAAAATACATTGACAGGCAAACTGTGGAAAATGGAAAATGTCATCTAAACCCTTTACACCATGTAGTCGCAGACAAGGAGGCTGCTAGGCTAGGTAGCTAGGTGTAACATTATAGTTCAACAGAATACACAGCTCTTTGGCATGACATGATTTAGTATCCAACACTACCATTTGCACTGTATGTAAACATGCGACAATGATTTTAATGTGCTACCTTTAAAATCAACATTTATGAACCAGGTTGTACAGAAATCTGACTAATTTGCATGAGCATTTGCCTGTTAGCGTTGCCACAGTGTTGATCTAGTTAGTACAGGGGAATTATCAACATGCTGCAGAATAATTCTGTTTACATTTTCAACAGCAGAGATTTACAGTAACTGAAACATTGGCTTTGGTTTAAAAGAAGCAGGACGAGATTTTTGTCAGGAAAAACTACTCAATGTGCAGGACTAGATCAGCAAAGCGATAACAGGTATACACCAACAGGATGCGCCAAAAGAAACAACATTAAAGCTGTATATTAAACAATACAGCCAACAATGAAATACATGTTCTGTTACAGTCCAGCCAACATTGGTTAACCCAATACAAACATTATTTAAAATATTTATGTGCTGATTTACATCTGTTGTTGCCACCTAAATTAATTCTATGATAGATGGCATGGTATAAGGATGAAGAAATACATCTGGCAGGTTGGAGAAGTCTATCATCAATCAATTTAATATAGATACTGTCATAATGCCTCCAGCCTTACAGCCCCATACAGCTCCAGTATCTTTACTGAGTGCTCTTCAGTCAATAATGTCACTGACTGGGTTTTAAAAGAAGATGAACTGTTACGCTAAAGGCTGACATTAAACCAGTAGACTGTGTTTATAGGAATGTCACAGTTTCATATTGTACAAAGAGGTTTTCTTTATCCCTTGCTGTGTGTTTTGTTCAGCTTTCGCTTGAGGGGAAATTATCTACTCTTACAGTATGTGTTGAAAAAATCAATTCAGAGTATCATGGTGTGGCATCAACCTTGGTTGAAAGATGGACGAATGTTTGAAGAGTGCTGTTGCTCTCCTTAGGTTATCAATCTTAAAAGACGCCATGGCTGACATTGTCGGAAAGAGACGAGTCGCAGTGACACGCTGCTACATTAGTGAGTTTGATGTCACCGAGTGAAGATCCCACTACAAATGAGGAAGCCGCTGCTCTTTTATTTAGTCATGGAGCTCAGACAGAACCGCATGATGGAAAATTGGGAGCTATTGACGTCTTAATATGCAATAAATGAACAGCAGAAAAAGTCTTTTGCTGCTTTTGAAGAAACTTAATGAAGCTGGGAGATAGGCTGAGAATTTGCATAAATTACAGTACATGCATGATCGACTATTCTTTATTAACAGCTGCAATATGTGAAAAGATTTCTACTGTAATAAATCTGCTGGATTTGGACTCTAATGCAGTTGGTGGACTAAATGAAGTTGTCCTGTTCTCTGCCTTTTGCCGCTCTCTGACAAGATGTCTCCATTATTATCCATCAAAGCAAAGTCCCACCTGCTGTACATTTACCAAAAACTCCATCATTCTGCTGGAGCTTCAACAATCTTCTGTGAGTCCATTTATTCACACACAACTCATCCAGGGAGTTTCACATTTCTAAAAAACGATCACGCATCTCTTATTTTTTATTTTCTCCTGGCATCCAATCCAGCTGTAATTCAGATAAGTAATATACAAGACATTTAAGTGGACTCCATGACTTGACTCCAAATCGAGTCATAAAAGAGGGAAACCTTGGCTGGAGACATAACGATGAAGGACAGCAAGGCAAATCTCACCTTGCAGCGTAGATGGCATGGTGAGACCTTTGCTAAAATCCTCTAGCAGCATAAGAAGAGCAGAATATACTTAACACAAATTCCAGCAATGACTTGGCAAAATCTATGGCTTTCTCAGCATCTGTACCATTATGAACTGTTAGGGTTTACAACATTAAGTTGAAGGACAGAGTCATGGCTCTCGTGATAAGGTTGGAACATTTGAGCAGAACAAATCAGACAACATCCCACAGAGTCCATGCTGGAAATATTCATCAACTTGGAGAACTAAGTTTAACACAAACTGTTGAAGGCAGAGCGAGAAGTTAATATATGATATTATTCATTTAAAGGGTCTGTTTATCCTGCATACAACCAACCAGTCTGCTGAAACGTTACTGAAGGAATACTGCTCCGACTACAAACAGAAACCTAACAAAAGTCTTCCTTTACAGATTCTTAGTCCACATGCACATATCTGTCACAGCAACAACCCCAATTGATATGCATCAGCTTTATACCCAGTAGAAGATTTATTCATAGAAACCTAATTTTCCCATGGTTTGAAGCCTAGAGAGTAAACAAATCAGAAGAGTAAGAGATTGAAACTCCAATCCTCCTTTATCAAGCAACTGATTTAGTATAAGTAAATCCAGATAGACAATCATGTAGCACCAAATGTTCATAGAGCTAAAGCGAAATCAGTGTATGGATGTCTCAAAATACAAATAAAAATCAAGAAAGATTCAACTTTTAAAAACTGAGCACAACACAGCACTGTTGGATGTAAGTACCAGAAAATGGTAAATGACTTGAGCTTGTAGAGCGCTTTTACGTCGGAGGTCACGTCTGCCCATTCACACCACATTCACATGGCAGAGGTTTCTATTTAAAGTGTTGATCAGTGTTAACTAATCCCAAACACACATTTACACTCCGTCGACGAAGCAGCAGGAGAAACTTGCGGTTACGTGTCTTGACCAAGGACACGTCAAACATGTTGCTGCAGGAGCTGCGAATTGACCACTGAACCTTTCAGTTGAGGTTCAACCAACTCTACCAACCGAGCAACGGCCGCCCATCAACAGTGTTGATGCTTTTTACAAAAAAGAAGATTCCCCTTAGTTTATGTTGTTCTGATTGGGACCCATCCCCAAGAAGTTTGTAATAGATAAGGTTGAACCTGAGATTTTTAATCCATTTTAATATGAGGAGTATATTCAGACTTACCTCACTCTCCTCGCCTCTATCCAAACTTCATATATCTTACTCGGCCTCAGAAAAGAGTTTTGCTTGGAGTGAGCCTGAGGCTTATCACTTGCGAAGCAGGAACCAGTCATCAATGAATTTCTGGATCATCAGAGACTCATCTTTGGCAGAGTTTTTAATAAACACCCATCAAGCTACAGAGTGAAGCTGAACACCCGGCAATGATGCATGAAATCTCCCATCACTCATTAACTTTATTGCTGCGAGGAGGGCGGCTCTTCGATCATTATGACTGGGCTCATTACTGAAGTATGGTATAGTCTCGGTCAGTTCCTAATTATTGATGCTTTTTATGAACCAGAAAAACAGGGATGAAGATGTTTAAGTTGGTCCTCAGAGAACCTTTGGTGAGGTGAAATATTTCTTAGCTGGAGCCAGAGGAATTCAAATGAAAATGTGTGGGGTTATTTAATGTGCCATTCGGAACTGAATCCTGTTACTTTATTATTTTAAGGTTCTGTTTTATCTCATTATGCAAAATATCTTTGTCTAACACTAATGTGTGTCCCTAGTCTGTCCACAAACCCCACAATATTAAGAAAAGTTCATCCGCTCCGTCTTTGACTTCCTTCACTTTTTTAGAAAACGTGTGTTCAAACGGGCCATTTGAAGATGTTCCCTTTGTGACATCATAAAGGGCAGTAACCCCTCCCCCAGTTAGGTGACACTCCCACAGCTAGGTGTTCGTTCTGCCCTCGGAGTTCGCCTTCTCACTGTAAAAAAATCAGGCATGGTGCAACAAAAGCCGAAGTCACCCGAGCCTTTCTTAAGGGGGCGTGGTCCGACACAGCTCGCTTGTAATGTCAGATCTAAAAAAACATTCAATACAAACTGTTGATAACTGTGAGTTTCACGGGGCCAATGCTGAATCTTTGTATGAATAATAGCTCGAGCTTTGACTGTTGGTATTAATTCAGAGATTGTTCATGCGAGACAGAAACATGTTTTGAATCTCTTACTAAGTTTTCTGTGTTTTTTTTCCTTGAGTAATTATTTTTGTGTTGTCTGTAAAACGTCCCAAGTACATTTGAATACCTGAGTCAACACTTTGAAATGATGACGGGTTAAATTGATGTTTCTGGTCTGGACTGCTCTGCTGGACAAGCACCTTCCTCTCAGGCTCACTTCACACAATATCTCTGATTGTGTTCAATAAATGTGTTTTTATTTCTGCTGTTCCTTTTCTATGAGAGCCACAGTGGTAGAGCCTCCTCCATTACACTGTGCTACTTGAAATTCAATGAAGAAGAGTTGTGGGGCACTTAGTGTGAATGATGAGTGTGTGTGTGTGAGGTCAACAGCTAATTGAACCAGTAAATTTCTTGCAACATGTCACACCCCAGACTAAGAGCATTCTGTCAGCAGGGAGCTGTATTTCATTAACACACTTCCCTGCATCATAAGAGCAGCTGTGTGTGATACTGATGATTATCTTTACTAACTGTTTCAAATGTTGACACTCGACTGATCATTCTGATCTTTGGACCCAATCAATAACATTTTGTGAAAATGAAGATATGCCATAGCTGTGAAGCATTTCCTTGAAAATATCCTGTCATCCATTTTTTTCTTCTTCCATAAACTAAAGTAGCTGCTTATTAAAACTTTAACATTTTGTTTGTAAAATGAGTGAAAACCTATTGTAAGGGTTGACTTCTTCTGCTGCAGTAAGAGGTTTTGGTATAAGCAGGATAATACACAACAAGGTGTCCATGCTCAGGTGTTTATGGACTCTGCTGCATGTCAGATGGCTGTGGTCATAAAAACTAGAGCCCGACCGATTAACTGGCCAGCCGATATTAACATGTCCAGGGACTCTGAGTATTGGTAACCTTTTACGCAGATTAGCTCCCATATGACTGGATTTATTCAGCAGTCAAATAGTTAATTCATTTGCGTTCAAAGCAGTTCTCTGTCGCCAGCCAGCAGAGTGCGCTGTATGGATTACAACAAACATTATCACAACAAAGTGCCAACGTGCAAAGTTACTTTCCAGTTCCAGACAACTATCTTGTCTTCATTATACATCTTTTCCATGAATGTTTGATTTCCGCATTCGAGGGATCAACACAATAAATGTGTCGATCTATATCAGTCTATCACTACAGATCAAAGAGTGATCTAAGAAAGATATCGACCAATGGATCGTTTCACATTGTCACCATTCTCTTTTTAAAACCCGCCACAGAATGCAGAGCTTTAAAATGTCATATTTAAAGCAGCAGCAGTGTCTCTACAGCAGGGTTTTGAACATTTACTGAACGTGCTGAGCTGAGCGGTCAGTAAAGGAGAATTGAACAAGCTGTCTGCAGAGCTCAGCTGAAAATGAGCTGCATAGTTTGACAAGCAAAAAAGAAAAAAAAGAAAAGAAAACAGCAGTTCTGTGGCATGAGGGATTGTGAGGGGGAGAGACGGCTGAGTAAAAGCTCAGCATGAACCATGGTGTTGCATGATCATTATGGGCTGGCGGTCTCTTATTATTCTGAATTTAAATGAAATAACATGCTTTGTGTTTGAAGATGTTTTCAGTAATGATACTATATCTCTGTTTTCATAGAAGATGCGTCCTTTATTTGGCTTTATTAATAACGGAGAAGTCTGAGTCACTTTGATTGTTTTACCATTAAGACAATAACTTAATTCTTCTTAAAACCAAATCACTGTTTGTTTTTTTTTGTGTTTGAGTTTTTGTATTTAGGTGCAAATTATTTCCTTTGGCTAAATGTTTCAGTTAAATTTGCAGATTAATCTTAATTATGTTGTTAAAAAATGCATGTGCGTGTGTTCAGCACATCGTTCATCATGGGCCGCTCTTAATGTGAAAGGAACGTCTTATAATAACGAGAAGTCCTTGCTGTGTTTTGCTGTTCACACGGAACCACGCGGTGATGTCATTAGTGTAGAGAAAGCCGCTTTGGTCCCTCACATGAGAAAAGTCCGACCCTCCAGTCGTTTGCTGTAATGACTTTATTTGTCACACTTCCCTTCTCTCGCGGTAATGGTACTATGAAGAGAGTGTTACTCTGCTGAAGCTGAGAGCAAAGCTCCCAGTCATTTTCAACCTCAAACAAACAACAAAAACTTTTTACCCTATGTCTAAAAAAAACACCTGCGGGTACCTAAATGTCCCGTCACTTTGTGTAATGTCACAACGCTAATGTTAAAAAAAGATGTCTAGCCTTACACCATTCTGCTGCAACACAGGAAAGAACCCCAACTCAGCGGTATAAGAGAAAAGTTTGCTGTTGTGACTAATTGTTCTTTATCTTTAGTTTTGATATTACGACACAAACACTCAACACTATAAAGCTTAACTCACTACTAAACTATACTGATAAGTAATTACACATCGAAAAAGCACTCAAACCCAGATAACAGCCTGACTGCTTCTTGTGAGTTTGCATGTGTGAAAGCATGCATACATTCAGACTTTACCCACAATTCTTCCTGCAAGCCTCCTGGTACATTTTGTCGGGAGGTCGCTGTAGAAAAATGTTGAGGAAAATACACTGTAAGCAGGTGGGAGGGGCTTGTGATGTTCATATCCTTCGACTAAAGTATGACCATTGACTATATACAAACATGTCTGATGTGATCATGTACTGAAACCGCTTCGTTATGTTTTCTGTTCCCCTGTATGTTCTTCTTTGGATATCCTGAATTTAACAAACTCCACGGAGCGCTGACATGCGTGATTCGAAGACGGCCCCATGCACCCCGGTCCAACAGGGATAGCTCCTGCTGTGAGGTGCATGTGTGAACAAGCAAGTCGGGTAGATTGCAGGGGCACACGTGTGTGAAGAGCTTCTATTAACCTCTTCAGAGGCTTTCGAGTCAACAATTGTGACCTCAACCACGTGGGCGATGCAAATTCCACTTATATAGCACTCATCTAAAAGTGGTAACAGCCAACAAATGCAACAATGTGCCAGAGGAAAAAAACAGGAAAGAAGACTTGCCTCCCAAGAGTCTTTACAAACGTTCTATGAAGGTGGAAAAGCTGAACGCACATGTCAAGTAAAGACAGAAGACTGTATACGGCCCCTTTCAGTTAGAAGTTTTCTATGTAGTCCAGATGATGTTAACACTTATTTAAGTACTGAACAGCTAAAAGCTAAACTGAAAACCAAAAGCACCTAAAATGAAGACAAAGGATCTTTACTGACTGATTCTACGCTGTCAAGAAATGTAGAATGACTGATGACCTGGAAGCCCCCCCTTGAAATCATACTTGAAATTTAGCGTTTGAAAATACATCTTAGGCCCAACAGATAAAGCATATTGAGGAACACAAACACGGGAGAGGTGACGCCACTAAGAGCAGAGCACAGACATCATTTCCCATCATCACTGAGCTCTCTAAACAAACAGAAATTACCTGTGACTGCCGTCGGCTTGTTGCACGTCCTGCACATCAAACACATTTGAAAACCTGCAGATCACCAGCCTCTGTTCTCAGCTTGCAGAGACATTAGAGGTGCTTTTTTTACTTTTAGAAAGAGCTTCCAATCAATAAACGGGGAATATGTATCAGGAAAATAAGGAGAGGATTTGTAGCAGTGAAGAGAATGATTCATATCTGTTCCGCGCTCTGTATCTGTGGACCTGAACCTCGATGTGCAGGTCTCACTGGGAGCTAGCTGTACGAGGAAGACTTCTGACTGCGAGGTCACAGGTTCAACTCTGTGAACAAGCTATCAGTACGAGTGCTCCGAGAGGATGAGTCATACACTCACCTACCTCTGCCACTGATACTGAAACACAGCTTAAGAAGACAAGTACGGACGTTAAAGCAACTATACTCTAAAACTATATGGAACTTTTCCAGCTTAAAATAGTCAACTTTTGAGGCCGATTTAAAGAACAACAACTTTGAACAGGCAGAATTGCAATCTCTCATCAGTCCGCAGATGCTCTGCTTGCCTGTTTACACTGTAGCACCGTGCATGTTAAGCAGCGGGCTGCAGTTTTCTCTCGATGTGCATACGGCTTTACAGCACTAGCCAGTTAGCCCGTCTCTGTGCCGTTTGATGCGATGGTTGAGGCTAAGACACTCTAATCCAACTTTATTTGTTAACCACTTTAAAACAACCACAGTTGACCAAAGTGCTTTATAGAAAAAGACATGTTGTGTTTGGTTTGGGGTAGTGTGAATGCTCTGTAATAAACTCTGGTGCGGACCGATGTCAAATAGCTTTGCCTAACATGGCTAATGTAAGCATTGCTAACAACACCAGCCTTCATTCCCCCTTGCAGAGGCTTGTGCTAAATGTGGTAACATAAAGCTCTGGCTAACATAACAGTTTAACCTGACACAGCTGAAATACAACTTTATCGCCACATCATAGATTAAAAATACGGCCAAACTCCACCACGCAACAAGATGCCATTCTTCCAGTATCCTGTTTTTCATTTTCAGGTCATAGAGCAGCATTAGACCAGACAGCAGTAGCCACTGACCAGATAGATAGATAGATAGATAGATGATAGATAGATACTTTATTGATCCCGAGGGAAATTCAGGTTACAAGCTACAAGCCAAGGTATAGTGACGGGTGGATTCAGTATACAACATGTGACACAGTACAGTGTGAAAGCATACCAAAGCAAACGAAAACATGCAACAAATAATATAACTCCTGAATAACAATGCTGAACTTCAAATGTGAAAGCAAAACAAACGTATAGACTTCATTAATATCAAACTATCATAGACTGAATATAACAAGTGGAGCCACAGTGATGTGATATTCTGGGCAATTTCTCCTTGTATTACACTTGATCCTCCAATGAGATCAAAGAAAGCTGGGCAGTTCTCTATTTTTTTTTGATTACTTCCTCTCTCTTCTTGAACTGATGACATATTTCTTTCATGGCGAAACACTTTTCTGTTCTAGCCACCACCAGCCTCATACAAGCTGAAGGATGTCCAAGTAACTCTTGAACTTGTTGACTGTGAGCTCCATGTTCCCACGAGGTATTGGCAGCTGAGAGCTCTTCTCTGTTTTACTCCATCTCCTCTCAAACCCAACAGACTGTGGAGCTGAGAACTGCACGAGAAAATCCTTTGTGAAATGTCGCACTTTCTTTCTCTTTGATTATTTGGCATTGTGCCTTGGGGAGCATGTTTGAGTATCACGATGGCTGAGAGGATTATCGGCTCCGCTCTGCCAAACCTGAACGACATCCCATCGAGCCGTCGCCTCACATGGGCCATAAACATCCTGGAGGACCCCTCGCACCCAGGCTTCGCCCACCTCCCCGCAAATAGACTCTGAAGCACCAACACACGCACACGCCTTTTCCCCCCAGAGCTGTGGACATGCTGCAAACACACACTGAGATAGAAACTCAACGTTTTTGCAGGGTGTGGACGTGGGCATGGGCGAGATGTGCTTGGCCGATGTTTGTGTGTGTGTGTGTGTGTGTTGGTGTGTACATATATCCTGCAACTGGATTGCTCTAACAGAGTTTCATTGTACAACATCCAAAGACGATAAAGATCTATCTATCACCAAACTCTCAGGAAAGAGACAAGCGTATAAATCTTTCCAAATACAATCGATAAAAAGGATTTGAAATAAGTCTTTCTCCAGGTTCAAAGGAGGTGAATCATGTCATTTCTTAATTCAGCAGAGTGTGGTCAAAGAGAATACTTAAGGAAGGAATTCAATTCTGTTATGCCTCAAGTAAACTGTCAGAATTGACCCTGAACGTTGTGATTCTCCTCTCTTTTTATGAAGGTGTTTTATTGAAAATTGTTACTTTTAAAATGACAGACTGTGGCTTTTCTTCACAACGACTGCATTCCCCTCATTACCGCTTTACAATCAAATGCCAAACTAAGTTCATTTTCTTCTTCAAGATTTTTAAAGGATTCATTTAAACGCGTTCTGTTCTCCAAAATAACTTGTGTGTGTCATGAATTGCCTTGGCTTTAAACTAAATATTTATGAAGGAGGAATGCTTTTCATTGAGTGTGACAGGGATCATGAAAGGTCAGCCAATAAAGAGGGGCGTCTTCTAAAGCGTTTTCCAATACTCTAATATAAGTCCCAATGTTGAACTTCGTAATGGAAGAACTTCAGTCGTATTTTTTAATAGAAGGACTGCAGCTCTGTGGTGTCTGCTCGCAAATATGTTTGTGTCTAGTTATTTGATTTGTTCAATAATTCTGTTTCAATTGCGAGAAAACAACAGGAGTGCTTAAACTGAATGTAAATACCAAAGAGCAGAGAGATTTATTTCCTATCTGTGCTCCCCCTGAGAGGCCCATGCTGAGATAAACCGAGACGTTTTAACCCTGAAACATCAGCGGGCATCTGATTCAACTTGCGTCCCAATAAAAGAAACACTCCAAAGGTCACAGAAAATACTGAATATGTTGATGTTGGAGATAAACCCTAACAAGTAGCCTATGTTAATACACAGTGTGTGGAGGGTGAGTAAGGGGGAGGTGAAACACGGCAAGCTGTTGGGAATCTAATCCACTTATCCAGTTGTCTGAATGAGCAGCAAAACACCTAAACAAGCCTCACATCTTCACCTTCCTTCGACTCACCTTTCTTATCCACCATCTTCCTCTCTTTCCTTACACACACAGTGAAGTCCTGCTAAACTGAGTTATTCAGCACTTTTTTTTTTTTTAACTCAAATGACCAAAAAAATTATCTCTCAGACAATGCCGTGCAGCTCACACTGAAGACTTTACTGTGTGCAGCAATAGTGACCTCCAGTGAGATTAGGGCTTAAAAGACTCTTTAAACACCTCAGCACTGACATGTCCCGCTTTTTTCTCTCCTATCAAAACGATTCTGTGGAAATCACTTTGATTTTTCGACATTGTTTAATGATCACAATCTTGGTAGGCTATTGGGGCTGAATTTTAACCTTGCTTCTCCTGTCTTATATTCCAACAATCGGATTTAATGCTGGGGGCGGGGCAGCAGTGGGGAGTTTTGTAAGAACAACACATGGGGCATCAGTAGGAGCGCGAGCGCACCATGCTGAAGGAGGCTGAGCAGCGGCTGGCATCAAGTCCCGACAACCAAAGGACGCATGACAGGACCATAACAGAGCGCGAGATACTTACAGTGATGTATCATTTTGGTAAGATCGATGCGATAAAGAAACTCAAAATATCCTCCTGAATAATGTTTCAGGTGTGTCATTCTGCTTTCGTAGCCTATCTATGTCGCCTGATTTTTCCACAAAAGGAGCGCTTTTGATGGACTCCTCTGTCTCTAAAGGGCTGAATGTGACTTTATGCCAAGATCCAAGCAGTCCTGGATATCTATAACGCGTACACAGCCGGGATGGATCCGTTAAACGCCACCGGAATGGACGCGTTCACGGCCATCCATCTGAATGCCTCCTGGAACGCGGACTGTGGATATTCTTTGGCTGCAATCGCCAGCATCGCCGCTCTTGTAAGTTTCCTCATCCTCTTTACCATTGTTGGAAATATTCTCGTGGTGATCGCGGTGCTGACGAGCAGGGCGCTGAAAGCCCCGCAGAACCTCTTTCTGGTGTCTTTAGCCACCGCGGACATCCTGGTGGCAACTTTGGTAATGCCATTTTCTCTCGCGAATGAGCTCATGGGCTACTGGTATTTTGGGAAAGTTTGGTGCGGTATTTATTTGGCCCTGGATGTTTTATTCTGCACGTCTTCTATCGTTCATCTGTGCGCAATAAGCCTGGACCGGTACTGGTCCGTTACGCAGGCTGTAGAGTACAACCTGAAGCGGACTCCTAAGCGCGTCAAGTGCATCATCGTTATTGTGTGGCTCATATCTGCTTTCATCTCATCCCCACCTCTCTTATCTATAGACAGCAACAACAACATCAGCTCTCAGCCTCAGTGTCAGCTCAATGATGACACTTGGTACATCCTCTCCTCCAGCATCGCCTCCTTCTTTGCCCCCTGTTTAATTATGATTCTGGTTTACATCAGGATCTACCAAGTGGCCAAAACCAGAACCAGGAACATGTCAGGGAAAGAGCCCAGACCAGAAACTGAGAATGGACTGAGCAAAGCCAACTCCCCTTTCCATGGCGACAGGGAAAATGGTCATTGTCAGTGCCCACCTACGCCCAGCCAACGCACAGTCACCATGGGGCAACAGACAGAGGATGCAGACATGGAGGAGAGCTCCTCCTCAGAGGGCAAAGGTCACAAACCTCAGCAACAGGACTCCCAAAGAGCCAAGAGACCAGGCCTAAAGAAAAGCTCCATCTCCAAACACTCTGGACGTATCTCTCGAGTCAGCAACAAATCCGTAGACCTCTTTGCCTCCAGGAGGAAACGTAGACGGAGCTCCATAGCCCAGAAAAAGGTATCCCAAGCCCGGGAGAAGAGGTTTACATTTGTTCTGGCTGTGGTCATGGGGGTGTTTGTTGTTTGCTGGTTCCCCTTTTTCTTCAGCTATAGCCTGCACGGGGTGTGCAGGGACTACTGTAAGATCCCTGACACGCTCTTCAAATTCTTCTTCTGGATTGGCTACTGTAACAGCTCCCTAAACCCCGCCATCTACACCATCTTTAACCGGGACTTTCGACGAGCCTTCCAGAAGATTCTCTGCAAGTCGTGGAAAAAGTCCTTCTAAATCTGAAGCATAACCGATAGACCACCCTGACAATCTTAAAAGGGAAATATTAGCGTGCTCTTTTAAAATCAAGCGGAGCCGGTGTTGTCTCTATTGCTGTAACATCATGTTGTCCTGTTGTAATTAATGGCAGCCCACCGTCAACCTAATTACTGAGTGTCTACAAGCTTCTGCATACACTTTGTTTCCTTTTCAGGCTTCACCAGTCTGATAAATGAGTGTGACTGTCCTTTTGTTCTCACTGGAGTGTGTTGTAAAGCTTAATAATGTATTTAAACATCCACAAAAGATAAACACATGGCCAGACGTATCTGTTAATGGGCCCCAGGGCTAAAGTAACTCCCTGTGCCACCATAAACCCCCCTTTGTTCTTCCAACTCTCTGCAGTGTGTTTTCTGATCTTTTTGCGCTAGTATACCCACAGATTTGTTGTGTACTACGTGAATTTATTGAAATAATTTGGATATGTTTAACATATGTCAGCACAAAAAGGACAAGAGGAAGGTTTTGAAACTTGAGACTAAAATATTTTTGTATACAAGTCTAACTAAGCAGTTGACATATGAGGACTTCAGTGACTTCATGACAACTTCAGCTTGTTAAAGATCCGATATGTATGAAATTTACTGAATTTAATCATAAAATGACCTTACTATACATTCAGACATTAAGGAAACATTAATGCTACATTGAAGTGCTGGCTTCTCTGTCAACAACACAGCAGCAGCCACAGGTCCTCCTCCTAACTTTCTGAAATACCCATTTAAAATGCTTGGTGTTAGAGTTAGTTAGCTTAGCATAAAAACTAAATCCTTGATGCTGTCAAGAGCCAATAAAATCTGCCCATTCGCGCCTCTTACACTTGATTTTAGATCTTTTTTTTTTAACCAAAACAAAACACTTTACAGTTCTTAAAGACAGGCCTGGTAACTTTTTTAAAACTAGCATGATTTTAAAGGTAGCATTTCCTCAGCGCTCCATCTGCCCCCAACTCCTCCTCTCTGTGCTCCCTCAAAAGCCACGCCCCTCACTTTTACACGCAAGCGCCATTGGTCCTGAAGCGGGCCTCAGCTCACGCTTCGAGTATGGGCTCATCCATGCATCAGGTAATGAACAGGCAGGGAGGCGTGATACCTCGTGGCAGACATTAGTTTTTACATGCTTACAGCTGCTACAGATGACACATTTTCTTAATTCCTTTTTCATAGCACATGAATTATTCATTTCTGTCAGGACCTAAAGACAATTTCAGCCAAAATCTTAAAAAGTGTATTTGGAGACATTTACCAACCCGTCCTTTTAAGGGGGTTATTGCTGGGGTTGGTATTGGCCAGTTGCAAGGAAACTAGTGGAGAATCAAAAAAAAGTTCATGGTTCTGTAAAACATCATACAGTCTGTACCCCGCCTGAGACAAGTTTAACAGCAGAATGCATTTAAAGGTCTTAATTACTTTAATGTTGTGCTTTAGTTCTACATATTTTTAAAAATATTAAGTTCAGATAGCACTAAGCATTACGGCCGGGGCTGTTGGGGTCACAAATTCTGCAGAAAATGGACCCCTCAGCACAGATTAATCATCCACAAGTGCACATACACTTGTGGTTTTGAACCATTATCACTCGTTATCCCTGAAAATGTCTGTTCACATCTACTCATGTTTAAAATGTCAAAATCTACTGCTGTATAACCACATAGACATCCCCCTCATAATTAATTAAACTTTTTTAAAAGCCTGAAAGGCTAAAACATGGCAGTGTTTTAAAGGCAAAGGGCAATTATTGGAAAGAAGCCAGAAAAATATGAATAATCCACTTCTACAGAAGTGCAACCAAAGTGTCATGATGGTATTACATAAAGATAACAAATGGCAAAGCACAAAAGCAGACTTAATCTCCACCGATCGTCTGTTCTGATCTCTTACTGCACCTTAAAGATGTGGGACAGCACTGATAAGGGCTGACACTCTTGAGTTTAAGATCAATTATTTTTACGATGCACAAACCAGGTCATGACTTTCACAGTCGCCATAAGGTACTGAAGGATCAAATGCACTTCATTGAGTTTATATTTAAAGAAACTACCTCTCTGTTTTGTTGGTTGCTCTTTTGTTTTTGTTTTTTGTTGTTGTTGTTTTTCTTCAAAAAAATGTATTACACATTTTCTCTGCTCCTTAAACTGTCTGCTGTTGTGGAGAAATAAAGATTAAGCAAGTCTGTTGTGATCAGTGTGATGCTGCCATATGAAGCCACTTCAAAAAGATATGCACGTCTCATGCGTACGCTGCAATCAGAGTGCAAACATTTATCTTTTATTTGCTTATGACAAAGACGTGATCAAGGGTTTAAACTAGACCGTTTTAATTCTAATCCATTGATAAACACTTTATTTAGCTTTCAATTCATTATCTAACATGTATTGATGCAGAAAAATGGACTAGTGTAGATAAAGCCCCTTTCATCAAATCAAATATCAACATATGTGAATCAAACCCGAATCAGCTGTTTACTTTTCAGCTGAAAGGGGAGATACTGATTTATGCAAAGCCAGTGAGATGAAACATCTGGTTTCATTTTAGTGTCGCCTCAGTAAAAACAGTGTCTTAATTTGATCAAACTAAACAATCACGAGCAAATGAGATTAAACTTCTAATTATCTCCAACTAGTGGGGCACTTTGAGCAAACACAATCTTGCCAGCATAGGCATATAAATTGACTCAATGTAAAGTCCTATTACTCACTCAGTGGTGACTAATCAATAAGGATGCAATGAAAGGGTCAGGCAGGGGTTGGTCCATTCCAAGACTGGACCAGACTCATATTTTTGCCACTTAAATCCCTTTAAGATGTTCAATATGAAGTTAAGACTAATTGTTCTTTTTTTAGTTCGGTACTGAACAAATCTCCTGTATTAGCTTATGGCTGTCCTGTAGGCTATGATATGTTTCCAGGGCTTTTCAGGGCTGCTGACTGTCATTTGGTTATTCAGACATTTTCAGTCAGATTCAAGTCACTTGAGTGTCATTTGTTTGTCCTTTAACAAAATGTAAAATTACAGCAAGCTAGTTCGCTAAAGCTAGCAGCTAACTTAGTTTGCAGCATGTTACTTACTTTTTTATTAAACACTGTTTACTTTTGGGAGGGGAAGACCTCTATGGATTTGGTTATGAGTAAAATTTGATCATAAGTTAGCGGCCTGCTAAGAGCCCCTTGTGCTCTCATTAAAGAGTGACATTATTAAAGGGATACTTCACCCATTTACATGAAGCTGTGTATCATTAGAAACATGGTAGTAGTGTTGAATGGTCGTGAATCCAGCCCTCATTTTGCCCTGAGACGAGAAAAATATGTTTTTCTTTGCCTGGAAGTTTTCTTCATGTGATGCAATGTGACGATTTTTGCATCACATGAAGAAAACTTCCAAGCAAAGAAAAACACGACCCATTCACGACCATTCAACACTACTACCATGTTTCTAATGATACACAGCTTCATGTAAATGGGTGAAGTATCCCTTTAAGAAGAAACTGCTTTTTTAAGTGATTTTCCTCATCTATAGCCTACTGAAATGTCTTCCTGTTATAAAGACAGGAAGATCTCTTGATCTTTCTGTTCCTGGAAATCCACTGAAAAGATGAAAAGTGAATTGAATTGGGTTTTTATTTTAACATTTTATGCTGTCTTTCCTTTTTCAGTGTACAATATTGCAGCTAAAAGGGTTCGCTTTTCGAAAGCAGCCCTTGTTTAGTGTGTTGGGGAACCTTGAGTAGAACAGCTTTGATGTTGCATCTGACTGTGGGCAGGACTGAGGTGAAACTGGATTCCCCTGCATCACATACTGCCTGCTTTTTTCCTCCTACTGTTCTGCTGCGTCGGAGTGTTTGCGGCCAAAAGCCATTCGTAACATGTTACAAGTCCATCTGCTGCTTGAACAAAAGAAGAACACACTGTCCCCGTCTGTTAAATTATTGAATCAAAAGATTACACAGGTAGGTTCAAAGCAGCTGAAGGAAAACAGTAGACTTGTACCTCTCTGTCCCAAGTCTGTATATAATATTTATCCCAACTAATCCAACATGCATGGTTCCTGTCACGTTATGTTCACTTTCTGCAAGGTCTGTTAACAGTTTCAATAAAACCTTTTGGGTTTCCTTCATGAGTAGAGATTTACTGCTCCCCCAAGGCTCTTATAAGTTGAGTGAGGACGTTGCCTTCCTTACTGGGAAAATAATTTGTATTTTGCTGCCCTTTAACCTTTTAAGTTCCCAGGATCTGAAAACAAATGATCGACTGCAATAACTCAACAATGACTTTGCAAGGTGCTGAGGTTTTGTGGATTTAAAAAATGCTCTGCATACCTGCAAAAATTCAGCTCTGGGAAAGTACTGTAGGATATCAAATGGTACTGATTTCTATCTTAAAATCAATTTTAAAAAACCCTTAAGAGAACCAGTTCTATTTTACATTATTTACTCAGTAAAACTTTGTTTGAACAGCATTTCACATTTTGGATGCAAATCAGTGCAATTGGCTTTAAAAGGAACTTATCATTAATTCTCTGTTTGCCCTTCTTAGCAACTGCAGTTCCACTGATGGACACAAGATGGTAAAACATGTATCCAGCTCCAGCTGATGAACTTTTTATAAAGACATCTACATTAGAGTTAATGGAAATTCAGACTGCCACTTATGGGCACAGGAGATGCTATTAACACACCATGTGGCTAATTAGCTGCAAACTGCTACACCGCTCCTTTATAAGCTCATCATTTACTTTATCTATTTGCTATTTGGTCTGTAGCGAAAAACAGATGCCAATTGTTTCTGTCAATGAGGTTGATACTAGCTGTACAAGTGAACCAAGCAGTGAACTCTCAGGCTGTTCAACCAAAATAATGCGCTGAATGTAATCTTTCCAAAACTTAACCCAGTGAGGATTTAAAAACATTTCCATCAAGAGAGGGATGTTTTCTTGGCACTGCGGATCTTTAGCTATCTTAGCTTGCCTCTTATAAATCCAAAAGTATCATGAAGCCCAAATTACCTTTTTTTATTGCTACAGACAACTGTCAAGAGGATGCTGAGTAAAACCAAACCCAACTCTTTAAAATGACCCTTCAGGGGACTGAAATCTGTCATATAACAGCTGTGACACCATTAACAGGCACTAAATCCATGCATGTCTGACAAACAGATGCCAAAGCCCAAATCTCAAATACCTTTCTGCCTCATGTAAAAAAAAAAAAAGACATCTGAATATAAAGACTTTATCTTTTTATCGTAACCTGGGCTTTTTTATGCAGATGACACCATACTCTTCGCTTCAGAAAATGAAGTAAAGCTTCACTGGAGGGTAATGAAGTAATGAAGACATACAAAGCTCACATCATTTCCATTTATAGTGTTTATTAGTTGTTGAAAATGGGATCCCTGTCTTATAATAAACCCTGTATGGCTCTTCTCTCCTCCTCTCCTGTACTTTAGCCGCAGGCGGGTGAAGTTTCTTGTGTCATCATTAAATTTTTTGAAAGATGAAAGGCCTCACAGTGTTTGGTTATGGCCCCGCCACACCTGACTGGCTCCAATTTGCTGCCACACATCAGACCCTGACAGTGAGGAAATATGGACCAAATGTCATGAGAGTGCGACATCACTCCAATCCCGAAAAAAAAAAAAAAAACCCCAAAAACAGATCAACCCTTCAAAATATAGCTGAAGCTAAATGTATGTGTGTAACTTTAAAAAGAGATTTCGCTCAGATTCAACCACTAGTTCTTTAAAGCAAAAATGCACAAATGATTTAAAGAATCTATAAGTGCCTTCTAAAAATAATCCACAAATGAGATAATATGTGATAATCCACAGAGAGATTGGTATAATGTAGTCCAGTGTGCTGAACCAGCATTAAAGCACTGTGACTTCTAAATCTGCGTCTCCAAGTGAGATGCACGATCTTATCTATTGACTCCAGCCAATCATACATCATAGAGCAGCTGTCACACGCAATCTCTCTCCCAGCATAGATCACAAGTCTTTGGCAGAGCTGAAGCCCGTCTGGACTTCTCAACTGCTCAGATATGATAAAGTGTGAAAGACTCGACGAGAAACAACAAAATATTTTCTCTTCCAAACAGGAGCCTCTAAACCACACGCTTCTGCAATGAAAAGGTGATGTTTTTCTAATTAAACCCTGACTCCACATATATTTATTTTTTGTGTGCCTTTTTCCTTGTTACTGCTGAAGAGAGACAGGATATGTTGTGAGAGGGGGGGGGGGGTGACATGCTGTAGGCTACTGACGCCCCTCCCCGTGCATTACTCTTCATTTAACTTAAATAAGACATGACGTCATCACTCGTTTTGTGAAAGCAGGAAGCAAACCACAAAAGAATGCAACAGTAAAGAGGGCTGCCATTTATAGCAAAACCTGAAGAGGAAGAAGACGAATGAGAGAGAGAGAGAGAGAGAGAGAGAGAGAGAGAGAGAGAGAGAGAGGGAGTGGAACTGAACATGCAGCAATGCAGCACAGACTTTAAGCCACCTTTGATAGGGAACCTTCACGACTCCTTTAGTGTTTTCATGCACACGTCTACATCCATTGTAGTTTTTTGGCTTTATTTTTAATGAACTGCATACAAGAATCACTTTAGTTACGTTGTGCCATCATTCAGTGGACAGATGTGTTTAATGACAGACCTGTGCTTTCCACTATGTAACATGACAAAAGAAACATCACAGCCACTTGGGATGTAAAGATTAATCGCGAGGCAGTTAAAAATCGATTAAAGGTGTCAAGGTTCAAATCGGTACTGTGAAAAAAGAATAAGATAGAAAAGAAGAAAATATAGCGAGGGTCAGCAGCTGTATTGCAGAGGCGGTTGGCAGCTGCAAAGCTAGATTTTACAAGTGAGGATACACCAGCGTCTTTTAAAATCGGAGGTGTGGAAGTGTTTTGGTTTCCCAAAGACAGAAAATGAAAGACGTGAGAAGATAACAGACGAGACAAAAATATTAAAAGAGGACAGGGAAGTACAGAAAAAGAAGAACCGACATGATGCAGCGTTTAATCGACAGCACAATGAGAAGCTCCAATCACCTCCCCTTGTTGAGAGAATAAAAAACACTGAAAAGTCAAACCACAGCAGGTTAGCAGCCCCTCAACGAATCTATTTCAGTCATTATTTGTCAACAGTCTCATTTTGTAAAAGAAATCATGAGAGAATCGTATCTTGAATCCAGTATCATGAATCGTGCATGAACACTAAATACTAAAGAGAAATGTCTCGCTGACTGTTAAACTACATGTGAATTTTTTTAATGGTTTTTATTGATGCACTAATTGCTAATTACCATTCTACAGTTGGAGTTGCTGCATAAGAGTGTTGAATGAAATGTGTGTAGTTTGATGCATAACAATGCTCCATTATTTAAGGTTTGTGTTTTTTTAACTCAACTAAAATCTTTTTTTGTAATATGCGACCAGAGCTGAAAAAAAAGTGTTGTCATTGATCTGTGAATTGAGTCTGCACTGTTTTATTATCTTGTGTTCTTTCACTGAGCTACAGAGGAACAGGCAGGCCCTTAAAACACCCCATAAGTCACTTTTATGGTTGTGTTTGCTCCGGCGAGCTCATCCAGCCTCGGGGAAGACAAACAGCATGGCTGACGTTGACTCTTCTGCATCGCAAAGTTGAATGCAAAGCCGGTTACAGCTGTTCAAACCCAACTACATAATCAGCTTTTTTTCCCCCTCCCTTGGAAACAGTTTCCAACAATGTGGCAAGGCCATTTTGTCAAATCTAATTCATGATTATAATCACAGCCTGCAGCTCGGAGCCCGAGGTGCAGCGTGCGCGTTGTAATTGTTGCTTGTTCAGGGGGCCAGAGGGCACAAGAAACAAAATGTCACTTTTAGTTCACGGTGATGCGGTTTTATGCACTGAAGTTTGTGCTTACACACTGAAGTAACTGTAGATAATGTAAACAACAAGAAATAAAGAGCATTCATACGTGTGTGTTGTGTTTGTGCTGTTAAATTGAGTTGTTATTCACAGATTCGTCCTCTAGCCACAAACACAATAACAAATCAACACTAATCAAAAGCCCATTAAAGGAGTCAACAGCTCATTCAGAGATAATATGTTGTTTTTCATACATACTCAGACCTACAATGCATGTTTATGTATATAAATTTATTCATTGGCTACAGCTGGTGAGCCCCACCGGGCAACTAATTCATTAGTGTGAAATGACTTTAAAGATGCATTAGGGGGGTTTTGGCCACTTGGGGGCAGCAGAGACGAGCTTCAATGGGATTAATTTTTCCAAATTTGACTTAAGCGGCTTTAGTGTTAAGTATATATTTACACTTTCCTTGCTTATAAGAAGACCACCCACATGTTGGTCCCAGAGTTTTTGAAATAGTCACAAGAATCACATCAGTAGTGTAATGGGAAATAAAGGTGTTACAGTGGGAAACAGGTTGGTTATCAGGTCCAGATATGTGCACTCTGTAGAATGTTTTCCACACAGCCTCACCATCACAGCAAACATCCTGGAAGTTCTTGTGGTTATTTTGAGTTTATTCTCAGTTTACTTCTCTATAAGTTTGTCTCCACCCACAGCACATAGTCCCCCAAATTTAATCTAGTAATTGCACAATTGTTGTCCCTTTTTTCTGTTTGAATGATTTGAAAGCATTATCTGAAGTCCAGAACACTAAACTAAAACGTTTCTCTCTCTCTCGATTGTAAATCGTCTTTCAGTTTCCAGACAGAGCATCTCATTATTATTTTGTGCACAAACAATGTGTGTCAGATTTTTTGCATCATAGCTCACTGAGAGGATTTGACACATTTCTGAAGCTAACCCTAACCCTCTTCAGAGGAACTCGGGTGAACAGAACTTTGTAAAAAAGAAACATCCCCCCTGGGGATCCACTTTTGGGTTTTGCAGTAAAACTTTGTTAGAATGTTAAAAACAAAAATGTTGTGGAATCAACAAACAAAAATTCAACCTGCACTGCTCCAACGGGACTACAAAGCTGGTTTATGAAACTTTCTTCCTACTTGAGTGTCACATTTAAAATCATGTTGATGATAAGAGGACGATTAACAGCTTGTGTTGGTTTATTAACGAATGAGTAATCTATGGATAATTGTCCATCCACCCATTATCTATAGCGGGGGGCTGGAGCCGATCCCAGCTGTCATTGGCCCCACAGAGCTTACTTATAGAGACAGACAACCAGCCACACTCACATTCACACCTACGGGCGATTTTAGAGTCACCAATCAGCCGAATGAGCACGTGTTCAGACTGTGGGAGGAAACTGGAGTTCACAGAGAGAACCATCGCATGTACAGTGAGAACACACAGAGAGGCTCTGTCAGACTGGGATTTAAACCAGGAACTTCCTTGCTTTGAGGGAAAAGCGCTAACCACTTCACCCCTGTGTAGCCCACGGATAATTGTATCCAGTTGTAACAAAAGCAAAGCCTTTTATATGTAAAACACCGTAATCACTGTTTTATCTTCAGTCTTTTGTACAGGAGACGTGTGATAAAAAAAAGATTTCAAGCGATTGAAAATACATCTCAATAGCGTCTGAAGTATTTGTGAAGTTATGAGTCAGTGAAATGATGAAACACAGTTCTCTCTCCTCAGACGTCCTCAGCTAAGTAACGTTTCAATTCATGAGTCGAAGTAAACATTGAAGGCGACCCATTGTTGAACCTCTCTCACAAGGACACACGAGCAGTTTGAACACACAAAGGTTTTAACATCGCTCTCCTCTTCCTCCGTCAGCCTCTCCGTATGACTAAGGACTGATATCGATGCAGAAGGACTCGAGATGAGTTCTTTAAATTTTAAGGGCTACATTTCTACATAATCCATGATGTAATCTGAGCCTTTAATCAACCACAGGAGCAAGAAGTCTGTCGTTAAAACAACGGACCGGACAAATTCAGGAAAGAGGTGACAAACAGTACGACGACGAGGGGCCAAATGTCTGTTTTGCAGCATTCGATCAAAATGCTGCTGCTTCTTTACGAGAGCGATAAAGTCAACAGATCACCCAATCATTACACATCCGGATAGCCTTATCGACCGTTATCATCCCTCAAGCTAAAAATGCTGAAACTCCTTCATGCAGTAAGGTGTGTGAGGTTTTTTTTTTTTTTAGACTTCTACACGCTTTTATAATCCCTTCTATTTGACCTCTTGGAAAGACAAGAATCACTACAGATGGAAAAAAAGGCTTTCTCTCCATTTACCACTCAAGGGCGTTGTTGGAGTTGTCCTCAGATTGAAGTGACTCTTATAAAAGACGACAACTTTGGATTGGGACATCGCTGAGGAAAATCAGAGCTGGTCCGAAACACTTCAAAAGTGAAACAAAACGGGTATTGCTTATGGGTATAGTGCATGTTTTTCACAATATCTTAAAGGTAGTTTGAGTTGGAGACCTTAGCATTGAGGTCACGCCGTCTTTAATTTTTTGAAAGAAATTATTTTTCTGGGTTACCGCCTCAGAACAGAGACTGCATTCTGCCTGCTTTGGGTCCATACAGGCTTTTGTTCCTGCATACGTCAAAGCCTGCTGATACGTGATTGGTCAATACTACTTGGACTTCTAATATACGACAAACAGAAACCAGAATGCTTACCATATAAAAATCTTTACCCCCCACAGACTCTACAGTCATTTAGAATCTGTACATAGAGGTTAGCCTGTGTTAGACAGGACAGCTGAAGACAAACAGGCATTACTGTGAAAAGAGAGTTGGGTTCAAGCATGGGTTGTTAGACCTGGCTTTTTTGGAAGTGCGTCAGGTACTAGCTTTCTCAAATTGCTCTTGCATTAAAGATGGTGATTTTAAAGAATGTTTCTGTTCATGGGACTGTTTTAAAGCTTAAGAAAACAAATATTTTAAATGTTCTTTTTTGTTAGGGAAATGAAACCTCTTGAAGGGGCATCATAACTAAACAGTCCAATGAGTAAAAGTCTGGCATGTAGTCTCACAGTCTTACTGAGGTTGTGTTTTTCAAACATCCCAGTGAGATGAGCCCGAGTTTCTGCATCAGTGTACTGTGCTGTGTTGTTTCGAGTGTGCAATGAGGAGATTGAATAGGACACAGCACCCATTGTGAGAGTTTAAAAATGCACTTCAATGTCAGCCTCCCTTTTTAAGACCCTTCCAGCTTCATAACAGCCCCTCAAGAACATGACAGGATTTCTTTTTCAGGCAGAAAGCGATGGCCTCCATCAGAGACAATAAAAAAAAAAAAAGTTTGAAAATCAATTGAATGCTCCCACTAATGTTCCTAAAAGGCCACTTTCTCTTTGTCACCCACACAGAAAGTTAGGACTCACATTGTTCTGGATGACTAAGTCTAACTATGGCTGACACATTGTTTGCTGTTTGATTGTTTGTTGCTGCCTGTGCAGGCCTACAAATCTGGCTTTGCAGTCCTACTTTCACCTTCAGTCAAATAAACAGGACTGAAACTAGCATTAGACTTATCCAGTTTGACTTCATGTGTGACTTCGTCCATTACTTTAAAATCTGACACCGCTCAGATTGAGGCCAAAAAAACAAATAGAAATAGAAATGAGGAGAAGAGCATTAGAATTATTGATAGTTCTGTATTCATGTGGGGTCGGCTCAGTTCAGGTCTGGGACGTTCACTAATGGAGAGCCTCGAGCCTCCGCCGGCACCACACAGGCGTCTGAGTGCTCATCTCCATTTTTAGAATTATTGCTGCTGACACAACAGTTCTACCCTTACATGAAGAACGTGCGACTTTTGATCCAGTAAACGTCAGCCTTGAGCACCAGTAATGACATCAAAACATACTGCTGTTTGGGGACAATAACACAGCCAGACTCACGCTTCGCACTCATAGACAGTCATGACTCAAAGAGACATATATGGAAATACTTGATTTCTGCTGATTCTATTTACGTTCAAAATGTCTGCCTATAAAGTAGGTAAATGCGGCCACAAGGGGGCTCTAAATCACAACATAACAAAAGATGACATCTGGGCTGGTGGGGAATCATGGGAGTGATTCTCTCTGCTACTTCAACCCCTGATATTAACAAACTCCAAGTTGACCGTCGTCAAGACAAAGAGTGAAACAGACCGGAGGAAGAGAATATGTTTACAGACATCGTATCCAAGTATAATTTACAGACAATCCAAGTATAACGTCCAAGTATAATTTACATGGGTTTTTTTTTTTCACAGCAGCTTTCAGAAGTTCCTGATGTTGAAAATATTTGAGATAATGTAAGTACTTAAATATCTATCTATAAAATAGTTTAAGTCCAATTTTAACTAATTTTGTTATTTTTGTGTAGAATTCGACACATTGTATCTCTATCTTTAACTGAGTCATGTTTTGTTATTTACAGGCCGGGCCTTCTGGGAAATCAGCAGCGCCTTGTGTGAAATCCGATTCTTAATTAAAGTCACAAAAAACTTGATCAGAAGTTGTTTCAGATTGTTTCGAGATAGAGATTCGAGAGAGCTTGGTCCTTCTTGCAGTTCTACTTCAGCAGTCTTAAAGAAAATCAACACAACACAGGTGTTATGAATAATGATAACCCATCTGGTATCAAACACAGCTAATGCAAACAGTCACTAGATCATGTTTATCATCCACCTGCCGTCAGGTGTGACTTTACACTCTCATTCATAAATCTACAATGAGGCCTTAACACAAACAAGTGATTGTAAACAGCCTCGTATTTTTACCTCAATGTCACTTTCCTCGTCATCCTTCACAGGATTATCACTGTGATAAGATTACAATGCCATGCATCCCTGAGATGCTGCTGTTTATTTACTAGTTATGACTGCGCTCAGTGTTTTTCATTCATGTGATTCCAAAGACCTGTAAACAACAACAGGATGCACAACTCCTCCTGAACAACACTTTATACAACTGGATCATGAAAGGTCATGGAACAGATTGTGCTAGTTTCTGACTGAACATAAATCAAAAACAATTAGAGCTGTTTTTGCGTGAGAACCAACACAAAAACAGCTCGGCTTAGAACAAGCGTTTCAAATAACGCAGCTCCAAGAAAACTGAACAAACTTCTTCTGCTGAACAACTTTACAATGTTGAAGTTGTTGAAGTTTGTCAAGTACGTGAAGATTAAATAATTAAACACACTTACTGACAAAGGTTTCGCTGCTAAGTAGCAACAGAACCAGACAAATCTAAAAAGGTTGTGAATTCTTTCCTCTGACAGATACGACTCGACCTCTTCATGTTTAGGCTGACTGTTCATCTGACCTCATTTGTCAGGCCAATCATGTTTGTAATATGGGCAAACATCTGAGGTGAGGTATCATTGTTAATAACCAAGATGGCTACCGATGATGAGGAACATTTTGAATATCTGTAAATGTATCCTATGGTGGTATCCACATGTCCCTGTCGCCATAATGTCAGGCCCAACACATGTTATTACACGTCAGAGCAGAGCTTCTGATCTGTGACGGATGATCATCCAAGGTTTCAGGTCGTCACAGGTGACCTTCATAGATTTTCACACAAGTTAATCGTCAGTGCAGTCTACACAGCCTTGAATGTTTTACTGAAAAGTGAGCTTGAAAATGTTTGCATCCACTAAGCCCAACTAAGAGTTGGAAATGAGCGTTTAAAAACTGTCTGTGCAGCTCATCACTTTCATTCTTCGTATGGCCGGTTGCGAGACACTGCTGTGACGCCGACTCCTGTCCAGGCAGAGCCGCTATGAACATTCATTTGTGCCGACTCATTCAGATTCTGAATAACAGGTAATGTAAATATGTAAATATGATACTGCTGTATGTAGGTGTTCTCATGTACATGTGGAATTGTTACATGTTTTGTATGATGTCTATTTATCTACTTTTTAATTCTCTTGTAAATGTACGAGGGCGTCCAAGACAAATTTACCTTTGGGGGACAATATAGTATCTCTAATCTTATAACTATGTTAAACTGCTCTGTCCCTATTAAATGAATCAATTCATTTCAACTAAGCTGCTTCTTACACACTGAGGCAGTCGAAGCCCAACATGAATAATGTGGATGCTGAAATTGAAATTTTTTATCTTTCTGGTGAGCACACATTTCTGTATTTTAACCAAAAGGTTTGTTTTGGGGGTTTTTTTGGGCTACATTTTATTTGGCCTCTAAAAGAATTCTTCTAGTAGTGGAGAAATACTTTACAGAATCATTTCAGCACCATTGGGTTGCAAAGAGCCAAAGTGAACAAAGCAAAGTGAACCATGTGGAAAGTTTTTTTAAAAAGGCTTAAGGCCCTGACACACCGAGGAGAGCGTCGGCCGTCGGTCCTAGTTGTTCGGAGGTTTCATTTATCTCCAGCTCTCAACGCAGGTTAGTTCAGGGAAGCCCCTTGAGCATGCCGCTGCCGTATCCACGCTTTCACACACATTAGTGCGGTCTCTCCTTATTCGTCGCCTTCGCTTCTTTTTTTTCTTTTTCCACTAAAAGACCGAGGGCTGACAACGCCGGTGTCATTTTCAACCTTCGTCAGACATTACTCTCGAAATGATCTTCTCGTATCAGAATAACGAACTACTGCTGCCTTATGGCATGTAGAGTTATTTCCTCTCACACAAAGCACACGACATACGTGGTGTTTGGCCGGCAGCTGTAGTCATTGCGGTTTGTTCTAGTACAACTTTTTGGCCGAGGCGACGACTCAGGCAGCCTTCGTCGTCTGCTTGGTGTGTGAGGGCTTTGAGAGCTGAAAAGTTTGAATGTGTTCAATGGAAAACTGCCAACATTGTACTGTTGCATTGTGTGCAAATGTTAAGGCTTTTCAGGCTTACATCAAGGCAATGCACCCAAGCACAAGGAGAAGGCCTTGGCCACTGTAAAGACCTGAGAAGATAATACCGAGTAAGATTAAGACCATCATGCATCGTGCTGTCAGGCTGCATGAAAGTGATTTAGACACTCATTTAAAAGCTGCAGCCGCTTAAAGGTTGGGTCACACTCGTGTCAAAGATGGTTAAACCTGCATGTGTCGTGTCATTAATGATGCTAATGGTCACATTACGTTCTCACTCATGCAGGTTGAATGTCACCAAAGGACTAATTAAGTCTTTGGTAAGCTCTTCTACTGGACTGTGTTTTTATGCAGGGAGGTATTAAAAAAAAAAAAAAAAAAGATGGTTTAAAAAAAAAGAGCCATACCTGCCGTCTTTCCAGCAGAGATGGAATGATTGTTGGGGGAAAATTATTTTCTAGTTTTGTTCGATTATGATCAGTGGGAGAACAATTCTGCCCTCCAGCTGTGTCTTTTTCTCTGATTTCATCTCAGGCTTTTGTCCTTCCAGTCCCCGAATTACTCTATGCACATCCAGCTGCTGTGTGAGTTCTGGTGTATTCACACCGAGGGCTCCGCCTGCACACGGCGATGAATCATTGAATGGAAAGCCAAATGTCCGTGTTTGTAGCGTGTGTGGCGATGGCAGGAGGCTTTTGATGTCCGAGACCCGGATCTGATGCAAATTCTGTCCAAGGAATTGGACTTCAGCTGCTGGTAACGAGATTAAAACCAACTTGTCTTGATTTACTCGTGATAAATGTGTTGTAAGATTTAATAAGCCAGCGGAATAATAACCTCTGTATTCTCTGATGTCTCTATCTGCAGAGCATTTGTGCTTAAAGGCTGCAGAAAATGTGATACAGATACCCCTGAGACACAGCTTATCAGCAGCCATAACACACAGCTACAGAAGGGAATAATTATATATTGTTTTCCATTCTCGGGGGCCCCTCCTTTAAAGAAATCTCATCATAATTATAGCATCCCTCGCAATTTACATGAGGACTCCTGTGAAGCTAAGCAACAAATCCCTAAGCATGACCCTACATATGGAAGGCATTGGCCGCGTTGTTAATGGATGCATGAAAGTAGGAGTGAAAACCCCCGAGGGCCGTGCTGCGTTCGCTGCTCCACGGATCTTTAATTACTTGGAAGGCTGAAAGTTAGCAGACGGACTGGGCAAGACAAATGAGTCTCTTAATCATGACCTACAAAGCTGTTGATCAGCCAGCGAGACATGTAGAAGACGCATGTGATGTTGGCGGTGAGGTCAATAAAAAAAAAAAGACCCACAGCGTCTAAGATTAGATTTCAATCAAATGATTTAACACGGATGATAGTTTTATAGATATCTTTATGATGGAGCTTTTTATCTGCTGAGCAGCCCAGGATTTCTTCTTGATTCTCATAAATCCTCTCAGGATTTGTCCCCGACCATTTACAAACAAGTCTTTCATCATAGACCTACATGTGTCGAGCAGCTACATTAGAAAAGGAGCCTCGGGGTATTTTGAGTTGACAGTAAAAACCTGTTTTTGATATATGATCTGCTGCGATGTTCCTTTACTCTCACCTTTTACTCCCGCCTAGCAAAGTTCATTATCATTAACGAGAACTAACTAAATAATGAAAACTCAAATGTAAAGAGTGGTTTAGTTAACTGAAAGGACAATAAAAAATTAGGATTTAAAAAAAAAAAAACAACCTAACTGTAAGCTGTACAAGAGAGGATGTATTTAGCTTTGGTGAGCTTGCTGACTGCAGAAGAATCATTTCCCCCCGTCACTTAAACAATACCTTATGAGGGATTTATGATACAGAGATAAAATAAATAAATTAAAAAAAGAATTCTAAATTAATTTCAGCTAAACTGAAATTGAAAACAAAAAATCAAAAACTGATTCATTTCATGACTAAATGCTTTGCTATCCATGTCAGTAATAGTTAGAATACAGGTGTAACTGAGAGGTCCCTTTTTATTCCCAGGGCTTTGAATGTTACTGACAGCTCAGCATTCGTTAAAGGCTTTATGAGTACTTTCAATCCAAACTCCACCCACTGATTCCCTACACTCGTCTGCAATAAGAGATAAACACTGAAAAAAAATCCTGTAAGCCACTCAGCAGCCACGACTGTCGCGGTAACTTACAGGTGGGATGAATGAAAAATGCTAAAGCTCGGTGTTAAAGGCCTCAAATATGTTTCACTTGTCTTTTGATGACTTGATTTAATTGGAGTAATAAAGCTTAACCACATTAAATGTATAATCTGTGTGTGTCACCTTTAATTGTTGACACTTTCATGTTAATAGGAGAGGAGAGGAGAGGAGCATGTTCGGAAGGCAAAACATGTGATGAGCTTTCAGAAGTCTCGACTCTGATCTCCAAAAAACGGAATGAAAATGCACCCTGAAAAATAAAATGTTTGTAAAAGCTTAATAACCGTGAGCTTATTAAAAGACAGCTTCAACACAAACTGAAGACTCGCTGACCAATAAATCTAGCAGGAATAAATCTAACAGCGATTTTATTTGATGTTTAAATTCGTTCATTTCCTCATAACTCAGTGTGAAGTGAATGTGCTTCAGATGCGACTGACAGGTTTGACTCGGCTAATTACACCGAGTTCATTTCCTGCTTCATTAATTCTTATCTACAGTACATGCACTTTTAAAGCTACAAGAGTGGCATGCCAATGCTAACTTAACCTGCAGCCATGTGAGCAGTTCCCAAGCTGTAAAGTTGTTAGTCAGACTTTATGACCAACAACGCTGGTGCATTTAAGAGCGCTATGTCTTCATGTAGAAAGATTTATATCTTTAAGCTAACCAATGTGGACGGCAACCATGTAACTCTGACAACGGAATCAACAAAATGTTTCTTGCCAACAACTCAAAACTTTTTGCAGCATTTTACATGATAGCACGTCGAGACTGTGTAATCATTCAACCTCCAGTCTTGAAAAACACCGGAACGTTCCATACACACCACAGATGAAAAGTCCAGTTTTTACAGCAGGAATTAACGTGTATGAGTCAGGTCTGGTTATTTATAGTCCTCAGGTCACAGGCACAAACTGTACGGTTCTGTTTTGATTTTGAAAACGATACTTGCATCTTTAGGTAGCTGACATGACTGACAGTGGGGCGCGATGCAACGGTTAGTCAGTTGGTTTCAAACCCGCCTCAGCTGCAGCTCTCAGCCTATCGTCAGGTTGTCTGAATGTTAGATTGAGACAGGTTGATCTCCAGCATGGTGGTGATCAGCCTCCTGCCAAAACAGACGGCTCACGTCACACCGGCTTCATCCCATAATATTTACAGTCTATGGTTACAGCCCATTGGTAACATCATCGTTGTGTGACTTTGAAATAATGATGTCATTACATGAGTTAATATTCACCAACATAACGGCCTGGATGGACACAGATTAAAGGATAACCACGAAGAGAGCTGCTTAAACTGAACCTCAGTTACCAGAGAAACAGGACATTTTGAATTTATTCCCAACAAATTTGTTACAAGTTGAGTCTGTTTGCTTTTTAAGATAACGCCACATAATTCATGCAAAAAAAACACAAGTCCACAGCTGTGTGTTTTTCATTCAGTCTGAGATGCTGTTGTAGAATACTTCCTAAGATACACACAGAACAAAGACACTACGACAGCAGGTCTGCATCCTGAAGGCACCACAAGCAAAACAGAAACTATGAAACCAAGTATGACGGTTCTTCCTCATGCAGAACAACCAGTACGGAAAATCAACAGACTGTCTGAACACACTGTTAAACAACTGCATAGAGTTTAATTACAGCATTAACTTTAACAGAGCAATCAGGATATTCTTCAATGTAGTTCAATGTACAAAACAAAACCTATTCAGCACAAAACAAATAGCCTGTAGGATTTTAGTATTGTAGTATTTGAGTATAAAGAGTTTTGTTCAGAAAACAAACATCTTCTTCTTTTTTCTTTGAAAGAAAATATCATTTCATCCTTTAGAAAAAGCTCCCAGAGAGCAGCTCCAGTAAAATACAAACTATAACATCACAATCAGTCGCATACAAACAGACAGAGGCCGTAAAATAGAGGAGAAATCTGCAGCAGTGGTGTTCCACACTGAGTGCTGAGACATGATGGAAATCCCACTCTGAAGCATTCCACAATCAAATTCACCCTGTTGCTTTGGAGCAATAACTTCTGTAACAGAGAATCAGTTTGATGCATGACGGCGCGCACCCGCTAGTATCAACGTCTTTGCCAGATTTCTTTCTTTTCACAAGGACGATTTCGGCTCCTTTCTTTGGAGTTCTCACTTCTTCGTTGCTGGAATGAATGGCCTTCATTAGTCTGATCAATGCTGCCGTTAATGACGACATAGTTAAGGTGTCATCAGGCGATTGTGCTTCTTTCGGAGTCAATAAATTGGATGTGCGTTTGATCCCGTTGCAAGCTAATTCTCCTGAAACAGAGGGTTTGCCTCTCTGCTGATTACCTCCTCTGTCTCATCACAGGGGAATGAAGAGACTTTCAACTCCTCTCTGGATGATTAATTAAAGAGATTGACATGTCAATCATCTGTAAACTCTAACGCCAGCCTTACAGTTTTTTTTCGCGGTTCTCTGCTTTCAGTGCTCAAATTAAAGCTTTTCACAACACGGAGGTAAGAACATCCCTCCTTTAAGAGCTTTGTTGGTGTTCAGTGAGGGATTTTCTATTGGAGAGCAGCTGTTATCTGTGCACCTGCCTCAGCCGTGGCTGTTATCTCTGACAATCCTTACTCCTCCACAGGCCCGTTCCTGCAAAGGTCGACTAAAGGAGGACTGCTTACTGGGGGAAAAAGAGAGAGATCTGAGGCTTTGAGCTTTTATCCAGGATGTCACTGTTTCTCAAGAAAGCCTGTATATTTCTCTAACTCCTGCGTAATATAATGCCCCCCCCCCCACACACACACACACACACACACACACACACCTACACTCACTCACTCTCTCTCTCTCTCTCGGTCAGGGTGGGAGGGCAGTTGTAAATAATTCAGCAGCAGGAACAAGAACAAGTCAAGGTCTATGTGTGGATGAATAGATTGAAGAAGACCTCGGTGCAAAGAATTCTCTTCCAAACTTTATTATTATGCATTAAAGTGAACTATGACTGATAACTATGAAACTTTAAATTACAAGTCTTTTCTTTTCTTTTTTTTGGTTTCTTTTTTAATGACAAGGGACAACAAGAAACTAACTCAGAAGAAAAGTTAGATGTAACAGGAGGTGGAAAAGTTTTGGTACATGTTTATGAAATGTACTCACAATGAGTCTGGAATATCTCTTTACTTCCTGTGTCTGTGGAGTTGTAGGAAACCTTTAGTTTGAATAGTTTAAGGCTATACTGCATATAGTTTGTTTTTGACAACAAATCCTATGAAAAAAACTTGAGTGCTCCAAACATAAAACCCAATTTGTTCTCTTGCTGCGTTCCAGTTACCTCGGAATTTGGATCACTGAGCTGGGAATGACGTCACACCCGAGTTAACTGCGTTCCACATGCATCGGGAAAGCAACGTGGACGCCTCGAGGAGTACCTTTGTTCTGTTAGCTGATACGAGACGACAAGAGCACATAACACAATAACATGACAACGCCTCCACGATACCATCTGTGTAAATGATTAAATTACACTAAAAGACGAATAAGCTGCTAATAAACAACAGTTAGAGCTAAAACCTCCCCATCGATGCGTGTAGCAGCCATATTGGATTTGAACTAGGGCTACTGAAGATTCTCAGAGTTTCCGAGTTGGAATTCCGACTTCAGTGGGCGCTCCTGAGGAAATTTACGTTTTCCAAGATCAACTGGAACACATCCAATGTCAAAGCAGAAGTATTTGACAACAAGACAGGAAGTTGTTTTTGTGTGTGTGTGTGTGATTTTCCTCGAACAGATGGCTTATATGTTGTACTGCTGTCAAAACTTCGACCAATGTCGACACTCGATCACATTTTATTAAACCCAATCAAGTCTCTCTAACATGCAGGCACGAGCCCACACTCAAAGCATGAGCTGAAATCTGCTTCTGGACCAATGGCGCTTGTGCATGCACGTGAGGGGCGTGGCCTTTGAGGGAGCACAGAGGGGAGGGAGTGAATACGGAGAACGGAGAGGATGCTACTTTCAAAATCATGCTAGTTTTTGAAAATTGCCAACCCTGCCTTTAATGAAACACTTTTTTTTAACAAGTGAAAGGGGTGTTGTTGGGGGGGGACAACTTTCTTTGATGCGTCTACATACACACACACACACGGTGTGACATTTCACACCAGCAGGAGGGAGTAACTGGTAAAAATAAATACAATGTCATTTTATGGTTTTTTTTCTCTCACATAGCCTGTAACTGCATGTTCTGTGATGCCTCATCTGCCTCTCTTTTTCTGAGGATGTCCTTTGCATTTTTTTTACATTCTTCTCACTATTAAAAAAAATACAAATCTAAAAATGTCAGAGGAGTTTGTATGTAGAAACTGAATTTAAAGGGGAAGAAGTCACAGGGTTTATCATTTCATTTCATTGTCCATTCCCTCAGCGGTGCATTATAAATGCTGTGCAATGAGATAACGTCACATGAAGATATTTCCAGCAAAGCTTCAGTGAAATTCAATAGCAGGAAACATTTCCCTCAGACGTCAACAACATAAGTGGTAAACAATGAGCTATTAGTGTTATTCGTTGAATATAAAATAAAAAGCGAGGCCATCTCTCTTTATTTCCCATTTCACACTAAATGGAGGACAATCACAGGGAGAGAAAAAATCCATTAGAGGAGAGGCGAAGATTTGATTTTTTTTCTCCACTAAAAGGAGGATGCTCGATATACTATTCAATAATACAACCTGCAAGAAGGAAATGCATCTTTAATATATGTATGTGGATATTATGCATTCCAGCACACCGTGAAGTGCTTCACACAGAGAGGAAACAGACGACTGTGGTGGGGGGATTAGAGAGCATCTGTGATTAGGTCTGTGACTGGTTGGCTGGCCACCTGTGGCCCTCCCTGCATTGTCAGAGTCATGTGACAGAGCTCTACACTCCATTAGCCGGGGAAAGGTAGGATACACAGCTCAAGGAGCAGCAGTACCATCTGGGAGGTGAATCAGGAGGTGAAGGGCACTGTGGTTAGTGGTTAGTGTGCTCCCTGAAGATCAAGGGCACAGGAAAAGTGAGATGGCTGATATCTATTGTAACAAGTCTCTTCTTTTACCTGCAGGGAGCGTGAATAGTATACACGCAGGTTTATCAGACTATGGTGATACTGTATATTCAAAGACCAAGAGGGCATCTTACGTAATAAAACAAGACACATAATCACACAATTGCTGTTTTGATGTACAAGTGCCATCTTTATATTTGCTGTACAGCAAAGAAGACGCAGCAAAACTGTACTTTAAGGAATGTAGTCTAAATGGAGACTTACACCAACTAAAAGTACTAAAAGTCTTTTTAGGATGAGGTTGAAAATAGGATGAACGACCCCAATTATGTTTTTTTTCTTCTTTTTTTTTTTTTTACTTTTCTGAGGGTCAGTGGCAGAAGTTTAAAGAACTGATCTGTAAAGCCAGTGACCTTTAGGAGTTCAGGTTGGACTCAGGTTGGACCCTCCCCCCGTCTCACGGGGGTCAAAGCTGCATTTCATGTTGGACAGCGTCTCCCACCAGCTCCATAACTTGCCCTTTCAAACACAGGAGTCTATTCAGCATTAGACTTATTACACTGAGATACACCACAGAGATCCACAGGAAGTCATTTCTGCCTGTGGCCGTCACACATTTGAGCTACTCTATCAGCAGCAACAACCATCTATTTTTAAACTGTGCTCTACCGACCAAAGATTTTTAAAGCAAAAGTGAAACTCTGAATGTCTCTTTAAAGAGTGGGAAATGTTATTTACTTTACTTACAACAGATACAGTAAATGTCTTGGACTGTATTATGTGATGTATTGATGTATTTATGTACAGGATCATATGTGATCTTGTTTGAAGTGATGACCGAAGATGAACTCGGTGTATTTGTTTGTTTGTATTGATGTATTGGGTCTTGTGTTGTGGAGGCTGTGTTGGTATTGGTTGTATGTGACCTCTTGGAGGGTTATTATTTGGGTGATGGTTCATGTCAACATCAGCTCGCTACTTTCTAAAAACACAATAGTATACAGCTTACGCCTGAAGTCTTTTTTAAGTCCCAATTCTTCCCATATACTACAAAGTGACCTATCTGATTTAGCCAAATTAAAACATTACATGGAGCTGAAAGTTAATAATCAGCGATTAGTGCTAGCGTAAAGTTAGCCTCAACAGACATTTAACTGATATCTTACAAAATGACGTCAGAGAAAATGTGGAAAATACAAACCCAAAAGGACTAAGACGTCATTTCTTTTTAAAGTTCAATAATGTTTGTATGTAAACTTGACTGTGCATCTCGTACTGTAACCAGGAATGTGATAAGTGCACCGAGGTTGATGACACTGCCTTCACAGTCTGTTTACTGCTCTGTCCTGTTAGATAAGATGTCTTAGGATGGAGAATTAAATGTTCTCAAATTCATGGATTTGCCTGTGCTGCTGAAGAAGAGAGAGAGAGAGAGAGAGACAACTGGAGGCGATGCTAATGACCACGTCTGAGAGGACTCCCGGGATCTGTCGATGCCACCCGCATGCTGATTTTAAAGAACCCTGTTAATAAGAAGCCCGGTACACTCATTTGCATGATGATGAAAATGTTCTTTTCTTTCAACAGATAGCAATGTGTAATTATTTTGCCTCTTTTTCTATCTTCCACGCTCTTCACAAGAATCTGACAGGAGATGCTCTGCTCTAAGCCGCTCTGAAGGACTAATTTGATTTGATAGGCCGCCGAGCGAGAAGGCATGCTGTGTGCATGCGAAGGAGTCCTCTGTCTGCCTGTAATGAATTAAGCTGTACATTATACACAGGGGCCCAGACACTGCTTTAGCCTCAGATGTGCACTCACACTGGATCTCCAGTCAGCCGTGTCTAATTACAACAGACTTGTGCTTGTCTTCATTGTCAGTCCAGGCAGGTGTTAAGTCCACTGAGCTGAGTGCAGGTCCGCTCAATACCCAAACTGCTCTATCTGTCTTATTTTGAAGTTTTCTGTGACACTTCAGACGCTGGCTCGCAATCTGACCTGGACGAATTGGTGTAAAGATTAATTACAACTCTGGACTTTACAATTAAAAGCATAAAATCCATGAAGACATTCTAAGACATACAGCCTTTTACCTTGTAGTTAGTGTGCCCATCCCATGCACAGAAGCTGTAAGTCCTCAAACCCAACCTGTGGCTCCTTCCTGCACGTACTTCCCCACTCTCTCACATCCACTGATTTCTAACTCTATCCACTCTACTATCTCTAAATAAAGGCACAATAAGCCCCAAAACATACCTTTAAAAAAGGAGTTTTTTTTCTTTAAAAAAAAGAAAAAAGAAATATAGCTGTAGGCCATGATGTTACACCTTATTTCGTTAGGCAGTGACCTCTAGTGGCCACGGCAAAAACGACAGGAGCAAAGAAAGAAGTCAGGAGACTTCATCTGCAGAAAAGGAAAGTCTGCATCAGGAGGACTGATGGGTAGATCAAGATGTAGATGATCAAGATGTAGTGTATTTCAAGGGGAACTTTAACTTTTACATGTAAGACTTAACTTGTATGTAGAAGTTAACTGAATGATGAAAAATCCTTTCAGAAATTGTGCAACTGTTTGGATCTAATCTAATCTAATTTAAAATCTGCCTAACTTAAACTGCTATTTTGCATGTATTACTGTGGAGAACAGACACTACACCTATCAGCGCTTCATTGGTAGCACATACAACACACGTGTCCCTCACAGTGTTTCCTGTTGGGAGCATGAGCCATGATGTAAAGAAGGAAGGTGCGAGGACGCTGGAGCAACAGAGTTCGATGCTACAAGACAGTTTTTGCCCTTACATGGACGTGACGTGGAGCTGGACGTGTTCTCAGTATAAACCCACGAATAGAGACGAACATGCTGGTGAGCCAGAAACGTTATTGAGATCCCACTGATTGCACTCAGACTGCGGATCATAATAGTCTCAAAAATATGTAATCGTTTTACATTCTAACTTTTCTGATCCGCTGTGAAGTTTGATTGACACATTGATAAACATCATTACGTCCTCGCACTCTGACGAAATGTCCTGATTTTCTTCCCGTTGCGTTCACACAGTACTTCAACCTGACTGCATACATAGATTCTACCTGGAGGCCGACAGGGAACATTCTGTTACATTCTGTAAGTGAACATATGCAGATCACTCCACACATTTTAGGATATTCTAGCATGTGTGAAAAAGGTTATTGAGTAACTAGTGTGTCAAACTACCGTCTGATAAAGATAGCCAACTTATCAAAGAACAAAAACATGGAAGTTACCTGGTTATCTTCCAAAATGTGCGTGACAGATTTCTTACCTATGGCGTCAAAGTGAGATTGTGGTGCCATTTTTGTCAACAGTCACAATAAAAATCTCCTCTTTTTTAATGATGCGTGTCTAAAGCTGAAAAATCAATTAATGGTTTAAAATGATGATTTAAGATGTTGAAAATGCTGCATGCTTTTTCATTGGTGGAGAAAATGTTTAAAACACAATACTTCCATCCAAACACCATTAACCCCTTTACAATATAATTCTATTCACAACTAATTAAATGTTAAAATCCCCACAAAAGAGGAATGAAATGCATTATTCCTTGTCCTGTTGTTGTTTTTGTGCCAACAGAACCTGTAAATGTGCCATAAAAAGCCACATATCAGCTGTGCTCACTTTATGTGTTACCTTCAAATTAAAGTCATCCATCATCAAAGGGACACTTTATAATTGCTGGGTTAAAAGTAATACCATGTAAGTCCAGTTGAGTGTTGTAGTCTGGCACCAGTAATCAGACTCTTGTAACCAGCAGCAGTAGATCTAGAGTCAATCTCAGGACCAAAAATAGCTAAACATCCCTGAGGAGCAATCTCAGCACAAGATGGCCTGATGAAGTCTTTGTAATGGGCTGTATATTCACCCAAAGAGCCGTTACTCGGATTAAATCGAAGTAATGATGCACATTATGTGAGCGTCCCTCTTCTCAAATATCCCGCTCGTCAGTAGGATTTGATGACATTTGCTGAGAGATGTAACAATCTCATTCTGTTCTGTCGAGCCTCACCCAGCTCTCCTGATACATGATGCTTTCCCATGTTTTCCTCATGAGAATGATCTACCAATGAACTGCACATTGACTGGCTGCTGCAGCATTGACGTTTTACAGCCTCTTAATATACTGAGGGGGAGGAACCATTGTAACCACCAGCAGAGACAGATTCTGTGCCATGCATACTAAGTAAAGATGCTGGGGGGGGGGGGATTTACTGAATTACTTTTATTTTGACAAAATATACTCTATTTTAATTGTCTATATCTCTTTACATTGTGAGGAGAAACATTTCCTCAAGAGCATTTTTGGCAAAACTCATTTTTTACATTCTAACAAAATAAAGTATTTACCATTTGTGTAAACAGTAACTATATGTTTTATTAAACACAGTTAACCATAGTTATCTTTGACTTGAAGCAAGTAATTATTATTGATCGACTGAATGTTCACACCTATTATCCATCAAACTACACAGAAGAAACGGAGAGTGAGATGTGTAGAATGAAAGAGCTGGGACTGACTAAACTATAACACCGCCATCTAGTGACCACAGAGTGATATCACAAGCATGTGATCTCTTCACGAGACAGTGTTGTCTTTAGCTTCATGAGGTATTTTCATTTTTCGAACAAATGTCAAAAGTGTTAGAGAAAGAGAGAGAGAGAGAGAGAGAGAGAGAGAGAGAGAGAGAGAGAGAGAGAGAGAGGTAAATATGTAGGCTCACAAAGAAGTAGTTTCAGAAGTCCTCATGATGATTTACATAGGTGATTATAGGTGTTATACTCTTCACACTAAGATGTCTTTGGTGTAGCCTCCAGTTGTTTTTGTTTATTTAAAGATAAATACAGAGTTTTAATAGATTTAATTAAATCCATTGCTAGCTGTAGCTCGCCCTACATTTTTAGACCTATACCACTTTTTAATGATACACTAATTGATCCACCAACCCAGCTTTGCTTCCCTCTGCTGGACGAATGTGGTAACACACTATAATGCTGTTCCATTGTACTGTACAATTACAAATTGTTTTTAAAGGACGTATTTTTTCTTAAGGCTACGGGTAATTTGACTTTTTCTTTCTATAAATGATTTTCAGCTGACTTCTCCTTTCTTTGGCACAAAACAAACGGAACTTTTCGAGCAATGACCTGAAACTCGGCGATTAGGTATACTTCCCCACAAACCGTGATATAAAGCAGAGAAACATTTATCACGAAGCAGGCAGCAGATCAGAGAGTCTGTTTCGATGTGTCCACACTTTGAGCTCAAACAGCAGATATTATGAAGCGGAGTTTAAATGCTGCCAGCATTAAGAAGAGCCCGAGGCTATACAGTGACCTCACACAGAAAACTACCTCACATCAGCTCAAACCATTTCAATTATCAGATCAAGTACTTGTGTATTAGGGATTTTACTGTGAAGGAGTGAAGGTCGTTTCTGGAAAAAGTTTTTCATTTATGTCTTTCTGTTCAAACAACAAAAACATCACGGTGTCATTGTGATGAACTTTACAGCTTTGATTCTATGCTGCTCCCATTGAGTTTCTGCTTATATTGGATACGATTAAATTGAGTGACCTTATTATTACACAGCTTAGGTTTATGTAGTGAATAATTAAGGTTTTTTTTTTTATTATTATAAAAAACTGTTTTTTAATTATTTTATCAATAAAGACCCAACACTTTCCCCTGCCAGAAAAATCTAGTGCCGTTTATTTCGGGTCATCTCAATACAGTTCAAATATTCATCTTTTTTCGAAACACTCATTTTAATTCAGTGTCGCCCTCAAATATTATTATTATAACTAATAATAACTATAACTATTACACACAATTCTAACTAATGAAAAAACTACAATAGGCCTCTACGTGAGACTAAACTCTGAAAACAGGATGTGAGCAGGCTATAGTGGGTGATAGAATCAAATATCCTCTCGTTTAAAAAAAAAAAAAAAAAAAAAACAGCATGTGCGGAATGATGTTGTCGAATTCCATTAATTAACGATGAACAAAGTTTCCCTTTTTTCAGATGAAAAAGTAACGTATAATAATAAATTTTCCATTTAAGTTGACTCTATCTGTTTTTCTCTGAGATCTTTTTAAATGGCGACATTTATTGAGTAAAGTTTGAAAAGTGATCTGTTTCAGTTCAGGCAACTTCTGAGACAGAATCATAGTTTATTTATGCTCCACAATAACGCTGGATGGTCATCAATAACTATGTTAAGTAAATGAAAAAGAATATTAAACTTCAACAATGTGTGTGTGTGTGTGTGTGTGTGTGTGTGTGTGTGTGTGTGTGTGTGTGTGTGTGTGTGTGTGTGCGTGTGTGTGTGCGTGTGTGACTTTACGCTATCTTAAAATATAAACGTGTTTTCATCGGTGACGAAAAAGATAACCTCTCAGATATAAGACTCGGACAAATTCTCGTCCGTTTCCATTTATGGGTAATGTTAAGGACGAAGTTAGAAAGAACTGATGAAATTGAAAAAAGTTTACTTTGCTAATGTAAATGCTGTGCTGCATACGCAAACATCAGAGGGTTAATAATGATTAAATGCTTTAAACTGATACAACAGCTTACTTATTGCTGTTTTATCCTTGATATTATGTTTATTCTTGGTCAAATGGCATCTCTTTTTTTTTGGAAAAAAAAAGTTTGCAATAGTCATTTGTATATAGGCCTAAGTCACTGGTTAAGCAAACAGAGTTTAGGTAAAGAGGAATCCTATTTCTAAAACATATGTTCTACCTTAGGCTAACTCTTGCTATAAAACAAAAAGTTAAAGAAAAAATCCAGAGGTTTAAAGTTTTAGGCTATAATATTATTTCGAGTGTATTTGTCTGACTCTGACAACCTGACGCAGTCAACACGTTATTCCCATATTTCAATAAACTCGAATTTGAATCCAAAGTCACACTTAACATCAAAACATAAACTAAAATCTCTTTTACATAAACTCTGTCCATCATTATCTCCCCTGAACACTGATTTTTTGTTTCAGATTGATTTTGTTATTCAGTGTTGATAACGGCACGTGGCCTATCTTTATGAAGAATTAGCTTATTCCTAAATTTTTCATTTACCTTTTTATTATCATTATTATTTTAAAGGCACGTCTGTAAACACGTCAGTATTCGGCGTTTGACACACTAAGAGTTCGTTGGGTCGAGACCTTTAACGTTATTTTTTGTTCATAATGAAATGTGAAAAGGATGCTCCTCGTGGCCGGAGCGTCACACAGCGATTAGAAGATAATTCCGCGTCACCCCGTCAGGTCGGAGTGGGGCTCGCGGGTCAGCCAGCCATTGACAGCAAAGCGGAGGACTTGCGTGACAAGAGGAGTGAAAACACGAGTTTGTGTGGCAATCTGTCCTGCAGGCAAACATGAAAGTGGACTCTTTCATCTCTGCTTGCCCTGCCCCTTTGCATGTATGTTTAATCATATGAGATGGCTCTCAGACTCAGCGGAGACTCAAAATAGGGCGACTCCCCATGTTAATGATGGAGCAGAAGAAGACATTAAACATTTCTTTGAAGGAAATAAAAAGGACAAAATAAAATAGTAAAGTTTCAGGCCAAAATAATGATCAGTAATATAATTAGTATATTATGTGTTGATCTACTCTATCTTTTTTATAGTTATCCAAACTGGATATAATATTGGACAGATTAGGCACGAGGCCTAATAAATGTAATATAGCAGATGTAGAGGGAGAAAGAGGTTGATGTCCACAGGCCTCCTCTAATAGCCTGTGTACTTCCAGCCCTCCTCCAGGGCCATGATTTATTGAAAATATGGACCCTGTGTATAAGCTAATATGACAGAAGTGCTTTGACCTCGGGGGGCGGTGCACTCTCTCCTCCACAGTCAGCTGCTACCTAGAGTGTGTGTGCTATGCTTCTTTCTCACGCGATTTCTGAGTTGAGTCTACATGTCCATCTTCCTTTTTCTTTTCTTTTTTTGTTGGGTAAGAATTTAATGAAAAATCTAAACTTGGAGGTTCAGGGGTCACATAGAGTGCACTGAAGAAGGTCTATTTTTTTGAGGCATCAAAAGCATTTAAAGTTTGTAATTCAACAACTTGTTTTCTTATCTTCATCAAATTCACACAGCGATCATCTCTTCCAAGATCACTCTTACTGTAGTGAACTTTGATTGAAAAATGTGTAATCTAATGTCTTCAAGAGACTGGCTCCAAAAGCCCCAAAAGTCCAAAATGCAGTTGTTAAAATGGCTATTTTAACAGCAGAAATAATGTTTACAAGCCAGATACAAACGGTTTTGGGTTTGACAAAAATGAGTTATCAGCACATACTGTACGCCTACAGGGTGATGCTAATGTTGGGCTTCAACTAGGGCTTGACAAAGCAATGAGTGACATCACTGAAATTGTTTTATATCGTCTTTGCTTAAAACTCATGAACAATTCTTATTTCTTTACGGTTTTAATATTAGTATGTTTTATGCAGGAATGTCAAAAACAACAATGGAAAGTGGGGCCATATTCTTAGCCAATCTTACGGTTAACTAACAACATTTTCTACAGATAGCCTATGAATTTTCTTTCTGACCCCGCATGAGAGGGGCCGTAAATGGTAATGTTTGCATGCTAATTTAAACTAATTAATATTACAGTTAGCAAAAATAACTTCAAATTTTTCTTCTTTTTTTGCACTTTGAGGCTATCATGTATCACCTAAAATGCAAACAACAGCCAAATCTCACAGAAGCTAATGTCTTATCAATAATATAGTTTAAGCATTAAGTGTTATATTTAACCATCTCATTGTTCCTTTATCCATTAAGAACTAAATAAAAGTAGAAAGTCTGGAAAAATGTTAGACTCCAGACCGCTAAATCACAGCAGTTCTTATCCTAATGATCAGCTAATGTTAGCGGGAGCAGGCTAACATTAAAATGAACTATGATTTCACACTTTACACATTGTTATACTATCTCACCCCAGGCTGACCTAATGTGCTAACATTGTTGTGGTCTACTAGCAGATGATGTGTTCATGTAGCTAACCATCAAATGCAAGTTAGCTTAAGGTATCTGCCTCATTGTTAGGATTGTATTGTTCCTTAATTGAGAAGGAACTGAAAAGATCGTAAATGTGGCCATATTTCAGTGGTAACACATTTCCAGTAGTTTCCATTAATGCGAGCAATCAAATATCAACATATTACTATGATTTCAAATCTTGTGTAAAATGATCACACAGTATTTGCTAAGAGGTGGTTCAATGCTAACTTTAGCTATTGTATTGTCGGTAGTCTTTGAAGCTGGCAGCCCAAGTTATAATCTGACTTGTGGCTCCTTTCCCGTATGTCATTCCCCACTCTCTCTGACCCTGATTTCATATTCCTGTCACTACAACAAAGGTATAAAAGAACATTTTAAAAAAACTCAAGGTAAAGTCAATATTCTTCCAAACTTTGCTTTTACATTACATCGCCAGAACGCAGTGAAGCTCAAGACAGACAGACTCTTTACAAGTTTCAAACCCCTAACTTAACAGCATTTAAGCTTCCCATACTGGTGGAGCAGCAGAGTATATGGCTGCTGTGTGAATTAGACGACTTATCATTTAGCTGAATCTCAAGACTCAAGTGCTTTGTTAACACTTGACCCCCAGTTCCTGGCACAGCTAAAGACATTATTGGTCTGACAGGCAGGCTGATGAGTTCTCATTGATCTCATCCCCGATAAGCCTTGGTATTTGTGCAGGGGCCTGTAATCCATCAGAAGTGCCTCCTTCTTTCCCAGTCCACAGGGATGAAGCATGTTTCCTGTGGAGGTATATTGTACCTGCACTTTCAGTGTGTGATTAACCCTGGTGACTTTATAACAGGCATGGTAAATACACAGTCATTGTTAAGATGATAGTTGCAAGTTTTAAAATAAACCTTTTTGGCCTTTTTAAAAGTAGGTGAACTTGGCATATTTCAAGCTTTTAAAGGGGGTATTCTTTTCATATGTTTTAGTTCCTGAAATAAAGCACAGTTTTTACAACTTCCAAAGGAAAAATGCTGTCTTTCAGTCACAAAAGAAGGGGTGGGGATGAGCAGCATTAGCCCATAATGTGGTTAAAATATCATGCCTGCTCCTCCTTTGTGCTGAACTGACAAGCTGTCTCTAACAGGGGTTAATTTGCCGTTCAAGGGTTAAACAAACGGGCATTAGTAGTTTACTCCAGCTCAGGCTGTAAAGCTTTTGCTTTCGAGGCTTTGCAGATAAAAATTCAAACCAAAAACAACAAGGTTATTATTTTTGCTAACAGGCTTTTGTGCCAGGCTGCGGGAGGCTTTTGCAATAAACCAAACAGCTCCCAGAATGCCTTTTGGTTTTGCCCCAAATGAGAGAGAGGGGCTCTGGGTGCAGTAAGGTGAGGGCTAATGGGGATTAGGCAGGAGAAGTATGTGTCAGTTTCGATGCTTGTAATCTGGAGTGTTCCTTTTTGGAGTTTGTGCACAGGTATAAAACGCAGATTAAGAAGCATTTCTGATAAGTGACAGCGGGAGCCTGGAGGTCTGTTTTCACGCAGGGCTCGACGCTGACCTATTTGACTCGAGCTGCCAGCAGAACAGCACGTTTCAAATCTCAGCTGATGGGAATTCATTTGGCTTCTTGAATGGGAAAAATTAAGGGGGTTTGTGGTGTCTTGAAAAGAAAACAGAGACAGCGAGCAGAGGTTGCAGGGGAGCTTTAAATCAGACAGATTGGTCAAAAGCTTGGTGCTCGATGTGGCATAAAGGGGCCTTCTGGTTGACTGCCTCTGTTCAGGCCGATCTAAGATGTCTGGACCTCCCTGACCTCATATACACTATTGCATTGTGGGCTGTGCTTTAACCTCAACAGCTTGCATCGCTGCAGAGGCCCATTATAGAGGCAGTAATGATGTTGAGGATTCCCCTGGCAGACTATTATTATTAATACAGAGATTCCCATCCTGCAGGAAGACAAACACACACACTGGTAATGATACTGGATTAGAATCCCATCTGGATTATTTTCACAATGGTTTTGTTATGGATGAGCCATCATCAGGGAATAAGAGTAATCGGCAGGATGAGCGGGAAGCAGATTTTCTGTCATGCATGTTCTTCAGTGTAGGAAAAGGTTTGCAGATCCAATGAGCATTTTCTAATGCATATAAATAATACTTAAATAATCCAGGGTAGAGAAAAATACTACGTATGAAGCTTTAAGGTCTTTTCCTCCCACATTTCTACACACTTTTTGAAACGTTTCCTCCCTATTTCAGATGGAAATATTGCACTCTTGATTTTATTACTATTTTACAAATGTGATGCTAAATCAAAAACATACAATAAACAGGCTAAATGATGATAAAAGTTTGCACAATAAATACTCTCAAAGACGTCTCATCCTTCGCCCTGCCTGAAGTCAGAAGTGTCAAAGTAAAGCTTTTCCCCTCATCGTACCTCATGAAGCTGTTCTAGTTTTCATGAACCTAAAGATCGTCAATTTCTCCTTTCAGTGCTCCACAATGAGACCGGACAGGAGAGGAAGTGTTATCTCGCTGTGGCATGAGGTCACTTCGAGCTCGCTCTAAACTGTCACAAAAACATGTCCGTCCACATTATTGTTGGGAGAAGGTTATTAGGGGGAAGGCCACATTTCTTGTCATTCTGCATCTTTAAAAAAAAAAAAAAGAAAGAAAAAAACTGCTGGGACACCTCGACTTTTCAAACAGACTCACGCAAGCAGTGTGAGGAAGTATTTCACGCAGAAAAGTAGTTCCACTTAGGACGGGGGGAGGGGTTCAAGCAAATACCTAAAGCTAAAAATAAATTACAGTGAGAATACAAGTAAAGAAGAAAACAAACCATTCACTCCCATCATGTTAAAACACACGACAACAAAAAGTCATTTGTGCAAAATGTCACTGGTTCATTTTTAAAAAAGGGACGCAAGGTGTATTTTCTCCATCCTCTTCTTCCTCTGTGTGACATCAACATGAACTCACAGTCACAGGATCAAGATGGAACATTGTAAAGTGTACATACAGAATATGAATATGTATTATCTCTTATCTTCACGTTTTTATCCCCTCTGGAGTGGGCGGGGCTAGTATTTCCATGCACCAATGAGGCTCCAGCAACATTTCAAACAGGATGTGATGACGGTTGTTGGGTTGTTGGGTTATAAGGTCAATAAAGTGAACCCAAATAAGTTTATAGACTTTTTCACAGGCTGCTTATTTAACACTTTTTAAATAACTATAAAAATGTTGACTTTACTTCATGAGGAATATCAATCAACCAATCATCAGCTTGTCATGTTGTGCCTGGATTGGCTGTATTTTTTTATATTATCAGTAACAGAGACATTTATCCACTAATGAGCAAACATGTTGCTACAGTGACAGGAAGAGAAACATCTTTTTAACAGACAGAACCTCGAGCAGAAGCAGATTCATGGTGAACGTTCGTCTGACCACGACTTGATGAAGATATCCAAAGTTGTTGAAAGCTCCTGTGAGGAGTTTTTATCTGCTCAGAAAACAGACTGGTATACACAGTAATGCCTCTATCTGACCTACAGAAGCACAGAAAACCCTCACTTCTGTGAACTTTTACTGCTTCTATTGCTTTTAATGTTTTCACCCCCTTTCGTCTATTCAGTGCTTCAGCTGTTTATATTGCTTATTTCAACCACAGCGAACAACCCTCTCTCATTTCATTTTTAATCATCTTTAAGATTTCTCTCCTCTCTTTTTATATCTTTTAGATACTTTTGATGTTTGTTTGTTTTTTAGTTGGTTCTCTCACTTTCAACCTAAGTTGTCTGCAGAGTTCCTGTGTTGCCTGAACTCCGATGATGTTTGAGTTTTGATGTTGGTCGGGTTCTTGTTTGGGTTCTTTTACGGTCGGGGTTTAAGTTGTTGGTTAGACCTCTCATCAGTGGGCTGCTTTGTCGTGGAGGTGTTTCATTGTTGTTTGGGTTCTTATGCTCCTTGTAAACCTGTGTTTCAAAAGTGCTCTACAAAGGTGTCCGGCAGGCAGTTTAAAGCACGCTGCTGAAACAGCTGTGCTGACAAGACGTCAAATATCTTGTTTTTTTCTTAAAAATCTAAAATACAGAAGGATGAACCAAAAAATGGTGAGAAAAAAAAATCTACTAACACATGAACAGGACGAGAGAAGCAATGAGACAAATATATGAACAAATGATCCCACAGAAACCCAAGAGGGTCACCCAAAAATCCGCACAACTCCAAGTAACACAGGCGCTTCAAACACACCAATACATAATGTGCTTTTAGCCTAAGGTAAGTTTTTAAAATTCAAGTTTGGATGCATTTTTCTCATTCCTGTTGTTCCTTTTAAGTCTGATCGTTCTGTATGTATAAAAACAGAAGTGCACAAAATCAGTGAGCACAAACATCAGATTGGGGTCAAAGTCATTCTGCTGATGAATCTGATATTCTTCGCCTTTCTTATAAGAGAAAATGTATCAAGTATGTTCCATACTGGGTTGAATGCAAATCTATATGCTAAATAATGAGTTCAATTACTTCTGCATGACTTAGAGTTGATGTCAAATCCTCTTGTAATTTGTGAATTCATGTACAAATGTCTGTGGAGGTGTTAGCCCACAAGCAGGGAGTATTAGGTTGATAGGCTATTACTTCCAAAGAGGCTTTAACAAAGTCAATTTAGTGGCACAATGAGAACAATTGTGAGCAATTCACCTGCGCAAACAAATGCATGTTGTTCTCCGCCTTTCTTAACCGACGGCCGGTCAGCTGTGCAGATTACTCTGACTCCTGGTTTCCTTTTTTTCAAGGAGTCTTTAATGGTCGTTTCTGCCAGCATTATGTTATGTCTGTGAAAACCGAGAATAGGAAAAGAGTTGGCTCCATGGAGATTGATCAACATGTAGCCTGAAAACCTGGAATGTTCCCGAGCATTTGTTCAAGGCTACTTACACATGAAAGTAAGCTTTTCATAGTTCCAATCCTATTACGAGTCCAAATGTAGTGCTGTTTAACTCCACTGTTCACAGCTTCAGAGCTGACTAAATATTTTCCACCTTCAGCATTAATTAACTCACTCTAAGCTACAACAGGCCATCTACGGCCATTCAAGGCTGCAAAGGCTCTTTTAAGGGTGGGGAGGGAATACATTTGTTCTTCATGGCTAAGCTACACTTGAGTGTTCATATCAGGCTTTAGGAAGATTTCTTAACCACGCTGAAATGCCTCCGACTCAGCCGCTTAAGCAGTGTGAAAGTGAGACAGGCCTGCTGCAGGGAAAAAGAACATGTTTCACACTACAGAGGCAAGATCATGTTGTGACTGATGAGGCCGCTGGGGATATGGTGCTTCAAATTGAAATGCATGTTTGCAAACAAGCAACGCAACTTCAGTCGATGAATTAGGATTTATTGTTGTGCACGCAGAAAATGTCTTTAAAATATTTTTTGTCTCTGCAGTTTGACTAGCTGCTCAATTTAAATATTGTTTGTAGTAACTGAGATATCTGGTGTCATTCAGTTCATATCGAAAGGTTTATAAACTCTGGAGCACAATTCAAGGAAGGAGAAATGTAGTTAAATGTTTTTTTTAGCTTAAAAAAACATGTTTTGGCTATACAAATAAAAGTTAGCATTTTTATAATTTTTTTACAAGTTACAAAAATGAATGTATAATTGTTTTGTTTCCAGGTGATTTTTGACAAGGACATTGATATGGATAAATGAGTAAATTCAATGGCTTTGAATTTAAAGATGCATGTTTATACGAATTTAAAAAATGAAACTAATGAAATTATTTTTTTTTTTTATTTCTTACAAGTTCAGTTTTTAAACAAATATTCATAATCAATAATAATAATCAACTGTAACGCTTTCAATTAGACTGTTTAGAGTTTGTTTACTAACAAAATAAACATAAAGAATCCCGCGGACACACGCGACGGTAATTTGGCCTCAATGTAAAAAAAAAAAAAAAAAAACACTGTCATTTTCCAAAAAAAAAAAAAAAAAGACTTTACTTTTTAAACAATTAAAGTTGTTCAGCCAGCTTTTACATATGTGAAATAAATTTTCATTCGTATCAAAAGAACTCTTTTTTCAGTTATGGCCCATAGAAAAGGCTAGATGTGTGAATTTGTATGTTTGGCTCTTTAATGTATTTTTTTGTTTAATGAAGCAAACACATTGATGTTTTTCCACGTTTTCTTCTCTGTTTATCTCCTTGTTTTTTTTTATCATTTCCATCCCGACCGAAAAAGCTTCACTTCTTTCCATTCAAATATCAAGAAACTTTCATTATAATCGGTTCTCAAAAATGCACGTGCAGGTTGATGGCGAATATTAATTTGAACTATGCAATTTATAGTGGAGAGGTTTAACATGGAGGTAACATCAGGTTTACAGTGTACATGGTTAATCCTAAGTGTGCATGGACAAATGTAACCAATAGGCGGTACTGTGCCATTCTTCATGAAGCCTCTCTCCATCTCCAGCCTGAGGACAGCTCCGTGTCTCCGCTCAGCGCTGCTCCCTGCTTGACCTAAATACAGCTCCTCTGCTCCCTCCAGGCACACTATCGCGCAGCCTGCAAGAGAGACTCTGGATAACGAGCCTGTCTCCTGTTTCTTTTTCCTTTTTTTTCCTGGAGTTAGTCCCTTCAAGACCAACATTTCTGTCTGGATCTCGCGCAGTTGAGGCTCGAGCTCTCTTAGCTCGCATGGATCGCGTCGGGATGGTTTACGCTGAGCCTCAGACTCTCTTGGCTGGAAACGAGGCTCATTCCCGGGAATAATTTCATTACACCGGAATCTTGGATACTGTTTTTTTTTGTTTTTATTTTTTTTAAATTGTATTTCAAGGATAGGACTTAAAGGTCATAATGCTAGACGATAAAGCGCCGAGATCGCGACTGGGTCCTCCATCGAGAGGTTCGTCTTTTTACATCGAGAACCTGCTGGGGACTACATTCAGAGGGGCTTCGGTGGAGGAGCCGGGGGAGAACCAGAGCCCCAGAGTTTCACACAGTCCGGTGAGGTGTCCGGGAGTGGAAACTAAAGGTGTGGAGGACAGGGAGGAGCTGATTCGGAGCGGGACATCACCCAGCACAAGAAGTGAGTGCAGCTGTCAAAATGTTCCGTCTTTGTTCACGAGCGACGTGGGAATAAAAAAAATGACGTGAGGAGGAAGAAACAACTGTGCTCGCATTGTTTATTGATTTGTGCAGATCGATTTTCAGGCTTCGTTCTAGATTAAAAAGAACTTACAATGACACCATAAATAAGTCACATTCTTAATATGAAACCTCCACCGTCCGTGCGTAAAATCCTGCTATCTACACGGAGCTGGTTAAGGCGAAATCAACGAAAAGCGTTCATATATATATATCAAACATTGACGTCCAAATGTTGGTTAATAATATGCTGCAAATGGGGACGCCACACATTCGCTTTTTAAGTGTCCGTGGGTAAACCTGCAAACTCCCCAATTATCAGTCTGTTCTTAGCCAACGGTGTTTGGCATCCTCACAACAATCTCACTCTGTTGCTCCAAATACAGCCTCGGCGCAGAGATGAAGGTTATTTGTGATCATGGAAAGCGCAAAAAGCGTCAAAACGGATTTTTTTTAGTTCAAAAATACGTGAAATGTTGTGCTGTTTTGACACAAAGCCTGACTGGTGTGTGTAAATATTTTATTACGTGTAGGTCCTCGGGAAGAGCACTCAGACAGTGCAGCACACACGAGCGACCGGGACTCCCCTCCTCCAGCAGGGCGCGCGGAGGAGCACGAGGAGCCGGAGGAGGAGAAGGGAGACGAGAGTCTGACGGATGACAGGGAGGAGGAGGACGCGCGCTCCTCCTGTTTCTCACGAGAGGACAGCTGTGATACAGGTGAGGCCGCCTTCCCAACTTTTCAAAATAAATAAACATTTATTCCAGTGTGCTCAACACGCATGCGCTCTCCAGCTGAAACGCTTTGGCTAATAATAGAAGTTCCGCTTATCCACAATGTGTATGTGTTGATAATTTAGAACTTTTTAGATGTAGTTAGATTATGATAAATTGTAGAAATTTGTTTTTCAAACTGTAAACAAAATTTATGTAATTTGGATATTGAAGCAGCAGGGGTGTAGCTCAGATTTTCAGGGCCCAAAGAGACAAACACCTTATAGGCACCCATTCATTTCATTTTTAAAATACCCTAATGAAAAAGATGCTAAATCGTAAGATATTTATTCTATGAAAAAATGTGTGATTTTTTTTATGTCAACAACCCCTTTTCCAATATGCCTTTCATTGTTTTCGAAAGATTGCACTTTTAAGCCACACTCTTTTAGCAGTCCCGATATGCCATGTATGTCCTGTTGTCTTCTCTGTCTGTTCCCTGTCATTCTTTTGTCTGCGTGCAGCCCTCAAATGTATGGTGTTGTATAGTGGAAAAGAATTTCCCCCCGGGGACAATAAAGCAAAGTCTAAGTCTAAGTCTAGTCTATCCAGTTGTGTAAAATGTCTGCTTCATCCTCCTCTCAGGTGACGTCAAAGTGGCCAGGAAGAAGAAAACCCGCACCGTGTTCAGCCGCAGTCAGGTCTTCCAGCTGGAGTCCACCTTCGACATAAAGCGCTACTTGAGCAGCTCGGAGCGAGCCGGTCTGGCCACCACGCTGCAGCTCACAGAGACGCAGGTGAAGATCTGGTTTCAGAACCGCAGGAACAAGTGGAAGCGGCAGATCGCAGCAGACATGGAAGCCAGCAGCGCCATCACCGCTGTTTCTATCCCCTACGCTGCCCAGAGGGTGGTCAGAGTTCCTGTGTTGTATCGCGAGAACGTTTCCGCCCCTGTGACGCCACCCATGGTTGGTTTCTCCAGTTCCATCAGCTACCCATTGACTTCCCCCTTTACCCACCCGCTGTCGTTCATAACGCCACAGATGAGTGGACTAGTGGGACTTTAAAGAGACAGAGCACGCTTGAGACTCTTTTTTACACCAATCAATCAAACTATGATGCTGCTGCTGCAAAAAATCTTTTTAGCTCAGTTTCAGATCCTATTGAGTCAGAAAACAATGAAGTCAATTCACAATGTGTTTGGCTCTTTTTTCAGATTGAGATTAAAGTGGATCAGTCATCTCGTGGGACATAATGATCCTTGAGTGGCTGCTTTAAAATCCTATGAATATGAGCATTTATTTACATTTTTACCTTTTAATCGCAGTGTTTAGGCTTCACACAACTTGTCCTCGGGCCTGAATCGAGGACGATTCTCTCCAGGTCAAACATGTTGCAGATATAGTTCTATTTTGAGTGGATTTTTCAACAAATTTTTTTTATGAATGACTCGCACACGGGATCAAATGAGGTCAATAAGATTTTAAATGTGTGATATTAGCCTGTTGCACTAGTTTGAAAAGTTTAAGAAAATTACGAGAGAAATTCCAGATTGTCGATAAGGTACAGGAAACAATGAAACTCTAAATTCTGACATTGGATATTATTTACCATGACCTGGATGACTGAGAACATATGAAACCTGGACTGAAGTTAGAAGTATGAGTTTTGACCCCAGTTTAAGAGCCAAAATTTGCACTTTAAATTTTTTTTTAATTTACTTGCATTACTGTTTTAAATATAGTCTGGGAGGTTTTTTTAATACACAACATTTAGGCCTTAAGCTACACATTAACAATTGTCTCACCAGGTTTAATATCTACACATTTGGAAATGATCTCTCGACACTTAGCCCTAATCTTTTTTAGCCCCATTTGACCCCACGTACACATTATTTGGGAGTAAAACACACTAAACGTGAGCTGGTCTACAAAATGTGAACACTTGATTTTTTTTGAGGGGGGAGAAAAAAAAAATATGGTGCTTGTAACTTTTTATCATTTTATTAGCAATATTCTTTGACACAATTTCTTTTTCTTATTTAAGAGGATTTTAATACAGACTTTTGTACACTGATATGTTCACATGTGAATAAAGTTTATGCACATATTTTGTTGTGGATTTCTTATTTGGATGTAAATGTTGTAACTTTTATAAAAGTTTGAAGTGTCTTAGTATTAAAAGTAGTAGTGAAAAAAAAAACACGTTCTCTTGAATAAATTCGTGAGAAAAGGAAAATGAATAAACTCCAGTTGATGAAGGAGTCCGTTAAGGGGAACTTATACGTTGAAAATTAAAGTAACAAAAACCATAAATAATAGAGAAACAGAAGACTATGGGGGGGGGGGGGAATAAAATAAAAACGCTGTTGCCCAAAATACATCTTTAGCTTCTATAATCCCCATGACCGCACAAGTGTTTCTATTGTGAGGAAATCAAATATTCATTGTTCATTTCACCTCATGACCACTCTGAGCTGATCCAGGATTTATAAACTTAGAGTCAGGGCGACTTCAAAGTATAAAAGAAAATGTTATGGCGCATCAAACTAGCATGCCTGAACTCGGATGACAGAAAGGTGTTTAAAGCTTCAATATGGCAGCCAGACGCAGTTCTGCATCCCGCCCTCCTCTGCCCCTCCACCTCACCAATCAAAAGCTGCTAAAACACACTCTTCCGGGTCGTTGGGGAACGTCGCGCGTACTACCTTCACCGCGCGCTAGTCGCAGCCGAGGAGCGATGGTGCTCGGAGCGTCCGGACTCGACGCCGTTTCGGGATTATCAGAGGAGCGGATGAAATGCCGGGGAACATGAGCAAAGAGGACGCCCCGAGCCGGAGCGCTTCTTTGACTTTCACCATCGACAACATCCTGAACCTGAAGCAGCGGGACGCGGGGAGCTCGGAGCGGAGGGACGGAGGATGTAAGAGTGAGTTTCAGGCGCGGGGTGAGGAGGTGTGGGACGTCCGGAGGAGATCTGAGGAGACAGGTAGGGATTATTAAAAAATAATACAGAAATTATGATGAGACACAGAAAATTAATATGGTTATATCCGTTTCAAGGAAAGATGCAATTGTGTCTGTACGCTACAGTTTGATGGTGTTTTAATGTAGGAGGGAAGTCGCGCACAAAAGCTATAATGAGATATCATCGCATGTTGTTTTTACGCATCAATAAAAGTGTAAACAAATGTCTAAGTATGTTCTTAATGCATCAGCGCTGGTTTTGCAGCTTTATTCGCAGCGCAAAAGAAGCCCAGACTCGGTGAAAAGACACCACTGACTGATGGCGTCAGTCCCGGGACGCAGAGGGCGCACGCCGCAGAAGACGCAACCGAACAGCAGCAGCAGGAGGAGGAGGAGGAGGAGAAGGAGCATCAGCAGCAGGAGCATCAGCAGCAGGCCAGCCCGGACACTAAAACCTCAGTGAAGAAGAAAACGCGCACCATCTTCTCCAAGAGGCAGATCTTCCAGCTGGAGGCCACGTTCGACATGAAGCGCTACCTGAGCAGCTCGGAGAGAGCGTGCCTCGCCAGCTCGCTGCAGCTCACCGAGACCCAGGTGAAGATCTGGTTCCAGAACCGCAGGAACAAGCTGAAGAGGCAGCTGTCCACGGACATGGAGGCCCCGCTGGCCGCAGAGCAGCTGTCGGAGGCAGCGAAAAACGTGCAATTACCGACTTTTTACAAAGACAACAGCAGCGTGCTGGGCGGATGTTTGTTACCCATGCCTTTCCCCGTGATGTACCCGGCTGCTAACAGCGCGCCTTACATCTACTTCTCCAACACTGGCAAATACTTCGGCCTGTTTGACGCAGACTGACGCTTTCCTCTGTTTGGGAGCACGAGGACAGTGTGTGGAAATCTTTAGATAGGACTGACACCTTTTTTTTTTTTTTTTTGTATATTAATTCTTTAAAAACAAATCTCCCAACTTCGATGTCAACATATCAACGACATGCATGTGCCACTTTTTGACCCTCTGCAATTCATTATTATTATTATTATTATTATTATTATTACTATTATTAATATTATTAAATGCTAAGTAACAGTCTATCGTCAGACACATCTGCATGCATTACGTTCCTCTGAGCAGTTTTATTTTAAAGTCATCTATATGAATGTAAGAGTGAAGCTGCAGCAACTTCGTAACCCCCTAATAATACTTTTTTTAACCTTCATGAAGTTTTTAGAGCAATAATTCATTGTATTTAAATGGCCTTATTTCCAGTCTATATATTCGTTGTTATTAGTTTGGATTCTTAATGAAACACGTTTTTCGGCTGTTTCCACTCGACCTTTCTTATGACGGACTGTCACACTGTGAAGACAGCTGCTATATCATGACTATGCTCCATTTTGCAATAAAAACAATGTAATATTTGGAATTTTATCTGAATGATTTGACTCGAACTGAATTTGATATTAGGTGCAGAAAACAAATGAGCTCTATTTCCCAGAGAGGAATTAATTTAAATGTGTAAAGCTGGACACTTCCACGAAGAAGAGCTTATGAGGTCCAAACCAGTCGGCTTTATCCCCCCGATTGTTATTGTTTACCTTAAATGTCCTCATTAAATTTAACACTATATATTTGGCTTTAACTAAAGTCTCTGAAGACAGCCAGGTTGCTTCCCTTCTATCTTTGAATGTAGTCTTTTTGTAATCTTTAAGAGCCTGTGGCGTTACCTTCAGTTCAACACCTCAGGAGCCCTCTTCAAATTGGAACTTGTTTTTTTGGGGGGTTTTTTTTGGAGGACGTGGTATGGCAGAATTAAAAAAAAGTTAACTATTTTCATTTACAAGGTGTAAAAGTTCTGTTTTCAGAGTGATGACAAGGTTAAACTTTGTCTAGAAAAAAAAAACAATATTGTGAAATAATGTCAAAGATCATTATAAACGGTTTGAGCTCAGAGAATCAGTGCAGAAATAATTCACATCCCTGAATAGGAAGTTTTATTCCCAATGCTTTGATTGATTTACAGTAACATAGAAAAGTTATCTGTGTGTTAGTGACCCACAGAGGGTCTGACTATGTTTTTGTTTGTTTTTGCACTTAAGACCCAGAAGTGTTTTTAAACTTTAGATTGGAAGCTAAACTGTTTTTGAAGTGCATGTAGACATGTGGACTCCATGTTATCCAATCAAAGGCCTAAAATCCACACTACTAAGAACAGCCTGTGTCGTTCAGTACAACTGATTCAATGGATAAAAATAATTGTATATTTTGAAAATGAGTTATGCTGTTACTTATTATATTTCTAGACAGGAAAAATACTGCTACTAATTAAAAAAAACTATAGACCTGTATTAATACTGTGAGTCCAAACTGAAATACTGCAGTGACATGATTTAATAAGACAGTCACAGTGAACAGTGTTTGTGTGGAGTTAAACGTTCAGTTTTTAACTCTTTTTAAAAGAAAAACACATTTGACTTCCATGTCTTTGCATGTTGCAGCATTTCTTTCTGCTTTAAACACTTTCAGATGTAGAAATGGAAACAGAGGAACTACAGTTTGACATCGTAAACTTTTTTTTATCCTTTAGTCTGAGGTTGACAAGAAACAGCTCTCACAAGCTTTATTTATCACTAAATTATTTACCAGAGCTGAGCAAAAAATGTAAAGTCATGAAAATGTGCCACGTGAGGATGATTCATGTTTGAAACATTTAGTTTACATCAATCTCTACCACATATTTTTAATTTTTACAAACGAGTTTAGTTTATATTTTCTTCAAAGAAGTTTTTCTTTAGTACATTTTTTTTTTTTAAAAAGGTTGGCAGAGAGAGATACAAATCTTTTTAAAATACGTTGAAGTCTAAGAATTTAAAAAAATATTTCAAAACTACTAATTAACATAAAAATAAACGTTTGTTGTTACGCCTTTATTCTGAAGAAAATAATTGGAAACGGATATGTTTGTGAGGTACAAAAGTTATTAAAAAGTTAATTTACTTTCAAGCAAAGTGACAAAACCTTTTTAAGAGCACACTTTTGAGTGTGCCTCTTCGTGAGGCTTTTATTGTGAAATCTCAGAATAAACGTTTGTTTAGAGCAACATATGAATCAAATGTGTTGTATGTAAGTGGTCTATATTATGATATGTTTCTAATGGGAGTAAAAGAAATGAGTGTTGGCGAGGCTCTTGCATAGCTCCACACTGAGCTCTTATTGTACATAATGTCACAGTAAATCTGAGCAGAGACTCAGAGTAAGAAGATCAAGAAGTAAGTAAGCTAAAGAAAAGTCATGATGTTGTGACGTCATAAAGCTGGAGTCACTGGATTCTATTTAGACGAGGGAAAGCTCCAAATCCTGAGTTTAAAGATAAACTACTGAGAAGCAAACAGTTACTGTTCTTCTGTGCAGGTAACAAACTGTCCTACATGAGCATGCAGAGTGTGTCTGAGGGATGCATGTGTGCAGAACGCTCGACAGAAACAAGAGAATCGAGGATTTAGCCGGACTTGCATCAGTGCTCATGCACAGTTTCTTCCTAAAGGGCCCGGCGAGCTGCACTTACACACCGTTTCCGGGTCACTTCCCCCTTCAGAGCTGGAGCCTCTCACTGCTTTCTCGCTGTCACAGCCATTCAGGGCCCCGTCACTGTTAACCTGTTCACTCAAGCACTTAGTCTGCCCGCAAATCTGTTGTTTTCTCCGCTAAATTCCTGTCTACCTTTGCTGGACATGTCCGCTCCTACTGTATCTCATTATTCACACAGAGAGAAGTTTAGAATAAGACTCTTAACGTTTGAAACGAGCTAAAAATGACAAAACCAAATTCAAAACAGGAAGTCTTTACGATACTGGCTACACTGCTGAAATAAGTAAAGAAATAAAGAAATGAGATACAGCTTTTCTAATCTATTAACTTTGTCAATATGTGGTATTTTTGCCTCTTCGTATTTGTAAGGTGAAAAAAAAAACTACAATGAGTTAAGAGTTTCAGGTCACTGAATTCTTAATTATATTTTTATATCCAAGAAAAGTGTCAGGAGCCCTTTAAAAGTTTCCCTAATCCAACTGGGATGACTATTAGCTCCCTTTAACACCAACCATGTTAATCCTACTTACATGTAGAGCTTTAATTGTTACCATGTCACTGTATTGGATTGTATTAACGTGTTTCCTCATAAGACCTATACAGCATATTTTAGTGTATTGGAAGCTAACTTTGTAAATATTAGTGAAAATGGCTCGATGTATTTAGACACATGCTAATGGTTGACTTCTTGGTGGAGATATAATCCTATAGTTTGTGGGGGGGTTTTATTACCAGTATTTATTTTTATAATACACTTCGCTTTGTTTATACATTTCCTATTCAATGAAGTCACACACGGTCGATAATTATGTCTCTGCTTAAGACCAAAGTTACACCTGTCTTTGAAAATAGAGAAAGTCACACTCGTCTTGGTTTGAGGCTGATCTTTATGTTTGAAACAAGTTGAACATGTGACAGAATGTTTTCATATATAGACCTCGAGCATTGACTTGACCGTGTCCTGAGTGAGACAGTGAGACTGCCGTTATCAGGCCTGAAAAGACTTCCACGTCGCTACGCTTAAGTTTCCCATAGTTTGAGTTTTAGATTTGACTGTAGGGTTAAAGGTTGTGTGTTTATTCCTCAAGCATCCAAACTTCAGAATATTTATAATAGTGAGTCACTGAAGGGAAATCAAAGTATTTCTGTTTATTGTAATTAAAAGAAAGCCTTTTTTTTTTTTTGCAAATATTAATTATTCGTCCTGAATTACAAAAACATCAAAGGTCATTTGATTTTTTTTCCTTCTTTTTTTGTGAGTTGTTTTTTGACACTTTTTGTAACACGTCTGCATCACCATTTGTACCTTTCAAGCTCTCATTACAGTACAACTGTTGTTTTTTTGTTTCAGGTTTTACATTTAATTATTAGAATCAGTCCAAGTCTGCAAAGAATGAAGGAAGTCAATACACGTGTCCTTAGAGAAGTAGTTACTCAGGTGTGTGAGCATTAGTGCCTGCTTGGTGTGTCTTGGCGTGTGTATGAGACGGTGGGAGGAGTGCTGGTTGTGTTGTTGGGGGGGGGAAGGGGGGGGGCAGTCTGCTGGTGGGGTTTACAGTCGCCAGACTTCCTGACTCTCCCGCTGTCGGACACTTGTGAGCGCAGCGTTTGGCTCTCTGTGTCTCAGCACTCTGCTCTGAAACCACAAGGTTCAAGTGACCCCAGTGGCTGGCTGCAGTCTGCCTCAGGCCGGGCTAAAAACCCTCAACCCAGAACCCCCCGCCCCCCCCCTCCCCCAACAACACCCGCAATCAGCCTGGTCTGTCGGAGGCGAGGAAAAATCCATTAAAATCTCAACCTGATCAAAAAGAAGCCGCGACATATGCACTCATTTAGGCCCTATCGATGACTGCCAAGCATTGTTGGTAGTTTAATACATACGATTGACTTCCTGCCAACGGTGGCAACAAAGACGGTTTTTCTACAAAAAGAAAAATCGAGCCAGAGTTATTCTGGGCTGATTTGCACCTCGAGGCTGTCCAGCGCTGTCAGCACGTCTCTGCAGTCTGACCCGTGCAGCACATGGTTTCCATTCAGGGTTAAATGTATGAATGCCCGAGCGCCTTTGTTTGAGATCACTGATCCCCGGATTCTAAGTGATAATGTGGTGGCACTGAATGACTGTGGAGGGAGTTCCTCCCGTACAGTTAGCATGCAAATATGGAGACGTGACCCGGCTGCTTTGGGTTTCTTTTACCATCCAAACTGTGTTAAGTCATTTTAAATCATGTCCAAACTGTCGAGAAGTAAACGGATACCAATGTGTGTACATACTGAAGAAATATCAGCGCTACTTTGTTTAATACGTGTCTTAAAGCTAAAGGATCATTGTCTCGTCTTCGCCCCGCAGAGCTCGACATGTTGTCATATCTCATTTCATCTCCTTAACTCAGAGTGACGGCTTTGATTGAGATTTCCACATCAATCACTCGGGCCTGGCCTCGCTCGTAACGAGACCCCGACGTCTCAATAGTTGTTTAATAAGCCGTTAATCCATGTTCACACTACTTGGCGCTTGAAAGTGAAAAACAGGCCGGTTTCGCCATGAGCTTTGTTTGGGCATTCTCAGATGGGATTCATAATTGCTTCCAATTACAGTGTGAGCGGCCTGGAGGAAGGCTGGATCTGGAGCTACCACGAACTCTGAGCTCAAAGTGCTGGGCAACACTGGGAGGGATTTCTGTGGTAAATATTGGCAGAATTAGAAAACGGTCGAGATTTGGGCAACTTCAGAGAATGTATTGGTATTTAAAAAGCAACAACATAAAGTGAACAACTGAAATACCAATAAATGAATGAATGAATTAATAAATGAATTTAGTTTTAATATGGAAGAGTGGTAAGCCTTCACGGAGAGTGATAGAGACGTATACCGTTTACAGGAAGGGATCAAATCTCTCAGATCTAATCCTGGACTGAATCGTCTGTTTCTGGAACTTCTGGTGTCGTGGCTCACTCTACAGGTGAATGAATGCACTATTGTTACCTCAGTTGCATTATACACTATATTTACATTGATGTTTTAGACATATTAGACAGGTATAACTCCTAAAAGTCCCAGACTGGACCTCTCACTGTTCAAAGGTAGCAGAACTTTGGGGGTCTTGCAAGCATTTTATTTCAACCAATGTGCCAAAAAGCTGCGTTTCGAAAAACTAAAGTGTTTCTACAGAAAAACAGAAAAATAGCTGGGCCTTTAAATCCTGATGACTCAGCAATGAAGTAATTACTGTAAACAACAACAATTGTGTGTAAAAAAAAAAAAAAAAAAAACAGACTGAACCGCAGACAAAAATGGTCCAATGAATCTTTTTAAAAAGTATTTTAAAAAGTAGTTCCTGGAATATTCATAGCAACAGACTTTGGGTGGCAAAGTAACATTTGATGTATTACCTGCTTGTGAAGTTCAACTAACTTTTTTTTTTAAATCAAGCAGACGCAGAGCAACAATAAATAGGCTAGCATAGAGACATCTGAATATCCCGGAATATCTGTACTTCATGTTTTCAATGTGTTTTCAAGTTAGATGCGTTTATCATGGAATTGAAAGGAACATTTCTCTCACTGTTGGGACAGACATTAACGTTTATCCATCCATCCCAATAGTTGGAGAAGTGTCTGTGTTCATGCTTCGTGTTGATCATTTGAAGCGTAGAAGAAACAAAGATCATTTCTGCGTTCAGAAGTTCACCATCAGGCTCGTTTTTGTTCTCAACTGAACAAAACCAGCCGAAGGCTGAAACAGCAGGGTTAAAGAGGTTCAGAAGCAGCACACTAACACTCACCACACTGAATTATTCAGCTGCATCTAAATGAGGTGTCAAGTCGGTCAAAAGATCAGAAAGAGGAAGTCTTTCTTTCCCTGAACAGGAGTTTTCACATGTTGTTATAATTACTAAACTCTTTCACAGTTAATGTCTGTAAATGTTTCTGGAAGGAGCCGCTCAGAAAAGTCTTCTCACAACCTCTGGGCCGATTCTGGTTTCATAACAACTCAATTTATAAACGCAAGATCAACAACGCGCAACACACATCAAACCTCCTCAGCCCAAGCATCGAGCAGGAACATCCTCAAACAGTCGGGTTTGTATCCTTCATTTTATTTTGCTTCTTCCTTCTAATGTTTCTTTACATGGTCCTACAGACGCATGATATGTCCTCTTAACCATGAATTCTGCTGCTGAAAGCACAACAGTGAAAGACTTTAGCATCACCCAAACACTCTGCTACAAACAGGAAGTAGCTTATAGAGAGGTGAACAGATAATGGATTTCATTGGTTCTGTTATGTTTGTACTCATTCTTTTCGATGGTCCTATTGTCAGTAGAGGTTCGTGTTTACAGTAGAGACAGGTAATAAAATGGATGCTTTAGTTTTAGGTCTTTGGGATGGTTAAAGATGAATTCACTCTGTGTAAAGTTTGTGCAGCTTTTTCAGACTTTTAGAGAAAGAACGGACAATGACAGTTATTTTTAGGACATTTAGCAGACATGGCGTAAACAATAGAAGGGGGCCTAATTATTACCAATCAATGATAATACTCAGACTTTGCAGTGTTAATCTGCTATAATAAACAAATTCTGGGTTGCCAGGTTGTCAAATTAATCCTCCTAATGGTTGGTATTAATCTGCATACATGTTGGTTGTTGTAAACACTGAATAAACTCCTTGTTTGGGTTCATACCATTAAATAAACTGTCACAAATGTTATACAAAGAGGGTTTAATTAAATGTTCTTTTTATTTTAAATCATCAGACCTACGTTGAGGAACTTTGGCATTTTGGCAATGTTGGCGCCCCCTGTGGACACAACCGTGCGCCCTATCTCTTTCCTGATATTATCTTGTCCACGTGAAAGCCGTGTCTTGTCATCCATCCAACCAAAAATAAACAATCCTTTTTTCGTACATCGAACGTGCAACTCACAATGAATCATCAGCGTGGCTAAATAAAAAGAGGCAGTTTGGGAGTTAATCAGATTTGCCTCGGGGTCTTCCTGACGAAACAAAGAGATTTAGAAACACAGAGAGCAAGTGCTATCACAAACATCTTTCTAATTCATGTCATAAAATGGACATGTAGAAATGTATTAACAATTAAAAAGACAATTAAACTGCTGTAGGACAGACGCACTATTAAAAAAAAGTCGTCCTTTTCCTGTTCCCATCACAGTGCTCTCTCCGGTGGTGTTCAGCTCAGCTCGAGCTCAGACTGTGGTTTGTACAAAGGCCGGGGTGACGCTGCACTTTACAACATAAACAACACCCCATTCATTATGACGCGTAACTTGATAGTGACATGGGGGGGATCAGAGGCTTTCAGGGGGCTTATTGATCCATTAATTTGGTGGACTTTAGCGCTCTGCAGTGACAGAGTGCCTCTGTAGATTGAATGGGGGCCGAGGGATTCCAATGAGCCGATCTGATGAAAAGGTCTTGCATGAGTGGCGACGACATAAATAAAGCTAAAGGTCAGCTATCTTCCTGTCTCTGGAGTCGCTTGACTACATCAAGAAGTCTCTGGCCCCTGAAGGCCCCTGGCAGCAGATATGGCCCAGCAGTAAGGAGCGGACATATGTCAGTGAATAGTGTTCACACTTTAAATAATGCTGGATGTAGAGTAAGAGAGAGTTTTCATGTTGAGAAAATCTGTAAATGCTGTGTATCTGTGTTATTTACACTCGTGCATTTTCATTTTTCAATGTGGGATTTAAACATATGAAGATTTTTTTTACACTAAATAAATGAAATAAAGATGGACTTAACCCATGTTATATTTGTTGTGTGTGGAGCACTTAAATTAGCTCGATTACTTCCAACACCTATGCAAGCTGGAGATATCCGTAATTTTACAGTTGAAAGGGCTGCCGCCATGACAGACAGCACATGTTGGAAACACTGGATGTTACGTCAAAGAGCGCTGCAGGAGGAAGACGGAATTGCTGCTGAAAGCTGTTGTGCTATTGACGTGTGCTGAGAAATGCACACAGCACAGACTACGGTCAACTCAGAGTTCATTTTCATGGAGGGTTGAGTAGCAGTTTACTCCCATGATTCCCGCTACGCTCGACGTCACCTTTCGTCACTGTTGTCGTTGAGAGCCCCCTGGTGGCGGAATTTACATACTGTGTGTTTAATTCAACTTCATCAACATTTATTTCATGTAATCTTACGTCAAGTAGCATTCACAACTTCACTTTTTTTTTTTAGGTCAACTTTTAGAGAGAGAGAGAGAGAGAGAGAGAGAGAGAGAGAGAGAGAGAGAGAGAGAGAGAGAGAGAGAGAGAGAGACAGAGAGAGAGAGAGAGAGAGAGAGAGAGAGAGAGAGAGAGAGAGAGAGAGAGAGAGAGATGAGCAGCAAAGGAGCCACAGGTTGGATTCGAACCCTGGCTGCTCTCATAGAGGGCTAGAACTACCATACATGGTCACATGCAATGACTATCAGCGCCCCCACCGACACTTCGCCTCTCCTGTGAATGAAGGTGAAGTCTGAATCCACAAAAGTGCCACCAAACAGACACCTTGCAGCAGCAGATGTAGGCGATGGTGTGATAGTGTGGGGTAGGACGACGTCTCCGGGGAGAGAGGAGCAGGTTGCGCCCCTGTGTTTGCTGTGGTGTCTGTCTGTGTAGGACAACAAGCGGGCCCTTCATCCTGACCGCCGAGATGAAAAGCCCTGACCTCCAAGGGCACGGGTCCCCCAACTTTGAACTTCCTGTCATCTCAGGCAGGATCAGATGTTGGCTTATGCAAACGTTTAGAGCACAGCAATGACAAGCAGTTCAAAGACTGGCATTTTATTTACTAAATAACAGAAATATGGAGAATCTTTAAATGTCCAGTCTATCAAGCTGCCTCCATCTTAAAAATCGGAGCTTGTTCGGTTACTAAAGAGCCTCAAATCAATACTACAAGTTGGAGGAAACAGATATTTGAGACTAATGGACACAGGGAGTTGCGACTGAAGGGCGCAAAGGGCTGAAATTCATATTGATACGGACATCACAGGCCGGTGGGCTCTGAGGGGCCGAGAGGAGGTCACAGGTTGCTTTGACAGCCGAGCCCCTCTTAATGGAAGACTATTGACTGAATGTGAAAAAGCTGTGCTGGAGAACATGTTACCAGGAGGCCCAGAGTCTGACACCGAACAAATGTGTCTGTACGGGCGTTTGCATGTGTGTGAAGGAAGAATATCAGTTTCTTAGCAGTCCAGAGAGATCATCAGTCCGATCAATAGGTCATTAGTCACTCAATAATACTTTTTCATCTAAAGACCAGAAGGGTGTACACACTGAGATATGACATTTGTGCTCCACGTTTAGGCTACTGAACTACAACAGAAAACGCTGCAGCCACTGGTGTGACCATATGACAGACAAAGACATGAGGTTGTAAAAGTGTGCCAAAAATGGTCGTTAAAAACAATGCTACACCTATTTGCTATGCTAGCAGCTGCAACGTCCTCTTTGGTAAAAGGTAAAAGACAAACGTCAACCATCACAGGAGCTTCTTTTATCGGCGATTACGTCTGACAACTTCCATCGACTCGTTCATGTGAATCAGGTTCTTAGGTACAGCACGTTCCAACGTTTGCTCAAACTGTGAGACACTCGTAAAGGTTCCCTTCAAATTTGAGGACACGTCTTCACACTCCCGTTGGCTGACGTGAATATTTGGACTATGAGCGAACATATTTTGAAATTTAGTGTTGAGTAATGTTGCTTGGAAGATGACACCCTTCACAATGTCTCCCTCATGTTAAACGGATACTGAACTGAAGAACACACTGTAAAGGCCTCAGTGTGTTGATCTTTGGGGCTAATGCTACACCTATCACTGAAACATTACACTAATGTACGTTAGTTTAATTATATTAATAATTAGCTATGTTTACTTATAGCTAATTATTAAAGAACCTCCATCTGTGACGGGTAATATTAATATCCTTTATAACTACGACAGAGCTTACATGCTGGTCATTCACAGGGAATGTTTGATGTTAACAAAACACCTGAATAGATGTTCAGATTTAGTGCTCTTCCTTTTGTTGTTTCGTCAACAGTAGTCAGACTTTAAATTGAACTACAAACGTACTGTATTAAATATGTGAATGAAATGAGATGTGTATGCGTATATGGATATAAAGTGCTGACTCATGATCCGATTGTAGTGTGAGTGTCAGTCATTGACAGCTGGTGTATTTCCTGCTGATTTACTTTCCTCTTCCAGGCAATTGGCGACAGGATGGTAACCTGACCCACATTTCTCACCACAAACACACAATGATCTGCACTCCAACCATTTATTTTTTTTATTTTGCTTCATTCTGAGCTCGCCGCGTGTTCTCTCAGCTCAGATCTCCCAGAGGGCCGAGCAGCTGCTCATCGCTCAGCTCATCCAGTGTGACAGCCCCAAATCACAAGTGCAACGGCCCAGTCATGAGAATTTACCATCGCGAGCGCACATCTGACTGAGCAATCAGCCGCTGAGTGGAACACAAGCGGAGAGAGAAGGGCGACTTCTCCCTGAACACCGTCGTTGGATTGTGTGCTGATAGGCCGAGTGGCAGCCTGCCAGGTCGACGCACCTGCGGCTCCGAAACGGGCTGTGTCATCGCTGCAGTTTAATTTTACACAGAGCACCAGGAGAGCCATTAACTGACAGCTGCTCGGATACAAGCTTCACACTCAATAGCACTAAAGACGCTCACATGAACGAAGGACGATCACTGCGGCTTATTTATCAGCAATTAGTTCTGTGCAGCCACAAGTTAACACACGAGACATCGGTCGAAATATCAATTCTAAATGCAGGTCAGAGAAATTTCCCTCAAACTGGGTTTCATCGTGATTGTTAGTATTGTGATCAAGTGACCTTTCAGCTGCAAAGTGTCTTTTCAACGAGTTCTCACTGACATCCTTGCGTTAGCAGAGTACATTTTATTTACATCCAACCAGGAAGGAAAAACTCATTGAGATGAAAAATTCGAGAGTGTCCTGGACAGGACAGGCAGCAAGCACAATCAACAGAGTTTCAGACAGACGACGAGCAGCCGAGCGTACAAACACAAAAATACACCCTGAGGCGTTAAAAGACACACATAACAATCTGAACAGCAAATGTTTCGTCAGGGTCGCCCACAAACATATACACAGCCAGATGTGTCTGCCTCCGAGTCATTTAACTTCCTCTTAAAAGCGCTCGATGAGAAAAGTTTGTCAAGTTTCAATTCATTTTGTAGTTTGTTTGAAGTAAGGGGAGCGGCAAATTTAAAAAGCCTTTTTTCCTGGTTCCTGGACAAAAAGATATCAAAGATCATAGGTTCCTGTACTCTTATGAAGGGAGCAGAGCTAAACTAGACTCCGTATGATGCAACACAGTGCTGCTCCTTCGCAAATCGAAAGGAGCCAGTTGAGGTGCTTTGGGCATCTGATTAGGATGCCTCCCTTTAGAGGTTTTCCGGGCATTCCCAACTGGGACGAGACCCAGAGGAAGACCCAAAGTTCGCTGGAGGGATTATGTGTCCCGTCTAGCCTGGGAACGCCTCGGAATCCCCCGGGAGGAGCCGGAAAAACGCTGCTGGGGAGAGGGAAGTCTGGGTTGACTTACTGCGGCTGCCACCGCCGCAACCCGACCTTCCCGAAAAAAGTGGAAGAAAATGGATGGATGGATACTTGTTTGAAGGTGTGGGGTAACTGCTCACCAGGTTTAGGCCATCAACCATCATTTGTAGCAGTTGCATTATTTCTGTTTGAACCACTCCTTCAAAACTAAGCCGTCTGCTCTGATATGCAAATACAGATGACACTAATCAGGTCTGCGTTTCTTTAATTACTGCATCATCTTCATCCACTCTGTGCAAAAAGTAGATCTGTCAGAATGCACGCTGAATAATGAGGGAGTGTTGTATCTGCAGAGGAAGGCTCCTCGCTGTCCATTTGAGACGGCCGACACAATCAGCCTGACAGCAGCCTGAGGTTCAACTCGCGTTTCCGTCATGATCTGATGCTCAAAAAGACTCTCGTGCACGACCCGTCATCGGCTCCCCGAGCTGCTATTAACACGTCCGTTGTCCACATCGCTCATCAGCTCGCGCGACTGACGTGCAGCAGAGGTCAGAGTTCACGGCCACTTCACGCTGTCAACAAGCGTCTGAGTCAAATCTGCTGTACGTCAAAAAACAGAGTTTCACGTCCGCTCCTCTGAAAACCTCCCGCTAAATGTACAAGTCTGTCACTTCATTTGTTGCTGCACTTGATAATGTCTGACAAACGTGACAATCGGTAAAAGGCTCGTGAACCCCGACGCAATTTAAATGTCGTTCAGAGACGATTCTGCAGCTGGGTCATACAAGTGTGCAGAGTGTGACAAGAACATGTGAAGTTCAGGCATCAGTCTGCACCGCAAACACACTGTGCATCAGATGAGCCTTTCTCGTGTGAGGAACACACAGATCGCGTGGCCAGAGGTTTCGTTTGCAGCGACGCAGCTCACAGAAAACCCGTTGGGTAAAGGAAGAAGTTCAAACGAGGTTGTAAAGTCAAAGCAAAGGAACGCCGCGAAATAGCGTCCACTTTGAGTTGAGCTTCGAATCCTTGACTTTCTCAAATGTGCTCATGTTCGAAAGAGTCACCAGGGTGAGTCAGCGGTATTACTCCTCCATCATCTGCCTGATGTGAAAACAAGAGACAAGATTACGCAACTGAGGATGAGATATACGGCCTCCGGGCTGAAAGATGAGTCAAAGTCCAAAAACATTGAGTCCTACATTTCCCATAATGCAGCTTATAATGGCATCTCTAGTATTTTTAACCAAGTCCCTGGCAAAAGATCAGAGTCACAGTATTTTTCCTGTTGAAGACGTACTCACAGAGGGCCCTGAACCAGTCAACGCTCGATTGGCTCCTTCAAACTTGCCTTTGATAACATTCCGGAAAAACGCTGACGACGGCCTGCCGCTGAAACACGTCCATCAACGTTTATGTACGCTGCTCTTACCCAGAGAAAGAAAACATGAAAGACATTTGGCGTGCTGACTTTTCAGTCTTGTCGTAGGCGTGCACCTGAGACTGTACTGTCGACTGTGCTCTTTGCTGTTAACATACCAGAGCCACATTCTGGATACTAGCGCTGCACTGTGTGACTCTTTGGGTCTGGTTTGACCAACAAAAAAAAAAGGAAGCTGTGACATTCATTTAAATGTACGTAAATTGTTGCAGATCATTTGGAGCCCTTCTTTTTTGATAGCGGCCACTTCAGCATGTTTTAGGAACTCCATGTCGCTGAGCTTTCCCCAGGCTGCCGCCATTTTCTTTCCTCACATTTGTCCGTAAAAAACAAACCAGTTCATCCATCCCACACTAGTTTGTCAGAATTACAAACAGACATTTTTGGTAACCATCATCTGCTTTTGTGTCAATGTTTTTCCAACGGGCTAAGCATCAGCCAAAACCTATGATCAATCAATCTGTGCATCCCTGGTTAATACTGCACGCCAGACAGCAACCGTGAATACAGCTTGCTTTGCTCGCTTTAATTAAAAACGTTGGAAGCTCATTCAGACAAACAATCAATCTCAACATGGTGGACCACATTACATTTACAAAGTCATCACTGACTGAAAGTGTGAGAGCAATTCTGGTGTTGGTGACTGGTGTTGTGACAATGCACTCTTGAGATGAAGCTGACTTGAACAATGGCTGACATTAATGGATCGATCAGCCACATTATCAATCAGGAATGAACTCATCTGAATGTTCTTTCTGGATATTATTGGAAAGACAAAATACAAGTTAGCTGTGACTTCAGATGGTCAGAGAAACATACCTCCAAACAGCCGACTCATTGGCTCCCTCTGTGTGCGGCCGGGATTCTCCTTCTGTCTTCCTGCCTCGCATGCTGCCGAGGCCTGATGCAGGATGAGCTTCTGAGTGTAAACACAGAATTCAGTTCATTTGCCTTGGACTCCTTCTGAGGGTCTAAATGTTTCACACAAGTAAGAAAGGCCAAAGGTGCTTTTTTTTTAAATAACAGGTGATCGAATGTGTTCGCTCTGAAATCAAACAACACTTTGTAGAAATCTGTGTTGACTTGCCTTCATCTCCCCTGGTAGCCAAGAGAGGCAACTCAGAGAGAGAGACGGATGCTTTCAGCCATGCATTATTCACCGCTTTAATTCCACAACCCTACAAAAAAAAGAGGGGAAAAAAATGGAGTTTGTGTTTATTTTATTCATCTCTCAAATCCACAAATAGACAGCTGCAAAATGTTCCCCGTAAAAGATTTATGACAACGCTTCAAATAGTGAAGCTTTTCTAGCGTAGCCCTGAGAGGGATAGGACTAATATCTGGGTTTGTGTTTTATCAGAAGTCCCAACACTCAACCAAGGTAGAGAAGAAACACGAGAATATGGACTGTAGTTTGTCACAATTTGGACCTCTTAAGAACACAAGATGTGGTGCCAGCTTGTACCAACAACAGACCCAAAATTTGTACCAATGCTCAAGTCATCCCTTCAAGAGCACCATATCATTATCCAGCATGAAACTGCTCTCTGTACAGCCATATTGGTTTATCTACTGATAGTGTGGCATCTGAGGTTCCCTGACTTGCCTCGCTCAGCAAAGAGACTGGAACAGCAGCTAACTTAAATCTCCTCGATGTTACACACTATTCAACTACTGTACAATATGGCAAATGTCATCCACATATAAAACAGATTTGGTTATTAGTTTTGTTTAAATCGCACCAAATCGGCAGCAGAGTTTTGCAGCAATTCTTTGTGTTCTTCTTCAAACTAAGTCGTAGTAGCTGTCGTTGTCTCTCTTCAGCTGTCCTATCTAATAAAAGGCAAAAATGCCCCCCAAAAAAATGCGGGTTGCGCCGATGAAAAACTTGCCAAATCTTCTGCTGCCAACGCCAAGCCACTTATTCTGCTGTTGCTATTGACTCTTGTTTTGAGCTTCTGATCGCCCAAAGTTGGCAACACGTGCAGTGGAACCTGAACATGTGGAGGAACGTTGTGTGTTCGGCGAAGAGTTCAGATTGGGATCGTCGGGTCGAAGTGTGGAGAAGACGGCGAGATGGCGTGGGACGGTGTGTCATCCTTGGAAGCAATCTCAGTGCTACACCCAATTTTCCACATCTGTTCCGTTTGTCTGTCGTTATTTTTGGTGACTCAATCAATATTCTATTCAGCAGGAGAATTGGAGGAGTCGGATTGAATTGCTCAACTAATCTTCGACGTGAACGCTGAGGTTCAAAGTCATCAGACAGGTTCAAAAGCGTAGTTCTTCTTTTATAGAGTTAACACACACGTATCACAAGGATCTCTACAGTGATCAAAAACAACAGCTTCTAAACTCCTGTAGTGCATTGTTTCGTCTCTCAGGACATTTATCACTCCGACATGAAAAACAAGAACAAAAATAAATAAATAAGAGATGAGCCGGTCAAAGCTGCATTTCAAACTCAATTGTGTTTAAACTCACTCATACCGAGAGATTTTCAAGAGCCAGCCTTGACTGCAGAGAGGAGCACTCTGCAAAAAAAAAAAAAAAAAAAAAACGCTTGGAGATTTGGGGGGAAGTGGCTGAACAGATTGTTATGTCACCATTAGGGAGCTGTAATAAAGTCATATTTCTTTTGCATTTTGCATGACTGGAGGGCCTTCCACTCTCGCCTGTCCGCTCCTCTCACATCATCCTCCCTTAAGTGGAGCAGTTCTGGGCTGCAGGTTTTGCCTCGCTTGCTGCCAGAGAGTGTCTGTGCCAGATAGCGTTGCATGATTACACTCAGCAGCGCACAATTTTGTCGACAGCGCTGTAGTAGGAGAATAAAATATCTTAGGCCTCATTAAACGCCCACACATTCAGAAATTAGAAACCAGTTATTCGTCATTGGGAAGGGGAAAAGTGATATTAAATTTAAGACGATTTTTTTACAAGACGATTGGTGTAGATATCAGCCGAATATTTGCCAGAAATGAACCGTATATCAGAGTGGGATCTGCACGGAAAGGGTTGAAATAGTCATGAGCTGATAAATAAAGAAGAGTCTTCTTCCTCGCTTCCTCCCTGGTGTCAAACTCAGAACGGAATAGCTTGCATGTGTCATAATTTTTGAGGAAAACCAGAAATGATTCTGATCCTGATAAAGTGAGACAATCGAGTGCAGAAAATTCATTGTGTTTCCTCTGAGCTGTAAAACGCTAAAGCTGTTCTGACAGATAATCCTTCGCCAGGAGCCCGACGAACACAACAATAATGTCTTCTGCTGCACATGAGAGAGTACTATACAGCCCCCCCACCACCCCTAAAAAAATATATATAAGAAAAGACTGCTGTCATGCTAATGCTATTTTCTTCAAGTGGTATCCTGAATATGTGGCCCAAAAAATTGCTCATGAATATTTCAACCATTGATGAATTAATAACAATCTTCATCGTCAACTGGTGAATTATGAGGCAGCAACTGTGGTTTTTATGGGCAATTTCCTCTGACTGCTCTCGTCTGAATTTAGGACAGAGACAAACTCTTTCTATCTTGATCTCAGTTTCATCGCTCTATATGTCATCCCTAATATTAAAGAATTGGAGTCAAGACATGTGCGTGACAAAAGATGACAAGAGAAGAATTGTAGAACTACTAAAAGAGTTCAAGCAGCACAAACATTTTGATTTTCTCGAGCGCATAACTTGCACAAGGTTTTTTACTCATAGGCGACATCCTGAGGTTCAATGCTGCCCCTGGTGGACAGAGTTTAAAGGTTTGTTTTGGCCTTTTTAAAGTGGCCATGTAAGCACTTTAACATGTTGTTTAACAACACACGGTTATAACAGAGATCCTATTGTGTACCTCTGTGCTCTAAGGTTTATGTTTAGCATGTACTCTGGGAAAGCTAAAAGAGTTTGGGCTAAGTTGAAAGATTCCTGAAATGACGTACAAGAATCTGGTAGAAAGTGTTTTGTCTTCTTCCATGGTCGCGTGGTACGGGCGCTGCGATGTCGGATGTGAAGAGAAACTGACCAAAGGGGTCGATGCAGTCAGTAACATCATCTGGATTTGTGACAGGCGCGCATCGGACTCTAAAAAACAAACACATAACATCCACCACACTCCCACTCTGAAGCGCTTCCATCAGGCCGGCGCTTCAGACTGCCACGATTCAAAAAAGAATCCAACAGTAATATAAGATAAAAGCTTGAATAAAGAGATAAACTTAAAAGAGAGCAAGAGCCGTTTAACAGGAGGAAATACACTAAGGCTTTAAGAGAATAGTCGAAGGACAACAACAGAAAATAAAAAGAAGATTAAAATTGTAAAAAAAAATTAAGGGTTTGTTTCAAAACCCTGACAGAAAAGACAGTCACCTTTAGCTTTTATATAGTCCAACCGGATTCATCAGATTTTACTCACCGTCGTCCAATTGTCATCGAATTTTTTTTTTTTGAGCTCATTCATCCACATGCTAGTTCGCAAAACAAGAGACAACTTGGTCGTTGAACTATTTGTCTACTTAGTTAGAATAACATTCGATTCTATGATCCATCTGATCTTCATTAAGGCGACCTTCTACCCGTACTACACACGCTCCATTACAGTAATATACAGAGTGCACACACACACACACACACACAGACGGCTCAGTGTGTGACGATTCAACTACCACAGCTGCCGCAATCCACACATCTGTCAGACCAACCAACAACAACAACAACAACACACACAGTGTAAACAGAGGCCTTAGTCCTTGAAGAGGGCAACCGTGGTATAACTCCAACCCTGAGCCCACTTTCCTCTCCGCTGAAATAAATGCATACAAATCCCCTAAAAATAACAGAACGCCAGTGTGTCGACTCTGACACCAAATGGGTGGTGTGTCAGCGTCCGTCACAGAGGTATTTTGCCTTATCTTTTGTACAACTGGAAGAGATGGAGACACATGGACCATTTACAGTCAGTGGTTAACACCAGCTGATCCAGATTGAATCAGACGGGGTCCAGCTTGATCTCATCAAGTGTCATGCCCAGATCATATTCATCCGCGGCTCAACTGTTGTATTGTGTGTCCGTGCCTTCAAGAAGACGAATATGTCAGACCTGAACTAAGACCCTGAAACTTATAGAGTTTCTCTGGGCTCTTTGACTAACATGTAAACAAGTACAAATTGATGACTAGAACTTGTTGAACACTTCTTTGAAACAGACTACTTAATGGCTATAGTTAGTGATGAAAAATGAACAGTGCCTGCAGTGTCAGGTCTGTGTTTCCCTCTCAAACATGTTGAAGGATTAAATTACCGTTCTGTCGAGTGTGGGCACTGCTGCTGCTCGACTCGTCTTTGTGCCTCTCTGGCTTTGATTTGAGCCAAAAGAGCCACAGGATACAACTTCCAAGGCATTAGCATTCTCAGCAGTCACCCAGAAGAATGTCAGATCATGCTAGTTTGAAGTGACAGGGTGCTTAAACTACAGAACATAATGGTGAGAAACAACCGCCACATGCTAACTACAAACACATTATGTAAGGAACAACGATGGGCTCATGTGCCTTTCATCCTCAACAGGCTGATTCTTACTGTATTTCCCAACAATATTGTGTTACATCTCCCGGCTACAGACATGCTAATGCCTTTTAGCTCTGTCAGACTATCATGAGGCTCTGTAGCAACAGGAAAATGTGATGAACGTCCAAGAGTTGTTCTTCTCATGCTAACTCACGCTATACTAAGACGAGTTAAGCTGCAGAGTTTCACTCAACCTGGCTGTTTATCTTTTGCTGTCTGAACAGAAACTCGTTTGGATGTTGCGGTGTTCTGAACTGAGCTCCAGTTTTAGCTAGCACAGACGAGCAGAACAACCCAATACAACCAAATTTTCAAATGTTGTACTTATATGACATTTTAGCAGAATGTTGGGATTTTTTTTTTTGATTTTTTTTACAGGAGCGTGACTGAAATTGGATTTTTAGATAGGTTACGGTTACGGTTGCCGATGTTAGGCAGAGACAAAATGCGATAGCAGTTATATCGGCCGATATCTTTCTATGACCTGTGTTCGATCTGCATTCAGTTAGATAAAGATACACATCTATTGTGTTTATCCCTCAAATCAGTTATCAAACCAGACTAGAAAATATATAAAGTATAACAAAGACAAGTAAGGAACTGTACATGAACTTTTACCTGCTCTTATGTAATGTTAACTGACAGAAAGTAACGTCCTTTACCTGCTGTTTGTAAAGTGTCTTGAGATAACACCTGTTATGAATTGATGCTATACAAATAAAGATTGATTAATGTATGTGTCACCGCTCGACACACTGGACAGTGATAATATTTGTTGTAATCCATATAGGGCCCTCTGCTGGTGAAAGAGAACTAATAGTTTAATACAATGAAACTCAAATAAAATGATATTTGACGTGATCCAGTAATATCCAGTAATATCTGCACATATCGGAGCAAAATGAGATGATACCGATAGTCACCGGATAAGCTAACATCGACCAATGTTATCAGCGCGCCAAATTTTTACAGCAGCACTGTCGGTGTTCAGTGTAAATGTAGTTTCAGTTTCACTCTTCAAAGCAGTTGTAGTCTTTTTAATTTCTGTTTCTGTTTTACTGTTTAACTGGGACAAATCAAGGACTTCTGATGAGCAGCATTTTGATAACATCAGATCAGTTTGCATGGATGTGGTTCTTCTGAAATGTAAAATAAGTATCTACTGTGATCGCGTAAGGAGACTTTAGAGACCTTTGTGACTCTCTGGAAAAGACAATGAGGATTTCATTTTTAGGACTGACATTTCTGAGAGTGACCTTGATTTTACGTTTTGAAAGAAAAAAATGTTCAATATTACAAAAAAAAAGCTTTTTGGGATTTTTGAGTAAAACCCGAGACATGTCTTTGATGAATCTCTTGGAATTTTCTTATTTTTGGGGCCTTTTTGAGTAAAGCCACCGACTTCATTTAAGAGTGATGAGTATCTGATTTCTTTCTCCGCTCTTGACCGCTCTGTCCGCAGAGTTTGATGACATTTTGAAACATCCTGTTTACGGGCCGAGCGGGCTGAAAACAGAGCCCCTGACTGACTCCAAATGGGGAGAGTAATTTGGTGTAATTGCACTGTGGGTGAAACCTTTGAAGACCCAGTTTGTGTTGTGACTGAAACAATGATGATTAGAGCTCGCTCAAGTGTCAATTGCTATTAGTGGAGCGTCCACTTAGAAAAAGCAGATCTTTCTTTTGTGCTGTAGACTTAATGTCCCACATATTTGTAAAATACCAAATCTGTTATTCTTAAAAGTTAAAGTCATACAGTCTGAGTTCACATACTAATACAAGTTCCACCACAAAGGTTTCTTTTGTACACAAAAGAGATTATCTAAAGAACAACAATATGGTGACCAACTTCCCAAATGGGGCTTAAGTCTATATCTACATTCTAGCTGCAGGGTAAACCAGCTTCAGTGTTTCAGTGACAGACGGTATACAGTGTGAGCTAACTTGAGGCTAAAAAGGCTACTGCTAACACCACATGATATAGATTACCTTTAGAGAAACCTGGGCGCCCATTAACAGGGCTGTTTGATCTCAATGGCACAAATTGATCCAAGGTGAAGAAAATGTTGTGTAATTATGATTGATGATGACAAGAAGGGGAAATGATTCGTGCCTTTACATTCTCAGGGAGAAAGTAGCGTCTCAGTTCAAACTGCACAGTCGGAAGCTGTTGTTCAGGAAGCTGTAATGAAGTGTGGAAGTTCAGCTGATGAGAGGTTAAAGATCTGCTGTGTGCTAGGTGAGGTACACGCGTTTTTCTAATTATTTAGGTTGTGATTATTGTACTTTTTGTTCAAGGGTGAGAGCTTTCTCGTTGGCTCATAGCATTAAAAGAGTTATTTCTATTACTGTGGTCTTTGCTTTTTGCTGTTATTAATCCAGTACTGCACTTTAGGAACCATATTTATTAATGTGTCATAGTAAAAAAACATGTTTGGTAATATAATAAGGGCTGGGAAACTTTGGGTGTCTTACAATTCCATTGGATTTTGATTCTTGGGGTCACTATTCAATTCTGAAACTAATTTTGATTTAATTGATTCAAAGTCTATTTTTTAATGATTACATTCTTCAGGATCTGCTCTAGACGTCTGTGAGACTGGCTGAATTTCTTGCTGCTACATTTGGCATTTTACTGAGTTAAAGAGTTGACCTTAGCACAGGGAAGTGACTAATTAGCCAAAAATGTTTTTGGAAGTGATGAACCTATTTAAAATCTCAGAAGATAAGAATCTCGATTTTTACATCAATATTTTTTTTTCCTTATAATAATCCTTCATTTTGGGTTTTGTGTTAAACAATCGTCTTTTAAAACTATTTTTTTAAAGTTGATCTTCAAGGTGTTTGGGTTTTTTTCTTACCCTTATCAAAGGGCGACAGCTGCAGAGAGGTCGGAGAAGCAGGAAGAGAGGGAGCATGAAACGCAGCAAAGAGCCAATTTGGACAAACCTGGGGTCGCTGTGTCCAATCCTCAGTTTCCCTTCCCCCACAAAACATTTTACACGAGCATGTGATATTTTAGACCCAATGAATCTGATAATGGAAGGTTAAAGACAATGGGAATAATAGCTCATTAATTATGTAAAATGTTAGCTGCAGCCCTGTAAGCGAACCTTTTTTTTTGTCAAAATGATGTTAAGAATTCTAATCTGAATAATGTAAGACTTAAATGAGCGTTGAATTTAAGGTTGTCGACAACCTTTGAGATCAATGCTAACATACTGATGTTTAGCGTGCTATTAACCCAGTTGCTACTTAGCTCCATGTTCAAATGCTGTTGTTGAATGACAGAATTTCTATGTGCGCGTATTTGCAAACCAGATGATTCTTCACTGGAAGCAAAATACATGAACTTGGTGACACAAAAGGATCACAAATTAATAAACGTAAGTTCAGTGAAAGTCTGCACAACATAGTATTGTTTTTAGTCTCATGGCTCTTTAGTGTCCAAAAATGACGACATGGGCTCCATGTTTGCTGATATTGATCAATCTGTTACAAACATGGGATCTATCGAGCGTACCGATTCAGGCTACATGAATGCACCTTTTCCAGGATGTCTGTCATACAGAGCTCATAAACAAGCTCTGCACTAAAAATGAAAGTATAAGAGAGCGCATTTTATGACACCCTGCCTGTTTACTGAGGAGTTTCAGTTGACACGAACCTTTTAGCACCTCTGTGCAGACTGACAATCAAAAACAAAGGAAGTGGTTCAAACTGAAACTTGTCTACTACAGTGACACGTGCTTCTGTTTCTTGCTACCTGACTGTCTCAGGAGGAAAATAATGTCAGCAGCCAGAAGTGGTGACATGTTTACAAATGTTAGAGACCAAAAGAAACAAAACATGATTGCTTTTCATTCGTCCCCACAGAGACCAGAGCAGTCAACAGTTTCCCTCCGACAGCCTCAATTGAGCAGGAAAGATTTTTTTTTTTTTTTTTTTTTTTATGATGGCGGGGGCATCTGTGACTCAGGGTCTAGAATAACTCGCTAAATAAAGAATAAAAGCAATCTGCTCTCGTTTCACTCAGTGCACCTTCCCCGTCCCTGTTGCCAGGGGGATGACCGAACGCATTTCATATGAAGCCGTCGCGCTTCACTGCCTCCTGAGCACAGGAACAGAATCGTGTTCCACTTTAAAGATGTTAATTTTACATTTTTAATGAGCGGGCTGATGGCTTAAGTAAGTGAGTAGCACTTACGAGGGAGAGATGTTCTGGAAATCCTCCTCCACACACCTCTTACTCCTCGTCCTGGATGAAATAATCTGTCCTGTTGAATAAAGCACAGAGACGCGGGTTTTATTTGTGGAAAGGGAATATTTAAAACTCAATTCTCTTCTTCTGTATGCAATTGTTTCCCTCTCTGCACATCACGTGTACGCTTTCCTGCACTGGAATCCAGTCAAGGAGATTCCTCAATTTCATGGCTGATTAGTCTGATGCCAGGATTAAATCTTGTTATTTTAAGGCAGATAATACAAGATTATGACCTTAATGGGATCTGTGAAATCAGCTGGAAAACACCGGGGGCCTTTCTCAAAGAAATATTTGAAAAAAAGTAGAGTTCATGTTAGTCAAAGGATGAATCAGAGAGGTGAAATATGTAACAAAAGTCTGTATCCAAAGGGAGTATTTGACACTCAGAGCATATCTATGTGTCACACATTAAGAGTTCATTTAAAATATGCAGCTTTTAAGCTTTAGGTCATATGCGTTTTTTGTGAAACACCTTCATATTTATCCTGCACATCAAACTTCCTAAGGGCAAGCTAGCTTCCCAGTGTGAAGAAGAGAGGTTTCAGATAAGAGCTAAGTGGTTTGTAGCATAAACTCTGCTGCTTTTATAAGGTAATTAGCTTGTGCTCAACGCTGTCATATCCAGAAGTGCAACTGCTTTTGAAAAAACAGGGCAAGAAAACAAGCGGCCGGGCCTCCCCAGGGTCAGCGCCCACCGCAGCCTGGATTATGGCACCAAAGGAATCCTGGGAAGCGTGTATTGATTTGGCCTGACACTTGCTGCCACATTTAGCTTAGCCGCCGCTGACTCGCAAAGGCTTCAAGCAGTTATCTGCCATATTCTCTACTATCTTTAAAGAGCACTGAGAAATTACCTCATGCCATAGGAGATTTATCATCACATAATTAGCTCGGTGCAGCTAGCGGCAGATCTCTTTTGACTACTAATACGAGCTTAAAGTTCATGTGCACAGGACTATGCTTAATTAACTTGTTAGCATGAGCATGCTGGGACAACACACTGGCCTCCACAAACTGCATTTGTTTTACAGATTGTCTGGATGCTGTGCAGCACTGTGATGTCTCATATCTTCTGCATGTTAAAGAGAACAGGGTGACATCAGCGTGGAAAAATAAGACATTGAACTTTCCCTAACCTTAATGCTAGAACAGACTCTCATAAGCTGCTATAGGCAGATAGTGTATTGCTGGACTGGATAAACAAACTAAATACTGTATGTCATCAGTAAAACCTTTGTGACTGATCGGATAGGTTCTAACATTTCCTCACAATTTTACAAAGAAAATATCATCCAGTTCATATTTTTCCCCTCTAAATGTATTTGCTCTTACTGATGAGATGCATGTTATCTGAATATTGGAGACAGGCTTTTTGAATGAAACTTAATGTTATCTACACATTACAATATGCAATCAACTCTAAAATATCTCAAGTAAATACATTTTTTAAAGGTTAACCAATCAGGAAGTGTTATTAGGAAAGGTCACATATTATGCAAAATACACTTGTCACTAGTTTGTTGACAAACCCCACAATTATGAGAACATCTTCCTCATCTTTGCCGAGTCCCCTTTTCAGAAAATGTGTGCTCAAACAGGTCGTTTGGACATTTTCTCTTTGTGACATCACAAAAGGCAGTAACCCCTCCCCCTGGATGGTGACACTCCCACAGCTAGGTTTTTGTTCTCCCCTCTGAGGCGGACTTCTCTTTGTATACAATTAAGTATGGTGTGGAAAAGCCCAAGCCAACAAACACAGCTCATTTGCATTTAAAGCTACAGATGCAGAAACAGACTGTTCGGAGCAGGGCTGAAATGGAGGGCTTTATGATCATATGTGACCTTTAAGTTTGAATCAAAAGCGGCCTTTTGAAGTCTAACGATATAAATCTGTGCACATTTTTCATTTACTGTCAGTACAGAACTGCACTACTTACAGTATATATGGAGTTAAATTACGTCCTCTTAACCCAGAGGGTCTTACATTCTCTATGGCATCCCATGGTTTTTCCTGAGAGCGTCTGTTCTCAGATATGGATGCTGACCTTTGTCTTTCTCTGCTACTCCAATGGCTCGTGGTTGGTGCATACTCGATGTGACAAAAAACATTTCATCTCCCTTCATCCTGTGATGACCAATAGGCAAACTTTACCTGCAGAACAAGACAATGAATGAAATGAGGTTAATTCTCAGAAAGCGAGGAAGCTAACTGTAAAGACTCCTGTTAGCTGCAAGATCACACTAACACATCAAATATTACAATTAACATGCTACTGATCATTAGCATGTAGCTTTCAGGTAGGGTAATGCTATACAGCTGAAAACTAAAATACTGGCATTTTATGCTAGCACATGCTATGCTAATGTAACCTTATTGCCTTACTATTTAATTAAAGGCTGCATGTTGTCTGTGTGAGCAAAGTTAATGATGTTCGGGAGCTTGTGATTGAGTGATAGCACGCGATGCTAGCTTGTTAGCATCTCTGAACCAAAGAAAATTGTATATCAAGGACAATATTTGGCATGTAAATAAATGTAACAAAACAAATTGGGCCATTCAAAAACATAAAACAAATGTCAACAACACATAAAATAGAGACAGAAAAAACCAACAGATGGAGCCATAATGGAAACAAATGAAGCAAATATCCAGCTGAAATGCAGTCATATGTGTGAGAATGGCTGTGTTGCACAAGCAGCCATGTTTAAGCTCCACGCTCGCCAGTGTATTCTTTAATGTTCAGTGAAATTTAGTCCGGTGTCATGAGCAAATTTGACTCCTCACATGGCCGGTGTTCATATTTCTACTCAGCTGTAAACGTCTCATCAGTCTGTGTTGTTGCTCTGTGGGATTCTGGGCAACTACTCTGAGCAAAGAGCAACTTTTAGCAAATATTCAGCTGGAATCTCAAACACTTTACCCTTTGGTGCGCCCATTGGCTTTAAGTGGCCAAATGCCATCTTATTTTATTTATGTTCTGTTCTGCACCCTCCGGTCTGGCACTCTCCTCAAGCTAAAGTCGTAACCTCTTCTTTTTTCCCCCCTCCCTACAACTGTCAGACAGATCTCATTTCTCGTTTTTCATCACAGTGTTTTCCATTTAATTTAATTCTCTGGGTAACAGTTGTAACATCACACGGCATCTTCTTCTTCTTCTTCTGCGGCTCTGTCAGATACAAATGCAGTTGTGGGACCACGCCGGATAAAATGGGCAAAGACAGCTTCACAATCGCCAGGGGTGTTATTCTAAGATCAGGCTGGAATCAGAAGTTTTGTCGGTTTCAGTTAACCAGGGCGCTGCTAAATGGCTTAAGCCAAGCATCAGTGCACCCGGCGAGGGCTCCCAGATATTGCAGCATGACAGCTAAAGTAGCTGGGTGCATCATGGACATGTACCCAGCCTAAAGAGCCCTCAGGCTTTCTCTTCCCCATGACTGATTTTTAAGTGTTTTTTCCCTGGGACACGGCGATAATGTGCATTAAGATCAAGAACACTTATTTCAATTGTGCTTTATGTTTTATTCTGGCTTTAGATTCGGCAGCGTCTAGACTGGGCTTTGCTCAGAATAGCTCACAAGGGAGAACCCCCTGCTGTGAATTTAAGTTTGCTAACATCAGGCTACAATATTATTTTATTGCAGAGACAGAATTTCTTTTATTGGCAAATTAAAAAAAGTAAAACACTCAAAATGACACCCCCAAGCATATGTTACATATAAAGACAGATAATAATTAGCTGGGTGATCATGGATTAAAAACACAAGTTGATGATCCATATTCCTTATACCTTCAAACACCCCACCCACAAAATACCAAAGTATTCCTTCCTTTTTTTTAAAAAGGGTCAGAAATACATAATTCATCAACTTCAAAAAGGTTGAATCATTTCCAAAAACAAATGCTCACTCTGGGTTCTTCATACAGGAGTATAATGTGTGTATTCTCAGAGGTGGATTAGTGCTCTGCTGAATATTTACCGCAGCTGGACGCTGTAGGTTTGAGTCACCTTGTTTGACTGTCCATGTTTATTTTAATGAAGCAACACAGCACTCATTGGACGCTATAGAATTATGATGTGGTTTGAATCATGTTTGGAGAACAATGCAGTTCAATGGTTCAGAGAAAATCGCTGCATTACGGTTTGTTTTTGGCCATAGTCTTTGAACAGCTTCTCCTAGAAGACGAGATATATGTTAGAAATTCAGTGTATTCTGAAGAACAATGGCTACTGGTTAGGTCACATCCCATGCACAGTAACTACAGTCCTCTATGCGGGCAGCCCAGGTTCGAATCCGGCTCCTTTCCCACATGTCATTCTCCACGCCCTCTTTCTGATATCTGCTCTATTCAATGTCTCCCCCCCCCCCCCCCCCCCAAACAAACAAAAACATTTATTTGAAGAGATATTTTGAATCCTGAATTTGCGTTGCAGCACTGTGAAAACACTGCAACAGAACTTCAAATCACATTCCTGTGGAACGAACTAAAAAATTGGGCTGGAAATTCACACCCAGTGTACTCCTGGAATTGTTTTAAATTGCAGTAAACTGTCCTAGAGCAGGGCAGTATCCAAATCCACTCCATATAAGCAATAAACTGTCTCACATATTACACAAGTATCAAAGTTTTATAAAATACATCAAAACAGTCATGCCTCACTGTACTGCCTGGTCACAATTTATTTATTTTTTTAAACTGAGAATGCTTGGGACCTTTAAACTTTCCCCGTGAGAAGAACTTAAAAATGATTCAAAATATCTGCTAAGTGATGCAATAACCAGTCACAAACTAACTTTTATAAGATGTTTCAACACCAACTTATAAACACTTCCTGCACTAGTGAGGGTCTTCTCCAATGACTGTGCCCATTGCATTGTGGGTACATGATACATTTCAACAGCACACACAACGACCACTAACTACTGTACAAATAGGGTATAATAGTATACTATCATGCCCTACAGTGGACTTACACACACACACACACACACACACACACACACACACACACACACACACACACACACACACACACACACACACACACACACACACACACACACACACACACACACACACACACACACACACACACACACACACACACACACACACACACACACACACACACACACACACACACACACACACACACACACACACACACACACATTCCCAAGGGTGCCAGAGTCTGGGGACCCCCACTCTGCCTGAAGGTAGTTCAGGCTAATAAGTAAGTGCATCAAAAGTGCACAAAATAAAAGAATACAACCGACAGCATAGAAAACAAAAAAATTCCAGTAATTTAATGTATGGAAAGGCTAGAAGGAGAATAGAATTTCATTTAAACGTGAACACTTAAACACTAAGTGGAAATACAAAAGTAAACAGACAGGTGTGTTCATCTTCATGTGGAAAGATGATGCTGTCATGTGCACACTTACATTTCAAGTGTTTTTACATCTTCATTTCCCTTTTATTTACTGGCTGTTGTTGTATCCCTGATGTGTCACTATAAAACTACAAAGACAAACCCGGACATTGTGAACTACGGCATTATGGTGATGCTTGACCCAACAGAGCTATTTTACTTTTCGTATGAGGAGAGCAAAATGTCTCTGAGAAGATGTCACTGCAGACACTCCAACCACACAGGTGATACCAATTATGACTCAGGAGGATCAGCATCCAAACCAGCAGCTTTTGTTTGGGCTAATACGTTTAAAGAAAACTCATAAAGACAACACCATAACAAGAAACATACACCAGACAGAGTGTAAGCCCAGCAGAGAGACACAATATGGCAGCAGTCTTAAATCACATCTCACAGTGTGCCAAAATGTTCCTGTACTTTCTGACTGAATTAATACGACACCAGGTAGGGAGGGCAGTTTCTTCATATTTAGTCACTGGAAAAGCTCCAGGGTCTGTCAGCAACTAAACACACCACCAGCAGAAAAGCAAAATGTTTGAACCTTTACACAAAACCAGACATGTACTGAAGTGACCCACTCCACTAGAAAAGCAGGCCCATGAGCTAACAGGCAGGCTAACAGGTGCAACCTAAACAGAGCAGGTCGTAAAATAACCAACCAATCAGTTAAAAAGAGAAAGTAATGACAACATAATCTTACCTGTGTTTTTAGGAGATGATAATAGAACAATTCCCAAAATCCAATCCAATGTTTTGAATGAGAGAAATGCTGAGGACTTGAAGAAATGTATTCTTGAACTTCCTGTTTACTCTTGCCCAAACAGGAAGTGCAGCCAAACAGCCTACCAAAATAATGTTTCAACCCTCCAACCCTCCCATTCAATCAACTGAAGTCGACTTTGACGTACAAGTCTGAATGAAAGCCTGATTTTAAACCCTTTAAAAGATAATAGAGATGGCTATATTAAGGCAGAAATATCTCCTTCACACAAAATGTTTTCGTTTGACTGCAGTAAAGAAAACCCTGAAATCTAAAATGCAACTATTCTCCATCCAACTAGTCGCTTTAATGTTTCAGTAGCTACTTTATAAAGACATGGTGGTGAATTCAGTACCTGTAATAACTCACTTTATATTTTTAGATAAACTACAGCTAATATACATCATTGTATCTAGTGGAATAAAAACCATTAGTAGACAGTAAGGCTGGAGACATGAAAGATATGTTTAGTACCGTAGTAGTATAAAATATGATTCAATTTCATATTCGAGGCCCTGTTTAAGAGACATAGCTGCATTTTGCGGAGTTTTTCTGAAAGGTCCGTTTGAAGCTTTTTAATGTACACATGGTTACCGTTGCATCTCCTATCAGAAGATTAAAAGAACTGTATCACCACTCATAATCCAAATTAGTAAAACAAACTGGCCCCATATGTTTAAATGTGGCTTGTACCTCTCTTGAATATACACGAGCTGGTCCCTATATGCATATAATTAGGTTTGCTTATTTAGTATTGTTGTATTACAGTTGTATTTATTAAACTGTTAAAAGTTAACTCTGCCATGTTTCACTTTTTAGCCATGCTAACTATTGTACTAAGGCCTTAGTCAAGTTGGTTTTAGGTCAATTTTTGTTTGTTCACAAATTATATTCATTTGTTAACTTTGTTTCTCTGCATTTTTAGTGCTTTTCAACCATATTATATTATTTTGATACAAACATTGTGTGTTTGATGTCCTGCTGCTGTAACGCCACAGTTTCACAGCTTGGGATCAATAAAGTACATCTATCTATCCATCCATCCATCTATCTATATATCTCCCTTTCTCTCGTCCTTCCTCTCTCTCTTATCACCTGCAGAGCACAGACCCTGATACTACCATATATGCTCACAGCCCGTGCAGATCATCCACTATAGTTTATTGATCCTATATGGTAACGTTAAACAGACGTAGTGGTGTCTTCAGACAAAACATTTCTTTTTTTCCTGACTCTGAGGTTAGTTTGGTATAAAGAGAAAGATATAATGTATTGTAAATACTTTTGGTGCAGGCATTAATACTCAAACGTTTACTCGTCCCTTTTTATGGTTTATAAAAAAAATGCCTGCAACACCAATAACAAACCCATCAGCCCTAACCTTAGCTTGAGTTTGCTAATCAGCAAGTCCATGCTAACAGGACAAACCTTTTAAGCCCCTCATAGTAATACCAGCTGAACATAAGCGTTCGAACAAAGCAATGTGAGCTTGTTAGCATGCTTGTGTTAGCATGTTGCTCAATCAACATTGTTCCTTATAGAGCCACACAAGCCACTAGCATAGCTGCAGACTCTTCGTCCAGTTTGCAACAAGCAAGATAAGTCTCATATAGTTCAAAAGAATTAAACTTCAGTACGGACTTCAGCTTTGTTATTTATAAAAACACATTTCAACAAAAATAATGCTAATTCTTTGAGAAATCATGTTCATAATCAAGAGAGAAAAGATCTTCAACTTGACAAAGATCTTACCATGTCATCACCAAACAGAACTCCCCTTTGAGCTCTCAGTAAAAGGGAGTATTAGAGCGTTGAAGTAATACACCAAAACAAATGAACACAATCAAACTCCAGAAGAACTTGACAACAAACATGATTCCTCCTCTGATCCCCAAGGTCAAATTAAAGCCTGTGTGGCGTTCTTGTACGGTGACCTCTCACGGTCACGCTGAAGGAGAAACCCCAAATACAGAGACAGAAACACCAAACAAAGAAACCTTCCAATCCTCAACGTACCTCCCAAGTACATAAACACGGCTAGTCAATCAGCCCGGACGCTGCCTCTTATTTTCAAAAGGAAGTGACTTTCACAAACGAGCAGCTGTATTTCCCATTGTTACATTCTGTTGTGGTTAGGGATCCCAACACTATTAAAGTGGAATCACCTTAACCCAGTTGGACCTGCTTTTGTCACAGCTCAGGGCTTTTCTACAAGAACGATTGGTGGGGTTTTGTATACACTCACGCTCGACTGCTCGCATTATCTTTGCTTCACGTGTTCCCCCCTCGAGTTTGTTCAGGGTCTGTAACAAAGAAAGTAGCTTATTATCACCCACCGGAGGAGTTGTCTGCACATGTACGTTCTGGTAATTGCCGCCGCTTAACAAGCAGACTGAATTGGACATGACATTGAGCCATTATTAGGAAATGAAATGCTGTTTTTGCAATTATGGGAGTTTGGCAGGGCCTTGTGAATCTCTCCCGGAAGAAACTTAAAAAGGGAAATATCCATCAGGCTGGACAAACTGTGAGATGTTTGAAAGTACACTACAAGATCTTTTCTTAATGTGCAATACAGCTGGTTAAAACATCATGAAAGGTAGATTTTTCCTTTTTGTGTTGACTTTTCCCGACTCATCCTCACAACTTTGTTCTTTGCTCTTCTTAGCTGCAGGTTTGAGAAGAATGTACAGGATTACTCCCTGCTTTTTAAAGGTCACTCTAGGATATGAGACGGTCCGCCTTGAAGGCCAGTGTCCAAGAATGTTCTGCAGATGCACCTGTCGCAGGGAATCAGTACGTGTGGTTCTGTTACGTAACAAAAAAGAATTTTCCAAACCAGTTTAGAAAAGGTTTAGCCAATCACATCTACTGCAAAATTGTTCAGAAGCACTTCAGAAAGGGACAAGTATCGTCACAACACCCTTTTATCCCCTTAATAGTCCGCATGAAGGTACTTTTTAGAGCTAATCTTTACACACACATACACACACTGTATCAAATACATGAGTAAACTAAATCCCTGTAAGCTGTATGAGTAGTGTGTACATCTGAAGAGGTCTTCATTCTTGGCCTTAAAAAATACATTTAGGGTTAAACTTCTCACTGCAAGTCAAAGTCTGGAGCTTTTAGACAAATAATCTGCAGAGAAAGGCAGCTCAGAACACTTCAGCACGGGGATTTGTAAATGTTGCACCCTGGAACAGCAAGAAACAGCTGCATGCTTAATTTGTTAGCATGTAGCAAAAACACCAAAATATAAATCAACATGTTTTTACTGATAGGGATCATGTTTGGACTGACATTCTTCAGTTTGAACCTATATTCAATGGCAGTATCGTCTTCAGCAGGTACTCTCGAAAAAAATAAATGGCTGTCTCACATCCTCTTCTCTTTATTATGTACTCTGTCTAAATGTGTCTGAATGCTGTGACTGACAGGGGTCTCCAGTCAAGATGTATTTTAGAGCCACAATATTATTTCCTCCGTCTCCGTCTCTTACCGTATACCTGTTAATCCACTGGGATCCACTTTTCTGTCATATTCTGTGTTTCAAACCTAAATTCAAATAAAGGAGATAAAAAGGGGAGTAAGGGTGAAAGGTTGATGAAAGCCTTATAATGATCAAATTAGATGCCCACTTCTCTGAATCGGCTTTTAAAGCAGCGTTTGTATTCACAGGCTCTTTGTTTTAATACCTTGATCTGATTTGGTTTGTATAGTGCAAGGTCCATACCTTCAGTAAAGATCTAATTAATAAAAGCAGTTTATATAAAAAATGACAGAAATCTGTTGGCCTGAGCTTACTTAAATGGTCATGGTTGCAAACTGATCCTGAGAGGGGACATTAAAGCTCCTCTGAGAACACAGAGCAGCTTCACTGAGCTGAAATGAGCCGTTTCTTAACCCCTCTGCAGCAGCGTGATGATAACACAACATGGCAGCTCGGGGCAGCTCTATGAGACTTTCTCAGCCTCACCGAGTAATTGGTGACCCGGCACCCCACCTGACATGGGCGACTCGAGGAACCGGTCCCTGAAAAGCAAACAGGGTCAATCCAACGTGGGAGTGTCGTATGTTCACATTTAAAAAGCATGTGACAAGGAAAAGCAGTCATTCCCTCAGACGTACAGAGAGACAGTGTTTGGTTTGGTTTAGACTTCAGTCCCCTCTGTCAGAGTAGGATTGATTTCATCTTTGAATATTTTCTTCACAGTTTTGTTAAGCGCTCTACATAAGACTGACTATTACATACTTTGTCCACAGGGGTAAGCAAAACCCACACAAAGTAAACAAAAAATGCAGTTCCTTTGAATCACACATTTTTCGTTTGATTTGAAGCTATTTGTCAAATATTTTATGCTGACAATTTCCTTTCATTGTTTTATAACCCCGATGGCTTCTTCATCTCTGATTGTAGCGACGCAAGAACAAACATTTCAAAAACAATAGTTTCATCATCATTGATAAACGTTGTGTTCTAACAAATCAAAACATTCGATGACATTTTGCCCCTGCAATCCATCCAAGTTCACTGCTCAGACGTTCTGAACAACACAAACTTAACAAACCAATATTGGATTAGCCGATCATATCTGATTACGTAATCCTTTCCCCTTTAATTCAAACCAACTTTGATCTAAACCTATGTATTAACCAGTCAATATGAATGAAACTGTCAAATAAATTGACAATGATAATTCCAAGTTAGATCCAATTAGAAAGAAGAAATTTAGCTGAATCTTTTGGTCATTGAAAGCTGTTAATACGAATGTAACAATTTGAGCTGTGGCAAAGGATATTTAACTGTTCAATGACACTTATTTTACTTTAGATTAATCAGTTAATTATGGGAATTATTGGCAGATTAATGGAGCGGAAAAAAGCATCAGCTGCGGCGCCTTGTATACAGTGAAACATGTATGGACATTGTACAGTATTTTGAAGATCTTTTGTGCTGACAGAGGTCTCTCTGCTCGGCTGTTTGCTTCATTGACTCCGATGCCACATCATGTGTTTGCGTTTCAGAAAATCCCCTGAGAAGCCCGCTCGGTATTTTTTCACCCTCTTGTCATGGGTCAACTCGTTCACTGAGCAGACTCTCTTTACGCCTCTGTACAGAGTATTCCTCGACCTTTATTCTGTTGTAATTTGAGTTTCCCATGGCTTCTTTCATGACCTCACATTTAAAGACAAAAAACACTGTTTGTGAGATTTGGTGCTACAGAGGACCCTGAGGTTTGTAGTGCTCTTACACTCTTTACTGCTTTTATTGTAGCAATCTTTAGTCTAACTGTTCTGTATTAAGATGAATTTTTCAGGTTGTTTTGATTATTTGGAGGATAAATAGGTAAAAATGAGCTTTTCTTAGTCTATGTATTCCATCATGTTTCTCTACTTTTGTTCCGCTCTGTCCCATTGTTAAAGTCTGACTCGCTTCTTTCTATAACTCCTTTCAAAAATGAACAAAAGAGACTTCACCTCTTTTAGCATTATATCCCACGTTTATGTTCTTCCTTCCCGCTCTGTCATTATTGTGTAGATTTCATGGTTTCCAAAGCTTCTCGAGGTAATTAAACAAGTCACAGCACGCTGCATGTTGTTTCTTAAATAGGAAGTATTAAAGGATGAGTGCTCCTGTTAATGGGACTATTGGAAATATACACAAGCAGACATTAAGATTAAGTTGACAAAACAAAACAAAACTTCCTGTTCAGCTCAGGTGTGTGGGCGGACACAGGATTAATCAGGTCACAAAAGAAATCATGCTTAGTGCGGGTTGGACCGAGAGAAAAGGAACGAGACTCCAGATTATAGCTACTCTCTCTGACTTTTTCAAAAATCTTTTAGTCTTCTTTTCATGGAGGTGGATGTTTTAAATGTCAAACTAAAGAAAAAAAGAGGTTCAACTCTTTATTTGGCGAGGTCAGACTTTAAAGAAATAGAAAATAAAAGTTTCTATATTCATTTATTACTCTGTATATCTTTTATGATTTTTAGGTTTTCAATATGAATTAACTGAAAGAGAAGAGGGTTTGCTTTCATTTTGGACTGCACGTTTTTTTTTTGAGAAACCATTGCATTCACCTTATGTATAAATGACAATTTCTTCAATTAAAATACGTCACAAGACTTATTAAAAGTCCTTTGTTTGTTTGTTCAATTCAATTTAACTTTATTTGTAAGGGACCACGTGCAATTAAAACATACATTGTTTATCTGCGTTTAAAAAAAGCTTCATGCCAACAACTTCATGCTAAAGAAGTGTAAATTAAAATCCTTTTATTTGAACCAAAGTGTGACTCAGCATAATCTAAACACCTCTACAGAACTTTTAATTCATTTGTCCAATGTGGGAGAGAAAGTGGGCTTTGTGGTTTACAGTAGCTTGCAGCAGAACTTGATTCAGGCTGCCCTCTAGTGGCTGCATGGTGTCATTTCCTACTTTTAGTCTTTCTGTAAAAGTGTTTTTTTATACATTCTGGTAGTTTGAGAGACACTATATAAAGAAAAGGTGTATTCAGGTGCATCATTAAGTAATCGCAGTGAGATCATCTTATTGATATAAACGCTTTTTATTTCTGCTTTAAAATAAAATCCTTTCCTTTTTGATTTTATTTATTCTGTGTTTGTTATTATTATGATTTGAAGATCAGACTGAGTTTTAAACAGAGCAGAATTCTGAAGGTTTAAGCATCCAAAGCTAACATGAAGACCAGCCAGCCAGCTTTAAATCTGTCCTGCACTTTAACATCATTAAAAGCAGCATATTTATTATATTAGGAGCTCAATGTATATGTTTTGGGTTGTAACAGCTTCTATCTTTCCATTTCTGCTATCTCAGCTCTAAATGCGTTTGAGCAGCCATGTTGGTGCAGGACCTCCGGGCAGCACAAAATAGCTCCACCACCAGGGCTTCTCGGCTCGCTCCTCGCGGTTCAGGCTCTGATCAGCCATCAGGGTGTAGCGCTCGTACTGATTGAAGGGGTCAAAGCGGTCGTAGGAGCCCATGGAGGGGAGGGTGTCGTCCTCCTCCTGCGTGTCGGCCTCAGCAGCAGCTCTCTTCAGCACAAAGTCCACACGGCCCGCCGCACTCATGCGAGGAGGGATATAGACTCTCTTCATTGCTCGGGTGTAGCCGGGGGCCGAGGCAGAGACGATGTGGGAGCCGGGGACAAGGAGGCGCCAGTAGTCTCCATTTTCAGCTGGAGAGAAGGAAGAAGGATGAGAACTGAGATTTTGGGCTTTTTTTTTTTTTAAAGGGGCACTCCACCTTTAGTTTCACATGCTTGAGGCAATAAGGCCGTAATACTGCTGTCATATCATGCAGCATGGGAGGCAGAGATAACAAACAGCCTTTTTTTTCAATTGCAAGTTAAAATCTTGATACAACACAAGACAAAAAGGTCTGTATTTACACAGTAACACTCACTGTATACATTAATTGTGTTTAACAACAGAATTTGGTAAAGCTCCCATCTTTATTTCTTATTTAGATAATGTGGCAAAATTCAGTGTTTCAGAACAATTTTAGCTTCCTGTTTGTAAGTTAAGAGCCCTAAAGATTCTGTAATGTGGAAAATAAAGATGGGATTTGCAGAACTTCATTTAAAAAAATAAAAACATTGTTTGGCGTAATCTGTCGAGCTGGAGCTTTGCCAGAAAACTTTGTCGCAAAGTTAGCTTGTAAAAATGGCTGAATAGCAAATTTCTTGCATTCGTACTCAATTCTTATCAGTAAAGTTTAAATATTGTCTCATTGTCGACATGATTAGTCAACCTAAGGGTCACATCAAGTGTTGAAAGAAAAGACACATTAAAAGAAAATTAAACAAATTAAAAGCAAAGCAAGAACATTTTTTTGCTCACTAAAATAAATAAATCATCTCGTTCAAATGTAGTGAGATGAGAGAAAATATTCAGGGTGAGGGGGGTGGGATTAAAGAAGTTCAAACTTTTTCCTTTTCCAACATGTCATTAGAATTGCTTGTTGTCTCTTGCATGATTCTTTTGTGGGTTCGTTTGTTTTTTGTTTTGGAAGAAAAAGAAAAAGCACATGTTTGAAATAAAATCTTCGATCATTCAGTCAATTAGATTTAACAGGAAGACTTTAAGTCATTCAAACTGCTAATTGCATAAACTACTACAGTCGAGGGCTAAAACTATGTTGTGTTAGTGGATACACAGGATGCAGTGTTAGGGGCTGATCTGTACTGGACTGATATATTTAAGGCATGGATGTTGACTATCATTTTGTTTTCCATCCCTTTAAAGTGTACAAGCTTTAAAAACAGGGATTTTAAATTATTGGAGCAAAATGTGAGATGTTAGCGACACAAAAAACTGGAAAACAACCAGGAAACAAATCAAATAGCATCGCTTCATTTACCACATTGTAAAACGTCTCTCTTTAGAGATAATGCATTGTGTCAGCAGCTGATATTTTTGTTACCTGTGGTGACGTCATGTCGAATCCTTCTCACTGATATTCGAGCATCTTTGATTGGGTTCCCCTCTTCATCTTTTACAATCCCTTTGATACCTTGATGGGCCTGAAGGAGCAACACACAGGTTCATATATATTAAATAAGAATTCACAAACACAACAAGAACACAACAAGAATAGTCACTTTAAATAAAAAATTTAAAAAAATAGTCTTTAATAATCGAACAAACGTCACTGCATTTATAAACTCCCTGCTTCAAAGTGAAATGTTTTAAAGTGGGAAAAAAACACAATAAGCATCATCATGTTCTTACTGCCTCCATAAAAGTGAGCAAAGCCTCGTAGTTTTCATGCCAGCCAATAAATAATTCTTCTTCAGGGGGAAATTTATCGCAGCCCAGCTCGACCGTCACCTCGAAACAGTTAGTGTGGAGATAGTTGAAGTCCTGCATGCCTGATAGGAGACAAAAGAAAACTGCTTTACCCAGAATGCCAAGAGCTTCTGAGCTGACCTTTCCCCTACACCTCTCTGGGGTTCCTTCCTCAATGCCCGTTCCCTGATTTCTTGTCATAAGTGGTTTAACAGCGAACTCTAGTGGCTGTTTCTGGCATTACATTTTATTTTTTTCACAAGTCAGAACTTCGACCGTCTCAACTCACCGCCTGCGAAGCTGGACCACTGAGCTCCATTAATGACTCCTCTCTGGCTGCTACTTTGAGACGATCCACAGCGGGCATTTTCATTTGCCATTCTTTCATGGGCGTTTGCATAGGTTCTTGCGAGAAGGCTGAAAACCTTCAAAATAAAAGCCTGAGGGTTAAGTTATTGTAATTTCCATTTTTACAGTTGAGAAAATGAAATTAATTTAGATTGGACATTCATTCGTCTAAACAAACACATTGAAGACATTTAAAAAATAATAATTACGATTGTAAATGCTCTATGTTGTGAAATCAACAGAAAAAGGTTCAGTTTTTTCAACACCAAGAGTTACGGATCACTTGTAAATGAATCAATACTCAAATGTGTAATAGAATGATTTGTTTTTTCAATGTGCACTTTTTCCGTCTGTTTCAAAAGATGATCACATTTCTTATTCACCTTTTCATCGGGTGTTGGGGACATCATGTTGCGCTGCAGAGGATGTTTGGACAGATCATATGGGTACGCAACTACCAGGTCTCCACCATGAAAGTTAGCAGACAGCACAAACGGGATGGAGCGGATCCACTTCATGACAGCATAAGTCTCTGGTGCCACCTGTGTCGAAGCATGAAGACTTATTTTGGCCCAGCACGAGAAGTTTATCTGATTAAAATCCACTAGTCTTTGATATATCATTTGCTGTCATGACACATGTGGACATGAATTCACCCTGTACCTTACCAAACCAGTAGTGGTCTGGGATTGGGATGTGGTCGGTGCGGTAGCCTTTCTGTCTGCGTCGGCTGTAAGCAATCGACGTCAGATCAGGGAAGTTTCTGTTCAGGTCGATGTTTTGAGCGTTGTTTCTGCCGATGTTCCACGAATCATATCTGTGACTCTATAGGACACACAAAGGTGAGTTATGATGATAATCTGTATAATAACCTTCTAGAATCTAAACGTTTAACCCCTCGACGCCTATTGTCGCGAATTTGCATCAAACCGGTATTTATGTGCTATTTTTATGTAATATCTATTTATGTGCTATTTTTATGTAATATCTATTTATGTGCTATTTTTATGTAATATCTATTTATGTGCTATTTTCAAATAAACATTCTCAAATGTGTGTGCTTCATCTCAAATTATGTATCAATTATGTATCAGACAGTTGACAAAAATAAAAGAAAAAAAAAGAAACACTGTTGAAAGTGTTCATCTCAAAAGGTGACTCCTAAAACCGGGTTTTTCTTTGTCCACACAATGATTGAAAACCAATAGAAAGAAATTACCTCAAATTTGACAACCTGTAAAAAGCAAATAATTGACAAACGAGATTAATGATTGAGGATGTGGATTAACTCTTGCCTAAAGCAAACAGATGGTTTTATGATCTCCGATATCTGTCTGATACTGACTCAAATATCAAGAAAGGGTTTTCTGACAATAGGGATAATCCACCCAATCAAAATGTGTCTTTGTGTGCATAGTTCATCATGCGTCAGCCGCTGGCTGGCCAATCAGGCAAACTTGCAATCCACCCTGCATGCATGGAGCGAGCTAAAATGTCATGTGCTGAAATGCCAACAAGTTCTACAACTACAATATCAGCAAAGCTAAAGGGTGGCAGTAGCACTTCAAATTATAACACAATTTGATTTAAACAATAATATGAACAACACTAGTATCATATTGGGTCTCATTCTTAATTTTACATTGAGCATGAATGTGCGGGGTGTTAGTATGTTGTTTTTCACATGTATTACAGAATAAGTATTAGTGATGGCAAAGCAGTAAATATCTAGGACGATTGAAAACTCACTCCCTCCTCGTCAGCATCGTTATTGTCCTGGATTCCTGAAACAGCCAGCTCGTATCCGTCAGGATTCATGGAGGGCAGGATGTGGATGCGGGTGGTGTTGATCAAGGTCTGGATACGTTCGTTTCCCAGCAGATACTCTGAGCACAGGTGCTGAGCCAAGTAGATCAGCAGCTGACGGCCCACGACTTCATTGCCGTGCATGTTGCCAACATACTTTATCTCTGGCTCAACTGCAAAGGTTCAAATTAACAGACACAGTTCTCAGGTGTTTTATAATAAGAGAGAATGCAGACTACGCATGGCAGCCTGCTCTTCCACTCCTCAAGTCGCCTGTGGTGAACCACAAGGTTTACTTCTAAGTCCTGTTTATTTTATACCAACACATTGTCGCACTTTTGTCTCCTCTCTGATGTGTTTTAACATCTATGTACTGCTTATTATATCTTAATTAAGTTTAAGATCACTGTTATTTTTAATATCTGAGTAGACTTGGGAATGATTTACTCACGCAGTTCATGTTCTCCAGGGTTGTTGGAGAACTCTATCACAAGCAGCTCCCGGCCCTCAAAACTTCGTCCAATGCTGTATGTTTTTGCAATGTGGGAGCATTGATCTTCAGTTTTCTTCAGGATGCTGATCATCTGAGCATTGGAGTAATAGGCAAACTTTATTGTGTTGGCTGGCTCCTCTGGAGGAAGCATGTCCATGTCATCCATGTCATCGACATCCTGCTGTGCTGTAGAGAAAAACACTGTTATCACAGCTCAACATCTGTAACAGTGACTGACCAGCATTAGATCAAACTAAAGTTCTCTCTTCATTCTTGTCGGACTTCCAGGCTATAAATAGGAGGCTTGAAGAATCTGATGTGTGTAACAGAAGCCAAAAAGACAGTGGAGCAAGTCAAAGCACTACCAAACACCATATGAACCAAATGAGCCTTTCAGCTGTAAATCAGCTGATGCTTGCCCTATTTATTTATTTATTTTATTAATTTTTTGCAAATGCCAATGATAGCTTCAAAACCACATGGACACATTTGTGCTGCCATATTGCAATTCTGAGAAGAAATTGTATCTTGGAAAGCTGGCACCAGTGTAAAACTCATACTATATGTTGGTACAAACTTTGCCATCTCTAACAAGCTTACTCACTCAAACCAATTTAACATGATTTTCTCAGTAAGCTCCAATATATGTCAGCAGTAACCCCTCAGTGCCGTCTTTGAACACGCTGAAAAATTTCTATAGATTTTTTTTTGGCCACTAGAGGGGAGTGTGATACGATTTTCTGTGAATACGTAAGAAAATATTATTTTGAAGTTTTGTTACTAGGATGGTAAATTTAGGTCCAACATTTGCTCATCTTTCAGCTCTGTTTTGGTCTCTGCCAAGTCCTGGCTCTTTGGCAGCTTTGGGTAGAAAGTAACAGATGAACCTAGCTAGTAAATAACTTAACTGCAGGAAACATGGAATAAAAATGAGAAAATCAGAGCTGTATCTTTTTTAATAAATCTGCTGCTAAATGATGACTGCCAAAAAACAAAACAATCAGCTTAAAGTCACTGCTAGTGGGAAAACACGAATGTCACTGTTAATTAAAGTATTGTGAATACATTAAGTAGCGCTGCTGTAGCATTTTGGGGTTAAATGTCTTGTCCAAAGACACACCCGACATGTGGCTGAAGGAGCTGAGGTTGTCTCTACCAACTGAGCCACAGCCACAATGGCCTCCAAATGTTTTCTTAAGCCAAACATTCTGTGATTGAACTATAGTTCAACCCCAACCATATTCAGTTCAGTTAAAAGGAAGGCACACACTCACACATTAAATGATTATGTCTATATGTTGTGTTTATTTGTTGTTTAACCTCCCTCACCGTGTCAAAAGTGTTTGGTCACATGATATCAAAACTAGAGCATCAGTTTTAATTTAAGATGAAGATGGGAATAATTACACAAGGTCAATCTGCTGCCAAACATCTGAAACACATTCCACATGGCAGAAACGTTTTTCTCTGCAATAAAAAGTGAATCACTTTGATACAGTAGTTCAGCTTATAGTCGTTTTTCATGGGCTGAATTTTGGACTTTAAGGGCTATAAACATATTTCACAGTAAACACTGTAGACCTTTGTGTCTTAACGCTCAGATCACTTCCTTCTGTTTGCACATTTTTGCTCCTCAAGCTCTCATATGGCTCACACATGATTTCTGAGTGTGCTTTTTTTAGCCAGTATTTCAAAAACTTACTTTAAGAATTTGCACGTGTTTTTTGGGGGGTTTTTTTTAGACAATGCAATCTGACGTTTGCTCTTCTTTGGATCATTAGAAGGAAAAGCTTTTGAACCAGCACATAGAAAAGAGCTCCAGTTAAGTGAAAGTTCAAATGAGAAGAAAAGGCGTTCCACTTTATTTTAAGGTGGGCCGCGAATGTATGAACCAGATGTCTGCTGATAAAATTCTCAACATCTTTTGTGTGCCTCCAACAAATGATTTCAATACAGTTAGTTGAAAGCAAGAATATGTCATGTTACAAATGATAGTGACTCTATCGCTCACCTGTGAGGCCTTCCAGTGGATCGTAACACTCCTCTTGCTCACTGACGAAGAAGCGGTCACAGTCCAAGAAGTAGGGCCAGGCCATCTCTATCGCCTCAAACGCATGGCTGCATTTTTTATGGACCGCCTCGCAGGTGGATCGACAGGGCTTCATCACCTTTGCCTTCTCACAGCGGGGAGCCAACACGGAGCAGCCCAGCATGCGTATCTCAGGGTTGCACTCTCCGCCAAGGAGAGACTCCACCACGCTCATCAGGAGATACTCAGCTCCGGCCTCGGCGTCCTCGCGAGTCTTGTGTCCGAGGATGTTTGGGAACATTGTCTGCGTGTAGGGCATGTCCTCGCAGTAGGAGAGTAAGACATCTGTGCATTTGGCTGAGATGGAAGAAAGAAACTCAAATTAAAGTGTCACTCATGAGGGATCTAACTTTAACAATCTTATTTTGAAAATTCAAAGCATGAATCTCCATTTGTCACACATCTAATCATGAGCCGTGCAGCACCAAATATTTCTATTATCTCTGGAAATTAGAATCTGAATATTTCATAGTGTCATTGATCATCTAAAAATACACATGATGGTCTTATTGCTTTTTGCTCAGATTCCATTAAGATTACACCCAGTGTGACTTCAATGAGGTCATTCTTTTCAGTGTAAAACTCTGACTCAGGTCATATCCACAGGGACACAACTCGACAAACACAAGATTTAGAGCTTGATCTTTCTCTAGGGTGAAAATTGAGTGGTTTGAACGTCACAATAAAAGCTGCTATACGTGAATTAAACAGCCTAAATAGGTGGTCATCTGCTGTAACACGCTCACACAAGACAGAGCTCTCCCTAAAACCAAGCCCAAAGGGTACTTACGTTTTTGTTCCACTGTTGGCCTGCACAGTCCTGTAAGACACATCAGCAGCATGTCATTAGCCGACACTTTGGCAGACACTAGATGGCAGGAGTGGTTTCTGTAAAAACCTCAATGTGGCCTACTAAAAAACTGAGCTTGGTAAACCTCTGGTCTTGCTTCAGCAGCTTTTTGAAATGAACTGTCTGTCTGCAACATATTATAGCTTTCACCTTCAATCATAGTTGGCTATTATATCTAGAGCTTAAATAATACATGTTATAAAGCAACATTTTAAAGTAAAATATTAATTCGATTGAAAAAGCTACAGGCCAACATCTGATCTAAATGGATGTAATTTAATTGCTTTTAACTTTGAAAGTTGCATTTGAGCAGTTTACACTGAATAACGTTTTGAGCTTGAGAAGCTTACACACAGTTCAACCAAGCATAAGGATGATGCCATTTCTTATTCATGCAGCAGGTCGTGATGCACGTAACACAGCCTAATAAAGTTTCTATTAAAAGGCATCTAATAACTTCACCTCTAACTCCTGGGTCACACCGTCGAGGAGTAGAAGACACAAGGACCGCAGCCTGCAGCAGGATCAGCAGCATGATGCTCATTTTCCGCTCTTTATACTCCGTTTCGATGTGGCACCTCACACACAAAGGCAGAGGGTGTGTGCGTCAGTTTCCAAAGTCTGCAGAAGTTTCCTCTGAACTTCTCCCACAGCGAGTTTATTAGGCGCATTACGGTCAAATCTCATGTTACGGAGGAAGAGGCTCGCGGAGGTGAGGTGGGGACAGTCAAATTGAGCAGTGGTGCTCATTGAAGCCAATTTGAAAAGCGAGCATGCAGGCAAAAAAGGCCTAAAGCTTTATGCTTCAGAACGTTTTGGACTCTTAATTAAATTGTGTTTGATAGACTGGACTGAGTCTTTACTTTTCTTCTTTGTGTCAGACAGAGCAAGGATTGGCTTTTAGTTAACAAAACAAGTTCATGGCAAAACGCTCCTGAATGGCAGATTCAATTTGGGTCTTTGGGTAAAGAACTGGTGGTCTAGTGTAGAATGACAAAATGTTTCCTGTCATGTTATCAAAGTATTATACTTTACCAGTAGGGTTACCAACATCTATTTGAATTTATCTGTAATGTAATTACAAATACATGTAATTTATTTAAACTTTTTTTAAACAAAGTTTGACCTGAAAACAAATGCAAATACATTTAATTTGTTTGTTTTCAGGTCAAACTTTGTTCTGTTCACGTTTTAACTATATCTCAAGCTATTTTACATCCTTTCATTTGTTTGTAACAGTTTGTGACAGAAGTTAACTATGATGGATTTTTTTTTTGGTTTGCCTTGTTTCTGCTCAATATCCAGTAAGTTTAAACACATTAGGCTGATAATCATCACTCACTGACCTCTGAAAGGACAACTCTATGATTGTCTGTGTTCATGCATGGGTTAAAGTCCAATTTGAGGCCATAAAATCAAAATGGTAGAGGTTACATTAAAGTCATTCCCTCAAGTTGTGTTAAAATTAGACACAGACATCAACCCAACATGACATTAAATAAATGTTCTCTGACAGAACAATGATTATCAAAATGACCCCCTTCATAATCATTCGATGGAGCAAACCCCTTGATTGTCAAGAGGAAACTTTATTACTCCTCTTAAAGCCTCACATAAGCTGTGGTGATTGCCACCTGACCTGATTTCTCTTCCTTACACACATAAGATCCGGAAGACACACAGATAAATTATCTTGGGTACCTTTACACCATCAGAAGAGAGCTTGTTCTACTCATTCGACTAATTATAGGGTCTTCTCTCTTTCAAGCTAAGCTGATCTGAATTAACATAATGGAAGACATGATTATTCATCATGCAGCCAGGCGGGTGCTGAACCCCTGGGTACAAGACTGAATAGACAGCCCTATCTTGAGAGTGAGCTCGACCCTCTAGCTGGCTGTAATGAGTGGATTTCAGGAGGTGTTAGAGTAAAAAAGAAATACCATGCCTCAGCTAAATCAGTAATATGCTAATTATTCCTGAACATGGTTATTTGTGCAAATTATTACATGGGAGATTTGAGGGAAATTTGCATACAGAAATTGATACAGCAATTTCAAAATGAATACTTAAGAAACAACAAGTAATAAGATAACTTTTAAATAGGAACATAAGAGGATCATAGGACTGATAGAAAAGAAAAGGAGTCTACCCTGTGAGTAAGGCTGAGTGACTCATTCAGTTTGTTTATACCACCTACTGACCATTGTGATGGACAAACACCTGTGCAGAGAACAGGAGCTGTATTATATCATGTTGTTTTGAAACTGGGTGAATATATTGTATTAATAGTCAAAAAGGGATGTATTTTATTAAAACAATTGAACGTGTTTGGTTGAGATCGTCATCAGCCTCAGGTTTTGCTGTTGTGCTAATTAGCTTATTTTAGCAATCTAACAGGCTTTTTCTGATAATCTATATTTTACATTCTAATCAACAGAATATTAACATTTTAGCTTGTTAAAACCAACATTTAGTACATGCTAATATTACTATGAGCACAACTATTTATCTTAGTGTGGCCTTATGACATCTAATGTAGGTTTGAACTTTGTCTTGTTTATTTTTTTCTACATATTTTATAAAACCTACAGTATCACAAGAATCAAACATTGAGATATTTATAAGAGTGGCATTAAACTCCCTCTATTAGCACTGATGTGCTTTTAAACATAGACTGCAGTGAAACATGTTTTGCTTGCATACATTTTCCATTTGAGCAATTTTAATCACCAGCTGTTGACATTAATTATTTTCTTGAAATCAGTGTTTATTAGATATAGTGATAACGTAGCCTTGACCAGCTTGTAGCATTTACTGTTTTTCTTAAATTCTGATGTACCGAGATCTCTGCACTTGATGCTAATTAATAATTTTCGCTGGTTTGTTCCCATGCTGCACATTAAGCCTTAAACAGACTGAATCAGAATGTACCAGCACCATTTCACAGTGTGACCTTTGACCTCTGTGGTTAATTACACTCTGTAATAATAGATTGCTCATATGACCCCAGAGTCCTTTTAATGCAGTGTAAAATCTATGATTATAATTAGGGTCAAAAGTCAGATGGAAGCAAAACAATGTGATGCAGACAGCTGTGGAGCTGATGGGGACAAACAATCAAAAGATTATTATTCATTTTCAATTATACTTGTTATACCATTATCTTAATATGAAATATTGACTTTCATTTTTCCATTATCTGCATCTATCATTTGATTTAAAGACTTAATTTGAGGGCTTTTAACTGTGCTTTTTAAATTCAATCAACAAACTAAAAGGGCATTATCTAACTTCAATGACATTGCTTTAAAACATTAATATTGCTAATTGCTTCATAATTGATGGTTTTATTGCACAGATTTTACTTAAAGCTATCACACTGCCAAAAAAAACAGCAAGTGACTCACAGGAGGAATAATACATGTGTGTTAATTACATCCAAAATAACAGATTTTTAATAAATAAGCAGCTAATCTGGTACAGATGGAAAAATCACATATTCAAATCTGGCACAAAGACAAAACAGTGTGTTTAAAGCACTTTGAAAGCTCTCCTATGCTACATCACATAGCTCCCCATTTAACTAGACAAAAGTTGTTCCTGTACAGTGCAAAATATATATATTATACCATCATTTAAATAGAAACATAGAAACATTTTTCAGTCAACTGGCAGAACAAATCAAAGTTGTACAAAAGTGAGCTATCTCTTGTACATTCAATTACAAAGTCACATATTTAAGCTTTAGTCAGATAACTTTCTGCACTGACAACAAATCCCACGAAAAGCCCAAAACCAATAATGTAGTGACCTTCCATTGACTGTGAAGCCACTTCTCCCAATCTTTTCTCGGAGGATATTTTGTTAACTCTCAAGTGAGTTGGATTTAATTAAATGAAAGGTGACCTATCAAGGGCCACCCTTCATTTAATAACAAACATGCTTGCTTTAAGGGGATTGGCCTTTGCTTCGAGTCAGTGAGCCCGCTGATAGACTGGGTTCAACAAATTCTCAGGTCAGTGCCCGGTTTCAAAAATATGACATGTATATGTATTCATCCTTTTAGCATCATGTTGGACCAGTGGCAAGTTAGCAAGTGTAGCATTTCCTTCAGTCCTTCAGTTGAACACAATACTAGATTTAAAAACATCCAGCAAGCTTGCTGAAAAGTATTTAGTATTTTAAAATGTTGAATTGGAAAGATATATTCCAGGTAGCATTGTGAAAAGTTGAGTCCACACAACTTGGTAAGATCATAGGTTGAGTTTGAATCAGAAGTTCAGTATGTAAGTGGTCGTGAAGCTAACATATGCAGGTTGCGCAGCATTTGTACCTTAGTGATGACACATGTACGTTAGCTTGAGTCTGTTCATGTGTATATTGGTACTGAGGGCATTGTATTACATTAAAAACAGAGGTTACCCACGTAGATTACCCAACATATGTTGATGTGGCTCGGTGGGGAAGTCAATCATATTTCAAACAGAAAGTTGCAACTCAAACAATCCACTCGAATCATTCTTGGGAAAGACGCTGAAATCTATGTTGCTCTTGGTGGTTTCAATATTGATATGTGAATGTGTTTGTACTTTATCAGTCATTCTTTGCTATCAGTGTGTGAATGTGTTTGTGAATGGCTTATTGTGTAGTGTAGTAGTGTAAAAGCGCTTTAAGTGCTTTATAAGAACAGGTCAATTTACCATTTACTGTTCTTAACACTCGGAGTTAATGTCCCAAAGAAGTCAACATTGAGCATTCGGATCACATGGGGAAAAAGCTCAGCTCTTCCAGATAAAAATATCTATATATGTTTGTTCTCTCCAAACCACAACCACTGGTTCTTTACGTGACTTCAAAATCACAACAACACAATGAGTGTATTAATAAAGAGACGCATCTAGTTTGGTGAATTGATGCACTGGGACACTGACTAAGATAGTGAGAAAACAAGCTGAGTAGTGATGTTTGTCTTTTAAAGTGGAAAACCAGGGCGCTGATGTTTCATTTCAGTTCTAATATTGAAATATATTTATTTAGTTCACAAATTGTGTTTAACTCATATTCCCTTTAAAAAGCAATGTTTCCACCTGATTGAGAAGTGTTTACATAAATCAACAGAATTCAGCTGTTAAAGGTAACTATTAAACCTTAAAGTCAAAATCCACCACCTTTTTCAGAGATTTACATCTTTGAAGCATCTGGTACTCAGGATACATTACACCATACTCTGTATAATATTGTCGATATTGATCTTTTCATGGAATTTGTGAACAACCGAAAAACTAGAAGATCCCGAGCCTTATCATTGAATGTCAAGTTGTAAATGTTACTCCTCCTTTGGCTCCTGTAACTACAGTTGCTCTGAGAGATTTAGACAAAGTGCATCAATATTCAGTGACTGACATGACACGGCAAAGTAGTCTAACATTGTCAATACAGAACATGGCGTTAAGGTAAAGCCTCACCTAACAGTACATTCATTAAAATAAGGTAAATAGCCTCAGCGCCTTTATCGACCATCGGCTTCCGGTTGTGTCGCTGCGTTTGGTGGCAGTAGAAAGGTCACAACACCAGGATTTGCTGAAGTCATTATAAAGTGGTCAGAACAACAAAAAAAGGCCACTTTTTTCAAGTCTGTCTCCAGGAGTGTGGTCCTTCAGTTTAACATTAATCTCACCCTGGGATTTTTTTTCGATGAAGTTGGTTCATATGATCCGTGTTGTTTTGAGTGTAGATGAAACATAGATCGCATGTTTGCCCATGCTGCCCGAGGCAAACGTTTTCCACATCGTCCCCTTTGCGCCCGATATGTCTTCACCTTCTCTGCTCATCCTCCCCTTCATTACTGTCTCTTCACTCTTCTCCACCCACCATCTTCCTTATTTTAGCTCTTTCTTCAACCCCCACCCACAATCTGTCCCCTCTGTCTGCTCTCTCTCTCTCCCTCCCTAACTATTTACTCTCCGCCCAGTCTCTCTCCTCATTTTTCTCCTCCGCCCACCTTCTTCCACGAGGCAACCTTTCATTTTGGCTCAAAATGTGTACCTGTCGTGTCCGCTCATTCACGATTAGCTGATCCTCTGGAGACAGTAGTCGTTCTCGGTGTCTAAAGAGCTGTTATGGCCAGATGAGGGGTACAAGTCACGGCGTAGCAGCCTGTTGATGACAGTAACCAGGACTTTCTTGTACTGCTGACGTAGGAGCGAGTAGGCGAAGGGGTCGGACGCAGCCTTGCTGTATGTCAGGCACTTACTGATGATTCCCCAGCGGCGGTTGATATCCACAAAGGGTAGAAGCTCAGCCAACCTGAAGGGGCGGAGGAAGAAACGTGACTTAACCAAGTACATCTTAATCAAAGAGCTCTATTGTTCTTGAGTTTTCAAATAGTTTTTGCAGATGGATGTTAGCCGCTGTAACTTTAATAAATGTTGCTCATGATGGATTAAAGTTCGGTCTTTGAAGATACCAAAACAATGAGTAGGGTTTTTCACCTGCTCATCTGTGAAGTGGCTTGAGATGATGAATTGGGATATACAAATAAAGATTGACTGATCGATTGAAACAAGTGAACGGATATTATGTTAAACTGAATGTAGAAAACTAAGAACTGTACAAAAACAATAAACCTAATAATAATAGACAAAAACACGATTTACTGTGGGCTAAATTAAAGCTCCATGATGGCCACAGCTATAATCATATCCTTGTTAATCCTCAATGTAACTCTTAATGACTGAAAAAAGGACAAGCATTTTCTTATCTACTTTCTACAATCCCACATCTTTTGACCATTTCAGTCGCCCCCTGCTGGCCATCAGAAATAATGCGTGTGTATTTTACTGTCATATTGGCTTGACTTCTTTATTGGTAGAATCGGATTTTTGGAAAGCACAGTCAAAAAACGTTTTGAAATAAACGTGTACATGTTCCTATTGGTTCAAATATTTGTGTAATAGGAAACTGGATTACGCTCTTCTGCACTTTGGACCACTGTAAAACACACTTCGATATATTTTAACTACAAAACAGACATTCACAAACTTAAGTCGATTTTTTATAGTGTACGATTATTGCTATAAATTCTTACTGCACCTTTAATTATTATGTTTGTAAAAACTGGAAGGAAGACTAAAAACGTGCCTTAAAAAAAGATGAAACATATCATTCATTCCTCAGTGTATTTCCATTAAATGCAGACATACAGCCAATAATAACGTTAAAAAAGACCATTTCTAAGTTCTTTGTTTTGAATGGATATAGGAATTTTTATATAAAGAAATGTGTTTTTGGTGTCACATTAAAATCAGATCTCAACACAGAAATCATTACATCATTGCTCTGTAAAAACCGGGAACAGAGAGAGCCTGAAGATGTACATGGTAGCACATTTCTCTTTGAAAAGGCATTTTAGGTCTTCCATACAGAGCACAGATTAAAGGGAAGAATACATTTGTCTGCATGTAATGTTACCTTGGTTGAGTGATTTGTTTTAAAGGGACTCACTAATATACAAAACATATTGATACCTAAGGGAGAGTGAACAACACAACACAGTCACTGTCCATAATTGATGTGTAGAAGCTAATTTTAGAGGAGAGCAGCTACATGAGTAGAAACTATTTAATTAGATTTTTTGGTTCCACTCGCTCAGGTTACTTCCTGTGAGCCGGGCCAGGAGGCTACTCCAATTCTGTCTGACACTTTCCTTGTTAAAGTGTCCTCCTTCTTTCCTCCCGTATGTGCAGCTACACACATGTCACAGTGATGGATCATCAGCAGCACATCTGGCTGACAATAGGGTCCCTGAAGCAGCTTCTCTCTTCTCAGCGGGCCATTATTTATCATGTGGACTGTATCTAATGTCCTCTGCACTGTATTGTGCATGTGTTTTTTGTGTGTGTTTTTTTCAGTTGAAGCATCAAGACAAGCCACCTGTTTACAGTGTGATTCAGGTGACTAATGAGGCTTCTCATGGTTCATGGGAATCATAATAATTATAATTACCAGGTGGAGACTGACTCTCCATGTTTCCAATTGTTCCTAATTGTAGGTGACATTTTTTCATCAGTATATTCAAAATATGCAAGACTATACTGAATTTGAAATGTTGTAAGTGCCTTTTTTTTACCTTTTAAGTCGGTTTTGTAAAGAAATAAAATGTTGGTGTGACTGTTAACTCTACTTACCTTGTTATAACATAGGGAGCAAAGCAGATAATGAAGGAGCCAATGAAGATGCTGATCTTCTTTGTGGCTCTCTGTTTTCTTCTCTTTTGCTCAGCTAAGCATCTTTGTTTCACACTGTTAAATGAAATGTGGAAATGAGAGAAGACTGGCTTTTAGATGGGGGAAAAAAGGGCAGTGAGGAAGTGATGCTCATATACGCGACATTAATTGAACTATACCTTGGGTGGATGTCGACCAGCAGGAAAAGAGTCTGCATGGTGATTATGTCAATCCTCTTGCAGTGAAACCTGGCAACTTTCAGCACCTTCAGGTAGGTGAAACAGAGGATAAGCAGGGAGAGCATGAAGCTCGTGGCGTGAAAAACCACCGTGAACACAGTAAACTTAATCCTGTCGCTGCCCTCCTCGCGCGGCTGCAGGGTGCAGGACGCGTACACGTGGCTGTAGTCCACCCAGGAGAAGAGCAGCGCCGTCAGGGAGAAGGTGAAAGAGTGCAGCCACGAGTAGCACACCATGATCAGCGCGTCCTTGTAGCGCATTTTGGTGGAGTAACTGAGCGGGAACACCACCGCAATCCACCGGTCTATGCTGAGCGCCGCCATGCTCAACATCGTGTTCGCTGTTAGAAAAGTCTCCAAAAAGCTCACCGTGTGGCAGACACAGTCCCCAAAGGGCTGCTGGTTCCGGATAATCCCAACCAGAGTGGCCGGCATGTTTAAAACAGTGATGAGGATGTTGCAGAAGGATAAATTCATGGTGAAAACACCGGGAACCTGCCGGCGGATCTCGGTGCTGTGGACAAAACATAACAGCACCAACAAGTTTGACAACAGCGAGACGACGGCGACCACGACGATGAACAAAGCGAAAATGATTTCAGCAAAGTCCATGTCTCACTCCAGAAGGTTCACCATTGGGCTACCTTCACATTTTGTTGATAATAAACATTTGAAATCAACCATTTTCACCCCTGATGCTGCGGCCAAAAAAATCATTTCAATTAAATCCTCGCGCGCTGCCGTCCTCTCAAACTTCCACGAGCGCTGTCCAGAGTGCTGAAGCTCGCAGCCGCCCCCTGCATTTTCCTCCTTCAACTTCAACTGGCCGATGTTTCCCTATTGATATCCGCTTAACTGGAAAAAGTAAAGCTTTGTAGATTGAAACAGAGGGAGTGTGGTGTTTCCCTCATCAGCTACCAGCTCTCAAAGTGCACCAGACATCCACACAGAACCAGTTCTGAGGGGGGACTGAGGAGAACCAGAAAAGAGAGAGGCAAACCCACTGAGAAGTGAACGACCACTTTTGCATGTCACGTGAAGAAGGGAACAACTTGTCCTAGTCGCGAAAAAGGCCAAATCACATTTCATACACATTAAAATACGCTATCTAACGTCAAAACAGGTATTTGCCCTGCTTCTTCGATTTATTTGCCCAAAACTGTAGCTAATAATCAATCCCTTTGCTTAAATTATTCTCATGCGGCTCCCACGTGTTGTCAGCATTGATCAGACCTCGCTCAGAATCAATGCGGGTCTGCAGGTAAATTCAGGGATGTGCTCCTGCATAATTGGAGACACCTCTGCCGTAACCGAGTGGGAGCAGGTGCACAAGGGAGGGCAAATAGATCCCTTTTCCTCTAATGAATTATTCATAGCCATTCATGGCTACTGTAGATTCCCTATCATAATTTGTGCTTGGAATGCAAAAATATACAACAGGAGCATCATTTATAGGAGATTATTTTTCGGTTGTGAAGACTGAGGCTGTAGCTATAGACAGAGCAGAGGAAATATTTGCTAATGAGAAAACCTCCATGTTGTTTTTGGTTTCTATTTCACAACGGAGAAGACAAAGTTCTGCCTATACTGCCAATGAAAACCAACAGATGTTTGCGTTTTATTGAAGAGCAGCTCGCCCTTCAACAATCTAACCAAACAAAAACCCGTGAAAAGGGACATCAAGTGAAAACCAAAGGTTCTCATACTGGATAAAGGACATTTGAGTCTTTCACTTCTCCATCCTCCCATGAATCAAAACCTGGAGAGGGAAGATGTTGCATAATAGCTTACTCACATTTTTCGTTTAAGATGAAAAAGAAAGAAAAGTACGTCGTTGAGACGTTGAGTGTTAAAGTTCTGTATGTTTAACTTTGTCTGAATCCTTTTAGTGCCTCGTCATCGAATAAACTAAGTATACTGAAAGGAAAATGTCTACACAATCAGCTCTAATTAAATCACTTGGGTGCTGTTGGCGCATTGGTGAGTGTGCGCGCCCCAATGTACGGAGGTTGTAGTCTTTTCAGCACAGGGCCCCGGGTTGGAATCAAACCTGTGGCTCCTTTCCCGCATGTCATTCCCAAATCTCGCTCTTTACGACTCTATGCACTGTAATGTCTCTCAAATATAGGCACGAAATCCTCCAGAAAAAAAAACAAACAAAAACAAATTAAGTCACTGCTTATTCACTGTATGGCTTAAAACTACACGCTTTAAAATGGGACCTAATCCAAATAGTAGCAACACACTGTTCGCAGCAACAGGAGTGCACTTCAGATATGTTGGTTTCTGAGTCATGTCCAATTCTGGAGGAGCCGGTGTAGACGGTGACTCACTGAGGTCAGACACAGCCTGCAGGGGTTTTATTCGCTTCATACTCCCACTCTGTGTGAGGACTTGTGCCTATGTCCCCTTCCCCTCCAATTAACTGTTTTATTTTTATTTAGGAGTTATAAGTATCAGAGAGTTCCCTTCACTCAGAGGTGCACTGCTCCCGGGGATCAAGTGTTAAAGCGATTAGGTGAGCCACTATTAAACGCAGTTTAGGGAAACTCCGAGGCGAGCTTAATGTGTAGTGACTGGCTCTTAAACGCACAGTAATCACAGCTGCTGATAAATATCTTTCTATATTCCAGCTGTAATGAAGCTACCTCAGCTTTGAAACCGTATTGTGATTGTGATTGTGTGTGTCTGTGTGTGTGTGTGTGTGTGTGTGTGTGTGTGTGTGTGTGTGTGTATGTGTGTGTTTTATTACGTGTGTCTGTTGCAGAAAGTCAGAGCAGCAAAGCAGCAGCAGGTGATGTCAGTCCCTCTTTAAACAAGCGATCAAATGCTGCGAGAAAAGCTTCAGCTGGGCTCCTGGGGGAGAGAGAGCAGAGCTATTTATAGGCTTGGTGGGGTGTCACCTCCAATATAATACTCACTGATGGTGAATTACCAAACAGAGGTATGAGGGCAGAGCTTTGAACGCAGCTCTAGATCTGATAGCTCTTATGTGTGTGTTGAGTCATCAGTTGCTGCACGTTTACAAGGTCTCCAAAGGGCCTCGAGGATCAGGACGAGTTTAATAAAATTAATTCAAACACTGCTGGCTAACTTCATTTTAGTCACTTCATCCAATAATAATAAGTTAAAACGGGTTTATATGGGCAAAGGAATAAACCTTAGAAAGTTGATGGTCTCCAGCTCTGAGTTTGGAAAAAATACATCTGATTAAGATTGATCAGAGGGGAATTAAGGTAACAGAACCCTAAGATGCTTTACAGATGGGATGAGTTAGACATTCACAGTCAAGATGCGATTAGTAATAAATACTGCTGTACATGTGACTGAAAGGAACCAAAACAATTCATAATAGAGCTGCAACAAACAGTCGTTTTGTTAAGTATGCTAATGCTCCTTCTGTAAAAACTGTAATAAAATTTAAAAAAAAAATAAAAAGTCTTGTGGAGCAGCCATAACTCCGTTCTCACAAAAACAGGTTTATAGTAGAAAGCTGAGATTAAAGATTAAAGGAAATGGAATCTTGAGGCTTATAGACACAGTTACAGACGCAGTGAGAGTTGTGCTTTTGCAGAAAGAAAACAGAACCCCAAGCAAGGATGGATCTTTGGACCAGCCCCAGACCTCAGCTTCATAACAAAGCCTGCTCTCAAAGTTTTCAATTTTCTATTGTGAGCAATAATGTTACCTAACAGTGCCTGACCTTCATACAAACCAACAACCTGGTCACCTTCAGCAGGTCCAGAAAAAGCGTGATCTCAGCACAGAGAGGAATCCCCCCAGGTACCCTGCAGGTACTCAGAATGTCACTCAGAGCTTGTACCTGTGCTGTGTTTCACCTTTCTAAATTCACTGGCCCAAAGTCTCGGGAGCGTAGAGTGCTGCCTGAGGCCAGGAAGGAGGGGGTGGAGGTGGATCTCAGGTCATGCATTAGGTAACTTGGCTTTGGTATGTCTGCTCTCGGAGTCAAAACACAAGATACAGTAGCAGGTAACATGACGCTTTTTGACAGCTTTGGAGAACAGATCCTTACTACTCTCTAAATTCAACCACTAAATCATTCATGTTTAAGACTTTCTTTTTGTGTTTTAGCTAATTTACAACACATTGTGCACCTATTTAAACGTTCCCCTTAATATGACTTAGCTAATATATCAAAGTGAGCATTATCTTTGTTTTAGTGAAGGAAAGAAAGACCGCATGCTGGGGGACATAGAACGGCTTACAATGAGTCATTTACAGGAAGATGTACAGATCACTGGTTTAGATCTTCTTTAATGCTCCCATCTTTGTGACCCTCAGATTATCTCTATGAAGTCACATACTGCGCTTCACAGAATGCTGTTTAAACAACCTTATTTCACATTTTATATGGCAAAGATTGTCCATGAAAGATACATTTACATGACAAAATAAACCAGGGGGGGAGAACTATTTAAATTATTTAAAACATTTTTGCTGATTAATTGTTACCTCAAATATTTCCAACAGCTACAGTATGTGAGCCAGAGAAATCCTTGATTTTAGAGTTTTAACAGCCAGTGTCTTTCATGGCGGCTGCGAATGACTCGACATTGAACTGTTATGTGAATATTTTAAGTGTAATAAGTGCGATCTACAGAATATTCTACAAATATTACTTCCGAAATATACTGTAACTATGGTGGCAACCATGTGTCCGGTACCAAATGACGTCCTTGATAAATAAATAACATCGAAGGTCGAGGTTTTGTTTCTATTTGGCTCTTTTCAATGAGATTTTCCATCATTAACATTCAGCATTACTTGTTCGACTGTATGTGCTGTTAACTATGAGACACTCTCTCGTGTATAATTTTGGTCCCAGTTTAAAAAGCTGCCCTTTTTTGTTATTCTATGTGTTGTTTGAGTGCCTCTTCTTATCCATGATGTAAACTAATAGAGCGAGTTTTTCTGTTTTTGTTATTAGTGCAGAGATTGTAAATGGACTTTTCTAGTCTCCCGTCTATTCAAAGACCTTTTCACCCCATCCGTCACATTCAAACACTGATGGTATGGTGTGTACCAAGTATACCAATTCTGCAATTCAATAGGAAGACGCTGATGTCCAAAGCGGCATACATCTGTGAGCAAGTACAGCAAAGGTCAAGAGAGGAGGAAACAACGTCAGTAAGTGCTAACAAACAGCTTTAAGATTGATTGGACGCATGCTGCTGACAGGCAGCGCACTGAAGCAAAACACAGGTTGTTAATCATCATCCTCATCATCACCACTGACAGATTCTTTTGTGTATTATCAGTACCGTCCTCTATGCCGTCATCACTTTCAGTCCCATCACTATCATTGAGTGCACAGGTGCCATTTAAAGAGCTGAGGCTTTTGTTTTTTCTTAAAGGAAGAAAGGGACTCTGATTGAACGCAGTTTGTGACTCTAACTCCGGAGTCGTCCTGCCCAGTTGTGAAGGTTTCACTGGCAGAGCGCGGTGGGTGGGAGGGGTGTACACCCTGGATATACCATCAGTATACCATCACACATTCACCTGCCACTTGTTTCTCAGCAAGAGCAATTTGGGAGGCAATGTTTTCCCCAAGGACATCCTGTAGAAGCTGAGGATCGATTCCCTCACCTTACAAAGACAAACGACTCGACCACAAAGCCACATCACCACCCCCACAATGGAAGACAGAATTAAATAGGGAGGATCCTGTATTGTATGTCATACGCAATTAAAATGTCTTACTCTGCAAAAAAAAAAAAACAGGATTGAGATTTGTATATGTAGCACTGGTCTCCAAAAATCATAGCATAGCTCAGAATAAATTAAATCTTCTGCATAAAACAAACTTTTTTTTTTAAACCAAATGTGAAAAATGTTGATGTTCAGGAAAGCAAAGGTCAGAAAAGTTCAATATTTTTTCTCAATGAAGAGTTTTTCCTTCAAGTTGAGTGGAATAAGACGTGCCTCAGGATTTCTTATTATTACAACATCCAGTTTTATTTTCTATTGTGAGTCACCCAGCTGGATATGAATGTGTTGTCATCCGTGGTGGACCCAATTATTTGAGGCTGTGTTGACGACAGCTCACACTGAGTCCGAATAAATATGGAGATACGGAAAGGGTTAAAAACAAGGTCAGGAGTCGTTAACCTTTACAGCGTGCTGCGCTCAGGGTCAGATTCCAAAGATCAATCATGTGCAGATCAATATTAGATCTCAAGGTGAGTGCTACTCAAAGTCTCCAGCAGTAAGCAATTCATCTTAAAAACAAGGCCACGACACAGCTGCTTCCGTACACATCATAAAGTAGGGCCAGTCACGAAAACAGACGTTTCAATAAACTGATTTGTTTTACTGTTTGTTTTTATAGTGTCTGTGTTTCACCCTGCTGAAAAGTAACCAGAGAGGATTCTTTTTTTTAAAGTCGTGGGCCTGTAGTGAATGACAGCTCAGGATTTTGTTTACAGGGTTAGTGGAGGTGTGACAGATGGGCCTCCTCCACACTGCTCACAGTTTGACAACATACCTGCAGCACCACACAGGACGTCCACACACACACACACACACACACACACACACACTCCTGAGCTCCAACATCTGTTACAGGCTTTTTTACAGTGTGGCTATGATAAGGCTGGAGGACACTCGCAGGACACGCTGCACCTGTAAGGCAACAACCATCATCCATGACATCACACACCACGGTCTCCCTCCTGCCCTCAGGGAAGCACTACAGGGGGCTCTACACGCCCACCAGCAGACTCCAGAACAGCTTCTAACACACAAAGGTAACTCCCCCCCACCCCGCTGACTCTCTGCACCATAGAGGCCCTCCACATCAGCCTCCCCACTCCCCCCACCCCCCCTTCTCCCTCACACGCAGATTCTCTTCAAAACATTTAAACTTGGGGTTAAGTGTCTTGCCCAAGGACACTTTGGACACCTGGCTGCAGGAGCTGGGGTTGAAAGCCCTGAACCGACTCTACCAACCAGTCGGCCCGAAAGAATCCCATTCACTCCCATTTATTATTCAGCACAAGGACCAGCAGCAATCCAAATCCATGATGCTCAGTACAGTCTGTTGATCAATTATGCCAACAACCATGTAGTGACATGTTCCGCTTCAGAGGTTATGCAGTCTATAGAGGCCCATTCACTTCCATTTACAGGAAGAAACTGTTCACAGTGCAAACTCGACTGAGTGATCTCAATGCCGCCCTGATCAGCTGCACTCCAGCTTGATCTGAGGACATATTACATTGAGTGACTTACTGAATATGATGTTGGTAAAGTCTGTGGACGTCTTTACGCCTTGTTCACATTGCACCTCCAAATCAGATTTTTTTTTAGCTCATCCAGATTGAATGTGGTTTGATTTTTTTGGGAGTCTGAACACAAAAAGGCACATGAGATCGGATTTTTCCAAATCTGATTCAAACCACTTGAGGAGGTGGTTTCAAATCCGTTTTCAACGACTCGCCTCAATGTGGCTTCTGTGTCACTCTCAAAGCGACACCATCAAAAAATAACAATAACTTAGAAACGGCAGGACTGAATTTAACTTTGGTCAGTGAAAGAAAAGAGCAAGAAGTCTGAACAGACGTAGTGAAAGCACTTTGTTTTTGCTGGGCGTAACCTGTTACCATAGAGATCAATGTCAATCACAGCATGTTAATATGGACGGGCATGTAGTGCGGACAGTCCGTCAGTTAGATCAGACTCTGATCAGATTTGGGGGAAAATCTTATTGGGCGGCAGTCTGAACAAAGCCTTTGACTCTTTGTGTGTTTCTAAGAGAGCAGATGCATGTGAACTGGAGAAATGTTGAATATTGCAAACTGGTCAACTGAACATCATTTTATTGCTATAACATACAGCAAACATTTTGAGTGATGTGAATCCTTTAAGTCAATGGATTGTAGACAGTTAGCTGTTAATTGTATTTATCTTCACTCAGCTCATCAGGTCAGATTACAGTGCAGACCAGTTCAAACTATGATGACCTGTACTCTTTAAAGTTAGTGCCTTAAAGTCTGTGGAGCCCCGTTTACTTTATATCGTATGTAAAAAGATCAGCTAAGCTCAGTTTATAAAAATCCTCCCTAATTAGATTATACTCTGATCCACACAGTTTAAGCTCATCATGATGACACTTGAAGGTTGCAAATATATGATTTGTCTATAAAACAATCTTTAAAAAATTGTAAATGTAAAAGGTAATTAACTTGTTATAATAAAGTGCAGACTTAAGACATAAGTTACACCTTAACGTCACTGGACACCCATTCACTTCCATTGTCTTTACAACAGAGTCGAGGAAAAACTCAAATTTTATGTTGAGTCTGAGTTTGAGTTGAGAATTATGATTTAAAAAATGCATTTGAGTCTGCAGACATTCACGTCGAGTGAATTTCCCTCTATAAACAAACGTTTGTGATACTCAGCTCTAAAGTTAAAGGTCTTATCGTGTGATTTTTTTTAAGCGTCCGAATTCTCACAATCTAAGGGGGCATGAAGCAGCTTCCCCGAGTGCTGTACAGCTGTCACAGGTAAAGCTGGAAGGCTTGGGATGAGTCATGTTCCCATGGTAACGCCTCAGTCTGGGAAGTTATCGCATCATCTCTTGCTCAGTGTGGAAGTAAATATCATTTACATGGGGTCTGTTACTGCTGGACAAAGTGATTATGAAGCCTCTTTTATCTGCTGCTGCTGCCGCCGCTATAAGATTACCCTTCAGTGGAAAACAATTGTATTCTATTTATGGTGTGTGCGCAACTGGAGGAATATATTTTTTTTTTTAGTATAGTGAAAGTTTTAATGTCGGCCATTACATGTTTGCGTCCAATTTAATATCTTCTAGGACTCGTCCACCAACACATAGATGGTGTCTAATCGAACCAGAGAAGAAGACAGATTGGTTTGGTCCGCTGCAGGTGCCTGGACCCCTCTGTCAGAGCCTTTGCTTTGATCACAATGAGCCCTCTTTTATCTGCAGACCTAAAGGATTGGACGCAGAGGTAACAGGGGTGAGGAAGCAGCATAAATAGATTGCTTTGACCCAATGAGGACAGAGCACATAAAGGACTCCTTTAGTGTTTTATTAATGACCCAGTAGGCTGTGCCTGGCCTATTTATTGATTTCCTCATCAATCCTTTCACATAGTCAAAGACTTTCTACCCTCAAGTACTGAGATGTTTCAAACCAATTCTTGGATGCCTTTGCAAAAATATGAGGGATTCAGCATTGTATCAAACTGCTAACAACAGTGTTTTTATTGGATGTGAGGAGCATTCCTTTAATTCAGAAGCCCATTGTTATTGCAAAAGGTTGTGACCGCAGGGAAATCGTCTTTCCTGGCTGTGCAGAAAGACAGCAGTGCAGAGAGCACAGAGTGTAACCTGAGTCTGAGTGGAACAGATTGACAGTGAGCCACTAAGCACATGGAGCAGACACTGCATTCATTATCATTAGGCCACAGGAGCGCTTTGAAGCCAGCCAGGGCTCCAGTGGGCAGACAGAGCAGGCCAGCACGCACGTGACGCAGCGTTAAAGCTTCTGCAGCAGCCTCGTCAAAATGTGCAGAAACACTGATGAAGAAAACCCGACTTCACAAAGAAGTCACAGGCAGGGTGTGATGAACTGGCTCGGCTCCGTCAGAAGAGAGGCTGTGCAGAGGTCACAACTGCTTTTCTAAGATTCATGTTGCACATAAAAGACTTAAGTATTACAATACATCACTTGTGCTTATATTTAAGATGATACAAATAGATTTTCCTCAAAGTATTTCTGATAAAACCAGATCCTTTTAGTCAGAAAATATGTACTAATACTAATACTAATATGTACATTTAAACTAAACGTGCGTTACAAAAGGACTTTTTTTTCAAAGCAAAGAAATCAACTTGATTTATGAGAATGAAACTTTGTTGTGGACTTCAAATCTCAACAAATATCTTAACATTGTCAACTCAATTTCCCCTTTTTCAAATAGTGTTCAAATCCTAATATGAGGTTTTTCTATCGTCCCAGAATTAATCAGACTTTATTGTCAACAAATCTCTTGTGTAAAGTCCAGGTCCCATCAGGGAAATGTTTATTGGTCTTGCAAATGTGCCCTTTGCCAGACTAGCTGTGATGGATTCTTTTTTTATTAAATCGTTTTTTAAAGCTAAAAATCAGTTTCCTCAAATGAAAGGGGAGGGGCTTTCTTTGGTTGGTTTATCATAAAATGTGGCGTTATTTAGGACTCAGCTATTAGTACTCAAGCAAATCAAACACTAAATGGAGAAACTATTTACAGTGTATACACATTAAGGCTGTCAAATAGTGAATCACAATTTAATCTCTATTTTTTAATAGTTGATCACAATTAATCACATGTTTGAGATTCCATTATTATGTGGAGGGTTTTTTACCGTCTTAAGCTGAGAGTAACTTACTTTACGCTTGACTTCAAACAGCAAATCTTGCTTTAATTTTGAAATAAAGTAAGGACCTTTTAGATCGAAGGTTACAACATGAAGTTAACCACAGAAAAAGGAACTCATTACGGATGAAAACTCACTGAAGTAACAGCAACACAAGGAAGAATAAAATGCTGATGAGCTGTCAAAGACTTTAAAAACCAGAACACAGACACAAACTTTGATATGAAGTACCTTGTTTGAGGTACAAAGAGTCATTAGTATACCGTGTACAGTGCTGCAGGTAAATGACTCAGCCCGTCACTGTCGTCCATTACAAACGGTGCAGTTTAATGACCCTCTGTAATTACACTGTACCATTACACCATTACCGCGTGACACAGACGAATCTCATGGTGTGCATTTGACTAAATGGATACCCAACCATTGTTATTCATTACTGCTGAGGGACTGCTAACATTAAGGGCAGTGGCAATTAAAGTGGAAGTTAACATTTCTCCTGCCATGGATTCTCAGAAGTGGTATTTATGAATGGTATTGTGTTAAAAGACAGTCCAATCATATGTTGATAGCCATTTAAAGATCGGCTGGATTAAAGTTGTGACATAATGTGCTGTTGGAAGACTTTATATATCAAGAAATGTTTCTTCACAAATCAAAAAATTCCATAGAAATGTGCTTATCTGCATAAACTCTGCTAATTCTATCATATCCAGCTAACTAGCTTAAAACCACAGGCTTACTTGGTTACATTAAAAAATGGCTGTTTTAACGGGTAGTTCAGTCTGTACAGTATGGACTATTTCTTCACTGTGAGGTAAAAAAATAAAATCAATGTATGAAAATGAAGCTAACGTTACCAGCTAATTGTGCTCCATTTGGTTATCAGCGATACATGCAAACAAAGCACTGCTAAAGCTGTCATCAGAGATCATAGGAATATTTGAAATGTTTGCACTAGTTCTAAAAGCATATTCTGTGGTTACATTATAATGTTGAACTGGATTTATTGGCACACACTAGTTAAACAAACTTCATGCTATCTAGCAGCAACCAAAGGTATAAAAGGTCAAACACTTCCTAGTGGGTGTGGTCTATTTCTCCTCTGAAAGAGTTAAACGATGATTAAGTTGATGAATAAAAGTATTAGTTCAGTTCTAACTCCTAATTCATGCAATAAGTCCCTAAACATGTTCTGTTAACAGTGAGAGGATACAGTGTTTGTTAGATCTTACGAAAGTCTGTTGCTCACATGAACCATCTAAATATTTATATTATTATGATGAATCTTCTTCGTTCTACTGAACAGAAACTGAACAGATAGCAGGAGCAACCCGCTAATGAGCATTAGCTTAAAATGGGACCAGGATCATTGCCAAATAAATCTCTGTCATAAATCCAAGAATTTCTGTCATTATGACTGTCATATATGACATACGGCTATTTTTTTCTGATTTCTTGATCCTCTTGAAATATGCTCTATCATTAATTCATCTAAAATGGAGGACATTTATTACAGCAGATGTGGCTTTTACAGTTTGTGGAACTGAACGGTTTTGCAGCGTGAGGCATTTTAAAATGTTCTTTACTGCCAGCAAATATATTATTGGATCTGTAATTTCACCAGCTGCCCCCCTGTGCCCAAGCCCTTTGCCATAGCAAACACACAGTCAAAGCATTGACTCACTCCTCTCGAGCTCCATTTCCTCCTCTTTCCTCCCTGGAACATACGCACGCACACACAAACACACACATTTAAAAAAAAAGGTCCAGAACTGAATTCCCAAAGGTAGCATTGGTTTGTCCTGCCTCCATCTCACAGTAGCCTCATCCTGTTTTACTCGTCCTCGTCTCATCTTCACTGTGACACATCACTCGTCTCCCCGAGAACATGCTGTACCCCCAATCATCGGCTGCCACCATCCTCTAAGTCTGATGCTCTTAAAGGTGCGGACTTCAGGGAACGGAGCAAGTAGTCGCAGTATTCACCTAAGGCTTTCTGACAAAGCAGAGGCCCACAGTCATTGGTTATTCATAAGGAGTTAAAAGCTGCATAGTGGAAGCTTGTATTGACATGTTGGGGATTACAACAAGTAACATGAGGACTCCAGAAGTCACTGGTCTGCATCGCACAAGAGAGTCACCCTCCTCTTTTTTTGGAAAGTACAGTCAACGCAGCAGCTTCACAGCTCAGGAGGCAGAAGAACAGGACTCTACTTGTTCCAGGAAGATCCCAAGTGTGATTATGCGTGTGTTGTTTCACCTCACCACAACTAGTCCCACGTGCAATAACCGAAAACAAGTTTGTGCTTTTTATGGAACCTGGGTCACGTAACAGAAAATAAAAAATGTAAGACAGTTGTTCGAGTTTGTTGTTAACCCTATGTTGTGGTTTTCATCTTTTGGTTGGTTGATGTTGTTTTTTTTGTTTGTTTATTTTTTCTCTTTGTTTTTTAGGTACGTTTATTTTATGATGAAGTATATGATTTGTGTTTTTGGTTTGTAATATTTGTTGTTCTTGTTTGGTTGTTAAATTATTTCTGTGTTCGTGTCAACAATTACACTTTTGTTTTGATGTCCCTTTTGTTTTTTGTTTTTTTGGGGGTGTCTTTTATTTCTTTTTGCCAATATATTTTTGTGGGTTTCTTTACAAATGTGTGTGTTTTTTTTAAAGGTGTGTTAATTGTTTATTTAGCTTCTTGTTGTGGTCATTAATGTTTGTTGTTGTCTTGTTTGAGTTGTTTGGGGTTAAGTCTATGTTGTTGCTTATTTATGTTGCTGTTTTGTATGTGTGTGTTTTTGTGTAAAATTGCTCTTTCGTTTTTGTCGTTCGCAACAAATTGAACATGTTTATATTAGTTGCACAAGTTGAGTCTGACCACAAAGAGAAAAATGGGATCAGAATGACCTCTGTTACTTTTATGGAAACTGTGTTCAAAGTAATACTGTGGGATTGAGCTGATTTTTCCAACACGTGAAGAAGTGAGCTCCTTGGCTCATTTACTGCAGCATTCCCATCAATCACGAAAACCATCCATCAGTGCTTCAAACAAAAAGGCGACAAATTGAGGTCCTCTGCCTGGACCCTTCATGGGGCTTCATCATTAATTCAGATGCATTTTGCAGAAATCAGTATGATTCGACTTTTCTTCACAGCTGTGAGAAGCCAATTAATCAATGTCTTGGAACCACGCCGGCTTCAAATGTTTCGACCTGTCGAGCCAAGAACGATTCAGCCGCACTGGTAGATGTCATTACTTTTTAAAGCTTGGTCCATGCAGTATTAACAAGTATTACGTAACCCTAATCAGGGAAGTAAAGTGAGGCTTTGAGAAACCGCCACACCAGGGAGCAATTTCTTGTTAATCTTTAATTAAGCATAAGGTGCAGCGTGGATTCATCCGTTCTCGACGGGTGCTATTTTCAGCCACCATCGCCCACTCTCCCCCCCTCTCTGGGGAAACGGAGTGAGTCTTTAAAAGCAAAGAAAAGGCAACCAAACATTCAAGTCAAAGCATGATTAGATAAAAAAAACAGCAACCATTTTAAAGAGTATGCACGTTTTGATTGTTCACGTGCATGCTGATATGAGGAAGAAGAAAAGTTTCTGCCACACGGAGCTTTGCGGCCTGATACGATGTTAAAGATTTAAAGAAGTAGGCCTATATTTAATTGAAGCCAGTGTGTCAAAGGAGGAGTAAAATGTCCCCATCCCTTACCTGTGTGCTTTGGCCCTTATTTCACACATGATGGGAACACATGATCCCACGTTTTCTCAAGGACTGCCTCATTAAATATTTGAGAAGTGAACCTCTCACCTCAGAGAAAAGGCTCGCTCAGCATAAAGGCATCACACAGCCCTTCATACTTTGAATTTAGAAAATATCACATATTTAGCAATAGTAGGATGAGAGGGTTGATAGCTTAGCATATGGCTAAAAAAAGCAAGAAACTGCTAAGATGATTTTGTCCATAAATAAATAAAACAAATTGACAGTTTGTAGTATGAGTACCCATACTTATGCGTGAGCTAGCATGTAAAAGGTTCACGTTTACTCCTCAGTATGTGTTCAGACTAAAGCTGTTCAATATACTCACCCCATGAAGAGCTAGTCCACACTTCTTTGGCTCGGTGGATCAACTGAAGAGAGAGTTTGAGGGAAGAGGAATGTGAACGTCAAGATGTTCTGGGATTTCGCTGGTGTCAGGTTTAGAGTCCAAAGTCTGGACAAATGTCTGACAAACTGTAAAATGTTCAACTTTCATATATCAATTACCAAGATCCAAGAAAAGACCAAGGTTCATTACAGAAGTCACAGGTACATTGCCCCTCAAATAAACTGACCATAGTGCATGGATAAATAAACCATTGTGCAACAAGCTTGCAAGCCATAGCTTTAATCAAATGTCTCCTTGTGCGCTGAGATGACTGTAAACACACACACACACACACACACACACACACACACACACACACACACACACACACACACACACACACACACACACACACACACACACACACACACACACACACACACACACACACACACACACACACACACACACACACACACACACACACACACACACACACACACACACACACACACACACACACACACACACACACACACACACACACACACACACACACACACACACACACACACACACACACACACACACACACACACACACACACACACACACACACACACACACACACACACACACACACACACACACACACACACACACACACACACACACACACACACACACACACTCTTGTGAGATGTGCCAACGATTGGACTACAGACCTCTGGGTAATCCCATGACAGACTGAGTGAGGGTGTCACAGCAGTGGTCCAGTAGCATCAGCTGCTTTATGGCATCTGGGTCACTTTGGCCCATGGAGGTCTGCCTCTGTGGTAACCCCCATTTTCACTTCAGAGCTGACCATATGCTAGTCAGAGATTTTTTTCTTTTTCACTTTTACATGTTAGTCAATGCGAGTGGTGTACCTCACTTGAAAAGTCTTCATATGTTGATGGTCCTAAATTGTGATGTCACACTGAAAGAACAGATATTTATCTGATATTGTTTCATGTTTTATGGAAGCTGAAATATTTGATATTTGTGTGCTATTAACGGCTGACAAAAGCACAGCAGACATTTTTCATTCTGCTTTCTAAACAAGAACATTTTGTACTTTTGACAGTTTTCACCATGTTTACTCCCTCAGCTGTATGAAAAGGTGTCCTTGTTTGCCTGACAATCAACAATGTTTAAGCAGAGTATGCGGAGTGGAAGGGACACTGATGGCCAAGTTGTAAGTGATACTGATCATGTTTTTTATTTCACTGTTTCCACTGACTTTCTTGTCAGCATTTAATATCTCTCACCAAAAAAACAGAAATCACCAAATATTCACCCAGTGGTGTAGCTGCTGCCCTTTTCCAAAAGGTTAAACATGATATGTCAATCACTATTCTGACAGACTTTGGGTTTATTTGTTGAGTCTTTCAACTTTATAATTTGATTCATGTCCAATCAGTTATCGGTTTGACCTTCACTGCAGCCAGTCTGCAGGGGGAGCTCTAAATCTTTTGGCATCACTCCCATTCAGCAGTCTCTCTGTCCATCTTTATATATAGTCCATTGTAAAGATCAGCACTTTTTTTCTCTTTTATCTCAGTTTTTTTTTATCAAAATCATTTATTTGGTTTGATAGATGATAAATTCACAATGTTTAAGTATGTTTTCTCAGATCTCTCAGGATCTCTTTTCTTCATAATTGGATGATATTTGTAAATGTTTAACAAGGTGTCTAAACTTCTGTTTCATCCTGTGATAAAGCAATAAACGTTTCGTAACAAAAAAGGTGATTCATTCCTTTTACGTTTGTCCACAGCAAACTGACACAGAATGACTTTCCTCCCTAAAAACCTGCTCAGCAGACTGAGGGTTATAAACAGCACAGGATGACGTACACTTCGCAAAAGAAACAACAACTTCATAAAGCCTCATCGATGTAAATTCAATCAGGATGTTGTTAATGTATCAGTTAGAATCTCTTCTTGTTTGTTAGTGTGGGCGGTTTATAGAAATCTGTCTGCGTCACTAAAGCCATTAATCGAACTTGGAGTGAGTTGGAAAGGATTTTGTGAAATTTGAACAATGTTTTTACCCATTGGTCTGTTCATGTGTGCAGGTTAATGCGAAAAGAAAAAAGCACATTTCATTCCATTTATGGAAGCTTGAAGCTTTTTGTGGCTGAAAATCCTCAAAGAGTTTTTGAGGAAAATACATTTTAAACAGGTTGTAATGTGAAGAGTGTGTGAAAGGAGGAAATCCATATTTTGATTGGATTAGTAGTGTGGGAAAGAAAAGTACTGTGTGAGTGGGAGTCTACACAGTTTAAGGCATTGGAGTTAATGCTGAACACAATATTAGATCTAAACCTCTTCTGATATTAATCCTGTTTGTTGGCTCCCAAGGTGCTGAATTGATCATGTAGGAAGAGATTTCTTGATGCTGTGGATCAAATATTGAAGGAGCGTTGTGGTTTTATGATCATCACGACTATTTTAGAAAATACATCTCTCAGTTTGGGTTAAAAAATAAATAAATTAGAAGATTTGAAGATTTTAACTCTGTGAGTATGAACGAGTTGTGGGAGTGCATTGTGCATTTGCAGCAAGAGAAAGCGCCATCTGTGTTCAAGACAACTTCAATTTCAAATAAAATGTTGTCCCCCAACCCCCTCCCTCTCTCTCTCTCTCTCTCTCTCTCTCTCTCTCTCTCTCTCTCGGGGAGGATTTATGAAATGTCACTGTGAGGGAGCACCAGGTACGACAGCTGGAGTGATTGCAGATAAGACTTTTATCTCGCAGTCACCCAGGTCTCAGAGTGTTAAGGGGGTGCTGTATAGAGGAGGTGAAGTGGGTCTCCTGCAGGTACAGTAAGTCAGACACTGTGTGTGTTATCTGCTCTGACCGTCCACTGCTTCAGATATTGATCGGGTCTATGGAGGAGAATTTCCTCCTCGACTTATCAAGCCTGAAAGAAGAGAGGGTTTAAGAAGTGTTTTTACCTTTTCTTTTTTTTTGGAAAATCCTCTGAGGAACTTTTTTTTTTTAAGTAAGTTAGAGCACAGAGTTTGATCAAGTTTATTAAAACATTTTTCTCTTCCCTTCTTTGAACCATCAGATTTACAGTATTTATCTATATTAATGTAGGATTTAAAATATTTAGAAAAACAGAGAGGAAGACCCAATTGCAGAAAGTAACATTAAGATTTATTTTAAGAAAAAGGCAAAAGGTGAAACAAAAACTTACCATTCAAGACTTCACATGGAGACATGAGGTGGGCAGGGCCATCCGAGGGGACTTTGTCAGGGGTCGGCCAGACCACCGAGGGAACGCCAGGAGTTGGCTGGACCGCCTATAGGGGACGTCATCAGAGTGCTGATAGCAGGAAGGATGGTTCCTCTCCTTTTGAGCCTGCTGAAAGGGTTGTGAAATGTTGACTCCTGGTTGGATAGCTCAAGCTGGATATTGATCTGTGATGTGATAGAGGGACTGACTGGAACGACAAGGAGCCGAGTCTTTGAGAGGTTGAGTAGAAGGTTGAACTTCATGTGGCTGGAATGACAGGGAGAGCTGGGTGTCGTCAGCATAGCAGTGGTATAAGAAGCCATGAGAGTGGATTTTTGCACCAAGTGAGGTGATGTATGTGGAGAAGGGAAACAAACACAGGCCCTCAAGGAGCTCCTGTGTCTCTTCCAATACACTCTTTAGGGAGTTTATTGGTGTGGGGTTTTTTTTTTTTTTTGAAGACTAATTTGTGTGATACTGTGACATTAGACCACTTGGACTATTCACCAGACTTAAACCAAACCATCACATTGGCTCTGCAGAGAGATTTTACCATCTTTTATCAGATTGTTTTGGTTTCACAGCTCTGACAAGTCTTTACTTCAACTCTTGTTATTACAATTAGTACGACAGAGCACCAACAAGACAACAGGTGACATTTGAAGGCAATTGATGAGGCTAATGTTAGCTTCATTAGCTGGCTACAAAACGTGCTCTCAGTTCAGGCAGCAAAATAAAGTTTTTCTTTGCAAACACTGAACGTAGCAACAGACTGACTGTATACTACTGTCAAACGCAGTGTGCAGTATGTGTTGGTTGGTTTCCGGTCTTGGCGTGTGGAAGAAATTTGCTGATTGCAAATAATACTACAATGTAGCATCCACTTAAGGACTGAAAAAAAGTGTACGAGTGATTAATTTAAATTTTTGATGATTTTGAGGATCAGAAAAGATCCTCGGTGGTGGTTTGTGTGGGTTGGTCTTATTTGGATTATTTTGCCTGTTACTTGCCGTCACTTTGATATCTGATCTGGCGCTTTGCATTGTGGGGAACCGTGCGAGACTGGTCTGACATTTGTTTGCAAACTACATACTGCATTTTAGCTAAATCACTACTTACTACTAATAAAGCAGGCGTTTCAAAAACAGCCTCTGTGATGATTACTGACATATGACCAATTAGCTGTAAAATGAATTTAGTGCAAACACATAGATTTATGCATTGATTAACACAAAATAATGTTTTGAAAAAAACAGTCCGACCAAGTTAAATATAACTTTGCAGAACTCTATTTTCTAAAGGCACTACTGTCAAAAATAAGTAGATATTCATAATTCATTGCACATTGACAGGTGTCAGCAGTCCTAAACATCGAGATGTGACGCCTTACACTGAGAGGTGACATCTATAAGTTCAAAATAGTGTCTTGGAGACATTATATTATGTTGCAAGCTGTTGCGTCTTAATAATATAATAAAGCACGAAGGAAACAGAGAAAGTTGCTGGTTGAAATAAGCAGATGGAGTCACTTCTTTCCTGACCTAGATTTTGTTTATGGGGAGTCATTTAGTCTGTGTTAACGTGTTCCTGTTCTCTCTTGTTTTCACTACATCTCACTCCTCGTCTGGACTGATACTTTGAAAATCTTATGATACTTTTTTCCTTCTTAAGTTAGTGCAACATTGACATGGAGCTGCTGTTCACTATCAAATATCCTCTAAGACAAACACTTTCTTTGTTTACATAGCTCACATAGTTTTCCTCTGAAACAGTACGAGGACCCTGATTTCTGGAAATCTATTCAACTTAACACACAGGAATTTGTGTTGTTCAACAGTCTTCTTTGTTTCTGGATTCTAGCTTTATAAGCTTACATTGTCAACCACAGACCCAAACCCTATCCTGTAATAAATTCAAATTTAAAATTCAATCGCAGGTTCTTCAGGGTGAGTTGTGCACAGTTTGCCTTTTAGAGGATTTTATACTTTTACACTCGCGAGAAGGAAATATGTTTTGAGCAGAACAGTCCACAAACACTTTCATCTAAACCTTTACATCTCTCTACAAACAGCTTTAATTTGTTTGTTTTTATTTTTATAGCAGGCCTTTACACTTCTCGTCCTCTCACTACTCAAAACGGTTTTACACCACGTCACACCTACACATTTACACACGGATGGCAGAAGCTGCTATGCCAAGTGTCCATCAGAAGTAACTAATGCAGCTCATGCTTTGAGTGTGGGCTCGTGGATGTATGGGGTTAGAGAACCAGCAGGGAGGCGTGATTGGCTCATTAGATTGGTACCTCTTGGCAGACATCAACGTTTTCTTACAGGCTTACGACTGCTAAACACGACTTTTCCTTCGCTCCTTTTATCAGAGCAAATAAGATGTTAATTACTGTCAGGACATAAAGACAATTTCAACCAAATGTAAAAAAAAAAAAGTTGCATCTGGAGAAAATCACCAACCCTGCCTTTACGCGTCTCGCCCAAGGACACATTGGACATGTGACAGTAGAAGCTGGAGCAGAACCCCCACGATGACTGAACCAACTGAGCCAAAGCCGCCCCATGCATAGCTGTTTGAAATACAGATTTAGATTTCCACTGACGCCGACGCTTCTGATGAATTCTACAAATGTTTGAATAAGGAAGACACTTGAAAGCTTTGTCTTTTTATGCACAATCATGTTTTCACAGCATTTAGCTGAAACAAGTGTTTGCAACGACTTCTTCTAACGTCGACCGTGGGTTCATAAAGGACGCATCTTAACATCTTTAAAATCTCGGTTAACTGCATCCCCTGATGACGTCATTAAGCACAAGTTTGTCTTGTTGGCTTACGGGTTGTTTTAACTGCATTCTTTACAAAAGGTGCACATATATCCTCCTGTGATGCGTTCATGTGAGGAGTGGGAGAAGGACGGGAGGCTCAGTCAGAGTGGGCTGGATGGGGGAAGGAGCGATGGAGGTTGTTAAGGGTTACTTTTTTGCCTGCTGTGGATTTCCTCCTCTGGTTTCCAGGGCAGCAGAGCGAGGCAGAAATAAACAGAGTCATAATGGCATCTGATTGGCTGGGGCTCGGAAAGGTTCTCGGTTCAAAAGGTCAGGAGTGTGTGTGTGTGTGTGTGTGTGTGTGTGTGTATGACGCTGAGGATCAGGGCAGGTGAAGACCTCCACGTCACACTCCTTGGATGTTAAATGTAGGGTAGCAGGTCGATTAGAGGGGACGATATGCGCAGACCTGGAGCGGCAGGAGTGTTTTCATGAATTGATTTCTTACTGGAAGCAAAATGACGAGTAGGAGAGAGACGGGAGACAGACCCACAGTCTGCATAGGTTATAAAACACACTCATAGCTTTAGTTTGGCTCATCATTAATGTCCAAATGACCTTTAATTGACTTTAAAACATTTTTTAGTCATCAAATTCTCCAGAAAACTATTAAGATGCTGTTTTTTTTCTGCCTGTGTTACATTGAGCAGACATCAGCATCAGTATTCATCAACACAGCCATCAAGCTCTGGGGAATACCGGAGCTTCAGTCTGCTAATGTGTAACTAACCCCAAGATGTCCTTTTAAACTGCACTATGGATTTTTAACCCTGTGAGACGCCAAACAAGGAATAATTGAAACACATGAGGCAGGATCCACTGCTGTTTCAATGGATCGAGCCTGTTCATGTCGACGGTTGGTCTAAATATGGATGCATGTGCTTTTTTTTTTGCTTTTTTTTTTTTTAAATGTGCTGTTTTTAAAAATAAAAAATAACAGATACAAAAAGCAAGAGGGGTTTGAAAATTGGAATAGCAAATCTTAATGGGAAGAATTTAGAGTCAAAACAATTAATGCATCAGGAGAAATGAAGACATGTACTTGGCCAAACAGGCCTACTAACTTTAAATGACTCATGACCTAAATCTACAAGGCTTACTGCAGATTTGACTTTGACGCTGGTGCAGTTGTTAGCGCTGTTACCTCCCAGCAAGGAGGTTTCTGGTTTGAATCCCCCTCAGTCAGCGCCTCGCTGCGTGAAGTTTGCATGTTCTCTCTTGTGCATGCGTGGGTTCTCTGTGGGTACTACGGCTTCCTCCCACTGTCCAAACACATGCTCATTAGGCTAATTGGTGACTTTAAATGTGACTGTAGGTGTGAGTGTGTCCTGTGATTGACTGGTGAACAGGCCAGGGTGTAGCCCGCCTGTCAAATCAATGACAGCTGCGATCGTCCGGCCCCCTGCAGACGCAAAAAGCAGTAAAGATAATGGATGGATTTGACCGTGATGTGACTGTAACTAAATTGATCAGATTACTAGGTCAAACTTACAGATGAGCAAAAACATCAACTAAATGATAAAACACCTTAATACAAACGTATTTTTTATTTTTTTTTCTAAGAGGGAAAACAGGTGACGACAGCAACAACGAAAGAAAATGTTTTCTGATTGTAAAATTATAAATATTTCAATACTCTGGCCTTTATTGCATTAATGGTCAGAATGCTGCAGCTCACATGCACCCCCCCCCCCCCCCCCCGCGCGCGCTCCCCCGCATGCAGCATTCCCCCGGCTGAGTGGGCTTTATCGTCTCTGACATTTGAGCCACAGTGTGAAGGCCCGCTGAGCTGAAGAGACGCAGCAGTGAGCGGCCGTCCAGAGGGGACGACACGCAGCTAACCCCTCAAACTCCTACCAACAAATAATTCATAGGGCTAACATTTACTTTGTTCAAACGCTGCCTGCTCTTTATCCTCTGCCCTGTCTGTGAACCTCAAAGTCCCTCTCGGAGCTAATTTATGTGTCTCAGTGAAGTAAGGAGAAGCTCTTAAAGTTTTGAGCTGCACTGGAAGGTAAAAATATCCTGAGTGCTCCGCTTGCAAATAAAACCCCCCAAGAGTACACAAAGATGTGTCCTGAAATAAACTTTAATATATATACAGTAAGTGTACACTTGTCTAAGCTGTACCGAAGATCACTTCTTAAGTGAATTCAAAGACATAATAATCTCTTGAAATTAAAAGTTCAGCAGCCAAGGTGTCAGCGGGCTCCGAAAGGTAGAGACCACAAAGGAAAGTGTTCAGATAAGAAGACCTCAATTCCCAGAAATGTTGTGATGTGATGTGATGTAACGTCGCATCAATTCAACTCACATGGCTTGGAGCTCAACTCTTCTTCTCGGCTGCCGGGGATTTTTTTGACACAGCAGGTTTAACCGCTGATGGACTGAGCAAACAAATGCAGATACAAACGTTCATCTTCAAATCCACTCAATAAACGAGCTGAACTAAAGCGCTCAATAGGGAATCAGTTCATCCAAATGTATTTGTTTTAATCTTCTTTAGGGGTCTGGTTGAGGGTCTGAGGTCGTCAGGTCCGTGGGCGAAGGGACACTGGTCTGTCTGCAGGGGGCAGCGCTGAGGATGGTGGTCGTAGAACCAGCAGGGGCGGGTTTTCACGGCACCAGGCGCAATGGACTTCTTCTTGCCATCTGACCGAGAAGACTTCTTGTCCCGCCAGTCTCTAATGTGAACCCTCCCTCCTTCCACTGTACAAAGAAGGAGGAAAGACACAAGGACTCTTCAGAGTGATGTCAGAAAGTTAGAAATGTATCTGTCCTCGATGAAAAGCAGAGGGCAAGAGTGTTTACAGACGTCAAGAAGCAACTAAACTAAAACACGAGGAACTTTTTCTACCAGAAACGGCTACCTTATTTTCACTGGTCTGAAGTTGCTAACTTTTGTTGGGATTAAGAAGGTAGACAGAACGAGTGGAAGATGAGGAGAGAAGGACCAATCAAAGAGAGACACATGACAAAATTGACCAATCTGATCAGTTTTTTTGTGTATAGAGCAAACCTGGGGCAAGCAGGCGGTCTGAGCTCAAGTCTGACCCCTGGTTCTCATTCTTCAGTCTTTCTGCCCACCCTTCTACTCTACCCAAGTAAAAACATAAAGATCACATCATGCAAAAATCAAAGAACATTACCTGCAGATTTTTCAAAAACAAAACATGTTACTGATAATTATTAGTGGGTATCATATAATGCATATTTTTGTGCTTTTGCTTTTAAGTGCAGAACTGAAAAAAGAAAAAGAAAAAAGGTTTTCATTGAGAATTTAAAGCAACCTTTTTGAGAATCCCTGTCTAATGTTGGACAACTTCAAAGGAAGGACTCAGTGTTTTGTTCCGTGTTTAAATCGATGGATGATGTGAATGTGCTTCAGCTCTGATTTGTTCCTGCTACACCGACATCTTCTCTATGGCAACAACAGACAACCATACTTCAGTCCAAACCAACTGAAGCTTGGAGTTGAAATGATTTTGGGAGACATTAAAAAAAAAAAAAAAAAAAAAAAAAGGAGGGTGAAGATGTAAAGAAAAGTACTTTTCCGTCTTACTGCGCTGAGGAACCATACAGACATTATAAAATCATCTCACAATGTGAATTGAAGTGGAAAAAAACCAAAAAAAAAACCAGGATTGGATGAATAGAGATGTGCAGTCTACCTCTGAAGACTTGGTGGTTATTCTTGAGCAGCGTCTGAAGGCCTCCACACTCCTTCTTCAGGAGCTGCAGGGTCTCCTGCTCCAAGAGGCTAGCAACCTCGCTCACAGAGAGGCTGCCTGGGAGGGGGGACGGAGGGAGAGAGAGAGAGAGAGAGAGAGCAGAGTGACAAAGAAGCAGGAGGAGGTCTGACCATGTTACACTCATTTATATACATTAACATGCTGTTTCATGCACGCGCTCAAATCATTATTGTCCACTGTTTAAGGGGAGAGAGGAGCACACAGTGCAGCTGGTTGAAACATATATGATCATATAGAACATGGAGGGAAAACAACCCAGTCTCTGTCTTTCAGTGTTAGCCAGCGCGCTGAAGTGTGCTCAATTAAAGCCGCTCCAACAAGCTGCCAGAGAGTAACCAGCATGCATTTCACCGCCGCGTCTCCCATCGACCACTCGAGAGCGTGAGTCATCGCCGTCACTCTCCCACTGGGACATTAAATTTAGCTGCCAAAGAGCGAAGAAAAAAAAAATGGGGGAAAGGATGGGTACTGAAAACACAGAATCACATGCTCTAAGTCGAGAGAGTAGTAAGCAGAGAAATGACGCATGTTTCAGAGTTCACAGAATCTCCCCTTTGAGCTCCGTTTCACCAGATCGTCTGTGTTTCTGGCTGTGCCCTTTCTCCTCCCCTGAAGAGAATTCAATCAGTGCTGACCTTTGGTTGGTACAAATGACAATCCCCCCCGCCCCCCCTCACACCAGTGAGGGACACCACAGGATTTCTGAAGCTCTTTTGTGACGTTTCAAAACAATATTTGACTTTAATCTCCGGTGGCACTTCAGGAAATCCCAGCGACCTCAAGAGATGATTGAACTTGAAAGCGTTGCATCGTGTCTAGTTCAAGTTCAGTCGGTCAAAGCAAAGCGTGCACTATTTCAGAGTGAATGTTTGGGGTTTTTTTTTATATACAAGTTAATCACAGGGATTTCACCTTTAAAAGTCTGTCTCCGTGCCACTGCAAACTTGTGAGAAAACATACTGTCGGCCCGAACACATCCTAAATTTAGACGGTCCAGATAACTCCTAAAATATGCGACACACTCCCACTTTCACAGACACTCAAACAGCCAAATACACTCTGTGCTGCAGAGTGCGAATCTGGGCAGTCTGCCGTCCTACCGCCCGGACACCGGGGAGCTCCAGGCCTTAATACAATATCAATACAGCATTTAGAGCTGCCCTTTACTGCCTACTATGTTAATGGAGATTAATGGATGAAGGGCAGGAGGAAGGGAGGAGATTCTGCTTGGACTCAGACCATCAGAGGCGACTATTAATGGCTCTGCTCATCGTTCTGCTGGACTGTTTTAAGCTCGAGCGTCCCCTGTGCAACACACTAAGATGTCCATGTATTGATTGCCTGTTGTGGTTGATTATTTTTGCTGCTTTGGCCAATTGAGAATCAGGCTGAGTGGGGGAAAAATGAATATGAAAAAATTGCTGAGTGGTCGATGAAACATTTGAAAGGGTCCTTTTTTCGGTCCACAGGACTTCTTGGGTTTTTATTGGACTGTCAATCAAAGCCTCCTTACATAACCTTCAATACGAGCCTTTCAGGGTCAGAAGATGATGACCTCGTCAGGAAAAAAACAATAAATGCAGATTTGTTAAAGCGTCGTTTTTTTTTGTGGTGACTGTGGATCTGTCTAGGTTGACTGAAAGTTAGGCTGAGATATTATTTCCAGCATGGCGGCTGCTGCTGATGAGCCTCAGGAGCAACCTGCAGGAACAGAAGAGTGATGTCACTCAGGCTTTGTCCATGAATATTCACAGTGAATGGCCGGAGCATGCTGCAGGTACTGGATAAAACATGACAGGCAGCAGATCTGTGAGCCGAAGAGATCGCCGCTTAAAATGTCATAAAATGCTGCAGAATACAAATTTCCCACAGCCAACATTAGCATTATCAAACTGCTATTTAAAGTATTGAGTTGAAACCACTCTGCACTCAAACCGGAGACAAATATTAAGTTCTGAGAATTGTTATCCAAAGATTATGATCTAAACAGCTGTTGCTGCTGTAATAATAAGAACTAATAATAATCCTGCATACAGGTGTGGGGTGAGTCGAGGTCAGATTACTGCGGACTGTAGGTGTGAAAGAAGAGGATTCTGGGAAGCTCAATGTACTGCAGGCTCTGCTGGAGGACAGCGAGTTTAAATTGTCAAAAAAAGAAGAAGAAAAAACTGCTTTCAGGACTCCTACATGTAATTATTTTTCACCCACTCCCTCTCTCTTGTAATGTTTTTTTTTTGTACACTTCAGCTCAGACAATGTGTACAGAGAATTTACATCCACGTGTTACCATGTGACTTTTTACTTAAAATAAAGATGACCAAGAAAGCAGGGTCGAGATTGAGTGTAATGCATGTTCGATGTAGCTGCACAGGGACTTTCGGCACAGTAAGAGAGTCGAGTCAGCAGAATAGCATGCATGAATAAGTAACTTCCTTAAGCTACACTGGCAGACTTCACGTTAACCATATAAAAAGACAGAGATATAAATAGTGTCTTTATTCAGGGCACAGATATGATGCTGTGTAAGAGCTACTTGAATAGCGCCACACTGGTCTCTAATAATGAACTCTGCCTAAATGAAAATCAGGACTAAGAGAAGGTTTCTTTATTTCAATCTATAAATAACTGTCGAAATAATATCAACAAGACAATTTGTTAAAAAGAATAAAATGCAAAGAGAAGTCAAGATAGTTTAATTTGTAAAGTTAACTTTAAATTAAAAGGTGTGCAGGCAGCGGTGCGTTTATCAGGTACAGTACATGTGTGGTTGGGTTGGTTTTTTTCCGTTTGTACTTGCAGTAGAAAAGAGGAACTCACGATCAAAATGTGGACCCTCTGAAAAGCCAAACAGCAAAATAACCAAAATAAAGCTCCTTTATCGCTTCAAATATCAGTCTGATGGATTACATTATCAGTTACCTCCGAAATGGAATCACAAGCTTTCATCGCCTCTGACGCCCTCTTGCATCCCCTCAGTCCAGGCTGACTCACCCTGACTTTACTCTTATGTTCTTACACAGCAGATAACTGGTTGGAAAGCTCAATACAAATGCATACTCATACATAAATCATACATGCTGGTGCATAATTCATCCAGTCATCTCTACACAGAGCTGCAGACTCTCCTCTTCCATCATATTTTCTACTCATATCAGCTTCCAAATCCTGCAGAATTTTCTGTTTTAATATCATAGAATTCCTCTTTCCTTTTCCTACATCATACTGTGTGAATCTGTGTGGCAGCAGGGCAAAGGGGCTTAGACAAAAGTGATGTGTGAGTGAGTGTGTGGGCGGAGTGTGTGTGTGTGTGTGTGTGTGTGTGTGTGTGTGTGTGTGTGTGAGAGAGCGCGTGGCAGGAAGTGTCTGGCGGAAGAAGACGTGCATAGATCAAAGCGGTGTCTCTTTGTGTCATGAGGGGCCTGCTGACAGATGCCGAGAGGGGGACAGGGTGTGGAGGATAGAGGTGGAGGTTTAGATGGGATGATGAAGGGGAGATTAGACAAAAGGTTCAGGGTGTGGAAGCCATGAGGCACCGGGGAAATATATTTTAAGGATACTGACAAGAAAATATATCCCTGTTGTTTTGCAGGTACGTATGATACATCTTTAACTGCCTGGGGAGAGAAATTAGTCCAAAACCAGTATAAACTTAGCAAAAAGCTACAAATGAGGGGAAGAGAGAGAGTAATTTACCTCACTCTCCAGCATCTAAAGCTCACCTATTACCATGTTTAATCCCATTTATATTTGCAGTTTAAATAAAGGAAAAATATGTTAACTTGGACGCTCATTTACCCAGACTAGCTAAAAGTATTCATTTGAGACTTTAACACCACTTACATTTTGAAATAAATTCCACAGAAAAAAATACTTTGCATCTTCTTTTGAAAAGTTACAGTTCATACAAACAGTAACTAGACTTTGTTTTCTGTCACTACTGCACACGAAAAGCTAGCTAGAAACCTCCGGCTAAAGAAAGCTATACCAAGTTTAAGCAAGTAAAATAGCTACTGCTAGCCTTAGCCTTATAATGGAACTAAAGTTGCCTTTCTATGTGCCTGTTGTGCTTGTATCTAAAATATTTTTCCATTTTAAAATGTTGACATGTTGGTACATTACCTGAGTAAGTTCTTTAATATCAAAAATATATGTAGCAGAGGCTAATTTCAGTCACAAATGAGAAAATGGTTTGCTTAGCTTAGGGCTAACTTAACAAGCTTAGCAATAAAGATTTTAGTTAATTAAAATGTAAAATGACATTTTAGGTAAATAGTTCTTTTATCAGTATTTAGTTTCAGTAAAACAATGGTTTTAAGACAATGTGTACATATTTTTACTCTATGACTTTCTTAATAATGAACACTGAAACTCCCAAAGTGCACTGTAATAAATCTGGATCTGTGGGCTTCACAGTTATGCCTTTACCTCTGGACTTAATGTGAACCTGTTCATTCCGACAGTAGCAGCCCAAGTATATGTATATTTATATCATTGTTTGTTCGTCAGTAGTATTTTGGGCTGTTGTGTAGTTTACCTCCTCTGTTCCAGGCACTGGTGGACTCCCTGCCGTCATCCTTGGTCATTCCCAGAAGCACATTAGCAACCCGCAGGACAATGCGGTCGACAAAATCCCGTGGGAGGGCAGCACAGTTTCGAACCGTTTCAACCCTGTCTCTGGGCTGGAACCCGGCTCCCCAGCTGCTTCCGAGGGTCCTGCCAGTCTCATTGTTTCCAAGGCAACAGTCTCCATCATTTACAACATTTGACCCTTGAACGGTGAACCCTGAGGCAGCCTGGCGGGTTTGAATGTAACAAACTCTCCGCTGCTCGGCTTGTGCTTCATCAGGTAGCTCGTAGTTTCTGGACTTTCCCACCAGGCATACCTGGGGAAAGAAGCGCTGAAGATGAGTTCGGCTGCTTGAACTTTAAAACTAGAAACTGTAAACTAATTATAAAATAGAAAATCTTCTATATGTTACTGTGGAAAAGACACGCAGCATCGTGCCAACAATCCCATTCTTTTGGTGTGGGAAAAACTTCTAAACACCAGCTTTGAAAAAAAAACCAACATGTTAATTATGACTGATTCCCTCCATTAAGAGCCAAGTAAATATTAGCTTGTTGCCTTTATGTGTCCATTTTAATCAAAGCTGTTAATGGTACCAGCTGTAAGAAAAATGTCCCTTTGGGTGCGATAAACACTTGATTTATTTCTGTCTTCCCGTGCTAAACCAGGCTCAGGTGGAGAAGAGGAAGAACAGGAACAGACGTTATGTTGTGAGAAAAAAAACTTTTGTACGTAAAATGATATTCATCGGAAAGTTACCAAGGAGAAAGACTGGAAACAGTACGAGATAATAAAGAGATTACATGCGACCAAAGTCACAGTAACACCTACATGGGGAATGTAAAAGGTACACATTTGAAAGAATCAGTGGGTGGAAAAAAAATGCACTTCACAAAATACACTCTAAACACACCGCCAGTAAAAGTTACGTAGGAAGCTAAGGCTGGATACATATCACCAGATACAGTGTCAAAAAATGTGTTACTCTTTTTTACTTCTTTCAGGATGTCTTCCACAGGTCAGAGATTACCAGCTGTCTTATGTGTTATTCTTTCCTCTTTAGTAAACAAAAGTGAACAACAGAAATCTCTCTATATCCCACATACACAGGAATCAGTCCTATTTCAAATAATATTACAGAGTTTATCAAGCTTTTTTTGAGTATTTGATTTACATTATCTTAAACAGATTCTTTTAGGTCAACTCAAGTTACGCTTCACATGAAAGAGGAATTTTGTAACACTAGAAATCCTTTATATGCTTTGTGTGATTTAAAGCACTTCCATCACAGTGCGTTGTTATCGCCTGCTTTTAGCTAACACGACAAAGATACTCCTGGAGGCACCCATGTTGTTTGTCAGACATGATGCAACTGGACCAGATTTGAGACGCCATTTTCAGAAAAAAAAGAAAGCACCATTACAACTGGGGAATTGGGTGGTCACTCTGAGGTTGCATTATGGGAAATGTAGGATCCTGGGCTGCATTCTACCCAGAGGAGAAGTAACACAGGGTTATTACCACACACGCGTTACTGTGTTAAAGAGTCAAACTGAAAACTTGAGCGAAAGAATGCAGAACCTTTTTTATATCAAATCTACGAGACCAAATTCAAAGTCTCTGAGACTCTGCTGCATCAAGTTTGATCATTACTTCTCTTGAAACCCCCACATCTGTCAGTGGAATGTAATAGAACATGAATGTAGGAAGTCAAACCCTCTCTCTTTCTGCCTCTGGACTTTATAAACCTACCCGTTTGGTGGATGGTATTCTCAGGCAGTCCTCCTCAGTGATGAAGCCACTGACCCCGCTGACCTCAGTGATGAAGTCGATGTATTCTTTGTACTGGGACTTCTTACACTGCCGTCTCTGGTACTTTCCAAAGAAGTCGAAAAAACAGCAGGGCAGAACGAAGAAGCGGCAGGAGTAAGACGACCTGCAAAGAGAGAGAGAGAGAGAGAGAGAGAGAGAGAGAGAGAGAGAGAGAGAGAGAAATGTTTACTTTGACCACACCACAGTAAATCTTTAGTGGTAAATGTTTTGAGATTTTTACCGGTTTGTTCCTTTAAGTGAGATTATGAAAGTGTTCAAGAGTCAGGAAACAACAATCACTTTCTACTGTAGTACAGTCGCATAGCACAGATAAAGGCTCAACATCGCCATCAGGTGGTAGCTTTAGAAAACACAGACCGTGCAGGGACAAACGCACACATATTCACACGTCCCTCCTTCTGCACATAATGTCATTCCAAATTGGAGAGATCAGCTGGCACTCGAGCCGCTGAGTGAGATTGTGTCTGCTGATGAAGACTCGCCTGGCTGCCATAAAAGGGATCCACGGTGTGAGCTCGTCTGAGTGGTTCCCAATCAGCCAGTCCGTACGCGGGAATAGGAAGCTCTCGCTGGGAGTAATTGCTTTTTCCTGAAATAGCAGAGAGCCAAAAAAGCACAAGAGCTCCTTAAAGCGGGGAGGATGCACAACGGGATGACTTGATTCTGAATCCCTTAATAGATATTGTTCAAAAAAAAAAGGAAAAACTTTTTACCGTGCAAAACTTAGTAAATGAGAACACACATCAATGTTTGATGTTTGAAAAAAAACAAGTAGAACATGGGTTTGCTCAAAAAACATCAACAACCAAACAACAAGAACAGAGAGCTAAAGATTGAAATAAAATCTTTAATGATCGGCTTCACGGCTTGCTGCCTGTGATGTTTCAAGAAACCTTCAAAATAAAGGTCTGGGGCTGAGTTTAGCGTCTCTGTAGGACAAGACAACAGGTCCTTCACAACTTCTCTGACATCTGCAATAACAGATGAGCTATGACTGAAGCAGTCAGCCGTTTGTTGTCCAGTGAATGTCAGAGAGCAGGAGTGGAGTCTTCTATAAACGTGTTGACATGAATTGTTATAATCGACTTTTCTACATATACTTTAATATTATTCTGTAAAAAAAGACTCTTTCCTCATCAGAAAGAATCAAAAGTTTCTTCCGGGGCTGAGCCTAACACTGACAGGAATTATTTGGCAGAATACATTGGGTCAGTTGGTATCAACAAGATGGTTGAAAAAGAAATCTTTATCACCATCACGTCAGGACTTCGTTTAAGTCAGTGAACGCTGTTAGGATACTGAACTCAATATTGGACTTTGGAAACGATATCCATTTCATTCAAAGGTTCATCATGAGGCTTTCCATTTAGATCTGCAAGAAAAACAGCCCAACTGCATGTAGATACTGTTTCTATTAAGAAAAGAATCAATAGTTGAAGCGAAGTGAAACCTCCTTTAATCCAATCACAGAGAGGCGGCGACACCTCTAGCATGCAACGAGTGATCGCTAATCACAAACCTGAATGTGGTCACCAAGAATCGGCCCTCTATGAACTCACTCACCTCCAGGAGAGTGTTGGGGCCGAACATGTCCCAGATCTTCCTCCTCCGGACGTCGATGCCCTTTCCAGGATGCTGCAACACAAGACGGCGTGACGGTCGGCCCGCTTAACACAACGATCACACTCCGACTATCAAACACCGCGTGTAATTTCAAATTAGACCTGACCCAATTTGTGATTGGTCCTCTGGACGACACGGAAACCGGAGAGGTCAGTTATTTTACACATATGAATCCCCTCACCTCGACTCCCTCGAGCCCCGCAGAATTGATTAAAGCCACGGAGGCGGTTTGGATAACATTTTAAAAACACACAATTCAACCGTAATTCATCAGAAAACAAGCATCACGGTTTTTGTCTTTTTTTTTAAAACACATTAACCTCTCTGTCTTTTTAAAGTGCATTTTCATCAGACCTCGTGGTTAGTGTACAGAGGCTACAGACCTCCCAGGAGGCCCGGGTTTGATTAAGAAAAAAAAAAAAAAAAAAAAGGCAATGGGGTCTAAATCCTCAACTCACCCCCTCATTGGTCAGTATGTGAACCAGGAGGCCGTTTCCACAGCCTAGGTCCACAAAGGATTGTGGGGCGGTCAGACCTCTCTCTGCTCGCTCCTCGGCCCACAGCACCTACAGTTCAAAGACAGAGAGTCATGTGCATGAGAGCTTTCAATCATGTTCACGAAATTCACATGTGCAGGTTGACACCTGCTACTGCTGACACCCTTTCACCTGCCTCGGCTTTGAATTGATTTACCAGGTCAAAGCTATTTTTCACACTCAGAATGGATTGACCCAGCTTGAGATTGCGTGGCCTGTCAACATGTGGCGGAGAAAAAAAAAATCGAGTTTCACCCACATGCGTGGACTTCGGCAGCGGGCGTACACGTTTAAAATGAGCGCAGAGGCGACTAATGAGACATGAGATTCTTCATCTCATGTATCAACGTAAAGAGCCGGATCAGGGACAACTGAGCTCTCAAACTCACGAGGAGATACGTGGCGATGGCAACATCCTCGTAGACAAACTTCTCGGGATCTGTAACCTCAGGCCAAACCTTTAAAAAAATATGAGAACAACACATTAAAACCAGACGTAATTATTAAGACTATAAAACAGCAGGGTGACCATGACCTGACATCACCTTGACCAAGGCCTTGTACTTCTCCTTCAGCTGCTGGTACATGACGCTGTACTTCTCCACTGGCAGCAGAGACAGCGTGCTCTTGAACTCGCTGCTCCTGCACTCGGTGGCCCAGCGAAGCATTTTGGGCAGAAGGTCAGAGGACAGCCAGGGCAGCTTTGGGTACGCGACGCCGTCAGAGAACCACGCATCTGGAGTCAAGGCATGCAGCTCCAAAGTCCTGCAGGGTAAAGCAACACTTAGTGTGGACTGATACAACACGCAGACACACTGGAATCGTTCGTCTGACGGTTTGTCTGGGTCTACTTGTAATGTAGGAACATGTGTGTCCTGTTTTGATCAACTAGTAACCTCTCTTTAAGAGTCCAAGCATGTGTATATGCCGAGGTCAGAAGGCAAATAAATAGGGCCTCATCCCCCCAACATCCCCTTTTTTGTTTTTTTGGTTTCATCTACAAACATACATACAGTACACAACTCGTCAGAACCGTGTGCAAACAATCTCTGTAATATCACAGAGATAAGAACAAAACTGCGTACAGGTTACACGTCTTCCAATGAGTAATTCACATCCACATGCTGCCATAATGAGCTCGTCCAGGTGAGCGTCCAATAGATCTTCATAGTAACTCTTTAACGTATATATTTAAAGACAAATGCGTTAAACACGCAATGTGAATGTACAAAACATCATGTAAACTCTTTTTTTGATCAATGTAAATACTGATTATCCTCGTCTGATAGGAGTCTGTGCACACTCTTTATGTAAAAACTCGCTACCTTGATGCTACATGTATATGAAGTTATGAACTCCTTTATTACATATTTACATGTTTTATCATATTTATCTCAGGTTTATTACACTATTGTCTCATTTAGCCTCGTAGATATGAGTCTTTGCTTATTTTGAGTTTATTATTGATTCTTTTAGCTATTAAGAGATTTGCGTCCAATATTTATCATATTTTCTGAAATTGTTTTTAATGGTGTCATTGTGACAGTAACTAATGTGTAACGATCATGGTTGGTTGTTATATAAACAAAAGCTCTTTCAGAATCTTGACAACCCATGAGAGTCAGTTATGAGCCTGTCCACGTCTCATGGGGTGTGTGCGTTTTATAATGTTCTCACCAAAACAAAATGATCCTTTCTGTATTTTATTCATTGACAAGGTATTAGGATTTCAAAATAAAAGCTGACCTCCAGGTTTCCACTCACCATTCCTCGCAGTCCTGATGGAGGAGCTGAATCTGATAAATGTTGCCCCTCTTTAGAGTCACCTGTTTCTCTGAATCCTCTTTAAATGGAAGAAAGGTCACCTGTTGTCTGCAAAAGTCTTAAACATATAGCCACATTAGATTTGAAGACAGCAGCAGATGTTTGTAGAGATCACTCAGTCCCACTCTTACCTTTGACAATAACTTCTTTATGCAGGTCAGCCCCATAGCTGTTGACTTTAGGGATAAATGTTCTGACACAGGAGGTCCAGGGTTTGTCCTTGACATGTGTCTGTGCAGGTGAGTCTCTGCCATGCAGGAAAGAAAACACATGTAGAGAGAGTTCAGGATCATCGAGCAGAAAAAGCAGCGCCTCTCTGCCCACCTCTTCACTCTCCGTTTCCTTTACTCCGCACAGACGTTTGTTCACAACCTGAGGTTTCTTTACCCACACATCCACCGAGGACCAGAAGCCTTCAGGAAGAGTCTTACATCCTCCTGGGAACTTTAGGTCAAACAATTTGGGCATAATGAGCGTCAGACCGGACTGTGTTTACCGATGAACAAAGTCACTTCCGGGGAAGTTTATTTAGTATTCCACATAAATCTATTCATTGAGAGAGACATTTGTCTTCAAATGTGTTCAACTAAATCTCCAAAATGACACTCAAGCATATGAAACAAACACGTTTGACAACGAACACTGGCGTCTTTTGATGACGTTTACACTACGCAGTCCACTAAGTATTTACAGTGTACACCCAGCAGATGGCGCTGTTACTGTTTATTTAATCAGCAGCCAAGAAGGGAAATGACAACTCTTCAATGTTTGTTTTCATCTGTCTCAAAAAACAAACACCCCACATCACACAGCTCGCGAGCCCCTTGTTGGAGACCCCTGATTCTATAGGCCACAGAGGTTAAAAATATTACCAGTATTCAGTATTATCACCAGATTATTTACACGTATATGTCTTGTATGTGTTTAAAAAAAGACAGGCTACATATGAACTACAAAAATATAGCCTACATGTACATCAGAAAATGACGCACTAAAAATTAGTGAGCCTATTAATTTCTTTTTAATTTCATTTCATGGAGCTATGTTGTTCATTTTTAACGTTGAGTTATCTCTGTCACCAAAAACAGCGTTTCCAAAACCCCTGTATCTGTTTCTGCTTGAATAATTTTTACAGGATGTCAAATGTTCCTGATGACCGACTGATTCTTTAAAATAGATTTAGATCAGGTTCTGTATGCATGTGCCCAGAATGTGCCTTTTATGACGACCCCGATGGCAGCTCTGACTTGAGGGGATAACTAATGTCCTTTATATCCTTGACAGTCTTAGTGTAAAGTTTTATGTTTATTTGTTCGTCATGGGATACTTTTCCAATTCCTTCACCTTTTGGTCGAATAATACTTAGATGAATCAACTCGCCTCATAATTGTTCTCCTTTTGTTCCACTGTCATACGTCACGTATCTTGTTTCTTCTCCATTCATCTCAGAGTGGTCACATTTCTAGTAAGTTCTGTAGATACTCACTGGTTGACAACTCATCTCTTTGACAGTTTTGACTGATACTGTATGTTTCTTGAACACACGAGTTAGAAAACGATCACATTCTCTTTGCTCTCTGCGATTTATTCAAACTAATATTGTATTTTTCCAGCAGTGATTCACAGGCCAGGTCTCTTCATGCTACAGTGTCTGTGTATCAGTCACTTGAAACAAGGTGGTGACAGCTTTCCCACAGGGTGAAACGACACAAATGCGCTTAAGCCTCAGAGACTTTAGACAGCAGCCATGTCAACATCCTTCCCATACACTCCTTGTCATAGTCCTGCAGACACAACTACTCATCCATTCCTGAAAATGATAGGTCATTGTCTAAAGACCTGCTGAATGGGTCAAGGATGATGAAGTCCGTCACATCATGCTCACATCATTACTCAGGCTATGTTTCAAGTTGTTGTGACACAGCATTATTAACTTGTCTTATACTTCACAGGTAAGTGCAGAGCATTTGGGGAAAGCTCTATTGAAATCTCCTGGGTGTATAGAGTAATCAGAGAGGGAGGAGAGACTGTACCAGGAAGTGCAAAGTGCAGGCAGGTCAACTATATTACCTGGTTTGCATTCAAAAGAACAGTCACGTGGAGAAGTGTAAAAAGAAATCCAGTCAAACTTGCTTGACAGAAGCAGGTATGGAGGAGAGAGAGAGAGAGGGAGAGAGAGAGAGAGAGAGAGAGAGAGAGAGAGAGAGAGAGAGAGAGAGAGATGAAGAAACACAATTGAATCTCTTTTGACGATAGCTCATGGAAGGTTTCATCCGAGTCCAAACAAGAAATAAACTGGGTCAATGGAGGGATTAAAAGCATTGTCTGTAGTTAGTTGGACACCAGTCATGACTTATGACACATAAATCAAGTGAAGCATACGTCATGGAGGATGAATAAAATTATTCTTTTATCATATTTAGCCTGCTTAGTAATTTATCATGTAGGTTATTGGTGAATAAGTTTGAAAAATAGCCTTAAATTAAAGCGTTTGCTTTTTCCTCTTCTATCTGGTGGGCTATCATATGATAAACTTAAGATTTAAAAAATTGACATTTTGTGATATCCTACAATCAAGTTGTATTTCACTAAGATGTCTGTAGCTTACACAACAAAATGAAGGTTAATACGAGTAGACTACAGTTTAAAAGAAAACTTCTGCTGCTGTCTATATATTTTTCAGGTTACACTTCAAGAGTATCAAATGTAGGCCTAATGAAGATTGGTTTTATTATTGGACCATAGGTCAAATGAAAACTTAGTCCTATAGCTTTCACAAGTTTCAGCTAGTTAAAGCCTGAGTACCTTTTTTAAATCCTTGGTCCAGATGCTTATGGGCTTCTTGCTTTGGATTTAAACAACAAACTCAAACAGTGTAGCTTAGTGTTTGCTGGAACTCGCTTTGGTTTTATGTAGACTCGTGTAGGCTAGTTTAAACTAGGCACAGCAAGGCAAAATGTAGTCAGTAGTATTTAAGGCCACATTTTCAGATTGAACGATAAACGACCCTGAAATTTTTAGGTGTTAAACAAACCAAACTGGAGTTTAGTCTATGTTTACCTGGTTTAAAATAGTTTATAAGATCTAACATTATATGAACAATCTGTCAAATTACATTAGAACACATTTGTTGCTACTTGTTTAGGATTTCTGTGTATACAACAATCTGGTGTGTTTCCAGTTCAACCGCAATACCAACCTAAAATTGACCTAAATAAATAATTGCTGCCGATGATTAATGGTCTTAGATAATCTCAATACCTGTGCAGGTAATTTCTGTTTGTCTGCCAGAGCTGCGTCTCAGGTGAGAGACTCAGGAAGAGGTGTGGTCAGCAGAGAAAACTGGGAAGAGGCGGAGAAAAGAGGCTGAAAACACACAGGTAGCTCAGTACTGCGCCTGTAAGGATCAACGACACATTAGTAGATTTAGATTACATATTTACCTGTCTGAATCGATCATTTTGAAAATATTGTAGGCGCACTAAAGGATTGAGAGAGGAGTTTTGATTTTAAGGAAAGTCATCCGTCGACGACTCTGGCGGATTTTATACCAACATGGATCACTTCTATCGGGGCGTGTGTGGTTAAAAAACAAAAGCTGTCAACGATCAAACGTCTGACTTATTTTGATCAACGGTGAGTCACGGACTGGATAGTTTATATGTCAAGAGTTTAAACATTTCATGGAAAAATGAAAGTCCTTTAACTATCCTATTCTTAAAAATATTGATCATTAGGTTGTTTTTTAATGGCTTTGCTTTAATGTTGTTGGATGCATATGTTGGATCGGCCTACATGGACGCTCATGGCAGATTAACAGGATGATCATACATGAAGGCCACCTAAGCAGGCTCAATAATCCTCACAGAGGTGACTGATTGAGGTTACATTTGATGTTTATGAATTTACTTTGTGAATTCTACTTCGCCATTGGCCTACCCTTTCCCATGCTCTTTACATGTATTTGACAGCTAAACTTAGACTTAATTCATTATCAACGTGGTGCAAAATTACAGATCAAACTTCCCAATAGTTTAAGTGGTTCACAGACATTCATGGGAAGAAAAAAGTGGGTGATAGATCCAAAAACAAATAGCTATAAAGAAGCCAAAAAAAACCCCATTAATGTAGACTAACTATAACAGGAAAAAGCTGCTTCGGAAGAAATCCATCAAAAGCACACTCAGCACATAAAGGGTTTTTATAGCTAAATAAGTACTTTTGCTGGTTATGATGTTATTTCCCTGAAGTGAGATGCCATGCAGGGAGTATAGTATCCTTATCTACTCTTTGGAACTTGTTCAAGATGCACACCCTTGTGCTTTTTTATACAGCTCTCAGGATCTTAATATTATGTTTGGCATTGAAATGTATGTATTCTCTGTGAATGAAGCCTTGTCAGAGCTGCTTTGTTGACCGAGGATGTCATGTGTGACTGTCTGTGGTATTGATCCCTTTATATTCCCGAGCCGTGCAAGGAGAACACATCCCAGTGTAAACAATGCTCTCCAACAGAAGCTGCTCTGGATAAACATTGACAGCCATTGAAAGGTACAGGCCATGCTTAACCAGTGACGGTTCACCCTTAAAAGCTGAATAGCTGAACAGTTAAACACATGGCTGTCATGCATGCCATTAGGCTGAGAGTCGGTTTCAGTAGCTGTACTGGTTAAAGATTGACCGCTCTGCACATAAAGAGAATGATCACAGAGTTGTCTTTGCTTACAAAATGTTTATCAGTGTACATGTGAGTGTTTTTCATTGGAGTTTGAATGTGACGTGCGGAGAATTTGGCCCATGCTTCACTCAAGTTACGTGCAGATTAATTGGGAGTTGTCCCTGGAAATAAATGCAAGTCCAGACTAGTACTCTTCTGCACTTGCCCACTTTTTGTAGTGTCAGTTGGCTATTAGACAAAATAACAAACAAAAAGGATGAATTGGTGGGGAAAAATGTGACTCTGCTGGCAGTTTGTTGTTGATGTTCATTTGTTTCCAGGGTAGCTGACAGGGGAATGTCGAAGGTCTTTTCTGACTCATAGCTGCTGGGTTTGGTTTGCTGATAAGCAGCTGATTTATGGCTCAACAACTCTCTAAGAACTGTAAAAGCAGACACCAGAGATTATGTTCAACAATAGAACGTGCTGTGTTTGAAGTTTCTGTTTAAGCACGTTTTTCTGCACACTTGCTTTTGACACATTCGGTGCTCTATCTGAACAGTTAGGATATGGAAGAAACGGAGAGAGGAAAAGTGACAATGCTGCTAAAATTACTCTCAAAGCTGATGCAAATGCACCTGTCAGTGGTTACATAAATACAATAGGAACAGGATCCTGTCTAACTGGTGCCCCTTAAACTGACAGACGAGATAATGTTACCTCCTCTCAGTTGTTCACTGTGCATCAGGAATCCCTGTGGGATCATCCCCTCACAGGTTCAAAATGAGTCACAGCCGAGTGAGCTGCACTGATACCGAGCCTCCTCGTTCTTAAGGAGGAGAAAATCTAATATACTGTATTTTACTTTTCATTCAGTATTAGTTAAGTATTAGTTTATTTAAAAGGGGACGGTGCAATTTCATCAAACCCCACATTACAAATGGTTTTTAAAAAAAAGCCAGAATTAGACAGAAGGCTGGTTTTCATCTGTAGCCCCCTGGCCATGATGGGAAAAGGCAAATAAAAAGTACAATTTCCCATCATCTACCTTTTGAATATCTAACTGTTCTTTTGAAAGTGCTTAAATGTGCCAATTACACAATCTTCTTGTTCCTTTGGTTATAAAAAAAAACTGAAATTAGTTGCAACTTTGTGTTTCATTTGTATGGTACAACAACAAAGAAGTGTTGGCCCACGTCTTGAAGCTGTTCAATCCCACTCCGGTATCTAACACTGAGGGCTTTTATATTAGGTCTCCCTGATAAAAGAGGCCAGAGTGGTCTGAACACTGCTCTCTAACTTTAATCTTCGTCTCTGCAGGAAGTTCGGTCGGGTCATGCTGATGGACCAGGACACTCAGTGGCTGTACACGCTCCTGGCTGAGGTCCAGCTGGAGAAGTTCTACGTGCGCGTCAGAGATGGACTCAACATCACGCGCATCGATCACTTCGCCTACGTGAAGGAGAGCGACTTGGAACAGATCGGAATCAGCAAACCAGGTGAGCATGATCGACTCCATATTGATCATCTGGTTGATAAAAAGATTACAGAGGGGTGTGAATAATCTGTTTAGCCAAAATAATGTCCTTAAATGTAATCAGCTGATTGGATTGGATCTTATCACAACCTCGGCAAATTTCTGTATGAAAGCTTTTAGTAACTTCTCATAACGGGTTGAGTATGTGAATAGACTTTTTTCTAATAAAGACTTTAATCAGCCTACATAATAATAATAATAATAATAGCATAAACTGTATTCATAGTGTTTTTACAAATGCAGACCACATTGCTTTTTATTGTAACAAACACACAGAAAATATGGATATAATTGTGTTAGATCAGATGTCTTTGAAATACTTCATACTTTGTTTTCTTTTCTAAAACAATCCCACCCTTTTCCCTCCGAGCGTCGTAGTATTGTTTTCTCGACTCACTAAACACTGATGGGTGTGTAGAAAAGTTTCATCCACTGAAATAAGATCCCCTCCTTCCTGGCACCCTGGCATCGTTGAATGAAAAGTTTGCCTTCAAGCAAACTTTCACAGATGGCAGTGCACATCATGTTCGTGAGAGGGTCTTTCAATCGATTACCTTTAATATAAAGTCAACCTAAAACCAGCTATAATAGCTGGCCTTTTTTTTATTTTATTTTTTTATTGTTTTGCAAATGTTGTTCATTAGCATTTTCCAGAGCCTTAAAGGGTTTGTTATATTTAATAACAATCACGACTTAAAGGCCACATATTGTACTCATTTATAACAATTTTAAAGAAGTCTTAAAACTCTCCAAAACATGTCTGTGAAGTTTCTTGTTATAAATCCACTCTGATCCTGTATTTAACCATCTGTGTAAACCCCTTTATTTCAGCCCTGCTCAGAACAGGCTGTGTCTGTAGCTTTATATGCAAATGAGTTGTGAAGTCAGTTAGTTGTAACCATATCATTGTTTCCTTCCAGCTCAAAGAAGACTATGGGAGGCTCTAAAACGCTTCAAGATCAATTCACGATCGAGGGCGCCGAAGGTCTGAAACACACATTGAAATCCATTTGACTTCAGATATATATATATAAACTTTTTGTAAACTGTTTGCTATGAGGTATTGCAGCCAGTAATAAGATTTCATTCATTTTATTGATGCACGCAGCTATCACGTCCAGGTCAGGAAGGGCCGGAGCAGCCAGGCGTAGTCGGGCCGCCTCAGATTCAGGAGGGAGCGAGTCGGACTCTGCCCCGTCTGATCCATGACAGCGAGCTGGTTCTCGGAGAGAAGCTCGGCTCAGGGTCTTTCGGGGTGGTGAAGAAGGGAGAGTGGCACACACCCACTGGGAGAGTGGTAAGAGATGATGAAATGCTCTTTTTTCTGCAGATTTCACAGATACAGTCCACAATATTACGTCCCCAAAACAGCTTTCTATCCCTGATGCAGGGTTGATATATAAATGTGCTGTTTATAGGCGTCTATCTCATGACTTCACACATGTATTAACGTCCAACTCACACTTCTTATTCACCACATTTTTCACATCCTCAGTTTTTTTTCCTTTTAGCTTTTTGCCATTTCATTGATTATTGTATTCATTTGACTGCCTACATCTTTTAGGTTTGGTTCAGTTTTGTTGCAGCTCAGCATTTTTCTTTAATTCCTAAGAAATGCAGACTGTTGTTTGCCAAAACAAATCAGATAAAATGCAGTAAAATTAAACCTTAAAAAGCCCCCAACAAAGGTCAGCTGGTGAACATAGTGAAGCATTTAGCAGCTCACGCGAGTATTGTCCTCAGAGATTTGTGAGAAGCAAAACAAAGCAACAACGGGTGTGATATAGAGTGATGGGGTCCGATTACTTGATTATTGAATATGTGAATGTTTTTCAGGTGGATTTTTTTATTTATTTATTTTTTTAATGCACAACTTCACCTTATCATCAGTTTGGGTCAATAACATGACAGCATGGTGTTTCTGCTGCCATCAAGTGGCCAACAAGTAGTTAAAAATATAGTAACTGCAGGTTTAGTCATTTGGTGGTACATTATTATGTATGTTCCCTCCTCCTGTCTGACTCAGTGTATTTCACTAGAGATGATTAAGACAGAAATGTCAGCCTTTGCATTGACTTGTTGTCAGAGAGCTTTTGTTTGTTTACATGGACAAAGACTGAGTGGGTTGACGCAGGTTTGTGATTAAGCACGTCTCTTTTTCCTCCTCCCAGTTGCCTGTGGCCGTTAAGTCCCTAAAGAGCAGCATGTCCAGGCAGACCGACACACTGACCGACTTCCTCCAAGAGGTGACCACCATGCAGTCGTTGGACCACCCCAACATCATCCGACTCTATGGTGTGGTGCTTACGCAGCCCCTCAAAATGGTAACATCATGAAAAAAAGGCACATTAAGGAAAAAGTAAAAGATCTGTTTGTGTATTTGGGAGTTGTCACACAATGATCTATTTTTCGGTCCTCTAGGTAACAGAGTTGGCTCCCTTAGGCTCTCTGTACGACACTCTGCGCTCGCGTCAGTACCAGTACCCTCTGGTCCGCCTCTGGCTCTTTGCCACTCAGATTGTGGCGGGGATGGATTACCTGGAGACCAGGAGGTTCATCCACAGGGACCTAGCTGCAAGAAACGTGCTGCTATCATCCAGGGAGATGGTGAAGATCGGGGACTTTGGCCTTATGAGAGGCTTAAGCCGGGAGGCCGATCACTACGTCATGTCAGCACACAGGAGGATCCCGTTTGCATGGTGAGGGATGCTGGGAAAACAGGGAGTGTCAAAAACAAATTCTTAAACAGTTACTTATTGCTGCTGTTATTTTTCCAGGTGTGCTCCAGAGAGTCTTCGTATTGGCTCGTTTTCTCATGCTTCTGACGTGTGGATGTTTGGTGTCACACTGTGGGAGATGTTCACCTACTGTGAGGAGCCCTGGTTCGGTCTGTCAGGCAGACAGGTACATTCTTAGGAAATACATTCATGTACTGTCAGTGTTTGTATCCATGCCAATCGGCGTGTTTGTCTTAAGATTGGAATGTGTGACCCCGCCCTGATGCTTTTTGCAATACACGCCAGCCAGTGACTCAAAGTTGTATAATCTCTGACATACTTTCTCCAGATTTTGTGGCGGGTGGAGCGGGAAGGAGAGCGACTGGAGAAACCTCCAGATTGCCCCCAAGAGCTGTTCGCCGTGATGAGGAAGTGCTGGGCCTGCAGTCCGAACGACAGACCCACCTTTGCTCAACTTTCTTCGATGGTTGTAGAGGTGTGCATCCTAATGATTCACTTATATTTATATGGCATCAAATATTTCACAACAACTTCTTAAACTACAGCTGACGTTTCTATCTCTTTATATTTGATACATTCACTCCTGTATGTCTTTGTAGGCTAAACCAATGGAGGTACAAGTAACCAGAGACTTTGCTGAACCCAGGAAACTCGCCCTCGTGGCCAACGACCTCGTGACCGTCATAGACCATGGGTGGGTGAGAGAAAAGAGGATAGGACTGGAAGAGTTCAGGGGGAACTTTGAGCCACAAAAAAAGGCCTTTGTTAAACAAGAAACAGAGCTTAAAATGGGCCGGCTCGCTAATGTGATTTACCAGTTTATCTCATTGAACCCTTTAAAACATTACTACTTTGTTTGTGCGTGAAACTTCTTCACTTCTAAAGCAACAATAAACGACACTTCTAGCCATAGAAATCAACGAAAAGATTAGATTGCAGAAACGATCTAAAACTAAACCTCATTGTCAATTATAATAAAAACAACATTGATTCAGTTCAGATTCTTTAACTTCATGAATGGTAAAACACACTGTCCCCACAAAACACGTTTTACCGTAAAGCACATAGTTGAGGAGAAATGCATGTTAATGTCTCGACTATTAGAAAATATCAACATATGGACAATTTGAAGTGTTTTAAGTTCTGGGGCACAGAATCACTAAAGAGGACATATTATACTCCTTTCCATCTTTTTCAAACTGTCCCCTGTGGTCTAAATGAAACATCTGTAATATGCTTAAGATGTAACAGAAACATGAATCAATCACCAGAGATGGTTTGTGACCCAGTAGAAACCAGCTCTCTCAGAACGCTCCGTTTTGGTGTCTGTCTCTTTAAATGCAACGAGTTCTCATGCAATGTGAACTCGACATGAAATGTTTGCTCCTGACTTTTTAACTCATCCCTACCTGTGCTGTTGGTTTCACTTAAACAAGAGAATTTGTTTGGCTGCTGTACTTTACTGAACCTTTTCCTCTGTCTTTGTTTAGTCTGGAGTTGAGTGAGTGGAGAGGTCAGAACCACAGGACGCTGACAGTGGGCTGGTTTCCTGCCAGCCTCTCGGTATCTGTTCTCCCTCCTGCTGCACTCACTGGCAACAGTGCAGCTAACGCTGCTTCTAACAGCCTAATCTCAGCCCCACATAAGGGCAGTCTGCAACACATCGGGCATGGAGACATCAAACCTGAAGAGTCAGTGAATATAGTTAATTGTTCTTCTTGTTATCCTACTGTGATAACAATCCTACTGTGTTATTCTTATATTTCTTATATTCACTTGAATTACATGCAGCTAAAAATATATCAACAAGAGATGCACAAGTCCAGAGATACTTAATTCTTCTCAGGTGGCAGTTTTTTTTGTTGCTGCTTATAGCCTCCACAAAACAATAAAAACTTGTTTTGTGGTCAGGCACATGAGTTTTATTGCAGAATACTATTGCAGTGCAGCCCTGAACTTTCACCAGCTGTTAGTCAGCATGGTTAGTTAAGCGGAGGCGGCCACACTCATTTGTTTACTGTTGTAAATTGTGCAGGAATAACAGCTGGAGGCTGGGCCCGACCAGAGAGAAGGAGGGAACCAATCTGCAGAAAATGTCAGGTAGGAAGCGACGACAAAACCAGCTGCAGAATACAGTGAACATGAGCTGACATATTTAATACGAGGGTGATGTATATGATGTGAAATAACCAGATAGCAGCTGACATTTTGAATATTGTGATGCTATGAACTTTGCAATGCACCTTAATTATTGTACTACGCACCGGGGAAATCTCCAAAATATTTGACCTGTAATTGATTAGGTGCAGACACTGTTTCTTATGCAGATCCTTTAAGGCTGTGAAAACGGTAACATTTTACATATTTTATATATGTTTGAAACTTCTCTTGATTAAGATATTATTAAAGACAAATAACATTTACCATGAGAGATGTAGCCCCATTTAGTAAAGTGTTAATTTATTATCAGCTGATATACTCACAGTAGAGCAGTCTGCCCTCTGGTGGCTTTATAAGGCTATCACTACCATCCCAAGCTACTGACTGATACTGCCACAACAACATGTTAAATGTTTATTTATTTAAAGGCCTCTTTGCGTGTCTGCAGGACTGTCTCAGAGCCTGGAGTCCGTTATGAGCGGACCCCGTCCTCGGGCTCACACGGTAGGCGCGTTCCGAGTAGATCACCACGGCCGACTGCTCCCCCCTCTAATTGGAGCTCCCGGTCCGCTGAGGCAGCAGGACCCACGTCGCTTCAGTGATGCCAGCATTGTCCCCCCTCCCCGGCCTCCGCCCCCCAAGCACCTGAAAATGAAACCACAGAAGAGGCCCGCCGTACAACAACCCGGCCTCGGCACCTCATGGCCTCCACAGATCGTCAATCCTCCTGCGGCACAGACCCAGCCTCAACCTCAGCCAGGCAATGGGGGTTCAAACCTGGCTAAAATGTCCAGCATGGCACACTCGACCCCGCAGCTGGATGACTTAGTGGACAACAGAGGGAGAGACAGAGAGAGAGACAAGTCACCTCAGATGCAAAACTCAAGGGAAAACCTCATCGCACAGGTAACAGAGGGATTAATTATGTCCCTTTTCTGTATTACAAACTTTGTCACTGAATAAGCTGAATCAATGTGCTTCTCTCAGGTTATGGAGGCCGTACACGGAGCTACTGTCGAAGAGGTTCATGCTGCACTTCAACGGAATGACTGGCACCCCGTGAGAGCAGAACAACAACTCAAGGTCTGACCGTCTGCGTTGCATTATGTCATACTTACCTTATGTTGACATGTACAAAGCTTCACAGAGAAGCAACTTAAACTTTTTGGTGGTAAAGAAACAAGAAAAAATAGAGGGGATAAATTATATTTGACACTTTTTCGATAAAATAAAAGGTAAAAAAAAATAAAACACTGTCAGGGTTTCCTTTTCAACAAGGGGTTGTTGTGGAATTTTTCCCATTACCAAAGAGTGAAAATAAAGAGTGAGAAGATCTATTCAAAAAAGAACCCCAAGATCGATCTGGTCTCAATGAACATTTATTCGAAGGCAAAATAAGCATTCGGAAACAAAACACCTAATATGCTGTGCATGTAGTATTCTAAGACATTTCAGATACATTTTATATGACAGATTCTATGAGACCTTCGTACAACGCATGTAGTACACATGGAGTAAAATTTTCCATAACAATCCTCCCTTTTGATTACATGTTAATCACACCATATGATACTTGGGAACATTTCTTAAATGTGTGTGCAGTCACAGTAAACCAAACATCCGTAATTACAATGACAATGTGTAACCACTTCAAGTCAAATCTTCATAAAGGTACAGCATATCAATATCTACGGATTATAATCTTCTTCATCATCAATGTCGTTACTGGACTCTCACAATTCTTAACAACAAGGGGAAGTCATGGAAAGGAGTAGATTTGAACAGTTTGGTTTGCTAAGTGCTGAACCGGAGCTCTGGTGCAGGAAATAACACAATGAGATAAAATTAATCAAATTTATCATGGAAGGAAGAAAGAAAGAGCAGGAGTCATTAAGAGGGATATTACATCCTGCAATTTTACCCAAATATGTGCCTTTGTGGTCTTGACGAGTTATACAGACAGAAGGGTTAACAAAGAGGTTGAGACCATTATTATTTTTTTTTTTTTTTTACATGTACATTGATTTAAGATTGATTACAAAAAGCATTAGTCGGTGCAGTAAAGGTGTGAGGATCACGAAGAACATAAAAACTTCCGACCCATTCTTACCCCGGGGGTAAGATTCAAAGTCTGAGTCATTTCTTTTCCAATTAAACGGTTGAGTGTGGTTGCTTTTCTCGTGAAAAGTTTGAGTGTGGTTGCTTTTCTAGTGAAAAGGTGTTGTTGATGGGAGGTTTGTTTTTAGCTTGAACCCCTACAGAGCACTTACTTCTTGTTCGGGCTTTCTTAATAAAATGGATGCCATTATCACTGGAATTTAGGTTTAGGTATGTCCCACCTTAGAATGATCTCTGTTAAAAGAGCTTTTGCGACGGCACTTCTGTCAACATGTTTAGTTGGAAATGCTTCTACACACATGGAAACCATGCAAACCACAGTTTTAAAATAGGTTTTCATTCAATTTCAGAGAAGAGCGATGTTTTCATTGTGCTCCAAAGTCATGAACTACTCCGAAGGGATAACGGGAGTTAGTGTAGATTATGACCGTTTTAGATACTAATTTGCAGGCCTCAGTTAAAGCCACAAGTTCTGCTGTTTGTGCAGAGTAATAAGGTGACAGTGAGCCAGACAGGGTCCAAAAACAATATCTATAAAGCTTCTTCTTAAAAATCCACTCTAATCCTGTTCTTAAAAAAAATTGCATGACATTATTCTTCATGTAAAGTTAAATGACTGTACAGTATGTGCTGAGCTTCTATTTATTTCTTGTCTCATGCACTGTACTCAGAGATCACAGGACTGTGGGTAAAGGAGGAGTGAGGAAGGACCCACTGCTTATTTGTATACGGTGTGAACGAACAGGTTCATCTGGTTGTGTTTTCTATACATTTAAATATACTTATGAATGATGTCAAAGGAGCACCAGATCGTTTATCAAGATGTCAGATCAGGTTTATTCAAAGCAGAAATAAAGTTGCATAGACACAGAAGGAAACAGCCGATTAGAGATTCCACAGCAGGTGTTTTGCATTTGAAGATTTCAATGCTGATTGAGTACAAGGCCTCTTCTGATCCCTGTTCTTGTTTTGTGTCCAGTTGGAGCAGCTGTACTCGCTGAGCCTTTGCTCCAGAGAGGATTGTCACAGGATCCTCTCCAGGTACCAGTGGAACCTGCAGCTGGCCAGCCGCTACCTGATCCGATGGTCACGGGAAGACAGACAAGGAACCGGAGAGAGGGAGCGACCCCAAGTTAGCAATGAAAGACGCGTCTGAGGGGATCTGAGGGGAACGCTGGAATGTCCATGTAAATAAACGAGGGTCGACTTCTCAGCAACATCTTAACACGCTCGTACACCGGAGAGAGAGCCACTTTCATCGTCCAGCTCGATGATGGGAACAGCTGGGCGGTCAGATGCACAGACTACAGTAGATGGTTAAATGTAAAAAGAACACAAAAACTTTGAAACACATGAAATATTAAAAAAGACAGACTGCGTTTTTATACTTTCATAATACACTACCTTTTCTTATGCAAATAGTTTTAGTTTGTGAATACATTTGTAAATACTGTTTTAATAATTGTTTTATTGAATAAAAGTGATGATTTGGTCTTAATATTGGACTTTTATTTCATATTAAGAGACCGTTTACAGGTGTTGGGAGATCTTGACAAAACAAGCTTGCCTTAGAGTCGGTGTCGGTAAAAGGTGGAAACTAATTTAAAAAAATTAAAATGCTTTAGGTTTAAAGAATAAAGTTTAGTAATCCTCTGTAGCCCACCACTGTGTGCTTGAGTCAGACAACCAAAGGCTAAATTAGCGATACAACACAACTGGAGGTGAAATAGAAAAGGTTGCATTGTGGGCAATGTAGGCAGCTTTCTCCTGTGGAACATAGACTGTGTGGAATAAAATGTTTTGAATGCAACATCTTTTTTTTTTGATGAGTGACGAGTGATGAGTATTCAGCGCTAAGGTCTACAAAAGCGCAAGAAGCATAACAGACCCGAAGCTGTGATCGAACTTTTAGCATTTACTTTGCATTATGGGTAATGTAGTCAATAGCTATTAGACACTTAAAATAAATTAAACTATATTTGTTATACATTCACAATCATTTCTGTGTAGTATCCACAAAAGCAGACTTGTTTGTAACGGTACAAACAAGCAGTATTTCATTTAATAGGAACATGTTTGCATCTTATTTACAGATTTGGTTTGCTAATTTGATTTTCAAAGTCTTATTAGGCACTGAAAGTCAAATTCAATCCTTTTTCGGCCTGAAATTGGATATCTATTTAAACAGAGAGGTCATGGACTCTTGTGCTGCTGAGGCATCCACCCACTCAACCACACCTTGTGTTTACAATAAGCTGCCATGTTGGTTTTCTTTTCTTTGTCGTGTTGTATGCTTTTTAGTGGTATGTGACTGAAAACTAGACACGCTGTGTACATAGACAAACCAGTGGAAATATTTTGCAGATTTCCAGGTGCATTGTAAGACCTGTTGCTAAGCCACTGCATTGTTGCTTCATGTATGGTGTATCAATAGAGTTAGTATGGTATATCAATAGTTAAATATTAAAGGAAATGAAGTTTTCCTTCAGCAGTAATGAGGCATGGGTGGACATGTGGAGACATGCATCGGTAATAAAATATGCTCGAATGTCTCATAGGGTGCCAGGAGAGGGAGCTGTTCAATATTCAGAATATTACCAGGGAAGAAGTGAACTCCATGTTTATATCTTAAGTAGAGCAAACATGTAAGCATATAGATAAACACAGCCGGCACTAAAAACAATATAAAATGTATGTGGTGTTTAAGTTACTCAATAACTGAATGTGGAGTAGAGTTCAAGTACACTTTGATGAGACAATCAGAGGGTGGATTTCCCTCTGAATTATTATCTCTCGTTTTTCAAATGGAACCAGACTTAAAGGTTTCAAGGCACTTCCCAAAACTTTCCAGGACAATCACCAAAGAAGTAGAATAACACAAAACAGGAAAAATGTATGCATTTTAATTTATTTTTTTTCAACTAATATTTTTCCTCTTGTATGTGATTCACAATTACAAAACATAACTACAAATAAAGAATACAAAATAGTTGTATTAGAACCTCAGGGAACTGATCCTACTGGCTGCAGTCTGAACTGGTTATAACAAAGCAAGTGCTGTCAAGAACGTCCAAACTGACCAATTAAACAGAGTGCATAAATTGTCATGCTTTGGTCCTGCTCTTTAAAAGAGGTCAGATTGTACAGATATTATAATATGGATGTTTGTATGCACAGACATCAAGACACTTTTAGTTATTGAGGTGTGTTAGAGAGCTGCATTCTGGATTTGAAAGCACTAGTGGCATCCAAGCCTCACACGAGGCACACCCATGTTATCTTACAAAACAGATGAGTCAACATAGAACAGATTTGAATTGAACTGCACTAAGAAACAGTTGTTTTCTTCCCATTGTCATTACCATTAAAAATGAGCTAAGACTTTTTTTTGTTTAACAGAATTGAAAGAAAGTGTGTTTGTTTCCTATAACTGTCACTTCTGGGGTTTTGCAACCACTAAGGGCGGATTCATGGTCCTGCTTTTTTTTAATTTCCCATACTGATGACTTTTCCTCTTATATAACCTACCGGTACATTCTCGGTTCACTGTATCACACTGGCACATGTTCAACACATACATGGAGGGAGAGGTTATGCTATATGTCAGTCAACTGACCACAGAGGGGAACATGAGCGCATTTACACTGCAGCCCACTCTGTGCAGCATCTTTTTTTCAGACTATTTACACTGAGACAGAGTTTAGAGAAAGGCAGCTGGGAGGTAGGGACAGAGCACTTTGGTACACACTGCTGGTATGTGCCAACTCGTGCAGTCACAACTTCGAAAGACATTAAACACTCTCTCACATCTCAAGCTAACGCTCTAACTTCAGGTTTTCTAAGGTTTAAAGTCTATAGCCATGCTAACGCACCTGGGAGATTGTTCTACGACGCAGCAATCCTTTGAGCTAAAAGCTAGCATGCTAACATCTCATGCTGACATGTTATACTACAGCAGGTGTATGGTCGCTTTGGTGTTAGTTAGATTCATCTTAAAGGCAGCATGGTGTTATTTGACAAAGCCATCCATTAGCTGCTATATGTAGCATAGCTGAAAATACAAGGCAAACAGTAATATCACAGTATTGCACTTAGATACAATATAGTCCGGTTTCTTAAAAGAACGCACATAAAAGTGTAATAAAACAGTCTTTACATGTAAATAAGAAATCTCAGATCCAGTAAAGCTTGAAGCATGTCCGAATATGTTGCTATCCACACTACCAGAAGTTAAAAGAACATGCGATTAAGGTGTACTTTGGCGGGGATTCAATGGTAGCTGGATGTACACTGGCTTCATACAAACAGAATACAAGTCTACAAAAAAAAATGTATGGAGGGAGTGCTTTCAAAAATGGTTATACGTTTCCCAGAGTTAGTGGCCTTGAGCTTGGAAAGATTTTTACAAAAACAATCCTTGGCAGACATTTGGAATCAGGAGTTCGTTTGCTTGTATTGGTATGTATTAAGAGAAAGATGGCACAGTATCGGCAAGAGAACTTCAAGGAAGAGCGCTCAACTATAGAAAGTCTGTGCTGCCATGCGGCTGTTTATTCCTCTTGTTCTCCTCCGTTAAGAAAACACCGTGCTGCGCTGGTTGGCCTCCCCAACCTTCTCGAAGAACATGAAATCCTGCAGAGGAAAACACATGAGACATTAATTCGTGCCATAATTAGAGCGCATGGAAGACATGATTCGACTCGCTGGTTTCTAACGCAGGGAATGATCTCAAGAAAGAGGCTGTGAATATGGACGTACGATAAGGAAGCAGGCTCCCATCAGCACGGCCTTCATCTTCACGTCCATGTCCAGGGGGAACTGGATGCCAAAGTTGTCCGTGTCTGTGAAGACTTCCTTCAACAGGCCGCTCCACTGCTTGCTGATGCGACCGATGGGCGCGTCACCGTCTTTACTCTTCAGCTGGGTTTCATGCGTGAGGTTGATTCAACAGAGGTGGTGGTGGGTGGGGGAGAGAAAGAGGAACTCTGGTTTACTTTCTGTCAGATTTGACAGAATGCATCTGTCAGAAGAGTAAAAAGCGACAACCAGCCGTTTCTTTTTTTTTCTTTTTTAGCTTAGCTTAGCATAAAGACTGGAAACAGGAAGCAAGCGTGTGTTCAAAGGTCACTGTACTACTGAAGACATTCTTTGACTTCTTGTAGTTTTGTTATTCCAGTCAGGTTGCCGGGCAAACCATTGCGGACTCCATGTAGTCAAGATTTTCTGGACAATTTAACTGAGGTTGGTTAGTGAGCATTAGATGTGCTGGGAGGGGGATTTTGTTACATTTCGACCAAGCTAGTTGTTTCCAAATGTTTCCAGCGTTTATGCTAGGCTACGCTACTCGACTGCTTTCCGTAGCTTTATATTTTCTCAAAGGATACGAGAGTGGTTTTGACCTTCTACTCTGACTCTTGGCAACACAACAAAGAGGGTTACTCTGCAGAATCTCAAACTACTCTAATGTACCATAATTGAGTTTAAACCTGAAACACACCTCAAAGTTGACGTCTCCACAGCAGTTGCAGGCAAAGCAGGGCCCCTCGAGTTTCATCAAAGTCTCCTTGTTGGGACCCTGGATGGAAAACTTTGGCACGAAAGGGTGCCAGTCCTGTTTGACGTAGCCTACGGTGGTGCCCGGTGGTGCCTGGACCTCCATCTGCAGGTTTACATACAATTACATTGACATGCTGCACAAAATGAGACGGGCACAGGGCTTAAAATCTGGATTCCTCTCTGGACACTGAAAACTATAAATAAATAAAAATCACGGGGCATGTCATGCGGGGCAGCTGGAATGATAAGTGAGGCTCTGACTGCTCCATTGTAGCACCACATAACAAAAGTAATATATCTCACATGGCTCCTGTCAGGCACGTAAACAGAGCTCCAGTGTGTGAGTGGAGCCGTTTGGGTGTGAGCCAAAAGGAATCTTCTTCAGCCAGACTGGGGACGATGTGATTAAACAAAGACAGACAGAGAGGGGCCTCAGCGGTGGAGGGGTGGCAGAGGATCGGGGGAGTCGAGGAGATAGATTGGACGGACAAAGAGCCATTCATGGGCTTCAAAAAAAACAAAACAATAATAACCTGGACTGATTAGAGCGGAAGCAATACTCAACTGCAACCCAAGCTGGACACACTGAATGACCTGGAATTTACTCATCATATGAAAACTCTGAAACTCTGAACTGAAAAAAAACCAACCTTTGCCCACCAAGCTTCAGGTGTTTTCATCGAGCAGAGAGCGTCTGCAGCAGCCCGAGGCCAAAGTGCGGCATCGAGTTCTTTCAACTTTTCAGAAAGGCTCTGGCCTTCTTTTCCAAATGTGTTTTATTGTTTTTTTATCGTGCTTTTTTCCCCACCTGATTAAGGAGAATTCTGTAAAAGTTAATTGTTTTGATTCCATCTTAGTCAATGGAGCAACATGTCCGATGTGTCCTTGGTCAAGACACTTAAAGAGCATATTGCAGGTTAAATTTTTTTTGAATTAATATTTTATATAGTCTGTTAATGGCTGTAAAATAAGTAGGTTATTTTTTTAATATGTTCTACAACACACAAGTGCTCTAATTTAGAGGAGAAAGTGGCTGTTTTAGCATAGCCGTTTAGAACGTGCTTTTTTTTCAACAACGCGTCATATGACGTAACATAAGGGACTCCCGTTCTCTGACTCTGCTTTGATCGGCTTCATGCGTCTGTGTATGAATGAATGAATGAAGCCTTTATTGCCCCTGGGGGAACTTGTCTTGCACCGAGAGCATCAAACACTTTACAAACAAACATTTAGAAGGCAGCACAAAAGAATTAAAGCACAAAAAACACACTAAAACATGATTAAAGAGGTGTGATGATACGTGGTAGTGAGTGAGAATAGACAGGATGCCTCCCTGCAATAGTTTGTAATTTGCGCGGCGCACATTCAGGTGCACATTGTAAGTGGCTTGATTATTCAAAGTGTTTTTTGGTGAATTATTCCCACAACCTCAGAAACGATCGAACAGACACGTTGAATATTTCGGCATCAGACACAAAAGCGTTTCCTTATTAATGATTTAAATCTCTGGCTGTTTAACATCAAATATTATATACGCAGACAGAAAGCGTTTAATGATTTGATCTGCTGGAATCCTCTGTTATATTCTCTAGTGTGAGCGTAATAGACACCGGACAGTCTGTTTTAATATATGTAGTCCTACTATTTATTATAAATCCAACTCTGTTACAAGAGAGCGTGTGTGTGTGTGTGTGTGTGTGTGTGCGCAGTGGGGAAAGACGGAACGCGCAGTTTGGAAACGAAACGAAACACAAGCTTTACTTCTGTCGGTCCTTTATCCCATTAAAACTTTAAACTTTTTGTAGTAGCCTAATATATGTGCACGCATTAAACTGTGGAGTGTGTGTGTGTGTGTGTGTGTTTGTGTGTGCGCAGTGGGGAAAGACGGAACGCACGGTTTGGAAACAAACAGAAACACAAGCTTTACGTCGGTCCTCTATTCCATTAAAACTTTAAACTTTTTGTAGTAGCCTAATATATGTGCACGACACGTATTAAACTGTGGAGTGTGTGCGCTGTTGTGCATGTTTGTGTGGATTACGTGCGCTGTGAACTCACGTCAGGAGAATCCTGCAGCATACACTGTATTTTCTATAACAACGTGAGCACTGAGCTGCATGAGGAATAAACAATAAAAACATGGTGCTGCATTTGCACAGGCCGTGTAATCGGGTTCTATGTCTGTCTGTCTGTCTGTCTGTCTGTCTGTCTGTCTGTCTGTCTGTCTGTCTGTCTGTCTGTCTCTCTCTCTCTCTCGTGCGCGCACAGCGCGGCACTGTAATACGTTGTACAGATTTGCTGTTTTTACAAGCAACTCCCATACAATGTAAAGGTGAATGATCGGCACTTGCACCTTCTACAAATAGTTTTTTAATTGATTGAATGTGATTACAAACTTTATATATGCTGATGTGAACAAAGCACGAGCCCATATATGGCGAGCTGACACCTGTCACTCAGCAGGACGCCTGCTCCGGGTCTCTACTCACACCACAACTTCACTTCTCTCCTGAGGCCGTTATTCCTCTAATCCTGCCTGTTTCTGCTCTCTATCACATTTAACAGGTTCATAATAATAAGCCAGCAGACCATTATATGTAAAGGAATACATATTTTCTTCCCATTTATTGACGGGAGTGACACTCGGATCCATGATTTTCTATGTTAAACAGACGGGGATTCAGCGGGACTCCCTCATGTTACGTCACAGCCGAATGCGGAAGTAAAAAGCAAAGACGTGCGAACACGTACTAAAACGTCTCCAGGAGACCCTGTGGGTTATTAATTTCAGAATTTCTTTAAAAACAGTATTGTTAACGTATTTTCCTATGATTAGTTAAGTTTTGTCTTTAACCTGCAATATGCTCTTTAACCCTGAATTGCTCCCCCTGCTCTGTCAGGGTGTATGCTGTTTGCTGCTCCTGTGGCCGAACGCTTGGTGCGCAATTGCCCCACGGGGACAAATAGAAAAAAAAAAAAAAATGATGCTCTAAAACGATCAACTCTTTCAGCAGTGAACGGTTTGTTCTTCTTTGACAGAAGTGCTTCAGTTAACCCGCACGCTTAAATATTAACATCAATAACAGAGCAGGTCGTCTTGGCACGCTTTGGGCAAACAGTTTAACACAGATATCAGGGTTGGTCTCCGTGATTGCGGCAAAAACTAACTAACTCAAACAATGTTTGTCTTGGAGCGGTCGTCGATATGATGAGTGTAATGAGAAGTGATTTTGATGGGGGGGGGGGGGGGGGGGGGGGGGTGACTCGTTTGCACACACAGACCTCTTGCAGGCAGCAGGGACACCAGCAGGAGACGCAGCGGAAAGGCCGGATGAGACGGATCACCTCCCTGTCCGTGTTGTCCTTGATCTTCATGTCGAAGCTGCGCAGAGAGCCGCAGCAGTTCCTGGTGCAGCAGTCGTTCTTCTCTTTGGCTTTGTAGATCTTTTGGCCCAGACTGTTTTTAATCTCATACTGGTTGTTGGTCTCAAATCCAATGAACGCTGGGCGGGGTTGGAAGCAGAGATAGAAAAGGAAAAATTGGTAGATAAGAAACAAAGTTCAAGGAGAGCTTATCATTTTGATTGACGGCCTGAAAGTTTCAAGTTCAAGGAGCAAAAAAAACAGTCGAGGGAAAGAAGACGAAGAGGAAAGTAAAGAGGTCAAACCTTACCTTCTAAGAGTTCCACTTTCTGATGGATGAGGATCTGGTCTATCTTAAAGCAGAAGACACGGCATTGTCAGAAGGCAGAAAAGTTCAACAACAGAAAACACACGTTTTCATACAGCCACAGACAAACTCGACACTATCTGCTTGAATCAAGTTCATGTTTTTGTTCTATCGGTTCAAAGTGATTTATTCGTTATTTGTTTTAGACAGAATGAAGTTGGAACTGGTCAGAGGGGAGAGAGAAAAAAGTTGAGCAATGTTTCGCTCAGCCTTTTTATGGCTCTGAAGTTAGCCTTTAACAATGAAGCTGTATACAGTCTGTCTAAAATAAAGACAATAAAACACAGGTGCAGGTCACCTGATTCGATCCAAACTCATGAAGCTAAATGAAGCTTCCATATCTTTCTTTCATTGCTTTGTCCTACTTGTGTCAGGTACTCCAGGCCCGGCGGCACCCCGACAGCAACCGCAGCCGGAACACCAGCAGGAGCAGGGGAGATCCCTCCAGGGGGGCCGCCATACTGCGGTCCTGGAACTGGTCCAGGGCCCACCTGACCGGGCTGAAACATGACAGGAGGCGGGCCCTGATTGTAGTTCATGTTGAAGCCCGGCGGAGGGGCTTGGTGGGGGTCGCCATACACTCCTGGAGCAGAGGGATAAGGCGTTACGGAGTGACCGCCGGGCTGAGTCATGGGATAGGGTGGTTGGTGCGGACCGCCTGGATAGCCTGCAAGGGGGGGGGGGGGGGGGAGAAATAATGAGAAACTATGAGAAAAAGGTTATCAACGGATGTATTTACCATGAAGACTCCTCAAAAAAAAGAAAACAGGATTTCTTCACCGACGACACATTTAGCTGATTTATCAGAGAAAAATAAATAAAAAAATAAAAAAAATCAGAAAACAAGATGAATTACAAAGTTACAAAAAAAAAAGTCCCAAAGAAGAAAATATCAAACATGATCCAACATAATAAAGACAGAAAACTCACAACACAGTTCTCCTCCTGCAATTAGACCAACAAGACAAAACAACAGCAGGGTCTGTGTGTGTGTGGATAATGACAGTGCTCTTAACTGCGTCTCCTGTGGATCCTCCTCCTTTACCTGTGGGCTCAGCAGAGCCAATCAGCTACTTCTGATCCGAGCCACAGCTCACAGAGAGGGGCGGACTTAACCTACTGGACTTTGCTTTCTCGTCACGTCTTTGTTGTTGAGACTTTTATGGTGAACGCTCTCGTCGAAAAAAAAAAAAAAAACCCAGACAAACCAAAGCTTAAAAAACAGTTTGATTACTGGATAAACGTCGTCCTTTTGAGCTCCACTTGAACAGCTGTAGACTGAAAACCTGCCCACATTCCTCATTGTTTATTTAAACCACAATCACATGAATGGGGATCTTATGAAATAGACCCGGTATCACAGCTGCTCTCATGACAACACAGGGCTCACAGCTTATTGGTTTCGAACAACAGAAGGCTCTTTAAGTCGAGCCTTCATAAAGACTGCTTAGCAGAGTCTAAAGCAGCACTTTACAAACCGGCTCAAAAAGGACGTGGGTCATCACGTCAGCCCGCTCGATGACAAAGAAGAAGGTGTGACAAAAGAAGAGGCGCGCTCGAGGGTGTCGGAGTTGAATGAAGTGTTCCTCCACTGATGACACATTCACGTGTCATAGGTTCAGCACTGAGAGTGAAGCAGAGCGAGGGCAGCTCGGACAATTCAGCCTGCTTCACACTTCAGAGTTCAGCTGGCGTCAAAGTATATTCTCTGTGTCCTCTGCTTTTCGTGTACTTCCCTTTCTTCTTGTAATATTTGCAGTTTTTGGCTCGCCTGCTATCTTCTCACCGCTTTCAGTTCCTGTTTTCGGGGTGGTGAAAATGCTTCCACACCTCCGCTGCTGACGCTCATCATATCACTGCGATTCGTTTTTCAGAGAGTCGATGTGTCGATGACCTTGACACCTTTCAAATCGATTTTTACATTTCAAGTCCTTTGTTTTGATAAGAAAGCTACAAACACAGTGTGGTTGCTTTGCTTGTTTGCTTTGAAAAATGGTATTATGTTCTGCATTTTGCTTTTTAAATTGTACATTCTTTTTATTATTTCATTCGTCTCCTGCCTCCTCTTTATTGTATTAAAATGAATGATGATGAGTGCGCAGTGTCTTTCAGTTGGACTCTGTCCTGTTTGTCCATCTCGTCCTGTTTTTCACCTGCTCATAGGGAGACCGAGAGGCCAGCTGGGATGATGTGAAGTGCAAATTCAGAAGAACTGCAGAAGCAATAGAAGTCACATAGAACTCCATTAAAAAACAAAAACAGTTTTATAGCTGAAGTCAACGTGATACAGGTTGTAAAGTTAACATGTTTACAGCCAGAAGAATGAGCGTGGACTTCTAATTACTCCTCCGCTCTGATTGGATGAAGGATACGTGTAATCCACAGTTAGGTGACGGAACGTGAGGTTTAGAAAAGCATCAGCGACTGATACAGGCCGTCTTCACTTTAACATTGAACATGTACCATGTTCAATGTTAAAGTGAAGACAGGCCGAGTCAGAGGCCGTACCGGCCTCTGACTCGGCCTGCTTCAAACGCAGCACAGTGTGAACACTTTTAATGATGAGCGGATGCACTTCCTGGGTTCTTACCATCACGGTTGAACAAACTCATTAGAAGTCTCTTTAGATAAACACTTTGAGTATGAAATAGTTTCAGGGGCAGGATGAGTTCGGGGTCACTGTACGGTTCCAAAGACGCTGCTGAATATTTCTTTAAAGTCAAAGAGTGGACTGGTTTTGGGTAAACTTGACTTCGTTATAAGTCAGTTCAAACCCAATCTAAAAAAAATCCTTCCGCGTTTGATCTTATCAGGATGAAACTCTTGATCTATAAATAGAATTATACTGCAACAAACGTTCAGGCGGTAAATTAATGAACTACAATATGGATCATCCGTTCATCCCTTCCTGCTTTAACATCAAGAAAAAAAAAATCTGCTTTTCTGTCACACAGCTGTGACTTAAATAAGTCTCATAATTAGAGGTCAAAGAGATAAGATGACATTTTGTTCTTCTGTGTAACCGCTTAAAGCGATCAAGAAACAAATAAGCCACAGGACAACCCGGTGAATCATTCATCAATCATCATCATTCACACAAGGAAGGTTCGTCACCAGAGCAGAGACCTTCCTTTAGACCTTTTCCACACCACTAACAATCAAACTGAGATCTATGAAAGGACTGTTCTTACCTTTACTTCCTGCTGGCCTGAGAGCTAACACTGTTTCCACCCTGGGTTAGACGTGGTTACTGAATGTGTTTGTCTGCATATGTCTGTGGGTTTTTGTTCTAGGTGTTGGGGGGGGGGGGGGGGGGGTTCCTTGTTTGTTTCCTTGTTTGCTTTTGATTTTAATCAACATACTTTCAGTTTACTTTAAATGCAACAAACACATAGTGTCTTGCTTGTTGCAAAAGTTCCCAAACTGGTTTTAGTTTGCATGGCAGGAAAGTCCATCTGAACAAACCTGTTTCTACGGTCATTCTGAGGACCGTTTCATATGGAGAGCTGACTTTATGTCGTTAAAACCTCAAATCCAGAAGCCACTTCTGCCTTTCAACGAGAGCCAGATGTCAAAAGAGGACGTGGGGGGGAGGAGGCTTCATGTTGCACCGCCTCTTTCCACATTCCTCTCCCAACTTGCAGGAAACAAAACAGAATCTTTTTGAAAAAGCGGCGTGTTTGCTGGAAAGCTTCCCTCACGTCCACACGAAAGCGTGCCAACACAACGGCACCTTTCACCTCCTTAACTGCTCTTTTCCATCCTGAAGGAGGAGCCTAAAGCTGGACCAGCAAGTCCAAATCAGATGTGTTTTCCCTCCCCCGATCTCACACAACAAGAAGAAGAAAGAATCCTCTGAGAACAGGAGAGACTAATAAGATGAACAGAATCTCTTGTTTTCCGACAACTACGACGTTGAAATCTGACCACAAAACGAGTTCGTTTTCAACTTTCTGAGCGGAAAAAGTTTCTAAACTTACCAGGAGCGGACATGTCGAGGAGATATCTGAAGCTTTTTTTTTTCTGGATGCCGAGTAAAAACAAGTCTTGCTTCCCAGTTCACTCCCCTGGTCTCTGTGGGAACGCTGGTGAGATGGGAGGGAAGCAGAAAGGGGAGGGGGGGGGATGATGAAAACCAAAGCAGAGGGAGGTAGTTATACACAAACAGACATTAAATGATGATAACAGAGAGAGTTCAAGAGCAGCAACATTTACCCTCATTCAGTCACATCACCATGGTAAATAACTGCTAAATAAATGCTGTCCTATTTGTGTTTTTTTTAAATGACCAGTACACTTAAAGTCCAGTGTCTTCTTTAAACCAAACCAACAGAGGAGACTGAAGGGCAGTGAGGACATATGTTCATCTTGATGATGCATGTTTGAGAGCTGAAGTTCAAAGTGGGTGTGGCATTTTGCAGCAGAGGAAGAGGGATGGTCCCATATTTTTCCACTGGGACCCATGACAGTAATATCCCTATTCTTTAATATTGCAAGCATGACCAATATGCAGTAAATGAATATACAACTTGAAACTGTTGTGTGAAGCTCATTAAAAGTAATTTCGAAGATGCGTTTTAAAAATTATCCACAACTAGCCCCCTCTGGCTGAAAGCCTATCTCTGCCTTAATGTGTCCGGTGAAGGTCAGATAAAAATAGACTAAAGCCTCCTAGTCGCCTCATATTAACAAGAAAGTACCTTTTAAGTGACTTTTAAATCTCTCCACTCTGCTCGCTGTCGTCTTCTCAGCTCCTCCTTGTAAAATGAGATCAATGAAGTGAAAAAGGCCACCAAAAAAAAGCCTTAAATCCTTCGAGCTAAACAGACGCTTTTTATCGTCTTCTCCCAAACCTGTTCCTCGTTGCTGCACACTGTTGATGTCACGCGTCCCTCCAACGATTACTTTAACTTTCTCCTCCCCCTTTTTTCAGCCTGATACGTCCTTTATGAAGGCTGCCGTGTGAAGACCAAGACGTAACAAACAAACCCACTACTCTAGTTTAATGGACGTCTTGTTGCCTCTGTTTTCACTGAAAGGTTAACCATTTTTACTTATTCTAGCCTCGCGTGTGCATATTTAGGATTTGCATAATTTGAAAAGGATTATTAACCAGCAGCCGTCAGAGGGAGGGACTGGTCTCCTAGCAACAACCACCAGAGAGCGCCAAAACCTCACAGTCTGTCCTTCTACAAGCTGCCTGACGTTATTTAGAGACATGGAGGGAAAGAAACCGATCAAATAAATCATTATTACTGTACATAAAAGTATGATAGATAGTTTTAAGAAATGTTTTCGTATTGGTTTAGTTGGCTACTTTTTTAAGTTTTGAATTTTATCTGCAGATGCCGATTATAATGGCAAATTAATTGAAAGTTTGATGTATTTTTCTAACACATAATATGTTTTTTTCTTTCTCATCTTGAGACCAATGAATGAAAAAGCATATATGCTTTTCACATAATGTCAAGTTCAAGTAAGGCAGCATGAAAACATTTGGGTATTTAAAGTAGCCTACTCTCTTATAGTAGCTAGTTAATGAGTTACTTTCCTGTATTGACTCTACCTAAATAGAAGTCAACAAACTTAAATCATCTAAAATTAAAAAAGATTTTAATGCCAAGTTAGCCAAATGAATTTAGCTAGACAAAATGATAATGATGTCCTGTGAAGTTTCATTGTACAATGTAAAGTAAACTGAATAAAATCAAGTTAAATTTACTAATAAATAAAAATTTTAAGAAGACAACAAAATAAAAACTTGAATAAATGTGCACTGATCTGAAAACAACTCCTAATGTGTCCTAATGCTAATGTTCATCTGTTGTTCATTTGTCATCTGCGTCTGGATGTGAAATAATGTAATTAGGCTCTTCTGCTTCTTACTGGTCAATACACAGATAACAACATAAACATAAACAGCTTCATCAGCAATTTTATCATTATTACCTTTCAACTAAATACATAAAGCATGTATGTGTAATGAAAGAGCTGGGTCTTTCATAAGAGAGGATATATTAATTAAGATCAATTGATTGATTAATTGGGATGGCAGTATTTCATGTTACAGTTTGTGTTGAAGATCAATATGAAACAGCACTTCATTATATAAACTGATGTTTTGTAAGTCCATCTTAAACGTTAAACTTATGACTTTATAATAATTCTAATGGGGAACATGATCCTTAATTTCCTTTAAAATTGTGTTTCCTTTTGCCAATTTTCTAAAAATTCTTTAAAATAAAAAAGCAACTTCTTTTGCACTTTTCTTTGATATGTAAAAACAAAAGAAACAAAAATGTAAAAATGTAAAAATGTAATGCCAAATTACATTTGGCATTACATTTTTAAACGTTAACCATACATCTGTTTTGGGTTTTTTTCCCGAACATTTTGTATTGTTCCCATGTTAATCCTTTTCAACATTGCTGACATTATGAAGGGAACAGTCTCTGTGAGGTCTATATTTGGCACCTGCTGCGAGGCCTGGTACTTATAGGGCACTGAACCAGGGCGGGGTGTGAGGGGAGTCATAGACACACACACAAACACACGCACACAGGACACTGAAGAAGAAACATTAAGCCATAAATGATTGAATCAAGGCAATACACACAGACAGAGACAGTATTGATGGTCATATAGAAACACACTAAAAACTTTATGTTTTGGATCTATTAATAACCTTTAATCTTCAATGTAAATAATCCTAAAAACAGTGCATACAAATTGTGTGTAAATAATGTATTTATTGGGATAAAATGTAGAACTCTCAGCCTGTTGTACTTACTCATTATTACTCTTTGCAGCAACTACAATAAAGTACTTGTTTGATATCAGAAACCTGTACAATTACACAAAACGTTCATATAAGTACACAATACTAAAGTTGGTCTATATTTAGAATGTGCTAATCAATTACTTAGAATTGTATTTTATACCAAAAATTGCAAAATTACCACATACATTACTACAAAAGCAGTTTGAGTAAACGCTATACAAAAACACACATAGACACACACGGTCACACGCCCAGCCGAGGTTCCTAATGAGGCCTGTCTCTGATAATGAAGCTAATCAGTGCAGCCTATCTGGCCTCTGCCCCTGCTCACATAAAGCCTCCCTTGCCTCAGTTTATTTATACATGTCTGATTTATCAGCAGCTCTGTTTGGTGGGCCTCAATGTCCCAGAATAGAAATAATTAGGACAGGGCGGGAAAGGAGGAAAAGTGAAAACGTGTCTGAATGTGCATACACCCAGAGCAGACCCCCTGCCCACCCCATCCTCTGCCAATCTCTCCATCCACCCCTGCTACACTGTCTCCTCTCTGTCTTGTTTTCTGCAGACGAAGGGAGCAGGCCGGCGGATGGAGGAGTGAGGTGGAGACTGATGTGTGTGGTCTAGATTGGGTGGCAATCTGTGGGAGAAGTAGGGCGAAGCAGAATGATCAAGTTTCTCAGATTGCCACACACACTGGGTTTATCAGTGATCTCTCTGTCTCTGCACTTCCATCTGTCAAAGGCAAGTCATCAACCTAATGATGCAAAATGAAATAAAGTTTCATCTTTTTTAAGCACTGGCAGATAGAAGTAGTTTCAGAAGAGCCAAGAATGTTTAAAAGCCGGTTCTGTTTGCTATATTATCTTCCATGCTGTTGTTTTTTATTTCGTTTTCGTGGAAGCAGCTGAATGTTTGGCAGCATTTTGAGTCTGAGACAAATTCCCCCGAGGGAACAAGAAAGAGTATTGTACCTTATTGTCCGCATCGTACCGCACGATGAATGAATTAATTTTGTTGTCGAATTTTATTATCCCAATCTGCATCAGAGTACTTTTCTTTCTTTTATACCAAGTTTGTCAAATTACTTTATTTTGTCATCGTTTGACAAAATGTTGTTGTCCTTGTTGAAAATTCAATTAATAAAATACTTTAAATATAAATTTTAAAAAGAGATACATTAGTATAGGGTTTTAGTTTATGTTTGAGAGAAGAATCATCTCATGTAATGAATAACAATTCAGCTCTAAGTTGCAAACTACTTGAACTGAGTGTTGTATTTAACACAATATCATTTGAAACACATCACTGACAAACGTCTTGTTAATTCTAATACTGATAAGAGCAATGTTGTCAAGCCAAACTGTCAAATTTCCTATAACTTATACAAGAGGATATTAAAAACATGGGAACAGCTGTCGGGAAAGATCATGTACAGTACCACCCCAATGCAAGCCTGTAAACAGAACAACAATGACCTTATCTCACTCGCATCACTTAGCCTAAACAGCCCCTGGTGCCAGCCCATGATATAAACCCACCCTATAGGCATGGCTACATATACCCTGCACAGTGGTCAACAGATCAGATGAGGTCCAACCTTTGAACCGGCTTGTAAGACAGAAAACTACAAAGAAAGACATTTAAGGTAAGCACCGTGTATATCTATAATGTATCACTTCTTGTGTGTTGCTTTCACTGAATCCTCTATTCTTTGCAGATGCTTTGCTCCAGATGTGTGCTACCTTTCCTGACGCTTTACATTTTGCTGGAGGAAATTTCTGCTGCTTTTTTGCCAAGCAGAAACAAAAGGGTAGGCCTCTATACGTCTTTTTAACTTACTGGAGAAATCCTCTGCAGTTATTTTAAGCATTGTGTGTGTGCGTGTGTGTGTGTGTGTGTGTGTGTGTGTGTGTGTGTGTGTGTGTGTGTGTGTGTGTGTGTGTGTCTGTGTGGCTTTACAATCTGATTGTTGTTTTAGGAAATGAACTGGCTGGAACACGATCTGTTTCCTCGCCTGCCTGATCGGTCAGACGAGGGAGACCTCTCTGTGGGTGATGCTGGGGAAATTAGAAGGGATTTGGACGTCCATAAGTCTCGGTCAGAGACTTTTGTGGCCCCAACAGAGAACTTTACCCAGCGCCAGAACCACCAGTACCAGTACAACCGCAAGGCAAATGAAAAGAGGTGAGGACCCAATGATGGAGAGCTTGTGTGAAGTAAGCAGATCTAAAGGCATTTGGAGGCAGCAGTAACAAAGTCTGTAGGGACATGGGGTTGGGAATCGGAGGGTCACTGGTTCAAGTCCTGGTATTAGCCATAATACAGGAGGAAAGTTGGTCCAGTAGCTGGAGAGTTGTCAGGTCACTTCCTGAGTACTGCCAAGATGCCCTTAAGCAAGTCAGCAAACCCCCAACATTTCTGGCTCAGTGTGTAGCAGCTCAACATATGAACATCTCTTCTTTCATGAGTGTCCACATAGATTCTGTTTGTGCTTGTGTGTTTCTCTGTGAGACGCATAGCTCAATAAAAGAGTGTCAACAAAATCCCTCAAGGATTTACAAAGTATGTAAAAAAAACAACAATTTGACAAAGGTGTTGCTGTAGTTAAAAATCCATTATTCTTATTTTATAGATTTCATAAGATGTTTATATTGTTGCTTTTGAGTTCAAAGTGTAAATAAAATGTTTAATTTTTTTTTGATACAAGTCAATGTACAGTGTGATGGATAAGTATGCATACAGTATCCGAATGATGGGTTTCCTTCCCCCTTCGCGTTGTCTGCAGGAGGAAAGTTGCTCCTATGGACCCCATCGGCAGCTTTCAAATGTCCAGTTCCCGAAACCGAAAGGTGAGTTTTAAGAGGAAATCGTTTGTGAAAACTGTTCAGATCAGTTATAGGCTGTGCACTTTTAAGTGCCATCTAACATTGCTTAAAAATGTCTTGGAGAAATGCACACTTCTAAAACCTTTTTCCAAGCAAATTATTATAATCTAAAATTATTGGTCTAAAAGAGTAGAGTATAGGAAAGCGTGAATGAGAACTAAAGGTGTTAACAAACTTGCACTTTGATAATAGCTAAGTTGCTATGGCGACAGATGACAAACTGAGCATTTGTTTTATCGTTCCAGGATGAACCAGACATGGACCGGGAAGAATTCAGGGAATAGATAAGACAACAGCTGAATAGCAGCACATTTCTTCGGTGTTAATCATTGTTTCATGTTGATTATATTTATTCATGAACTCGTATTTAACTCACCGCCACTAACAAGTGAGATATCTGTTGACCAACTCCCCCTAGTGGTGAAAGATAAACATGACAGGCACTTGCTGTGTGTGTGCAAGGTTTTCAAAAAGTGTTTCAAAATAAACGTTTGTGGGTTGTTATTTTTTTCTACAAAAATAAATGTGTTTATCTGCACTTGTATGTTCCCAAAGACTTTTATTTTTCAAGCTACAGTTAAAGAAAACAATATCAGACTGCAGAAAATATAGATTTTGCTCGGGTATTTTCTCTCTTCACTTTCACATATGTACAGTTGTCAAAGAACAAGATATGTACACAGAAATAAAGTCATAGAGAGAGTGCAACTGCTACTGGAGACTTACCGACACTCCCACCAACAAAAAGAACAAAAAAAAAAAAAAAGCACATGGTAAAACCAAACAAATGCCGCAAACCTACGCGGTTTCAACTTCTTTTCTGTACACTACAAACTTTGTTCTCGATGTGAGACAATCTTACGTCCATTCTCTTATGCAGGCGCCTCTCTAATCCCGCTTCTCAGAAAGCTAACAAATAAACAGTTACATGAAACAGAAAAACAAATACTTTTTTGTACAACCATTCATAAACAAGCCTCAGAGCCACTGTGATAGTGTAAAGCACTGCTGAACCTCGAGTCTTACAGCAACATTACCCCCTCATTTTAAGATGAACATGGAAAACAAAAACACATGAAACAAAAATAAACAATGTAAATGTTGTTCATGGTAAAAACAAAATGGCTATCAATGATTGATTAAACAAGCCAGACAGGCAGAAACATTAAGCGCTCAATCATGAAAGTATACAGCGACATGCTAACCAAGTTCAGATTTAATTAGCCGCAGCTCTACTTTACTTTACATCCCGTTTACGCACCGGAAATGGTATCTGGGTTTTTTTGTTGTTTTTTTTAAAAAGTGCACTGCTCAAAAAATCGTCTGTGTGCAATTTGAAATCGAGCAATTTCGATGCTTAACAATCTATTTTGACAGATTTGATAAACTCAAAAATCACTTACTCTAGAGTATCTCTACATTTTAGGTTCAGTGATCATCACTGATGACCAAAACAAAAATGCAAACTCAGACAAAAATACGATTGAAATAAGACGAGCTGCCCACCTATAGCATCATGCCAAACCTCTAAACAAATAAAAGGAGTGACATTTTCCCGCTCTTCAATTCTATATTTTGACAACTTGCATTGATTTAAAGTCAAACTGAAAATGGAATTCCTTGAGTCACTAAAAAGAAAAAAGTTGTAACTGATTAGTCGCTATCCTCAAGAAAAAATATTTCACCTTAACAGCACAGTCTAAAGACAAGAAAGCCAATTAATGAAGGAATTTATTATTAAAAAACAAATCATCGCCACTGCTGCCTTGTATCCAGTTCTTCGCTGTAGCCAAAGAAAAGAAAGAAGAAAGTGAGGGATAAATAAGAATGGTTGATTGTCAAAAAGAAATCCTAACAAGTGACAATACAGTCGTCATCCAGGTGATAATTTAGGCTGTTTTGGCTGTAGGCATCAAAGAAAACAAGTGTCAGGAGGACAGCAAATACTGGGGGAGTGCAAAATGTCTCTCCCATCCTCTTCATATCTAAGTGTCTTTTTTGTTTCCCGACCGCCGCAAGTCCCTGCACTTGTGGCAGTAAAAGATGTCGGGCACGTTGGATTTCTTGATCTTCGCACATGATAAGTGCACCCATATGCCGCACTGGTTGCATTCGATCATCGGTCGTCCTGCAAAAGGCTTCCCGCAGTAACAGGTGATCAAGTCCCATGAATCATCCCCTGTGTTGATACAATAGAAAACAGTTATAGGAAATGAAATATATAGTAAAGAAATGTCAGCAGTGCACAAATCAAAAGGTAGCTGTACCTGACTCCACCATAATGTCTTCATCTGCGATCCATGTCTCGCCCTCACTGGAGCTCATCTCTGCTTCCCTCATTGACTCATCCGGCTGCATCTTCCCCATCCCCCGCACGCTTGAGGTGGAGCCCCCATGTCCCATCAGGTCATCTCTGACAGGTCGTACCTCTGCATGCGAGTGCCGCGCCTCAGAGTCTGTCTCGCTTTGAGCGGTTGAACTTTTGAGCTTCTTAGGTTTGGGCTGTTTTGAGTTTTTGCTGCGTTTAATGCGTGCTCTCTTCTCGCCTTCGCTGCTGCCACTATCTACCGCTGTCATGGCAGAACCCAGCGACAACTTTTTAAGTTTTTTGTCCTTCTTGCGCTCTGCCTTACTGCTCGCCTGGCTCTCATATAAGGAGTCTTTAAGGCGCATTTTGTCCAGTAGAGTGCTATCAGAGTGCATACGGCGGATGTTTTTGCCCTTATTTGCTCGGGCTTTGCGGACAAACGTGTGGATGGTGTGGATGTCGGAGCTTCCATCAGCCCAAGTGTTGCCTGTAGAGCAGCTTCCTCCACCACCTCCATCAGCTGACAAGCCTGAACTGTGTGCAGAGCTCGATGACGTCGGGGACCATGAACTTTCCTACAAAACACCAAGAATACATTTTTTTTTAGCTATTTTTCTTCTTTCAAAAAACAGACACCAACAATAATTTCTTAAAATCCATGCCATTGTTTGTTGCAGTATACCTCTTTTGAACTGGGGATGTAGCCAGCATATGCAAGGACGAAGCTGCAGAACTTGTTGAAGTCCTCAACAGTCCTCTTTTTCCTCTCTGGGGGCTAAAGATCACAGCACAAAAGTTTCTGTTTAAGAAGATGCAGCTTATCCTAACAAAAAAAGATATTCAACTACCAACATGTTTAACTCAAGACAACATGTCCAGTACTTACCAAAGGTTCAGTTTTACACGTCAAAAGTGAATCTGTTGGTAAAACAGCAAACAAATATATCATTTAAAATTGATTTTTTTTAAAAAAGAGAAGAAGACCTCAACACAAAAGTATGAACACACTGAGGTGATGGGACATGTGGAGCTGAACTGGTGTTAGCTTTTGTTACTGCTCCTTTATTTAATCTGGCTTATTACTAAAGAACATAGTGGCCTTATTCTGTTATGATAACATCAAACAAGTAAGTGTAAACTATTTAAGTGAAAAATAATCAAGTTTGAGCTGTGATCGTCTGCCAGCAACCGGTGTCACTTTGTCTCCATCGCAACTTAAAACAAAATGTGAATATTTAGGCTGGAAGCTTTTAAATAAATGATGGTCATTGGGCAGTCAAAGTTAAATATAATACAGTGCTTTGTAAAAACGTAGTCGACATAGGTCAGTTTGTTGAATAAAAAGCTGTAAACTCGTCATATTGTGTAGCCTGGATGCTACATGCTAACGTTAGCTGACATTTAGAGGAGACGCTAACACAACAAGTTTGAAGGTAAAAAAAATATTTAAATGTTATCAGCTCTTGACTGTGCGGAGATATTTAACTTATGCTGCTCGCAGTTACACTAAGAGTACACATTGGTTGATCACGATGCCTGTAGGAACTTATCTTGCTCCAGTCAGCTAATCGCGCTAGCCTTCTTGAAATGTTAGCAGGAGGCTGGTTAGCAAAGTTAGCTAGCTGTGAGCAATGTTTTACGTTTAATCAAGCTCGCCGACATCAAACTTTGAGTTGAATGTTAAAACGGCGATAAAGTGGCTGACTGACACTTTAAATGAAGGTGAAGCTGACACATTTACAAGTCTGTTTGTTTAAGGTTGTCAGATCACGTTAGCCGTTAGCTGGATGGATCCGCGCGGTAACTAAAACAGTTATGCCATTTTACATGACATTACATGTATTAACATTGAATTAGATATATATAAACAATTAAATACATAAAACCACAGTTGTTCACTTTAAAGTAACTTTTATGACATATTGACGTCAGAACAGAAGTTGGTAAATAGCAGGTCGTGTTATTAATAAAGCATTACGCAGCCGGAGTCGTAACATTAACGTTATACATAACTTATATTTTAAATAGTTGTGTCTTTAAATAAGAACAGGCAACACTTATTATATAAGATAAGGACTGCTGCGCGGTCAAACATACCTTGATGCTCGGACATTATGTCGAGCATTGTCGCCACACCAACAAGGCCTCGAGTCCAGAAACAGAAGGCGAGCTAGCCGGAGAGCAGCGGCCGCCGCGCTGTGCCTTTCCCCCGGCGTGGCTGCACCTCACCGCGGGGCAACTTTAGCAGCAGCGACCCTGAAGGGCGCCGGAGACCCAAGACCCCTCTTTCTGGTTCTTAGTCCACTCTCAGGGTCGATGTAGATTTATTCCTCCGCCCAGGATCCGTTACTAGGATCCAACCGCCTGAACTGTCGCCACAGCAGCGTTATTAGCTAAAATACTAATTCCTCTGTTGCTTAACGTGCTGCACTTAAAGCCCTTTTCTCCCTCATTTATATAACCATCGGTGGAAATACGGCAGAACCGTGAAGACTCCTCAGCGTGATGCGAGTGTTAGCCCCATTTTAGTCCATTCTAGGAACTTCTTCTTCTCTAGGAGAGTTTTTCTTCGTTTCTTCGCCGTATGCACTCACGCACACAAAACGACGGGAGTTTTGACTTTATTCCGCACGGTGCGCGCGCGGCACAAACCTCTTTTGAGCCAGCCAGCAGTAGTGTTACGCGTGAGGCATGCTGGGTAACGTAGTTTACCGCCTCGTAGCTCGCCCTGGGGCAAACACGGGCCGTACATTACTGCTGAACGACATTTCCCACTCAGTATATTTCCTGTTGAGCTTTTTTGGCATCATGGGAAATGAAGTCATTTCATTTGTAAACCCCAAACGTGCCATTTACCGAAACATGCAGCACAGGATAAGGCAGAGAGCGTATTGTTGTGTGATATATATTTTAACGTGACATTCGTTGCTCGTTATTCGGTACGTTTGAGTGGTGTCATACGTTTGCACTTAAAAATACCTGTTTTTATTATGGTTTATTTGTTTGAATATGCTGTAACTCAGAAGTAAGTTATGCTAACTAGCTAAAGCTACCTGAACTACTACAACAAATATATATAGAGGCACCATGTTGACTGAACTATTGCAAGGAGCTGATGCTGGAGGGTTTGTCATTATTCAAGGTAAATTATTAACGACCACTATATCGTTGGGCTCACATGTGAACAATACACGAAATGTCGCCTGGCTGTAAATGAAGCACAATATAGCTTACTGTCGTTATATTTTTTTATTTTTAATTTGTAGATTCTATTAGATGTTCTGGTCGACACCTCCTGAAGAGCTTCATCAATGCTGCACAGAACAGGTATTACAAGTAAAAGTCAACCAGGAATGCAATTTAAATAGAATTATAAGTACATATTTATGTTATGTGTGCAGAGAGGAAGCTGTCCATGTCCTCTGCTTTGAAGTCAACGAGGAAGAGCTGAGAGATGGATTAAAAGGATCCAGTATTGACAGGTAACTGATGGTGCTGAAACAAAGTGCACAAGTTCTTATTTTGACATTTGTTAAATTCATTTAGCAAATTTCAGTGGTTGCTTCTTTTTATTGTCAGATCTTTGTTATTTGTATAGAACATTAGATGATCAAACAAAAATTAATATAAATGAAGCATCTTGTTTTTGTTTTTCTAAAACATACCCATACAAATAAAACAACCATGTACTTTATGTTTGTGTCAACTCAGGGTACACTTTCACAATGCTTACACGGACCCCCTCGGCTGGACTGATCACTCAGCTTTTACAGTTCACCAGTTCTGTTTAGAGGAACTTACTCATCTGGTTAAGCAATCATCGCACTCAAGACCTGCCACCTTAGTGATCGATTCTCTTTCGTGGATCTTGAGACACCACAGTCCCCTTGTTGTCTGCAAGACTCTTCACCAACTTAGAAAAGGTGATTACAAAAAAAAATCAGTACTTCTAATCCGATATCATGACAAGCAAATGTTCCTCACATTTTTTTATAGCAGCAGACTTGAGTTGTGAAGTTAAATAATTGGGTAGTCTTGTTTAAAAGCAAGGTCGAGTTTTTAAAACTATGCAGTAATTTATGAGAAGACTCTTTTCTGTGCTTTCATTAGGGGGAGCTGTAAGAGCTATTATTGCTCTGCTCCATGCTGATATGCATCAGAAGGGGACTGAGGGAAGTGTATGCCACTTAGCTACTTCCGTCATCACCGTAACACCTGGGATGAATGGAGACCAAGCAGTGGCTAAGATAACCAAACGCTCAAAATCTGGGAAAGTTATGCAAGATGTATGCAGATTTGTTTTTTTTTAACATGGTTGTCCTGTGCTGCCTGCACTGTTTTAAGGATTGATAAGATTGATAACTTTGTTTTTTTTGTCCATAGGAGGAGATTTTTAACATCAAAGAGGATTTTACAGTCATGGTACAGAGCAAGACCAGCCATCTTGGACCTAAACACACTCCCACAGAGGAACATGAGGTGCAATATAACTCAAATAAATACAGCTGCACCATTATCTGCCCAATCTAATTATTATTATTATAAGACTTGCAGGACTGAAAAGCGTCTTTTTGTGTTTCCATAGGTGGATCCAACAGCAAACTTGACCTTCAATCTTCGACTGTCAGATACTGAGCGCAAGGCCAGGGAGAAACTTGCACTTCCTTTTGTCTTCAGCAGAGAGAAGTGAGAAACATCTCCACACATTTCATATATTTTCTGTTTTGTTGTTTCTCTTTTATGACAACTTTTCATGTTGTTACCTTTTCTCTCACAGGAAAAGTGCTCTGCTCCACTCCGTGCCAGGTTCTGGAAGGATTCTTTACGAGCCGGATTCCAACGACGACTACGATCAGGAGGACCCTGATGATGATCTTGATGTGTAGCATTTTGTTAAAAATATGTTAATGTCCTTCCAATTCAAAACTCCCAAGATCCAAAGTCTTCACCCCACCTTATGGAGTTTTAAAAATACATGTGTGCAGAAATGGCACACTTTCTGATTTTGAAAGAGATGGACTTTGTTTACAGTTACTGGTACTATGAGGTCAGTATACATAGTAATGCTTATATATTAACAATAAAGAAATGTTTCACCCATGAAATGCATGTTGTATATATATTTTTTTGCTGAATTGACAGTGTTTAAGAAAACAATATGTGAAAAGGCAAGGATACCATGTATTGATTTAAAAAGAGGCTATTGATAACAATGAAGTCTATATTACACTTTAATGTTGATAATGTTAATGTTCTATTCCTATGGCTTTCGGTGTACTCCTACCCATACATTAACAATGTTTTCATGTTACGTGGTATCGGTTTTTGTTTTAGCCCAGACAATTATATTAAAATATACGATGTAAGTAAAAAAAAGCTTGCAAGCTCTCAACTGACATTTTTTTTACAACTTAAAACCACAGCTGCATCATAAGGGTTACTGACACCAATAAAGGCACAACTCTTTGACTATACCAAATAATTAAACTGCACAGCAACTACCAACAAATTATCTTAATAAATGTTGTACAAAGTTAAATGGATAATTCAGCTGGTTAATTCAAACTGACTAATCAGGCTTCATCTACTGCGCGTACACGTCTGTTTATTTTCCATCCACGTGGACGTGCCGCGCGCGACCACAGATTCCTCGCGGAAGTGACGGCAAGGCGGCGATGGCGGCTCGCAGTTTCATTCCGGATTTCCACTGGACTACAAACTGAATTTAACCGGACCGGTTGGACTTTGAGGAACTTTTGTAAAGCTGCCCCTCTTCGTACGCCGCACAGAGCGAAGTCACACTGAACCGGTGCTTGACAACGAGTGTAGCCACAGTTTTTTGGGGGTATTTTTGTCCTCGGTTCAAGGTGGTCACCCTGTCGAGCGGCTAGCGGTAGCTCGATTGCTACTAGCTAACGTTAGTTGGTTCATGAGCTAGCTTGTCAACGAGCTGCGTGCTAAGGTCCACACAGCAGCAGCAGCTTTTCTTTTTGACCACGTCCACATTTGTCCTTTGTAGCTACGATGCGAATGAACTCAAGTTAATGCTAATAGTGCCACAAGTGTGCAGAGCGAGGTACTCACACGTTTGCTTGGCCTCGGGTTCGTTTGAATTGCTAGTTTGGCGGCTGTGGCTAAAGACTGATTTTTAAATATCACGAGCCAGCAAATTCCCCTTCAGTAATTGACCCACAACTTCGGGCACAGGTGTGCTACTTAGCGACAGTTGCTGTGGGGGTCTTCGCGGGCTCATCAACATGCTGAAGACCCGGCAATGTTTACTTGGCATCCGCACTTTTCTCGGCGTAACGTCGAGATTATGGGGCTTCATCATGTACATCCTCAGGAAGCACCTACGAACGGTGAGAAGATGTTTGACGTGTGTCTCTACGTTTACCTGAACCTAACCTTTTATATTTTTAGCACCATTTTCACTGACAGAGATGCTCAGGTCACCTGTCCATCGATCCACTTGTTTTTTTGTTTGTTTTTTTAAACTATTACTTTACGTGATATCTAATTGTGTAAGTAAATACCACTATCCGCTTAACCTCTCATTTAAACACAGCTGCCTTTGTGCCAATTTCATTGGCTAAATATTCACCTTATAATATGGCTGAATGCCTCAGAGCAAGTTTCTTTAATTATCTGATATAACTTGGACATAAAGAGACCACTAAGGATAACAAAGATAGACATTTATTCCTCCTCAAATAATCAGATCTTGTCCCCAGACACTCTCAACTTTACCATTGAGAGTTTTCAGAATCCCAGTCTGATTGAAAACATTTAATGATGATGGTCAAATACTTTTAATTTAGTAAATTAGAATAAAGCAACCTGCTCATTGCTATTTTTCTATCATGTGAACTTTTGCATTTAACTTGATAGAAACAGTAAAATACTTTGTCAGCTAGTTTAACATACTATGTGTTACACCTCAGTCATCACGAATTATCAATGCAGGTGTTTAGTTTTGTATGATTAGACAAACAGAGGAAAGCGTCCTCATCCTAACAGCCTGAAACATCATGCACTCGTCCAAAAACTCTCCATTAAAACACATGATCCACCTGCTTCGAGCTTATTCACACACGTGCAGGTGTTGCCCGATGTTAATAGACATACATGTCATAATGTGGGTGGACTTTGACTCGAGAACCATATCAGGCCGACAAAGCTTGGAGGAGTGCTGTGCGTGTTGTAATGAACTCGCGGGTTGTGAGCAGTGAGATGTCCGGTCCATGTTGTGGCTGAAGTGAGAAGGATTATATCAGCACAGAGAGCGTACTGTTCTCTCTCTCTCTCTTGTTTCTTTCATTCTCACTAACAGTTTAGCACTGTTGTTTACTTCCTTTGATGCACGGGAACACTGTTATGATGTGGCAGCTGCTTATGGGTCGAGCAGTGGAATGAAGGCGATCCTAATGATCGTGAATTGGGACAGGTGACCTGGTGCAAAGTTTAGGGGGGAAAAAACACAATTTCAATGTTAAGTTCTAACTATACTAACTTCTTTACTCTCCCAACCGCCTCCTACGTGATCGGCCTGATCATGGTTACCAGGACAATATGATTTAACAAGCAACTCAGAGTCAACAGAGGATGAGATGTTGTCTTTTACTCTTGTTAACATAGTGCTTACTGAACAATATGTCCACCAGAGGATTGTATGGAGGCTTTTTTTCCTCCACTGTGGTTTGGATGACTCTGGCCTCCACAGCATGTTAGTTTCTGGTCATGGATACCTTCAGGTGTATTATCCTTCACACTCAGAGAGAAACATTTCATCTGTTGCTCGGGTTTAAGCAGCAACATCAGTGAAATGTCTCTAATCAGAAGGAAAATGAGTCACTGAGTTTAGGTCCAGACAGACACTCTCTTGAGAGTGAGGTTTCCCCTGCGGTGGCCAGCATCTGCTTGCACCAATAGGATTCCCCCCGAGCTCACCCTGCCAGGCAGCGGTTGGAGGGGACCCAGAGGGGATGGCCCCCTGTCTGAGGCTAAGGTAGCAGGCAGCCAAGGCCCCACTCAAAGTCACCCTGCAAGTCTCCCTCTCTATGTTTGCCCCATGCTCCACTGACACCCACCGACAGCTGGGGGGATAAAAATAACCCTGTGAAGAAAAGAGCAGAGCCCCCCGGGCGTGAGCGGGACTGGAAAAGATTGTCTCTGAGCAAAGCAAGGAAGTCATGGGACGGACTGAGTTCAGTGCGGGATCCTTCTCGGTCCTCTCACAGAAGAATAACAACATGTCCAAGGCTCGAACACACGTTTTAGAGGGAGTACCTCGGTCTACATCGCCCTGAGCTCGGGTTCACCTGTAGCCTAGCGGTTAGTGAAGCGTGTACGGAGGATATGGTCCTCCAATCAGGCTCTAACCACCGACCTGTCTCTCAAATAAAGGCTTAAAAAGCCCCCCCCCCCCCCCCCCCCAAAAAAAAAAAAGTTTGAGTCTTTATTTTTAAACCATGTTGCTCTTTTCAAATTGGGTCCAGATAACAGGAAACACAGTGACATCAAGACTGTTCCTTTGTGCTCAGGCTAACATAATGCTAAGCTACATTAGAGACGCACATATCAACAGTGTAGCCGTCTATGTTCATCTGTAATCCAAGTTAATAATGAAAGCAACAACCTCATGTTTGAAACCTTTCCATGTGTTTAACAGCGTCCTCCTGCTGTGTTCTGACGCTGCCGTTTGCTCTCTATCTGCAGATAATCCAGTATCAGACGGTGCGATACGACACTTTGCCCCTGTCACCAATCTCCAGAAACAGACTGAGTGAGTACACCACAGCGTTCACGATGCCTTCACGGTCAGGGCTCCTGTGTTAGACCATTCAGAAGTTGTCGCCGGCCGTAAAGTCAACGCTGCTCTGTCCTCATCTTGTCTTCTACGTGGACATGTTTTTTTCTGCTACTTCACAGAAAGGAGACAACAAGGTTTTTGTGATGTAGAAATATGAGCTCAACCAGTCCGTCGAGGAAGACAGAAATTTATCAGCAACACAACAAAAAACATTCAGCCTGATTCCTCTCGAGGGACTTTCCTTATCTTCAGTATTTCTGGAAACTTCGACACATGGCTGTTTTATATTTTGTAATGTTGATTAGATGATTAGCTACAAATCAGATTGAACTTTTTTTTATCTGTCAGTACTTTTGAACCTCTGTCAGAAAGCATCAGCCCATATGATTAAAGATGTGACACTGATGGAGGGAGTTTAAAATAAACTGTGCAGCTCCGCTATGACTAAACGAAGCTTCTCTCAATTCTGTTCTCATATAAGAAAAGTCCAAATGACAGGAAATCAGGCTTACTCTGCTGCATGCTCTGAGGGGGGAAGGAGCAGTATGTCATCTGTCTTATTTGCTCACAGGTTGCAAGATTTGATCAGAGCAGCAGGACCTAAACGCAAACTCTGTAGCTGACCGACTTATGAGGTCGTCATCACGTTCAGGAGCGCATTGTGTCTTCTGTCTGACGTTCTGTCCACATTTGTTGCTTCACGTAGTTTTTACTTTGTTTTGTGTCAACATGCTCAGCGATTTTAAAAGTGTTTTAAAACAGTAACCTGACGGTCGGTGCATTCGTGTGATGAGTCCTACTGACATTGACAGAAATAGTCTGGACCCCGAGGGGGGGGGGATCTCCATGTGAAGCAACATGAGTTGGACACCTCGGCCTCAGTTGCCAAAAAAAATGTTTATTTCAGATATATGTAGGAGAAATAATAAAGTGTAATGTCAAACAGCAGATGGACTCATCGCTGTCAGTGATAACTAACATGCACTCTTTACTTTTATCTTATCTCGATGTCCAACAATGCTATCACAATTTGCAAATTTTTCTCCTATCTCAAATCCTGTGACTGCTCCTTAGTGACTGATAACACCAGTAAAGGCTCAGTCTTGTTGTTGTTGAATGATGGAACAAAGTCGCACAACTCCAGAACCACATCTGCAGCTGTCATGAACACGGAGAGTTTTGGTAGAAATACGTCGTCACCTAAATGATGTCGAACCGATGCACAGCTGACCACAGCACACACAGACCAACGTGTTGCTGAAGAGCGTCAGCAGAAGGCTCCAGTTAAAGGACTGGAGATTGTTAGAGCTTTAAAAACAGCTTTCAACTGAGAAAAGAAAATGTCTGAATCAGCTCAACAGGATAAAAAAACAAAAAAGTTTCCTGCTGTGACTCTTGCAGTGAAGAGTCGAGTTCATGTTGTGGAAGTGAAGAGGAAATGTGAAGTTTTGCAGACAGCACACACACGCACGCGCGCACTTATCAGTGTGTGTGTTGATGCTGACGGAGCTTTTCTCCTACCCGTGAAGAGCTCATTGAAAAAAAAAAACACTCGACTTAGAGGAAGAATTGCGTTTCAGTTCTACCTTACTTAAATCTACGCTGACCTCGGATGGAGATCAAGGTCCGTTCTCAGACAGATTCTTTTCTATTCACTTTGCTGTTATTTCTGTTGAAGTCTGACGTTCAGCTGTGGTACGAAGACTTTTTTACCACTAAGTTTCTTTTCATGGAAGAATGAATGCAGTCTTTTGTTGATACAAACTCTTTTTCTTTTGGAGTTTACAGACATTTTTTTTTAAACTGAATTCAGTGATGATGGCTTCCTGGCTCAGACTGTAAATACAGAATCAGCACCAACTGTTCTGATGCTATAAATACAGTAACTTTAGCACGTCGTACTACTATTAGAACTAAGAAGGTTTTTCGAGCATAAACACAAACCACAGCGTGCTGAGTGTTGTAATAAGAGCTGTATTAGATACGTGCAGATTGTCCTGTGACCATGTTCTCACACGTATGTAAAGGTTGTTCATGTTACTTCCTGCTTCACCACAGTACTCGCTCATCTGTGTTTTCTGACGCACTCTAGACGCAGTAAAGAGGAAGATTCTGGTTCTGGACCTGGATGAAACGCTGATCCACTCTCACCACGACGGGGTCCTCAGACCCACAGTGAGACCTGGCACGCCGCCAGACTTCATCCTCAAAGTACGACTTGTGAGACGCACGATTGACCGCGCGCACGTTTCGAAGCGCCGTTGTCTCAACCAGCCTTTCTTTTTTTCCGCCGCAGGTCGTCATCGACAAACACCCAGTCAGATTCTTCGTACATAAAAGGCCGCACGTCGATTTCTTTTTAGAAGTGGTGAGTCTGCCGTCAGAGTTTGTGTTTTTACATAAACATAAGTGAGGCACGCTGTTAGCTCGACTCTTGTTGGGATCACATTTTATCCCGTCTGTCGTATGTCGATGTCATCAAACTTTAACGTTTTGGAGAATGATCCGTTGTGTGTGTGTGTGTGTGTGTGTGTGTGTGCACAGGTGAGCCAGTGGTATGAGCTGGTGGTTTTCACAGCCAGCATGGAGATCTACGGCTCAGCAGTGGCGGACAAGCTGGACAACAACAGGAACATCCTGAAACGCAGATACTACAGACAGGTACGGTCACGAAGTCCGTCCAGTGAAGCGAAGACTGCTCGGACTCGTTGGGTCCTCTCCCTGATGGTGTCACTGACTTCTGTGTTTGTTTCTCTCCTGCCAGCATTGCACATTGGATCTAGGTAGTTATATTAAAGACTTGTCTGTAGTACACGATGACCTGTCCAGTATCGTCATCCTGGACAACTCGCCTGGTGCTTATCGAAGCCATCCAGGTAAGATGGGAAGCCGGTGTCTCTGTCCATCACATGATCCATAAATGATCCAGTCTTTTTTTTTTTTTTTTTTTTGTCTAACAGGTGATGTTTATTGTTATTCAGTAAAATGTGTTTGTTGTGGACTCTGGGGAAATAGAAATGACTATTTTTCAATACTATTATTAATTCTTTAATTCTAATTCTACTATTTTAATTCTAAAATGTGTTAGCTATAGCACTAGCTCAAATATTAGCATGTTCAAGAAGAAAAGTAAACCTCCGTTAATGATGCTTTCAGTAGTTTCTACATACATGACTAACATGAGTTGAACTGTTTTGGCACAGATTTTGACCCTACATGCTACCCATAGAGCAAGACAGAGTTGAGCAGCATGCTACAGCCTAAACTTTCCAGGACGCTATCATTTCAGTATGTGGGTGATAGAAAACAAAAAAGAAGGCCTTTACAGGTCCCAGCCATCACAGAACGATGTAAGATGAGATGTTGTGTGTAACCTTTTGTAAAATGTTCTCGCTCACTGTTGTTTTTGAAAAGGTGAACGATGAAGGTCTCATCGGCTGCCTGTATCTGCACATGAATCTTTACCACACTAGCTGAAGGTGTTATCATGTCCGTGTCCAGCCTATGATGAGGGGAAACTGAACTGTCTAATTGTCAATCGGAGGCTTGCCTTGTAAATGCAGCATCAGTGCATGTGAAATGTGCAGCTCCTCTCACATTCACTCTGCATGTCCACTTCTCTAACTCGACTGACTCTCTGCCCTCCAGACAATGCAATACCTATCAAGTCCTGGTTCAGCGACCCTAGTGACACAGCACTTCTTAATTTGCTGCCTATGCTGGATGCACTAAGGTAAGGGCAAAACTTCAACTGAGCTATAATAAAGAGGTGAAAGCTCATAGCTATAACTGTCTAACATGATGTCGGTCCATTTCATCACCCATCGTTTTGTCCTGTTTATTTCATTTATGATGGGCGACAATCTGTGTACAGATTCTACATTTCCATGTTTATGTTGACTGGACTGAGTGTCAAATGTAACATTTCCACGTTTCCCTATCTTTTTCCCAGGTTCACCGCTGATGTGCGCTCTGTCCTCAGTCGAAATCTCCATCAGCACCGGCTCTGGTGATTGGCTGAATCAGGAGGGTCGGGGCTTGTTGACCTGCCCCTTCCTCTCCGCCGGCTTCCTGCCCGCCCTCCATTCCCACACAGACAACCCACCAGCCCTCTGCAAGCCTGTCAGGGCGCCTCCAGAGGAGACGGGGGTTGGGGCAACCGCCTAACATGGGAAGAACAGTACGGGATCATTAGAACCCCAAAAACTACTGAGGAGGGAGGGGGGAGCCAGCTTGTTTATTATTTTTCTCTTCTTGATCTTTCTTTGTATTTTTTTTTTTTTTTTTCCAAAACAAAATGGAGCCTCTCTGCCTTATCGCTCCTGATACTGACTGTGTGCGTACGAAGTTGAGCTTATGTAAGTGAGTCGGGAGAATGCTTGCTGACTTCGTTAGTCCTTTTTAAACTTTTTGACAATTGGGAGGGGAGGGGGGCAAGAGGAGAATCAGCAAAGCAACAAAGACAATAATACATTATTATTTCTTCTTCTCCTCCATCGCTACCGGACTTTGCACTTCAGAAGACAACTCATCGGTTTCCTGTCTTGACCGTTCAGAACATCTGAACAGGGGGAAATAAAGAACTGCCCCCCTTTTTTCTTTTTCTTTTTCTCTTTTTTTATTAGATCAACCTCACAGCTCGACGGTGATTCAATAATTCCTGAGGTACATTTCCCCCCACTTGAACAAGATCGGATCAACTTTACGGTGTAATTGATGGACTTCTGCTTGCATCATACCATCCACAGGCGTGTTTCTGGACTCAAATCTGTGCAGCCTGACGTATTTTTTCTCTGTCACTTTTTTCCCCCATAGCTCCTCATGGGACTCTGTGATAAGGACGGCTGAAAAGTAATGAGATAAAAAAAAAAAAAAAAAAAAAGGTAACAATGTGTGGACTGTCGTGCCGCTGTTCCATATCTGATTGTTTCTCTCTTATAATATATGATAGTACAAATTCTGCACACCACAACATTTCATTCTCTCCCTCTTGCAATTTGATGCTGTTCTGATTTCATCAAATAGGAATTGCACTTAATTTTTTTTGCCCTTCTCTTTTTGTTGCAGTCGGTTTTGTCTATGACTCAAATTTGCAGCCTTCCCCACCCTTCGGTTTTTACCTGCTCCGCTTCCTGTAAGGGTTCGACTATTAGACCCTCCTTCTTTAAATGCCTTCTGAACAATGTCAGTCTCGTCAAGGCTCACAGCGGCTTCTTATTGGCTCTGTCTCCAGGTCTGTGTTACTAATAAAACACTTGTCAGTATCGACCAGTTATTATCTGGCTTCATTTGTTTTTTGTTTGTTTTCATGTGCAGTCCTACTTACTGCATCTGATTTCGCAGCTGTTTCAGAAGACTTCCTTCACTCGAGAAGGATCCTGGATGGATTCACGCTTAGTTTGCTTCCCCTAACAGTCTGCTGCCATCTTGTGGTGTGACAGGAAACTACATTGGTCCGCCTGGTGTCCTGCTTGAGTCTTCCTTCTTGAAGTTCTCCTGGATGCTGTCTGGGTCTGTAAAAGATTGAAACACAATTGTGATTGTGACAGAGCACTAATGGGTTAGTTAGGACACTTGTATTAATAAGACAAAAACAAATATCAACCTCGTATATTACAGTGAACCAATTCTGACATTTGAATTTCAAACGGACCATTTGTATGTGCCTTACCATTTTAGTACCAGTTAAAATCAGATGTGTGTAGACCAGGTTTTATTTTTTTGGTTCTAGCTTGATTTTAATTGGTCAGGACCGTGGACAGTTAGATAAAGGTATGATATACGGGTCAGAATCCAATCCAGGCCGTAAACTCAGACGACTCATGCCTTTGTACGTGGGGCGCGACCGACCCGCTAGTCCATCTGCACCCAAATATGGCTTCATCCTAATATGAAAAGAAACTGAGTTAATTTTACGGGATTTTTTTTTTTTCTGTCCTCTACTTCAACAGTCATTCATATCTATAAAAGATCATCACATTCATTCTGGGAACAAATAATTCATCCCATCTGGAACATCGTTTTTTTTTAACATCTCTTGTATCAGCTGAGGAGAAAATCGGAGTCACTTGCCCTTGAACATGACTCTGCTCTCTTCCTTGAACTTTTACATCTTTTAATCATCCAACTATCTGCAGATGCTTTTGCTAAAAAAACAACAACCTGTAAATGTTGCACACTAAGGGACTCCCGCAATCACCTAAAAACAAGCTATGTTACATATTCCCTGAGTACCGCACTGCAGCAGTTTTCTATCACAAATCATTTGAATTTAGCTGTAAAACCTAAACATTAGACACAGTTTAACATGGTGTTCTGGTTGTTTAATGGCATATAGTAAGAACTAATTTTAAACAGTCATCAGTGCATAAATACATGGCTGATATCTGATCACGTCTTTCAGGCATATTGACGTACAGCTGGGCGATATGAACCAAAATCATATCTTGATGTGTTTCTTGCTGGATTCTTTTTCCTGCAAAGAAAAAAGGTTGAAGAGGGACAGTAAGAGGAGAAATAAGCGAACTGACGACACTACAGAGTGTTAACTAAACGCAACACAAACTTGTCTTACTCTATATCTCCTTGAAACTTCTTTATATTGTCCCCAATAAGACATGTTTTATTTGCTAGATGTAGCTGATAAACTTGAAAGTGAATGTAGATACCTGTTTGTTAAGGCTAAATATGCAAGTGTGGTTATTCTAGTTTTTAAATCAAATTGATTTTCTTTATGTAATTAGTTTATATTTTTTAAAACCAACAGCAGTGTGATCTGTCATCTATGTCAAAGCATAAAGGAGTTTGCAATAGTACTGTTGCAGGCCCAGAGTAAACTGGTATTTAATAGCTGCTTCCAAAGATGATTTAAAAGTGAAACTGAAAGCTTGACACTAAAAAAGGTTTTATCTAACACCTCCAGAAATATTTAATTTGTGCTTCCACCTGTCAGCCTTTAAAATCCATCTCCTCTTGTGTTGTTTGCACACAGTCTGTTAAAAAAAAAAGGTCCACGAGGGAAGACTGCTTACTCTGTTTTTTCCTCTCCTGCTTCTGCCTGGCAGCTCAGCCTGCTGTACATGTGGTTGGGGACACCATAGAGACAACTTCATAAAGCCTGGACCTGTCTGACCAGTCTCTGACGAAGCAGGACTGAGCTGTATCTGCTGAGCTATCTTTGTGAAAGACTGTCATTCTAGTGTGTGGTGGGAGAGGCAGGCTTTATTTCAGCGAAGTCACCCATAACAATGAGGAGGAATGATTTATACCCACGGTGGAAGTATGACTCTACTTTTGAAGCATAGAGCGTGGATATAAGACCTGGAGCACAGTTCAGTCCCTCAATGACTCAGCACATTTTATTTATTCTTCTCTGGAGCACAATAACTACAATCTCTACAAACTCAAACTTCTGTTGAAATCTACCACTCACAAAAGAGGAACGAAAGTTCAGTTCAGTTTCAGTTCAGAAGCCCAAGTAGTTTCCCCTTCATGAGAGACCATTTAAATGCAGAATCTCTAAATCTGATCTTATGCGTAAACCACTTTAAGACTTTGAAGTCTAAAGGGGAAATAAGGAGCAGATATCACATGACCAAAGTAGCTGCATGAGTCACAGCTGCGGGTCAGTTGCACAATAAACGGGTATAACGTCAATAAGTGTTTTAAGGAGGATGTGCACATACATGTGACTGTGACTGTCAACTTGATAATATTTTATGTTATGTTAGTACAGACAATCCCGCTGTTTTTTTTTTGTTTTGTTTTTTAAAATCATTTTATTTTCATTTGAATGTTTTTTCAAATCTCTGAATAAAAATTTTATTTTGAGCTCAAATGTTTAGATTCGCTTCAGTCAAGGAGATGTAGTTCAACATCAATCCCTGAACTGTTTCAAACAAAACAAAAAATAGTCACCTACAACAAAACGTTTCTCTTTGAAATGTTTAATTGTAAGTTATCGTCAATGTTTTTCGATCATCTATTGAATTCAAGAACATTTTCTATTTCGGAAAGGTAATTCATTCAGTAGTTTAAAACTGTATATTGTTGGTAGTAATAATAATGCCTTTAACAGATAAGAAAGCCATAAAGCTCATGCTGGTTTAGACACTAGTAAAAGAAGCTGTGTTGAAAGGGATCATTTCGGTTCATTTTCCCCCAAAGGACTCTTTTCAAGCATTTACAATATGGGGATTGATGCTTAAAGGATGCCAGCTTTTATACAAACTATTAAAGCTGGGAGCGTTTCTGAGTAAGGGTGGGTCTCCCTTTGATTCTCCAATAAAAAAAGGTTAAACGGTCCCTCCTTCTTTGCTCTCTGAAAACAGCAGAAATTGATTAATTTATAGACAATGAAGCCACTATATACCAAAGTCACTGATAATAAGTAAACAGGCCAAGGCTACAAAATACTAATCATTTTCTCCCGGGCCAGCTGAATGCCTTTCGTATCAATATAAACAGAAACCAATAACTTTAAGGACACATTATCAGTGTATCGCGATATGTTTCTCCGCTCTTGCTGCTAACTGCTGGGCCTCGGTCATATGACAAGGACAGCCGCCTCGTCACTGCCCTGCCCTGCGTCGTCATGCGCAGCGGATGATCAAAATAATATAGTTCCAAAGAACATTGCATCATGTCGTCTCAACCTTTTCTAAAATTATCTGTTTTAAAGAAGGATATTCTTTAATGAATGTCGATTTGCAACTCGACGAGTTTAGTACACGTAGTCAAGGATAACGTGAAGACAGTCCATCGAACTACACTCCCCGCAACGTCATATTGTTATTGTATCCCTCCGCGGCAGTCGCACTAGGAAAACAGCTGTGGTGAGCTAAGCGCAAGTTAGCATCGTTTGTTTTTGTCGTGTGTGTCAGCGAGTCGAGCCCTTCCTCTTGAGTAAAACCGCTTTCTCACGATCCCGGAGTGACCGACACGTTGTCTGTCATCTCTCTTAAAGATGAAGTTTCAGTACAAAGAAGAGCATCCCTTTGAGAAAAGACGGTCCGAGGGCGAGAAAATAAGGAAGAAGTATCCGGACAGGGTTCCTGTAAGTAGCTAACGCTTTTAGCTTCGTAGCACGATCCGTGTTGTTAGCTATTTCACGGGTACAAAGACTTACCTCGATACACTGACATCCAGAATACATATATGGACATGTAAATAGGATTACACTGTTGAGTTTCAGCTACACATGATGATTTAAGTCCTCGGGGTGTGTCTGCCACGTTAGTAAACAGCAGCAGTTAGCTTCAGAGCTAATTGGAGGTGAACCGAGGAGGAGTTCGGCCGCACTGAAAAGGCCACCTTAAAGCTTCACCTAATTCTTCCTGTGTGTGTTTTTATTTTAGCCAATTCTTCTGCATTATTGCCAAATCATACGACAATGGTCATAAAACCATGTTGAGTATAAACAGTGTGGAGAAAGATGTAGTTTTAAGGTGTGTGTTGTAACTCTTAACAGCAGTGATCTTTAAATAGTGTCAACAAACAGGACACTTGTTTACGTCGAGCTGACTCCAATAAATGGATTGTATTTTCTTAACAATGGATAACTAACAGTTTTTTTTCAGTCACAGGTTGGGTTTATCTCTAAATTATTTTAATTAAAACAGTTTAATTGTAGAGTAATCCTTAAATTTAATTGGTCTTAATATTAAAAACCAAGACATTTTTTCTTCTAAATCATGAGGACAAACTTCCCTGTCTTGGTTTGCGTTTTCAATTGATAAAAAAAAATAAATGTCATCTTAAAGACAAAGGAACATAGAAAATAAAACTACTTTAAGGGCTGGATCGAGTACACTCAACCACTTTGGTCCTACAAATACAATAATAAGTGATGATTCTGATTTCTGATCATTTTCACGATTTAAGCTCTAAAACAAAATGCTGCTTCACATTCACGGTGTGTTGGCAGGTAGGATTCTTGAAGTCCTATTTTTAGACTGCATTACAGTAGTTTCATTTTAGATAGATTTGAAGTCTTTGTGTCTAATAAATACGTTGTTTTCTTGCTAACTAGTCAAATACAGAACATGCTCAGGTGTTGTAAATGTATGAAATCAGTCACCATACTTAAGTTTAATAAATGACCTTTCTTTCTTGACTGACGAATGAGTGCATGCTCACATCCCTTTTCTTGATAAGGTGACACTGTGTCACTTCTTAACGCTGAACACAGAATGCCTTTGTGTCGTGAACAATGCGTTATATATTTTTATTCGGTTGTGTTGTGTAATTCTTTTTCTTTATCTTTTTTCAGGTTATTGTGGAGAAAGCCCCCAAAGCCAGAATAGGAGACCTGGACAAGAAGAAATACCTTGTCCCCTCCGACCTGACAGGTAAATATTTCATAATGCTCCTTTTCCAGACATCAAGGAGGAACTGTAGTAGGTTACACTGAAACTGAAAAATTGTCAATTTTTTTTTTTCCCATCAGTGGGTCAGTTTTATTTCCTCATCCGGAAAAGAATCCACTTGCGGGCTGAGGACGCTCTCTTCTTCTTTGTAAACAACGTCATTCCACCCACCTCAGCTACCATGGGACAGTTGTACCAGGTCAGAGTCTTACTCATTTTCTACCTCACTAGTCAGTGCTCTTGACTGCGTGTTTGACATTGTAGTGCGTTACCTTTTTTCCCTCCTTATATTAAAAATGAGCCTCTTTGTGCATCTTTAATATCCTTCTGACATCTCGTTCTGTCTTTCTGTCTCTTCCAGGAGCATCACGAAGAGGACTTTTTCCTCTACATTGCCTACAGTGATGAGAGCGTGTATGGGAGCAGCCAAAGGGAAATCTGATCCCACTACCCCCCCTCCCCCAACCACTACCAATCACCCTGAGACCTCCACCATTCATTCATTTAAATATTAAATCCAGCTCAGCAGCCTAGAGTTCCCAGAGTAAATATGTTGAATGCACTTTCACCATACATTACCCTCTCTCCTATCCATTTATGTCTTTATTAATCTGCAGTCTGAGTTGTATTTGCCTCTGCTTTTCTTTACAGTAGGTTAAAGTGGTCTCTGGCCAGTTATATTTCTAGTGTTACGATCATGCTTATTTGAAAACACTGAGAAATGGTAAAAAGTCTTTAGAATAGGCTGCGATTTTAGCTGGGGTTAAGGGAAGAAGGGCGGAAGTGTGGGAGTTTAAATCAGCTGTTCTGGACAATGAAGATAGTTTTTGGTTGTCTGCTTTTGTTGGTTTTCTGGAGGAAAATGTGTTTTGAGTGTAGGGCAGGAGATGAAAATATCTGAACCATTGAAGGCAGGTTTTTTTTGTGTGTTTCTGGCAGAGTAAAAAGATAACTGTTTTGCAGTTCTTGTCTGAAAAAAACACTTAAGTTTTTTTTAGTTAAAACTCACCAGGTAAGGTAGTCCTTGAATAACAGCATGTGTAATATCACGTATCAGAACTTAGCAAGGAGTAAAATAAAATTCAGACTAAACACTCATCCCCTGCTTTCAGTGGTAAGACTATTATGTTGACTGCTACTATGGTTATTGTTGTAATTGTTGTTCATTTTAGATGGCTTAATTTCTAAAGGTATTGTAAAGCTGAGTGCAATTTTCTCTTCTTTTTTTTTAAAGTTTGTCTCCTTTTTTTTTTTTTAAATGTAAGATTTGAACTCTATATACAGCTGCATTACTGGCGCCCTCTCTCCACTCATGACCATACATGATAAAATATGATAAAAAGCTAACCGGTTTCCTTGTCTTTATTTCATGTTTGTTTTTTTGTTTTTTTTATTACATTTATTACAGGCTTGCAAACAAAAAAACAGCAAAGTCATCTTTGGTATGGTTTGAAAGCAATCAAAAATGTCAACACCCCCTTTGATTACAGAAACCGACCAGTGTGTTTCTATCACATATAAAAATATTTATCTTAAAGGATGTTAAAATCTATTGAAAAACATCCTACATTTATGATAAAATATGGCCTCTGCTCCTGTTTATTTGCTTGGGCTGCCTTATCATATCAACCACCTTGACTGTCTAAATATGTGCGCAAGATGACTCAGATATCTTGTTTACTTTGAGTGATCTAATTTAAAACCTATTGTTTCTTTGATCAACTACCGGTAATATATATTATAAAAACTGTCGACAGAACAGTGCATCATATAACAGTCACATGAAATTAATGTACAGAAGAAAAATGTTACAAGCAGACATGCAAGGTATGTCGAAAAAAAAAATGGGGCATATCTGAAACTTTGATCATTGTTAATTCAGCTGAAACATTGTTTATTAGATTTAAAAACAGGACTGTCTGCTTTTGGACTTTCAGAAATGTTATGAGCACATTTGTTTTGTAACCAGTAAAAGAAGATTTAATTTATGAAATAAAAAAAGGCAACACTGTCCACACGTCCATAGACATATGAATAAATGTGTTTCTGGAAATGTGTGCTTATTTAGACTGAGCATTTTTTTTTTTTTCGAATAATAAAAAACTTCAAATACTCAGTTTCCCACAATGCAGTTCGGGTAAAGAAGAAAAACAAGTCATCGTTGGCACCGGAAGCGCAAACTCATCACCCGGGCTGAAAACCTCTCTGTTTATATTTTGTGATGAACTCCACAGAGTCAAGTCGCCTCATTTAAAAAAAAAACACAAGACGATAAAATTCTTCCTGAGTGACACAAACAGCAACAAAAGTAAGATATTTGAGTGTGTTAGGGTTGAAAGTACTGCCGTAAAGCAAACCGAGAAAAATATGTCATAAAGTCGTTTACGATAGTGCTAAGTAGCTAGCTATCCAGCTAATGTTTTGTCGCCGGTATCTTGTAAGAATATGTGTGTTGTGGCTAATTTACACCATATTTTGAATACGTTTTCATTCTTAAGTTATACTTTGCTGTTTGATGTGTCATAATAAAAAACATGTTAGTTACTATCAGCTGAAAATAGCGATGCTAACGTAGCTGTTAGCCGCTGTGTAGCAGCTAGGCCTGTGGGTTTTTTCATTAGGATCACTGAGGAAGGTAAAGTTTTTAGGATGTTTTCTTTTTAACATGTGTTGAAAATGATAATCCACACAGCTGGCCCCTCCACTGCCCGTCACCATGCCCGCTCTGCTGGAGAGACCCAAGCTGTCCAACGCGATGGCACGAGCCCTCCACAAACACATCATGAGAGAGCGCGAGCGTAAGAGACAAGGTGAGCCCTCCATTCATCATCATGTGTACCGAAAAGCTGCTACGGCTAAAGAAGAGGTAGAAAGTTCATCAGTGAGGCCCTGTCAGGAGTTAGACACCACCATGGTCGATGTCCCTTTAATATACAGAGTCTCTTTTCAGCTTCGTTTATTTTATGTTGTCTGACGTGTCTCTCTATCTCGTCTTTATGCAGTGTTGCAGGAAACTCCGCGTTTCCATATTCATTCATTTTCAGGATGTAATGACAACAAAAAGTCAGTGAGAGCAGTGAGCAAAAGTTTCCTCTAACAGAGAATCTTACATTTCTAAACCATTATCAGCGTAACTTATTTCATGATGTAAAGAAGGTTTACTTATCGTTAACGTGATCATTGAACCCACACGAAACGAAGTACAAAAACATTAAAAACTACGAATTCAACATTACATTTCTATTTGTGGAAAATAGGGTTAGTTACAAAAATGAAAATCAGAAGTTTCCCTTTTAAAAGCGGTGCTCAGAATGACTTGACTAGCAACATTTTGTTTCGTATGAGCGTCTGCTTTGTATATTAGTGTTGTTTTGTTGTCTGTTTACTAAATGAGGAATTCAGTCCGTTTTCTTTTCTTCTTTTTTTAATGTAACATGACAATGTTTTTTTCAGAGGAGGAAGAGGTGGACAAAATGATGGAGCAGAAGATGAAGGAGGAAGAAGAGAGGAAGAGGACTAAAGAAATAGAGGAGAGGATGTCTTTGGAAGAAACTAAAGAACAGGTAGAAAAAACATGAGAAAACACAACTCGGCTCCACGTGGCTCGTTCAGTATTACCGTGACCTACGACCAAACCTACACAGCAATTCATAAGCAAGTTATTTTTCTGACTCTCTAATTTGAACTGAAGGTGATGAAGATGGGAGAAAAGCTTCAGGGACTCCAAGAAGAGAAGCACCAGCTTTTCTTACAGCTCAAGAAAGTTCTTCATGAGGAGGAGAAGAGGCGCAGGAAGGAGCAGAGGTAGTAAGGACAACAACGGCTTTTTCTTTCTTTTTGGGTACTTTAAAGATCCACAGATTTTGTTGAAGAAGAAAAAAAGTATTTTTGGTTGTTAGGAACATTTCCTGCCTCATATTTTACAGCGACATCACCACATTGACTTCGGCCAGCTACCAATCCAGCCTGCCCATGCACTCAGGGCAGCACCTCCTCAGCATTCAAGGTACGGCTGATCTTCAAGATCCAAGACTTTTATTTGTCATGTGCTCATACAGATGTGCAGTGAAATGTAAGGACTGTTCCGCAGGCCATGCAATAAACATAATAACAATAAACACTCAGTTTAGCAATAATAGAATAGAATATAAACTAAAAAATAAAAGGAGTTATTTGAATGTACAAAAATAATAAATACAGAATAGGATACTGTAAACGGTGTAAAAGTGACCAGGGTCCAGTAAAGTGTAGTCTGAACTATGTGTCCTCTCGCCTCTTCAGCTTTATTTTGATAATTCTCCTTTTGGAGTTATTATTGTACGGCAGCTGATGTTTTCTTTTCTTCTTTCAGGCAGTTCGGTCAGTCACAGTCGACCTGGTGCGCTCCTCGGCGAACGCAGCAAACAGCTGTTCCCTGCGTCTGTAATCCCCGTGAGTAAAGACGTGTCCGTTTGTAAAACGTGCCTTTCCCTCATGACGTGTTAGTGTTTGGTCCCGTCTTCTCAGTCTTAACACCTTTTTTTTTTCTTTTTTGTACATGAACTCTGTGAAATCCCAGCTAACTGGTCCTCCGTCTCTCTCTTCAGGCTCGTCACTATCAGACGCCAGGGTTCGGCTCGGGCTCAGCAGAGCACGGACAGTTCAGCGGGAGCCAGGGGGTCCATGAGTCTTACGGGGTGGCTCAGGCCCAGCACCCCTCTACTTACGCCCCTGGACCATCTGTACCTGTGAGCTTCGCAAGCAGCTCTCAAATCAGAGGTGATGGAGGGGGGAAAAAAAGAGGCACAACATGCCTTCATTTATGTCTTCACTGAAATCACTGAAGTTGTTTAGGGGAAGAAAAAAAACAATTATTTATTCTTTTAGTGGCATAAACTGAAAAATGAAACCATAGAATGGGATTTAGTGTTTGGAAGAAAACTAATGAAGCTTTTGTTTTCCTCCAGGTGCGTCTGCGTTTCAGGCCATGCAGTACCTCCCCCACCAGCAGACCGGATACCCCGTCCACACTCATTTTACCTCCCAGCCGGGTCAGCTACTTTTTTTTCTTCTTTTTTTTAAGACTCTTGATTGCATTCAGCACGGCCAGAATCAGCTATTGTTTGCTTTGGAATAAATGATGACTGTCTCTCATGCAGGATACATCCCGGGAGCAGGAATCCCGCTCCAGAAGCAGCTGGAACACGCCAACCAGCAGTCGGGCTTCACAGACGCAGTAAGAACATTCGAGACGTGGATTCTTACCACGACAGAAATAATTAACAATCGAAATGTTTCATCTGGAAAATAAAGAATGTTTTAATCTTTAAACGTACTCATCGTTTTGTTTCACTCAACTGCTGAGTTATTTAATCTGATCAAATATGATGACAGTAATAAAAAAATGCCCCTGTCCCTCACTGTGCTTAAAGACGTCACGTATTGTCTTGTCGATGTTCTGACAGGGAGCTTTAAGGCCGATGCATCCACCAACCATGCATCCTTCTGCTCCAGGTCTTCTTCCCACGCCATCGATGACTGTCCAGATTCCCACTGCGAAGGTGAAGCCCCTGAAGCACGCACACACCAACACACTGCTCGGAGAGCTGGTTTGATGCCAGAGTCGGGTGCAGTGGTTGAAGGTTTTATGGTTCTTTTGGTTGCCGTAGTAACTAAGGGGATAGAGGTTATGGTTACGGCAGAATGGGGGGGAGGGGGGGGAGTTCTTTAATTTTTCCTTCAGCTCAGGGTAATTTTATTTGAACACCTACTCTCGTCATCAAATGTGTCATGATGTCATCGGAAGTGGTTTTATCCCTCTAATTGACCGTTGTCATTTCATCACCAGTCCCCGTTCCAGAGCTCTCCTCAGGGTGCTCCCCGTCACGGCTTCCTCCCTCACAGCCAGAGCGGACAGAGGTTCTATCATCACGGCAAGTGAACCACGACCCAACGCTACCTTCGTCGTCGCCGAGACGTCACCACTCAACTCGAGAACCTTTGGAGCGAGTCATGAATCGACTTCTTTGTAAAATTGTCGATTTGTCCCCTTCTGTACATTTCCTTTGGACTTCTTTAACAAAAAGCTGCAGTCCTTACTTTTATGTGTTTTTGATTTTTACCCAAATGTCATATTGTAAAACAGATTCTTTGACCTCCACTGTAAAGCCCTTGTGGCGCAGTATGTACATAGACACTGGCTGAAATGTCAGCAGGCTGTATAAAGCAGGACTGCAGCGCTCAGTGTTAGGATACTAACATGCTTCATAAAGTCATGAGCACATGTGGTTCGACGTGGAATCACATGGATCAAATTGACATCACAGCACTGAATATGAAACTCACTGGCTTCGTGGCAGACAGTGATTCATTGTGTCTTGAGTTCTGCTTGATCACAATGGAGCCATTATTCTTGTTTTGCTGCTTTTCCTCTTTTAAACATTTCTACGTCTCTGCTGTTTAAATCTTTCAAGTTGCTTAATAAACAAAAACCAAAATGCCACGTTTAACAGTTTGTGTCAACCTTTTATTTGTTTGGAGACAAACACATTTCATCATCCCCCCCCCCCTCGAATTGTTGCTCAAGTTTATCGTTTACCAAATCCTATGTCTGGCGTTTCTCCAAACACCTCTACGATAAGTAGACGCCAACTGATGGCCTCCAAGGATGAAAGTGTTCTTCGTGACTGTTGGCATCCTTTAATCACTTCAACCTCCTCAAGACAAAAAAGGGCTCGGTGTGCCATGTTTGTAACCTTCGTTTAATAGACACGTTTCAGGTGATTAAATCAACAGCAGGGGGAGGGGCTTGTTCGGGTGAGCAGAATAACAGTGCCACGCAGGAAACGTCGTGTACGGCACAGGCGCTGAACAAGCCTTAACGGAACAATGCAGATGTAGAGTTGAAGCCCTTCATAAAACAGGGTGGGACGTGTATCAAAAATAAGAGTAACACCACCGTTCTTTCTCCTGACGCTACTGAATATTTGAACTGGAGACCTTCCTCCTTGACCTTTTATTAAACCTTCAAGGGTTTTTTATTCTGAGTGTGCACATAGAGGATGTTTGTTTGGCATTTCCAATTATTTATTAAAGTTCTAAATGAGCCCACAGAGAGGCCAAAAAAAAACAAAGTGAGAGAGAGAGAGAGTTTGAAAAACCGAGACGAAAAGAGAGAAGAAGAAGAAGAGGGAGAAAAGCATTGACCAGGCAGTATCCCCTCCTTTTCCCCCAGGTCCAGTGCATCTCGTTTACCCCTGAAACACAGTTATAAAGAAAGAAGAAGGAAAAAAAGAAAGAAAAGTGAGAAAAGGAAGATGCTGAAGGAAAAAAAAAAAAAAAAGCAAGAGGAATCCATTTTAATGTAGCAGACAGTGTTTAAAAAAGCACAACCAACAGTTTCAAGCTAAAGCCCGCCGTGAAGAGAGAGCGTCAAAATGAGTCGAGCCGACGTCACAACAAAGCTGGAAGTGCTTTTCTGAGGAAATACAGGAAGCCGAAGGCGTGAAATAAAGTGCTAGCAACAAAAATAAGATTGTAAAAAAAACAAAATAAACAACATGACCCTTACTCTTTGTTCATATTTGATATTGCTACTGTCGACACACGCTCGTGATAGTGCAACATGACAGAGAAAGCACAAAGAAAAGGGGGAGGCAAATCCAGAGTGACAGCCTTACTTTGAATGTACGCTCATTTCTCTGTTTCACATATACAGTATATATATATACAGTGTGTGTATATGCATATATATATATATTTATATATATATACACACACACAAAACGTTCTGACAACATTTCCAGTGTCATCGACTATAAATAAAGTTGTTTTTTTCCTATTACACCAACATTAGAGTCCAAACAGTGACTGGAGTTGCCTTCTCCTTGGTCCACTGATGAACAATAAACTCTACACACACATAATATCACACAGATTTGTTTTAGTATGGCACACACACACACACACACACTGGTCTTCAGTCGGTGCTCGGGCTGGATGGGAAGCAGCTGCGTGTCCGTACAGCTGCAGCTCTGTATTTACCTGCGGTGGCTTATTTAGCCAGGGCTTTGATGCCGATGGCAGCTTCTTCATCCATGGCGTTTAGAACGGTGATCTGCGGGAGCACACAGGAGTTCGGGGAGGTTAGCGTATGGCTGCTGCAGCGTCGTCGAACATCAGCTGTGATCTTTTAACCAAGAGGTTTTCAAACTAGCGATAATTTGACCCAAAGAACCATTTTAAGACATTTCAGTGGGGCAATTATCCGTGCACATCGCTGACATTAAACTCCTAAAGTGAGGATGAAAGGCTTAGTGATTCACTGCCCTGACCACAAAATGCATCTTAACCTAACTCAAAGATCAGATAGTGCAGAGGTGTCTCTAAAGAGAAGGACATTTAAATGTCTCAATCCGAGGTGAACGCTCTTATTTCCCCCACACTAAACACAAAACCTTTTATTTCAGAGCCGACGCTACTCGCAGAGGTGGAAGAGCAGAAAACAAGTTCAGCTCCAAAGTGCGAACAGCTGAGGTGTTTTCTTCACAGCTCCGAAAAGGGGAATGGGAGAAGTCCAATTTTACACGCCGCCAAAAAGAAAGCCTGAGCTGCTTTATTGACTTCAAAAAGAGCTACAAAATGAGGACTTGTTGCCTTCGCTGTTTGAAATCTTCATTATTTACGGTACGGTGGTAAAAAGAACAAGCAACACACAGATGACACTATTAATCTGAAACGTAATCTGCATTTAAATCCAAAAGAAACATATTAAATTAGTGGTAATAACCATTCCATATCTGCTGTGCTAATGTGGTCATCCATAGAGCTCAATGATCAGACAGTGGCGACGTCTGCAGTTTAATCAGATAACAACATGAGGAAGGATGGAACGAGCTCTGCACAGCCCTCGCTCCAGCCTCGTTCTAAACGCAGTGCAATAGATCCGAACACTGACCATGATCTCCTCTCCGGCTTCGTGCTTGCTCTCTATCTCTTTGCCGAGGTCTCCCTCTGGGATCTTCAGGTCCTCTCTCACCTCGCCACTGTCCTGGAGCAGGGACAGGTAGCCTTCTTGGATCCCGATCAGCTGAGAGACAAGAAAAAAAAAAGAAAAAAAAAGCAGGCAGACACAGGATTAAAGGTCATGCAGGTGTGGGTTTGTTTTCTACTCGTAGTGGGATTAGCTTTGTAAACCTGACGCTGTAACCCTACACTTTTTACTGACTCGTTCGCCCAGGTGAGTGAAAAGACAGCATGTAAAAACTGCTCGCTCGAAGTGAACTTTGGAGTAACACAACAGATTTTAGGCTTTCGACAAATACAGTTTAATCAAAAGGACGACGCAGCAGGCAATCATCTAAAGGCTCAGAGACCGTTAAACCTCACTGTTGTTGAAGTGTACGCCTTCTGAAGGCGTGTCTCTGTTCATAAGCTTGTTCAGGGTCAGTGGTGCTTTATAACATAATATTACAACAATCACTTCTCCAAGACTAAAAGGAGACCGCCCAAGCGTTCAGCTGCATTTACTTTGATAAGGTGTAGGTCATTTGCATAATACTTGAGATGCAGGCATGGTCTTCTTTGTGTTTGTTTATGTGGACCGATCAGTACGACACAGACCTTTGTCATTCCTTTGAATAACAAGCGACTGTCACAGCACTGTGGACCTCTGTCCTCGAGCTGTCTCACCTGATAGTCCATTCTCTTAATGTTGGGGACGTCCATGTTGTGGGTGGAGGGACAGATATCTTCATATTTCTTCCCAGAGAAGATATCAATGCCGACCATGTGGACCTGCACGAGACGAACACAAAGAGTCAGCGTTCTCACTCAAACGTGTCCAAAAAAAATACAAATAAAATAAAATAAATCAGCTGAACTATATAGTGTTTTTAATTAATGTGTCACTAGCTAACACCTGACTCAGCACTGAAGAGGTCGTCGGTCCTGACACTATGTGCCAGGGGTGTCAAGCTTCAACAGAAGTTATGAAACATATCATTTTATATCATTTTTTTGTATGGAAACTGAAACCCACCGAGGACATGTTAGTGCTCTTTCACCGTCTGAAGGTTCTGTTAATGTGCATAAATATTAATGATGGTGACCCTGTGCTTAATGCAGAGATAAACGGATAGATACTCTCCCTCTATCTGTACGCTCCCTTGTCAGTTCACTCTGTGAGAAACTGTTGTTTTGAACATCAGAGAAAAAATGACCTTGACCTTTATATGTTTTAAGTAGTTTTCTTGCTCATAATTTGACATCACTTTGGAGGATTTTCTGACCTTAGCGTGGCCGTGCTTGCCAGTCTTGGAGGTGGACATCTCAACGATCTTGCAGGGTCGGTTTTTCAGGACTACAAAGCCATTTTTACGCAGGGCAGAGCACTGCATGGGGTAGGTGGCGGATGCCCCAGCATCACCTGTCTGGAAGTCCAGGTCTGCATCTGCCATGCCTGCTGAAGAGCCAACGAAACCAGGACCAAGACATGAATATAAACTATGTTCATGATTGATCAAATTAACAAATGTGGATGTGATACCTTTCCTTTGGAATTATTGAAAAACAATTCTGTTCAATAGTCTTTGACTTTAACAACAGAAGCCAACTTTCTGAATCATTATTTGCAGTTTAAACACAAACATAAAGAATCAGATCCTCAGAGGCTGCACTGTGTGAAATGGGGTTAAATATCCAGAAAAAAAACAAAACAAAAAAAAAACCTTTCCTTGTTTGACTCCACATTCATTTACACCGAACGACAAACTACTTCAGGTAAATATTAATAAAACAGTCAAACACTATATCTTGTTAAACACATTTAAATTTGATTTCATCATGATCTTTTGAGTCAATTGACTGGTGTTACTTTCAGGTCAGACCAATGGTGTGTGATGTAGATTTGATAGTGGAATTTAAAAGTTGGAGAAGTGAAACAATTCTGTTTTATTTCCTGAACTAAATACACAAACTTTATTCAAAGGGGAAAAAAACGAGTCCCTGAAACGCTCGAGCGACAAAAAAAAGCTATCAGGAGAGATAACTTAACCTAACATTTTATCTTCAAACAGTTTTCCAGGGACCAAATTTTCCTCTGAGGACAGTTGGAGTATAACGTTATTTCTCCAACTTTCACTTTTCTCGACCAAAACTACATGGTGCACCTTTAAGGAGTCAGGCACCCAGTTGTGCCGAGTGAATATGGCGAGCAGAACAAGGTGGAAATGTGAGAGTTGGCTGGTGGCACCAATTAAAACACGGGGGTGCAAACCAGAAGACAGGGCTAAATAAAGAAGCAGAAACATGGCACCCGTTAGTGTAGACTTAGTGTAAAAGTAGACTTAACGGTACAGTAAATTCAATGTGATAAATGGAGGGAGAAATGCGCTGCAGCTCTTTTTATTCACGCTTACGGCGAACTTTGCGTCATTCGCTAAACTGAACTTTAAAGTTGGCTCGCGCTGCCAGCCACGAGCAGCGTCCAATAAAGTCTCGAGACACCGACCAGAAGTGAAGCGACTAACTCGCAATATTTAAAGGAATAAGCATGTACCTTCAGGTTATGATTAAATAAAGCGATTTAAATAGGCCTGACATCATTAATGGGGCTTTAGCTGACAATTAGGACGGCTGTTAAACCGGTGCCGCTAATCCGCCCTAATGACCCATAAATCAAATTTCAAGGCGGCGGTGTCCTGAGCCGTGATGTATTTAACTTACACGCTGTTATAAAAATGAGCAAAGAAGATGCAGAATGGGTAAGTCACACCCAGTGAGCACCGGATTTTTTACAGTGTTAAAAAAAGAAGCTGACCGAGGCCTGTACCACGTGAAAAAACGTGCCACGGCCCGCCGCTGTCGGTAACGTCAAATCACGGTCGGTTCCCCGCAACCGTGCACGCGGGCCGAGGCCCTTCTGATAAAGACAGCTAACGTCACGAGGCACATTGAAGGGCTTCAAGACACCTTAACCTATCGAGATATAATTGTAGACGTCACTAACAACGGTGCTAATTATCTTTATTCCCAGCTACATTTCATTCAATGATGGCCCTCTACAGTAATGACTAAGCTAATACTCGTGATGGCTGCGGCGTGCACCAGTGACCAGGGTCGGCTAAACATCAGCTTGTTGTGCATGAAGGGTTGGAACATTTCTGCAGTATTTATGTGATAGCAGTGGGGGGGAAAAAAGAAAAGTTATTCTGTCAAATGTTTCATGTTCTAATCAAACGGAGGAGTCGCCAACTTGATACAATGAATAAAACGCGAGCGCGTCATCAGGTGTGTTCCCTTTAAGTCAGAAGCTCCCTTTACGAGCTGAGCTTCCTCTCCTCTCACACACAGGCTGCTGTAATGACTTCATGGGCTCGTTTAAAGGGAATTTGTCATAATACAGCCCCAGACAGACATGTGCAAGGGATAACTTCTCTGCTCAGGCGCAAAAACGCCCCGTCTATTGGATGCTCAGATAATGAACTTACCCTAGTGATACTGGCTTTCCTCTCCTGTGTTATTTATCTGTCTGTGTCCCGGTAGTTCCCCCTCCTCTTTGCCTCCCTGTGTCCGTGCTGACGGGTCGTCTGGCCGGGGTTCGTATACTCGGTGGCTCGTTTGCTTTTTTTATTGGCTATTTCTTTATTCCTCTCTCATTCCTTTCGTTTCTGCTGACCTCTCGCCCCGTTTCTATTTTGTTATCCAGACTGCAGTGACCTCAGACAGAGGGACACAACCGCTAAAGTCAGCCGCTGGGCCGAGAAGAACCAGAGTCCAGAACCCCGCTATGAGAGTACCGTCCGTATCCTCCACCTTCTCTCTCTCTCTCCCTCATCCAGCTCCTCACCACTGACAGAACATGAAGAAAAGACAACAGACGACTTCCTGTACGAACTGTCACAATAAAACACCCTCTACTACGTTATACGTCCCACCTAATAACACACCTACAGAGTATAAAAATAAGACATAACAGAAGATACTGTCCCATGGTTTTTCCTTAAAGGATTATTAACTCCATTATATGATGTCTCCAGGTTCCTCGAAAGGCGCTATATAAATTGAATTAATTACTATGGTGTTACATTGTGTATCATAATATAAGTCCAATAAGGCCTAATCCAATTGCAAAAGATGTTTTCTATGAGTGCTGATATAAAATACTACAGCATCACTGTGACTTTGTAAAATATATATAACTCCAGGCAGGTGATCTTAATGCAGTTAAATAATAATACTGTAGATTGTTTGGCTTGTAAGTATTGTGCTGGTATACCGCACCCAGCAGATTCATATTTCACTGGTTACAAGAGAAAGTGATGAACGAGTTATAAGCAAATCTGCATTTTATAATGTGGCTGATGTGTGGTAAACCACTGTGAAATATAGATTGAATATAGTTAATTACAGCAATACAGTGTAAAATAACAATACTAGAATGTAGATATAAATGCATTTTAGAAACTGAAATGTCTTCCATGTAGATATGTCATTATGTTTCAAAGTGTAGTATAAAGTTTACTTCAATAAAAAGCATGCAAGAGTTGAATTACTTCCAAGAGCTGACGTCGTTGTCATGTGCTTTTACTTTGAAGGTTAAAACCGGTCTTCTCTTGACTAACTTCCCTGAAATTGATGTTGCTTTCATCCGACTGCCCATGAAACAAACCTCAGCAGTTTGACATATTATGCGCATGCTCAGATTTTCTTTCTAGTGCAGCATGGACCACACGGCTCTTCTGTATTAGTATTTAACTTCGCAGGGAGCTGTTGGAGCACATGCACTCCACAGGACTCACATTCAGTGCACTGAAATCAGAGTGTGTACAGGACTCACATTCAGTGCACTGAAATCAGAGTGTGTACAGGACTCACATTCAGTGCACTGAAATCAGAGTGTGTACAGGACTCACATTCAGTGCACTGAAATCAGAGTGTGTACAGGACTCACATTCAATGAACCAAAGTCCATCTTTTTATTTATATTTTCCATTTCATGTATTTCTTAATTCACTGTAGGCCTACAATGCTGCCATCCTGTCAATGTATTTAATTCGCTTTGCTACTTATAATTACACTTCTCATTAGAACCCTCTTTTCTGTCCACAGACCAGCAGCTTCTGTGAACACCAAATGGTTTCATTGAACTTGGCAGTTCGTAGTTATGCTGGGTTAAATTTAGTGCAGTGACACTCGACTCCATTGACCCATGTGCAGAGGGCTGTAGTTAAAGGCACAGATACAATAACTATGAGGGGATTTTTGGTTTTTACTCCCTTAATCCTGTGTCAAATGAAGCACCATTTAAATCCTGAACACCATAGTTATAGTGAGCTCCTCTAGCAAAACGACAAAAACTAAAAGTATCATGGCATTTTGAGCAGATCTCTTCAAGATCGAATGCAAAGAACTAACGATCAATATCGTCTACTCAACAATGTAACAGACAGTCTTGTTGAAGTAAAATGTTTTTTTTGTTTTTTTTTTGCCATAACTGGATAATGGCCCATTAAAAATTTAATAGATTGATGTGAATTTTCACTATCCCCTTACTGAGTTCACCTTATAGGCCTCACTATGCTCATCAACTCAACTAATGTTTGTCTCTAGTTGTCCCATGGCCGCAACCAAAACCTGTCAGCTGAATCCAGTAAACAAGTACAGGCCATGTCCTGAAAACAGTCGTCTAAAGAACTGATCATGATCAGGTCTATCTTGTGACATTTCAACTGGTAAAAATTGGACTAAAATTGACTAACATTGTTTAAAAACGATGACTGAATTTAATACAACTATATTTAACATTGCAACTGATGCAATTAAATCAATAGTTTAACTTCTGTTTATCATTCACAGGGGCAGAACTAGTATACCTTTACTTTAAATACCTGTAGGCCTACTGTAAGTTCATATTGCACATCACAACTGTGTTAGTTAATTTAAGATTTGAAGGGTTTCACTCATAGTACCGATAAAGACAAGACAGTTTAGGTTGGACTGGGAATTATATGGCAAAAGATGTGGGACTGCAGGATGTAAAAAATATGTAGTTGTATTGCACTGAAGATGACAGATTCATTTGAGAACATCGAGTAGGACTAGCCTTTGTCCAAGAGGGGGCAGTTATGTGACATCATGCATGCCAACCACCACGCATCTTCAAAGAAGAAGAAGAAGAAGAAAAGTATCGGAAAGAGCAAGAGGGAGGGGACTCCGTAGTAAAAGTGAAGTAATCCAACAGCGAGCATGACCGACACCGAGGTGCAGAGCGCTCCTCCATCGGCTCCCGTAGAAGACAAGCCACAGCCAGAAAGAAAAATCATAGGTGGGTAATATGGAACAAAAAAAGGTTTAGGTATAGGAAATAGCCTATACATGTTGGCGATGTGGGTGAGATTAAACTCTTGTTGCTAAAATAGTTCGAAATGCATTTTTGTCAGCTGTGTGACAAACTTTTTGCGAAAATATATTTTGTGTTTCAAATTTGACGCTCAAACATGGTCTCCTCTGAAACTACTTTTCAGGTGCTTTTACCAACACGTGTCCTGAGTTTACACATTTTTATAGAGTAATTATTATTTCCACTATCAAAGCAAATATTGGTTATATAACGTGTATTGTTGAGATAGTTAAAACGTATTATGTTTATGATAGTGTGAAAATAAAGTAGGTCAGTAAGATAACCGGAATGGTTTCTTTCAGGGTTGAGATTTACACTTTCAGCGTCCTACTTGAAAAAATAGTCTTGTCCATACTAAAAGATGCAATCCTTAGTGTTTCGAGTGTTTGTCTGTGTTTGTGTAATTAATTAACTTGGAATTAAGTTTTTATTTTGTCGTCGCGCGCTGCATTTGGGACGTGCGCGCGCTGGTCATCACAGGTGCTAATTAATTGGTTTGCAATCCAACGTGCCAATTAAACGCGTTTAAACGATTTTTCGGTCCTCTTTTGGTTTGTAAATACGTGTCTTGTATTTGTAACATTTTCATAAGTAAAATACGCGTTTCCTTAATTGTTGTTAAGCAGCCCCAGGCCCTCGTAGCACACTTCTGCCCTGGTTTCAAAGTCTTACTGTTAATGATTGACACACGGCTCACAATTCTTGGCCAACATTGATACGAGCAAGATAACAGTAACCTGTATTATGTTCCCTGACTGAGGATATGACAAGTCATGGTGTGTGAGATGTTTCTGGGACACACATTTAATCATGCGTTTCCGGTTTTTGTAGCCACATTGGTCCAGGGCACAGTGAAATGGTTCAATGTGAGAAATGGATATGGCTTCATAAACCGGTAATGTTTCATCAATCACAGTTTTAAATGAGTTTGATTCAATTTTACTCATTAAAATCCATATGAACCTACTTTGCTTAACTGTCTTTTTTTCCCTCTTAGAAATGATACCAAAGAAGATGTATTTGTTCATCAGGTAAGGAAAGGTGCATTTCTTGACTGTTTTATGATTTGATTGAACCTGTATATGATAATATTTATCCTCAGACTGCTATAAAGAAGAACAATCCTAGGAAATTCCTCCGCAGTGTGGGGGATGGGGAGGTCGTAGAGTTTGATGTGATTGAAGCAGCCAAGGTAGGACTTTGTTAATGCTTTTAAAGTGTGTCATTACCTAAACTGATTGACTGCGAGTTTTATATACATTTTATAGTTCTTGCCCCTTTTGGTGTCCCACAGGGCTCTGAAGCTGCCAACGTAACTGGTCCAGGCGGTGTTCCAGTCAAAGGCAGCCGCTATGCTCCTAACAAACGCCGTTTCCGCCGTCGATTCTTCCCACGCAGCCCTCCGCCTGATGACCAGAACAAACCGGCTGATGGCCAAGCCGCAAATGGCGAAGGTGAGGGATCGGGGGAGAATGGCGTACCAAGGCCCCAGCAGCGCCGACGGAGGCCTCGCAGACCACGACCCGAAGACGTAAGCTGAAGCAGAAGAACCGCTTATGGGAAAATCACAACTTGTGTGACTTAAAATTACAAGTCAAAGGGAGGTTTTCATTGGTAGAGCATTCATGTCTTCTATCATAATTCTGTTAAAGCTCAACAGGAGAACCACTTTTTTTTGTTAGGCAAGCTCGTTTTATAGTTTAGGTTTGGGACAGGTTATGAATTAAAGTATTTAAGGATTAAGAAGGTTGAGGTTTTGTCTCTTTCTCAGGGTGAAGCTGAAGAGCAAAACGAAGATGGAGAACAAACACAGCGACCTCAACAGCGTAGATTTTGGCGACCATACCGCAGGTAACCTACCAAATCAGAGATCATTGGCATTTTGATTTCTGTATTGGCTAAGATTGAGAGATTTTTTTTTTTTTTTTTTTAAATTGACAGGCCGTTCCGCCCTCGCCCACCTCCTGAACACGCTACAGATGGCCAGCAGGCTGCACCAGAAGACAGCCAGGAGCAAGACCAGGTGAAGCAGGAGGTCTCTGAGGCCCCCCAAACAAACGGAGAAATGGCAGAGGGCCAGAAACAACGTCGCCAGTCTAGACGCCGTAGGCAAAGGAACTCCGAGTCCTCTACCTCCAAAGTGAGTATGTATATGGTTGATGAACTGACGGATGAGCTTCTTGGATGTTTTCTAAATGCACAAAAATCTGCAGTGAATTAATAAAAAAAAAAAAAGGTTAAAAGCCTGTTTATTGTGTTTGACTACATACGGTTTACAAAGGAGCTGTCCAGGTCCTTAAGTCACATGACGCCTGCATACGAAATCACAAGTTACTATGTCGGGAATACACCATTTTAAACTTGTGAGCATAATCACACCCATATAATGCACTCTTTGTATTCTACAATGCATTGTGAAAAGAAATGCACAGATTATGGTCACTAGCAAAGCCCCATCTACCATCATGCATTGCAATGAACAGCTTTGGTGAGCTGGGAGTGGTGTGACTGATCTCAAACTGTTTGACAGACAAGAGGAGCTTGACCAGTATGAGAACAATAAAAAAAAAAGTTGGAATTTGTACCAACATCTTTCTGCAGAATGAATAAGTTTATACCAAGATAGGTTATGAGTCATGATTTACAGACAAATCTACAAGCAGGTGTTGGACTATGAGATTGATATGAGGCCCTTTCGAGCTCATTGTCAGGGCTTTGACTGTTTTTTTAGTCACGCCTGATGTTAATTAGTGGTTTTAAGAACTCTCCTGAAAGTTCTCCTTCTTTTAACTACGATATATCTAATTCTTCTTGCACTCACATATTGCAGAATGATACAGAGAAGTCTGCATCAGACCCTGGTACGCCCCCTCAGACCTCAAAACCAGCCGACCTTAAATCCACAACAAAATCGCCAAAGGTGTCTCCAAAAACCTCTCCCAAAACGCCCAAAACAACAGAGGTAAGCTTCCTCACCTGCTGCATGTGTTGATGTTCATTTCCCTGAATTTGTTTGATGTAGATTTCAACAAAAAAAATTGACACTTCTCCCTACGCTCAGCAGGGCGCTGCATCGACAGTCCCAGCATCAACAGAGTGACGCCAGCAAGAGGACAGTCACGTGACCCTTGGCAAGAGGTGGGGACCCCACACTACAGTGGTCAGGCAGGGTGGGAGATGTTAGGATGTAAGGTTGCACTATCTCTCACAGGGAGCAGGATGACAGACATGCGCAGCTCTGTCATAATGCTCCTTATAAGGTGTATTAAGGTGGAATGACAGCATATAAGGGACAGCAGGAGTTTTATGCAGAGCAACGATTTTTAATTGAATCTTTATTGAACTTTTAGGAGTCTTTTTGTGTTTTCTTTAACGTCTTCTCCCTGCGTCACATTTTGTGTTTTCTCTATTTGTTGTCTTTGTCTTCGTAGGTCCTAGGGTTGGAGGACTGGACTATTTCAGAACACATGCACTGCTCTCCCCTCCCCATCCTCCAACCCACCCTGTCTCCCTGTCATCCCCTCTCCGTCCCCTCCCCTCTCATTTTTGTTTTGTCTTATCTGTCTAGACACTGACATTTGGAGAGGGTTGAGGTAGGGAGGACGGGGACAGCATGCAAGTGGTAGGAGGGTACATATTTAGAAATTTAAAAGTACATCTTTAAAAAAAGAGAAATGGGAAAGAAATGACATCTGCTTGGTAGCCCAGTTATTCCAACCCCCCTTTTAAATCTATTTTGCTTTAGTTGCCTAATTACGGGACACAGAGTAGTTAAAAGAGGAACCAGCCTTGTTTTTTATTTAACTTTTTTTAATTTGGTTGAAGAGGGGAAAACCAAGCAGGTGTGAAGTTGGTGGTGCATTATGGGAGTCAGTTTAGTTCCTTTACCACCTTAAGTCTACTACTCCCTTCATGTCCTCAGTTGAGGATAGATAAATAAAGAAGTGTTATATTTTTGTTGTACTTTTATGCGTGTGCTTTTCTTTGGAGGGGATTATGTGCAATGTCAGGACTTAAATGCTGAATAATAAATCATGTGTGCAAATCTCAGGAGTCTGTGCTTATTTCGTGACTTGTTATAGCTGCAGTGTATTTTCTTTTTAACATTGTTTGCATGGCACACAGTTTAGAGTATGAATGTGAAATTAAAGAAGGCCTTCGCTGGTGTTTTACATCTTATTATTTACAGTACTTAAATGATTTTAGTCACATGACCACACCATCAGTAATCACTCTATGCAAATGACGGGTCCTTTCTGACCGCAATATAAATCCTCAGAGGGTGCTGAAACTACACCAATAAAGAGCAGACCACAAGCAATACAAATGGCAAGAAATCACACAACCCCAATGCTTGACCTTAAGAGATAAAATCAACATGTTCTATTCTACAGTCCGCCCTTTTGTTTGCACCTCTTTCACTTGTTTCAACATTTTGTTTTCCGAAACAAAACACAAACTGGAGTGCATACAGAATTGATACTTTTAAACCTCATGCCCTCAATGTCAACAACTGAAAAAAAAATGCATGTACACACAGTACTAACAAATGTTTCTTTGAATGTAGTGTTTCTGCACGATGTGCAGTGAGTGTCATGATCAGAAAAATATTCAGTGAGTGACGGCACTTTGCATGGGGTTAAGCTGGGAACACAACAGGATGGAAGAGCCAGTTTGGTCTGAAGGTGTTTTTTTGTTTTAAACGTTAAAGGAACATCAACAGTTGTCATTGGGACTGATTAATGTCCTGTTGTCTGCACAGATTCAGCACTGGAGTTTCAGTATTGAAACTTTGTGATACTAAGATTTGAAACAAGTTTTCTCTCCAATGTTTTGCTGAAGGACAAGAAAAGTTGCTTTTTTTAAATTAAACTTTAGGATAATAGTGAGATATTACACGTTTCCACAAAAACGATGTAAAGTTTATACCCAGATGAGTTACAGTTTATTGGAAAGGCTTGAAAACCAATTCCACAATTCATAACTACTTAAATATGGGTCTTCCATAGCTTTCCAAAATCCTGTATTTAAAATATTTAGCCTCCAGTTTAATGTTGAATTCAGCTGGGTTTCCACATCCACAATGCTCCCAGCTTAGGTACAAAAAGGCAAGAATACTTAACATAATGCCGGCATATAATATAAAGTATATCCTTGTGTTTTTTTCACTCTAGTTAAAGTGCAGGAATTCCAAAGTCTCTCCACCTCAATCAATTGCAACTGAATGCATCACCATGGAATATAATCTTACCATATTGGCAGTCAATGCCCCCAACAGTCCAGACCTTTTCTTTCTCATGTGCATCTTATTCCTTCAAACAATAGTCCTCAATGAATCCACTCAAGTATTTGGCCTTTTTCAAAGCTCAAATCGTTACAGTTAACCTCACATTGCAGTGGTGCCAGCAACAGGCAATTCCAAAAAATCTTTAACACTGCTTAGGCACCACAATATATGAATACAATACTTGACCTCAATATACATATCTGAAAATATAAGTTTGGAGTCGGTTAAACCCAAGCTGTTCGATGTCCCGTTCTTCAGTTGATGCTTTCATCTCCCAAATAGTCCAACTCGGTGCTAGGCTTGTCCAGGTCCAGGTCCAAATCCAGGTCCATGTCCATCATTCCTCTCGCTGAGTGATGCTGGAAATTAGCTGCGATCTGGTCGAAGGTCTTGCCCCGCGTCTCTGGCACTCGGAAGAATGTGAAGACGAGGAAGAAGAGGAGGAGTGCAGCAAAGATCAGGAAGACATATGGTCCCAGAAGGTCCTAGAAAAGACGTAATCAGAGAAGATCAGATGTTTGAGGCAGAAAAAGACATTCCTGAGACATATGCAATATCCATTTGAGGTCAAATATACTTACAGCAACATATTGGAAACACATGCCAATGATGAAGTTGGCCGTCCAGTTGGAAAAGCCGGCCACAGCCATGGCAGCCGGCCTTGGACCCTGAGAGAACAGCTCGGCGACAAAGAACCAGGGAATGGGACCTGGTCCAATCTCAAAGAAAGCCACAAAGCCAAATATGGACAGCATACTAATGTAGCTCATCCAAGGAACACTTTCCTATGAGGTGGGAGAGATGTTAGAGTTAAGAGTCGCGTACACAAAGTGTCCGTATCAGAGGAGACTCAAAATCTCTGGAGACCTCACCAGCAAAGCAAGAGCCATGGTCATTATGATGGCACAGACGCACATCCCAGCAAGTCCAAGCATGTGTAGCGTCCGCCGACCCATCCTCTCGATCAGGAAAAGCTGTTATTATAATGTAGAGAATAAAAAATAAGAAAATGAAGAAACTGAGAGGTAGTTTGATTTTATTCCCATGCACCTTGAGTAGTCTATGTGAGGATGAAGAAAAGACTTCCAGTTGAATGTCACTAAACTTCTGTTACACTTTAATATCTCAATTATATTGGAACCAATTTTAAGTTTGTTTTTTTGGCTACTTTCCAACACCATCTTTGTAGTCAACGCTTTTGTTTGTACCTTCTGTGGCGCATTCACTGTAATCCCCTTATTTAAAATGTGATGCCATAAGGGAATGTTGTTTTAATTGCACATGGTTCCTAACAAATAAAGGTAAAGGTTTAAAGTTGAAAGAAAAGAGGTCCAACCCGACTTGTTATCTAATCTGCTCTTTGATAACAATGTTAAACAGTAATAAATGCAGCCTTTGCAACATTACAGGACTGACATCTTAACTGATCTCAATTTAGAGATTAAACTTTTTTTAACAGGGAGGAGGAGCAAATGAAAGGCCAAGATAAAGACATGTAGGACTGACCGAGACCACAGTGAAGGCACAGTTGACCACGCCCGCTCCTATGGTGGCATACACTGGACTCTGGACTCCGGCCTTACTGAAGATACTAGTAGAATAGTAGAAAATCTGTCCAGAGGGGTAAACAGATCAATATTATACTGCTGTGATTCAGTTTATCTTTAAAGAGCTTCCAGTTTTCTCTTTCAGGTTTAAATGGAGCCCCCTGACTTACAGCATTGATTCCAGAGAGCTGCTGTGAGAGCTGCAGCAGGATGGAGATGATGATGGGCTGTCTGTAGAGAGGAGAGCGGAAGAGCTCCAGGATGGACACCTTCCTCTCCATGTCCATCTTTCTCTTCTCCTCCTTCATCTCTGCCAGCATGTCACCCACCTCCTGTTTGCCTGTTAACCTCCTCAGACCTGCCAAAGGAAGAAGTGAGAGGTCAGTGTGTCATAGAAAAGTTCCTGTGACTATGTTGTAAGGACAGATGATTGAAGTCTTTATAAGATCCTCATGCACCTTAGAAAAACTTTGTTCCCGTCACTATTAGGATGGCTTAATATTCCTTAGCTACACTTTCAGACTAAAGCTGAAATGTAGTGAGGGAACGTTATCAAGCCAATCTGGTAATTAAATTCCTTACCAATAAATTTCTTCTTAAAGGTGTTTTTAACGCATGTATTTCTCATGTAGGAAAATCCATCAGAGCTGCTGAAAGGCGGGGTGCCTGGGACCTCGTGAGGGGTCACACTGGGGCTTCTTTAGGATTCTGAATCCAATTATGAATGTTTGTTTTACAAAAAAAAACAAAAAAAAACTCCTATGTGTAAAAATGGTCACACCCACTTTTACATGTACATTTAAAAGCTATATATGTAATGTAGCTTTATATGTTGATCCAACATGAGTTCAAAAATTCTGCACCACGTTGTCAAATGTCTGAGGGGTCCAGGCCTTCACCAGACTCTAATGTTCCTAAAGGGGTGATTAGGACCCCATGGGGGCTCGTGAGACATGGAGAGGGGTTAAAATATAGTGCCAATAAAATGCTTTGGACAAGTCTCTTACAGTATACCGCTCCTCTAATGACTGATGATTATATTGACATACATATAATATCAGGGTTTAAGTTTCAACGTTGTAAAAATTAACCAAAAAAGGGTGAGAAATTAGGTTTTTGTTATTCATGGCAAAAAGCTTATTCAAAAGATTAAATCCAGTCCGCAGCAATTCAGCCACCCTCACCTCGTTTGGCATGGTGCTCTTGGCTGCGGACGATGTAGAGAAAACGCGGGCTCTCAGGGCAAAACGGCAGAAGAGCCATCTGAAGGACAGTTGGTAAGACTGTTAAACCCATCAGGACAGGCCACAAGTCCTCACTGCCCAGTAACACCTCCAGACCCAGAACCTGCACCAGGAGACAGACCCAGTGTGAGTACACAAGATTTTACTTCAAATCAAAAAAACATTCAGAAAAAGCTTTCAAAACTATGACGACAAAACACCCATCTTTGTTGATATTGCAGAATATGGAGACGAAGGAAAGAGGACTAATGTACGAAAAGTGGAATTCAGCTACACAGACAATAATGAAGAGGAGAAGGTGCTTTTGAGAGGTGAAGGATAACTTTTATAATATGCATTTATATTGTGAAATTCTACATTTAAAAACGCCTATGATTCCTACTATAGTAATGTGGTTTCAAACCTGTGCTATGAGAATACCAGTGACTATAGCCAGTTGGTGTAACGTGCCGAGGGCCCCTCGCAGACTTGTAGGAGAAATCTCACCCACGTACATCGGTGTCAAACCTGATGCCAAGCCTGAAAATAGGAAAAATAGGAGAGGAGACGTAAACATCAAGCACTTGTTATACAGAAGAAACGAAGAACAAAGAATAATAATAAACAAAGAATAATAATAAACAAAGAATACTCTGAATTTGAATTTCTTGTGATTTTAAAATAAAGTAGAGAAAGTAAAAAAGTGGATTGCTCACCACAGTAGGCCCCAATAATAAAGCGTCCGAGGATCATCATTTCAAAGGAGCTACACAACTTGGACATCCCCATTAGACTCCCGCCCATGAAGGCAAACACATTGTTTACAAGCATGGCTTTCCTCCTGGGAAAAATACACAATCAAGACACTTTATAAGTTTCTCAGTTTCGCTTTAAATCCGAGATAAGATTATAATATAAAATTATATAAAATATAATATTAGACTATTTGATTCCAGACAGTTGAGACCAGCAATTTAACTCAACTTTCAGCACCTATATTGGTCAACATACAAATTACTATTGCTTCTGTAAATGACTGGAATGTTATTATAAACAATATTACAATATTAAAGGATTCAGACATTCTGTAGTGGTTTTTTTGGAAGGCGTCATGTGACCCTGTCTTGGTGGTGAGTGACCCCCACTTAGGGAGCCTCTGATTTAGTTCACACAGTAACATCATACATACAGAGCATGGATCACAATGTTATTGTACAAATATTGAGGGTGACGATATCTGACAGTTAATTTTTATTTCCAACAATTCCCCTCATAGATTTAAGTGAAGTTAAATTGAAACTGTTGCCTGGATGTTTACTACTGAGAAAACCCACGAAAACATTGACCTCTAGAGGGCAGTGTCAGTTGCTTCAGTTCTTACTTTATCCATGAAATTATTATTGGACAATTACCCTTCAGTGTTTCCCCTGAGAAACACATTGACTACAGCATAGATGGGGTGGTAAGGCTACCTGTATTTTTAAACTCAACAATCAGCATCAATAAAGTACATATCCTCTTATCACATGCTTTTAGACTTAAAATATTATATAATATTAAAATATAGTTTGTAATGACCGTTTGAACCTGTTAATTATCACACAGCAAAAATTTTCTTCATTTTACTTTTTTCAGAGTACGTCAACTCGTCATAAAAACACCCAGTTTATTTTTCATTGAAAAGTTTGACAACCAGATATACAATGTTTTCTACAGTCATATAAAGGGCATTCTTAGATGATGTGCCTTAGGGTACGTGTGATTTAAATAAAAATCAATCTGGTGCATATATTAAACAATGATTTAAGCAAGAATAGATCATATTTATCTTCTGTATTATTCTTTAGACCTTTTTTATTCTTTTTCTTTATAAAAATAGACTGCTGAGAGTGTCTTTTATTTTCTCTGTAACCCACCAAACTATAAGATCTACTGTTTAAAATGAACCCTGTCTGCACACTAGAGACACGGCTTACATCTGAATCATGTTGACCCCAGAGGTCACGGCACTGCAGCTCCAATCAGACATACCGCTGTCCGCTGATTTTATGAAAGGACCTTGTCCTGAGTGCACCTGAGCTGAACACTACACCCATACCCTCCTGAGCCAGCACTGCCAGCTTCTTAAATCCTCAACAGTCAATGGGAGCTGTGGGCTGCCAGTTTGCAGTCCACTTCACATCTCAGCTAAGGTTGCAGAGGATTACTAGGTCCATAAGTAACTTCCTTGGTAAGGTTTCCATTGAATGATGAGCCGTTTTTGGAGATCTGGGATCCATGTAAAGTGGAAAGAAGACGCTGATGTTGCATGACGGGCTGAAATATATCACCTAACAGTCTACGAGGGTGTGGACTTTATAAGGTGTCATTAGAAGTACAAACATATATATTTTATGATATAAGACATTCCAGTCATTGAAATGTTATATTGCTTCTATTGTTTCTTTTGAGATGGATTTATAGAAGTATTTTGCTGTATCATAGACTGTGAAAGATTCTTGTGTTTCACCACTAAAATAGGCACCTAAAAGAAAAATGGCTTATATATACAAAGACTGAACCTGAGAAAGGCACACGTTGTTCGCACATATGTTTTATATGCATTAAACTTTGAAGTCTATCTGAACAATATATAATCCCGGTGTGCACTGGATTACACTGATCTTGATGTACATTTTGTACCCCTACCTGCCCAGCCACTCAGAGATGAAGCCCACACAGAAGGAGGACAGCATGCCACCGATGGAGAAGATAGCGACGGACAGAGACCAGAGGGAGGTAAGGGTCCCTGTGGGGATGGGCTCCCCATACCGTTGAATCCACGTTGCATTATAATCCTTCTCAATCATCTGATCAGGACACAGAGATGACAGGAAAACCATAGAATACTTGTTTAATAGGAGGGGATGTCTGTAAAAACGCACAAGAAAAAGGCATTAAACTTGTATTTATCATCATTGAGGTAAAACAACAACTGGAATTACGTTGAGATTCACAAATAGACAAAAATGAGGAGATAGTATAAGATACAACAGATAAAGGAAGTCTGTGAATATAAAATAAGGAACCCTCCCATAAAATAGATAACATTCTTCATCAGAGGAAGATTTCATCTAAATAAAAGGAGTAATGTGATTTATTAAGCACATTAAAACAGCCAATATATGGAGCCTCTTTTGAAAACTATTTGTAATGATCAATAATTGTGCATTAAATTATCACATGCACATTAAAAAACAGGAAGCTATCTTCTACTTTGGTTTTGTTCTCAAGTCTCTTTGAACTTAATGCACCAGCAGTCGTGTCTGAAGGCCCTCACCTGACTTGGCTCGAGCTCTTTGCGGCCATTAATCCCCTCTGATTGAACGTGTTCCAACATGACAGATGCATGTGCTGAATGCAGTGGAAGAATGTTGATCATTTGCAATGTGTTTCTTTATTGACCTGCATATGGAGCAGGATACATACTTAATATAGGCTGTCGTGAATCACACACTGCATTTCTCACATGCAGTACTGAAGCGTGCCTCATTCTGGAACACCAAATGTGACTGCAACACGAGCATGTTTGATGTCCAGAGGAAGTTAGATCGTCTATGCTATACTTAAACAAAATGTTTATAAAGGCTTCGTAAACATTTTCATGTGACTAATCATCGAATAACCCAGCCCTCCCTTTTCTTTCCACGATTTCTCCGTTTGGGATCAATAAAGTACATCTGTCTGTCTGTCTGTCTGTCTGTCTGTCTGTCTGTCTGTCTGTCTGTCTGTCTGTCTGTCTGTCTGTCTGTCTGTCTGTCTGTCTGTAAATGTTAGAAATCTGTCTAAACTTTATTATTTTCCTGATTTTTGATTGATCAGCATCTGAACAGAGATGAAAAAGAAGGGACATTTGGCCATATTATTGATAGACAGATAGACAGATAGATAGATAGATAGATAGATAGATAGATAGATAGATAGATAGATAGATAGATAGATAGATAGATAGATAGATAGATAGATAGACAGATACTTTATTGATCCAGAGGGAAATTCAAGATCTGTTATCTAGGGATGAATGATAGAAAAGTAAAGGCTTTCATTTCTAATTAATACTATTGCTAGGTTAATGGTTTTTAACAAGGCTGTAATGCCGGCGGCACCCCTTGTGGAATTGCAAGAAACTGTAGTTTCACATTTATAACTGCGATGTCCACTTGAGGCTGGCTGCAAAAGCCCATACACACATATTCTAACGTGTCCATTTTATATTGAAATAGACCGTTTTCCAACCTGGTTCAAGAGGTCATGTCATTAGGGAAAGTCATGTCATTAGGGGGGGATAGTTACATGTTGTTAAGGACATGGCTGATCTAACTGACAGGTGGGCACGTTGAAGCTGGTTGCTTGGAGGCTCGAGGCCTCAGCTCCAGCTCTTGGGCATAAACTGGGTTGATTTACAAAAAAGGGATGGCCATCGCTACACTAAAGAAACCAATGAGTAATATTTTGAGATAATATTTGAGAAGCCTTCGTTGCTTTAATGCTAATGTAGGCTGTTATCAGTAGTTAATGAGTTATCAGATGTTGCCCAAACTTTAGATTACTGTCACTTTGCCCATTTTACAGTATCACATGTTACAATAGGACAGGAATAAAGTCTAAGCTAATACAGCATCTAGCTTTTTTCTAGCTTGCTAACAGCTAGCTTTAGCATTAAACCATTCACTTGCTGATGTCTTGTCTTTTTATGCTGATGAATCTGAAGCTATGAAATAATTATTATTGTAAGTTTCCAAGCTTTTACACTACTTTCAACCAGAACACAGCATAAAGACATTATAAGTTCCCGCCTCTAGCAAAAGGAAAGCAGCTGCTTTTTTTCCATGTGGTGTTTTGTTCTGTTTCCATAAGAGCGTGCAGTGGCTCTGTTTACACAACTGACAGGCCTGTGCTGGAGCCCTTCTTTCACATCAGGTGTTCATGTGCTTCCCTTTACTTTGCTTCACTTTCACGTGATTGGAGTTGTTTCCGTCTCTCAGAGTTTATTTTCTAAACATCATCACTACTATATGGGCCAGATATTGTCTTCAAACACCTTGTAAAACTCAGAATACAAGCATCAGCAGAAAAGACTTCATGTTAAATGTCACTAAACTAATTTCTGTTACACTTCAATATCTCAATTATATTGGAACCAATTTTAAGTTTTTTTCTTGACTACTTTCGAACACCATCTTTATAGTTAAAGCTTCTGTTTTTACCTTCTGTGGTGCATTGATGACACCGATGTTGTATCCAAATTCCAGAGATCCCAGGACGGCAGTGAAGACTGAGAGAACAAATGTTCCAGTCACCGTCTGGAGTAAGGACACATAAAATAAGTTAAGTAACACATTTAGAATAATAGAAGGAGGGAAAATAGAGGGACGTCTGTGATGCTTTTTATTGTACACATAATAATGACAGATAATAAGAGAGCTTAAGCTTTCAGCCCTCACTCACTAACATCTGCTATATATAACTGTGATTCTAATGAGATACAATCTCTGCAGCATGTTCTTCACTGATGACGCCTGAACTTTAACTTCACGTTCCCATCAGGCGGCTGGCACCTGTCTATATGGTGACTGACGGGACGACATGGTGAGATGAGGGCTTCCCCTTCGACAAAGTGTGTCTCAGCCTGACAGAACAGTTTCACGCACTACAACTGAGTTAGCTGCTCAATGCTAAAGACTAAAGTCTTTAGCATTGAGCATTAACATCAAAAGGATGAATTTCATCATGCTGTTATACTCCAGATCATAATTATTCATAACATTTCCCTAAACTTTGACTTTTTGTGATGTTGGCTTTTTGTGGATGTAATACTTTTAATGTGAGGGAAAACACTTATTGCCTTGTAAATGTTCATAACTTTGTTATAACTAAATATTGAGATAATTTGAAAATTATTTGCATTGTATTCTGGATTATTCGTTTATATGTAGTATTACAAACTATCTTAAATTAATATTAAATACTTCTATTACACTGTTTCTTCCACTCTCTGTATAAGTGCTGTTATGTCCCAAACAAGTGTGTTTGTGTGTGTGTGTATGTGTGTGTGTGTGTGTGTGGGGGGGGGGGTGTGTGTGTATATGTGTGTGTGTGTGTGTGTAGGTGGGTGTGTTTGTGTGTGTGTGTGGGTGTGTGTGTGTGTGTATGGGTGTGTGTGTCTGTGTGTGTGTGTGTGTGTGTGTGTAGGTGGGTGTGTTTGTGTGTGTGTGTGTGTGTGTGTGTGTGTGTGTGTGTGTGTGTGTGTGTGTATGTGTGTGTGTGTGTGTGTGTGTGTGTGTGCGCGCGCGTGTGTGTCCTTGCAACAGAACACAATTCAAGCACCTGAGGCAGCCAGTTATGCTCTGCTACACTTAAAGGTAAGTGTATTTCATTGAACCGTCCCAACATCGCTTTTTAACATTGTTTTTTTTCTTCTTTTTAACAATAATTGGATCTGTACATCAAGCTTCAACATAAAACATGTTGTTATGCCTCAGTAATTAAAAGGACAGAATGATATTTTTTTCTCAGTTTTAAGTTGAATGTTTAAGGAATATTTCAGGACGATAGAAGTCCCCATATTCCTGTAGCATCAACCTCCCCTGTTACAGACATCACTTACCAATCTACCATCTGTTCATTGTTTTCATAGAAGGTTTAAGAGTTGCCATCACTTCGTGTCACACTTATTTTAAATAGACATAAAATGATTAAAACATTCAGCTAACCTAGAAATGATGTCTCAAACAGAGCTGGAGGGAGCATACAACTCAGCCGTTGTTTATGTGGGTGGTGAAAAGGAACCAGTTAAACTAGGTAGCCTATAACACACCCATAGCACTAGATGACTGACCTGTAAACTCGGATATTTGGCTGGACAAGGTCACTGCTCACGGCTATAAGGGCCGGAGCTCGCTCTGATCAGAGCTGATGTTGTTAGCTTTCCTGCCTGCTGACAAATAAATTATTGTATTGTTTCTCTCTCTCTCTCTCTCTCTCTCTCTCTCTCTCTCTCTCTATATATATATATATATATATATATATATATATATATATATATATATATATATATATATATATATATATACATATACATATATACACACACACACACACACATATATATATATATATATATATGGCTGTTGGGAAGCATATACATATATATTGGCCCTTGAATAAAAAGAATATGGACCTTTGATTCATGACAAATTCAGAATCTAATTTTATATATTCATTAGTTTTTGTATAGTTTTTACATCAAATTATTAAGTTTACACTTCCAAAATGTGTTGTATTAAATTAGGCTGATAGCTATTCAGCATAGCATGCATGTTCTTTCACAGTCCAGTCTTTATGTAACACTGCATAAAAGCTCACCAAATAAAAAAGAACCCAAATACCTGCATAGCATCAAAAAAGGTTTCATGAAACATAGCTTCTCGTTAAAAAAAAAAAAAGTTTTATTGCAGGTTATGAAAAGCTCTCAAGGAAAAAATTTACCTCCCCTCCAAGTTGCTGAAACCCGGCCGGCATGACTTTGGCAGCTCCAGGCACCCAGTACAAGTCGATGACAGATGCGTCTGGTGCCAAATAAAGACACGTGAAACTCCCTCTAAAGGATAACAAGCCCCGACTTAAACTTCTAAAATTTGGGCACCAAAATTTAGGCACCAAACATTGGAGAAAGTAAATCCAGAATAAACAAAAAGATGATCCTGGTGAGTCCTATCCTGCAGTGTGTCCTCTCTTCTTTGAACTTTGTGTTGTCTCCGCTCAGCTGGGCTAGAGTGACACCCGTACACCCACATGCACGCCTCTCTGTGTAGGGGAGGGGAGGTGGAGAGGGTACTTTAGTCCAAGTGGCCTAGTAGGCTGATCTTGAGATCCTGCAGCAGAGGTCGAGTCAAGACAGGAAGCTCTTTTGCCCTTAAGTACTCTGACTGATGGTGACAGGAGGAGGAAGACGAAAACTGGAAGACAAGAATGAGATCTGCTTCTTTTTTTTAATAATGATTGTCAAAAGATGCATAAAAGTTAAAAGGAGCGAGTTAAGATTCCAGAGTCAAATTTAGTTTCAAGGCTACCTTTTTGGAGAATGTTGCAAAATAAAACTGATCAGTAGGAAGTGATTAACTCTTATGTAGCTACAAAAGAGAAACCCTGTGGTGCATCTCTTCACTTTGCTTGGTGCAACATTTGACATATAAAGTTACATGATCACATTTTGACTATAATTCTATGAAGTATAACTTGCAGAGTGTATGAGAGATGAAGTAATACGGCTGCACAGGTGTTGGTCCTCAGGTGAACTTGAGTCTGAATGAAATGCCAGCGACTATGACTCAACACTTCTGCAGGGAAGCAAAAAGGGGCTCGTCCTCACCACTCTGGTTGCCATTGTCTGTCTTCCCTACAGCCATAAATCCCTTTTCTATTTTAGAACACATGCCAAAGAGGTCACAAACCAAAGCTTGCCCTTTTCCACAAACCCTTCCCCCTCTGTTGCACAGAACAAAGCTTAACCGTCCTCGGGAAGGCAACAGGTGGACCCTAAATCTGGCCTGTACCTGAGTTAGCAGCGAAGGTGTGGTTAGGGGAAATTTGGCAACTGAGTGATGGCGTGTCCGAAGCGGGGATAAAAGAGGATATGTTATGGCAGGGTGACACTGGGCGGGCAATGTACAGATCTACCAATGTGCTCATTGGAAAAATATCTGCTCCAGATCTCTCAATCAGCTGATTCAAGCCCATCCCTTTCGCAGACACACCCCCAAACCTCACGCCACTCTTTTCTTGGCGCTCACCACTGTTGCCCCCCCCCATGCACTTTGAGAAAGGGAAGAAGAACCTGACACCCCTCATCTAAAGCCAGTGCCCCCCCACCCCCACCCCAGCACAGTCATGTGTATGGCTCTGACTAAATGTAGAGAAACTTTACACCATCAGGACAGTGCTGTAGAGCCCCCCGAGACATCGTTTGAGGGTTCGTGCCTGCAACCAGAGCCAGAGCTACATTTCCAAAAAGTATCACATGAATTCATACAGAGAGAGCCAAGAACAATGATATGACTACAAGTATGTAAAGTTAACACTCACAACCTCCAAACAAAACAAAAAGCAGCTTGTATATTTATCTAAAAACACGAAATGTCACCTGTGTTTTCCCCAAGCTGGAGATGCCAGCGAGTGCGAGTCATACTGTTATCTGAAACACAAAAACTCACAACACAAACACACAACATGTGACTGCCTTTCCTTACTGACCAAATTGATGTAGACAAACAGCTCGTGTAAATACTGTTCCTTCTTGTCAGGACATGCGTGTGTGTTTGAGTGTGTGTGTTTGACTGGTTGTTAGGGTCAGCTGGTTCAAAATCATGTTACTGTAAAATGAGTCGCGTGATGGATGGCAGGTGTACAGTGCGGTATGTTTCAGCTTGTTACATGCAACACACTGTGTCCAGTCCAGATGCTCAGATAGATAGATATATATATTGGGTTAGGTAGAGGCAATTATTTGCTTGTTCCTGAGAGTTTAGTGAGAACATTGATACAAACTGTTATATCGGATCATTTAGTAAAAGCTATGGCCATCATATGTTGAGCTTAGCTTGACGTAAAAGGTAGCAAAATCCACCTACCAAATATAGCAAGTTTGCAATTAAATCAGTGTAATCATTGTCATAATCATGTAATTATTCAGTACAAACACATCATGTGATGTTTCCATTAGTGATGCTAAGCTAAGCAGCAGCTAACTGCAGCTTCATATGTACCATACGAACGTGTATGTGAGTGTGTGTTTTTGTTTGTATGTGTGTGGTGTCAATCTACTCGTCTCACTCTTGCCAGGAAAGAAAACAAACATAACTCCTCAGAAATAAAACATATCTTTTAATTAATGCCAAAAGGCCACAAAATTACAGCGTTTTTTCCTGAGAGGAAGAGAGAAAAAAAAGATGTCTTTTTAATGCTGCACAAAAGTTCTTAGATAAAGAAATATCCACAGGAGCTCCACATTTATTAATACATGGCATAAAAGCACATTTTGAAAACAATATGTAAGGTTTGTCAATTAGGCTAATTATAGAACAAATTAAACAGGCTATGAACAATGATCTTTAACATCATGAAAGGCCTACATTTGTATGTAGCTCCATAAAAATGCACCCAATGACCACTACTTTACAATAAAACTCACTAAACAGGAAGTGCCTGTTTCATAATTGACGATTGTATCCAATTAAATTTGAAAAAGAGTTCTCAAACAATATATGTATGAAGGTCTCTGCTGTGTGCCTAATCTCAGAAACCCTGGTAAAAAACAGAAAGCACTGTAAAAAAAATACACTCATTAATTTAGATATATGGTACACGTCTATCTTTTTACCATGCACTACAAGATAATATGAAATACATATATAAATATAATCCTACAAATACCCTCTCTCTCTGTGTCCTTGTCCTGTTCTGTAACACCTTATTATTGTATATATGTGCAGTGCCAGTGGGATCATGTTTGAGGTGGACCTGCTGGCAACATTACCACATTCACTTAAAGGTCAGACAGCCACCAGGCCTTAAAGTGCCACCAATAACCGCTATGTACGCAGAGAGACAGACGAGAACCAACATTCATTGCACGGTCTTTGGAAAGGAGCTCAGGACAAGATGCCAGCACTGAGGCTCTCTGACCTGTCATGGCTTCAGACACCTATGATTCCCTGCAGCTCTCCCTCGTGGTTTACAACCTTAAGCCTGTCAGAGCATGACATCATCAAACAGTGTTATAAAGTAAAAAGAAGTAAATTAAGGCTGGACTGAAACAGAGGCCATGTTTATGCCTTCTATTATAACATATGGAGACGGTCTGGCACACATTTATCAAAATTGGTTTAACAGTGTAAATGCTCATAAGTCCTGGGCAGCATTCAGCTGGGAGAACAATGCTGCCCCCCGCTGAGGATGAACAGGCATGCATTCACTCTTTTTTAGATTGATGTGCACTTTTTAGCATGGGGGAAGGGAATACTATACTAATATAATATCAAGTACATCAGTGCTGTACACTATATATCAGAACACCCAAGATGAACGTTAATGCAAAGTATAAACAGACTATTCTACAATTCAGACGTAGATGTCTGTCCCAACCCATTCTGGAGGAAACCACAACCCAAAGTCATAAAATAATAAAAAAAAGACACTGCTCCAGGGACTTCACTGCACTTGTCTAATAACACAGATGAACTCAACATTGAGCATCTCACAATCAGAATCGGTTTTACATTTACATATACAAGGAATTTATCTTGGTGTATTGGTGCAAAGAAGAAAAAAACAAGGTACTTATGTACCCTCTGTACATGTTGTCTTTTATTATTCTATATATTTGACATGTTTCACATTCTATTGTATAAATTGGTATTTGCTTCTCATATTTTATTTTCTATGAGAGAAAATACAGGTAAAGTCCAGTGAGCTTTAATGTAACATAAACTGTTTCAGCCTTCACATTACTGTGATGTTTTCTAACTGTGATGGATGGAGAGGATGGACTCGATGATGGCAGAGTATAGAAGTGCACCATCATGGTCTTTGGCAGGTTGAACTTCTACAGCTGCCACAGGAATGACATCCTCTGCTGTCCTTTCTTAATGAGGGAGGTGATGTTTAGCTCACGCTTGAGATCCTGGGCGATGGTTGTCCCCAGGAAGTGGAAAGACTCCACAGTAGACACTGTGGAGCCCCCGATGGTGATGGGGCTGGGAGAGGCTGCGTTTTTCCTGAAGTCCACAACCATCTCCACTGTCTTTAGAGCATTAAGCTCTAGGTTGTTATCGCTGCACCAAGTCACGATGGTCAGCCTCCCACGGTAGACTCATCCCCACCAGAGATGAGTCCAATGAGGGTGGTGTTGTCTGCGAACTTGAGGAGCTTGACAGGCTGGTGACTGGAGGTGAAGCTGTTAGTGTACAGGGAAAAGAGCAGAGGAGAAAGAACACAGCCTTGAGGGGAGCCAGTGTTGATGGTCCTGCTGTCCAAGACATTCTTCCCCAGGTTTACCTGCTGTATCCTGTCAGACAGGAAATCTGTGATCAACCTGCAGGTTGAGTCAGGCACGTTCAGCTGAGAGAGCTTGTCCTGGAGCAGGGCTGAGATTATTGTATTAAAAGCAGAGCTGAAATCCACAAATAGGATCGTGACGTAGGTTCCTGCTGAGTCAAGATGCTGTGGAGGGCCAGGTTGACAGCGTCGTCAACGAACATGTTGGATCTGTAGGCTCTCAGCATCTGTTGAGGAGACTCAGGTCCCTCAGAGTACAAGGACCATTCCCAAGGAACTTTTATTTAATTTGTGCTATCAGTCACTTTTTATTGAGTGGTCTGCTTGAGCAGCAGCATCACTGCTACAGACAGGAACAGACTGAATGAGACCAGCTCTGTTCTGGACTCCAAGTAGAAAAGTGAAGAACACACAAACTATAAAATAATCTCATATATTGTAACTTTTATTTTCTTCAGTTTTTGATATTTTTGTATTCCTGCTTTGCTTCATAGTTTATTTTGCTGCTATAACCGGAAATGTCCATCGCTGTAAGATCAACATTTTTATTTTATTTTTTATCAAAACTTGTCTAGCTTTCAGGTGTTTAATTACTCAACAGCACATTGATAGATATTTAGGAATATTTTAGGCTCAGGTTTTTCAAACGTTTCTGATTGAACAGATTAAAATAATAATTTATATAAACAGCAATAAGTCATTTACTTTGTGTCTACAGGATGTGATCTCTTTATCAAGGTAATGTAGTCAGCATTAAACTAAGAAGGTCGTTTCATGTTGAAATCACAATGCAAAAGGCTACTATTAATTGGAAGTTCCCGAAAATGAGAAAATGTTTACTGTGCGTCAGTGTAACGTCACATTGTGTTCATGTGTTCAGGAGATGCCTGTTTTTTCCTCCGTCCATCAAGTGTTATTTAATACTTTTTAAAATATGAAGTCCAGTTACACACAACCAATTCAAAACTAATGCAGCGAGCTTTCTTTCGCATTCCTGAGCCTGATATTTTCAGAAACTCTGTTAAGAAAATAAGAAAATTATATTATTGCTCTATTGTTTTATGTAAGTGTAGGATAAAAATAACAGCCTAGCCCTGGTGACGGAGCAGATTTAACATAAATCGCTGTCGCCAGATAGAGGGATTTCTTGTATAAATATTCAGTTAAATGCTACTGAACTGCCTGATCTTTGTTCATTTGTTCTTTGATGCTAATACGTCCGATAGTATTTAATGCAACTTTACATGACGATAGGTTGCGTTTATACGCGTCACTACAGCATGCTGCTCTTTGATTGGTCGCTTCCCCATGTGGCCCCTCCCCTTTTAGTTTCAGTGGGAATCCCCGTACAACAACAGCGTGCTCAAAATATTTTGACTTTTCTAGTTTCGTCGACTTCCTGCTCGATCTCTCACACTCGGTGAGTCACCGCACCCGAGAATCAAACGGAATTAAAGGTAGCTGTGTTTTAAATAACTATTCCCTCGATAAAGAGGTTTAAAAAAGTTTAATATTCAAAGATAGAGTTTAAAGTTTAGTTTGACTCTGAACGTCACGCTAACGTGTTAGCTAATTAAGCTAATGCTAACACAGCTAGCCAAACAAAAAGATGTTTGCGGAACAGCTCCGACCTGACTCTTTGTTATTCCTACTATTAGCAGGAGTTTTCATTCACAGATTTAATATACATATTTCAGCTTTGTCCGTCGACTTAATAATCGTGTATCAATCTTGCTAGCTTCATTCAGTTTTTAGGCCTTCCGTCGAAAGAAAATGGAGGATTAAAGTTAGTAAACTAAGTATCTCTTTGTTTTGGGGGCTGCTGTCTTAAATATATCTAACTTTATATTTGATAAAAACGGCTTCATTTGTAAACAGAAAAGTGTTTCATCAAGCTGTTTTTTATCCAGAGTAACTTCATCGTTAGTCAGCATTTTAAAGGGCCGACGTGATTCAAACGTACCTTCATTTAATGTCTGCAGAAATCACAGTTAATCCTGTTTTATTCATAGACGGGATTAAAATGATTTTAAGGAAGCATCTGATCATATTTTTCATCTTCTAAGTATTCTGGCGTTGTGTTTGACTTTTAACTTTGACGAAGAGAACTCCAATAAAGCCGATAAAATAATATTGATAGTGTATTATATAATTGATATGAATTATATTTGTTAAAGTAAATATGCTTGTCTAATTTTTGATGCATATGATTTTATCATACCCTTTAACTTTTTTGAATTTATAATAAATTAAAAATCAGTAGAAAACACCATTTTAATTTTATGTTATGTGGATTTTAAAATAAAGCAGAAGAATAAATTAACGATATAAACAACTAGAAGCTGATATTCTGTACTTCATGCATCCTGTTCAGTCAGAATCATTCAGATCAAGTCGCCTTTTTTTAACTGTACCTCACAGGTTGAAGTATAACTTCTTTCTTCCTGTTGTTTTCTGGCAGCACGCCTGCAGCGGCGCTCTTCCCCCGCTCATCTGCAGAGAGAATAAAGATGGAAGATCAGGGCCTAGAAAACATCTCGCTGAGCCAGGCCCTGCCTCTGAGTCAGGATTCATTCCACCAGCTGTGGGATGTGTAAGTTGTGATTTAATATTAGATAACCTGAAAAAATGTTACAACTTCAGAAAAGTAAATTAATCTTTTTTTGTGTATTTTTTGCAGTGTCACCTCCTCAATATCGATTCCTAATGTGACTGATGGGCACAACGAAACCTATACGGATATGTTGGTAAGCAGGCAGTGCAATGTTCTGATTTTAAATAATAATTATGTCATTGTCACTTAAATCTGACTGACACTCTCTTCTATAGCTCACTGAAGGCTTCGATGAGACTCTTTTTAACCTTCCCGAGGTGTCCAACAAAGACGGTGTTACTCCCCCCGCCTCCACCGTTCCTGTTACATCCGACTATCCGGGGGAATACGACTTCCAGCTTCGCTTTCAGAAGTCTGGGACAGCCAAGTCCGTCACCTCCACAGTAAGTAACGCTTAGACCAAACTGTAAAACTCTTAAAAGCTGTTTAGCTGATGATTGTATTGGAGACGATGTAAGTGTAAAATTGTCATATATCTCTCTTTTTTCAACACAACTGGGAACTGCCAATAAAAGCAGCAGAAAATCTGAGGTAACAGAAGTGAACCGAATGTTAATGATGAGCAATTTATTTAAAAGTTCTTCAGATTAACCAGCAAGTCAGCACGATAAAGGGAAAAGTTTCCTGTCTGAGTCCTCGTCTAGAACAAAAGAAATCTCAGCAGCTGCTCAAGTCTGAGCCGCCATCATGTGTTCAGCGATGTTCAGTCAGTGTGTGAAGTTAAACACCAAACAAACCTGCTCTATTTTCTTTTTTTATTTCCCAAATCAAACTCAACATCAGTTCATTTTCACACTTTGTTCTGAATTTAAAAGATTTTCATAAAAAAAACAAACTCACTCAAAGTTTTGATCAGCCATAACAACGAGCTCTGAACAACTTCAGCTATTTTTTATAAAAGTCTCAAATCTCTTACCTCAGCGCTCGATAAAGATCCGTTTCCTTGGTATGTCTTACGGCGTTCATGTCTAACTTTGTTCATTGTGGCGATTCGCTAAATTTCAAAGTCTATAGTCAGCCACTATGTTCCAACAGCCAATAGCATTTAGGCTTCCACGCTGACTCACTAAGCAGCGCTCTGCAGTTGGCCACTTCACTTTAAGGTTAGTGTGATCTGCCCTTTAACTCCCGCCCCTCTGGTCTGTGTGAGCGGTGCAGACTGGCTATAAAGCAGAGCTCTGACATGACGGGACATGTTCCCGCACACTCTTCCTCCAGCACAGAACGGGTTAAAGAAGAAGGCTTGTGATTTAATGCACCTGGATAAACTCGTTTAAACGATTTGTTTGATTTTGGTTTCCAAAAAAGAGAAGTTAGATAAAAAAGTGAGTTTTAGTTTTCTTAACTTTGAGTTCTTTAAAAAAAAAAAAAAATCAGACTGATGTTTGACATGTCGATCTTCGCTCTGCTGCTCCACAGGCGGTAAAATACTCTCTCTCTCTCTCTGTCTCTTTCTCACAGTATTCAGAGCTCCTGAACAAGTTGTACTGCCAACTGGCCAAAACGAACCCTATTGAAGTCCTGGTGAGCAGGGAGCCTCCTGCAGGCGCCATGCTCAGAGCCACTGCAGTCTATAAGAAGACGGAGCACGTGGCTGAAGTTGTCCGCAGATGTCCCCATCACAAGAACGAGGACCTCAAGGAAAACCCCGCAGGTAAAGTGCATCTCCCGTGTGTAAAACCGGTCACGTTGTTCCTTGTGATAGAAGCGAGGTGACTCTGTTGTCCATTCAGCTGCAGAGAACAGCAGCCATCTGATCCGGGTGGAGGGCAGCGAGAGAGCTCAGTACTTTGAGGATCCGCACACAAAGAGGCAGAGTGTCACCGTCCCCTATGAAGCTCCGCAGGTAACCACCGCCCGCCTCACTCACAGTCTTCACTGTCATTCTAAAAACACTGAGGAACAATGTCTCGCGTTTTGAACGGTCAAGTTCACCCAGATGTTTCAGTTTTAAAAACCTAACTGGTGTCTCTCTCCGTCCTGTCCCAGTTGGGCTCCGAGATGTCAACCGTCCTCCTAAGATTCATGTGCAACAGTTCCTGCATGGGGGGAATGAACCGAAGACCTATCCTCACCATCCTCACCCTCGAGACCCCCGAGTAAGTCCTGCTTCCTTCCTCAACAGACGGTGGTCGGGCTGGCCACATTGTGTGGCCACATCACTCTTCATTGTAGGTCTTGATGATTGGTCTTTCCGCTCCTCTTCCTCCTAGGGGGCTTGTGTTGGGTAGGCAGTGCTTTGAAGTCCGCATCTGTGCGTGTCCAGGCAGGGACCGCAAAACTGAGGAGGAGAACAGCACCAAAACCCAGAACAGCACAAAAGAGACTAAAAAGAGAAGTGTGTTGAAGTCTTGACTTTTTGCATTAAATGTTGTGGCCCTCACATTCAGATCCTCCTCGAACCTCCTTTTTTTTTTGTCTTTCTTCTGCAGAGAGCGTGTCGGCTCCTGATTCCACTTCCACGAAGAAGCCAAAGTCGGGGTCAGGCACAGACGAGGAGGAAAGAGAGTGTTTTGTCCTCCATGTACGTAAACATCCATGCCGCTCAAAAAGCTCTTTATGAAAGCGCGCTTGTTTGAATTCATTTACGTTTAATGTCTGCTGCAGGTCAAAGGGAGGGAACGCTATGAAATGCTCAAAAAAATCAACGACGGCTTGGAGCTGCTGGACAAAGAGGGGTGAGAGAGGCTTCCTGTATCTTTGCACCAACACGCCTCCATTGATCATTTGATTCAGGAACTCGGTTAACCTGTTGGATTTTACTTCACTTACTGAAATATTGTCGTAGACTTGAATCATTTATCCCAGGATTGAACACTCTGTTTTTTTTTCCTGCTTTCTCTCCACAGCAAAGCAAAGACAAAAGTTTGTGTGAAGCAAGAACTCCCTCTCCCATCCACAGGAAAAAGACTCCTCCGCAAAGAGGAGAAGAGCGACAGTGATTGAGCAGCATTACGCTTAGAACATGTATTAATCAGAGTACCAGCAGGTCTCCTCGACGCTCCTCGCATTGACATCCATTACATCTTTTTACGATTCCGTTTTGAATACGTTCCTGCCAAGTTGTCCTTTTATATGCATTTCCTGGTTTGATTAGGATAGGATCATGATTCGTATGGGATCCATTCAGGCAGAGCAGCAGTGTGCTGAGGTCAACGTGTCTCCTCTTAAATCATGATGCGCATGACGATCATGGTTTTATACAGAACATGAATCACAGGAGCTGGCCGGTTCAGCCCTAAACTCAAAGCATGCCATGTGTTAAAAAACACAGCACTTCAGTATGATGTTTGTGTTGACCCATCACTTTTTCACACTGCCAAAAAAAAAGTATATATATATATACATCTTTATACTTAAATCTGTATCTTTTTGTTTCTTATCTTCATAGATTATTTTTGGAATGTAGTTTTTTTTACAATAGGTTTATCTTCACTGTCATTATTTCCATGTCTTTTTTTTATTTTTTTTTGCTAATTTGCGTTTGTTACTAAACCACCACTGAAATAAAGCCTGTTCTAAATTGCAGAAGTCTTTGTTTCTTTACTTCATAATAGAGCTGAAACGATTCCTCGAATAATTCGATTACAAAAAGGAATTTTCTCTGCCTCGAGGCTTCGTTAAGTTTTTTTTTTTTTTTTTTTTTTGCGTCATCAAAACTTTGCTATGTGTAGAAAAGCCGTTTAATGTAGCTGCAGCTACCTGCTCCTCTCTGACACACACGCTTTAGCGCTAACACACGCGCACACGAGCGCGGCGTGCCCCTTTCAACTTTTACTAAGCACACAGTTGATCCGTGATCCATACGACCCAGTCGGGAACACGTGATCCGGTCAAACGGTCGGCTTTTCTCCGTTCACTCTCTCCGTGTTTGGAGCTAACACAACGATAGCAACGTCCTCTCACAGTCTCTGTCATAGACGTGTCTCTGGTCTCTGTAGTCTGTGAGCGCGCTGAATGCACGCGCTGCAGGAGCAGACAGAGATACACTTTTAACAATATACAGGCTTGATTATATTACATGTCTAATGTCTTCAAAGCTAAATCAAGACAGAACTTGTTTGTGGAATAATAATTTAGCAAATACATATTTAAAGTTTCTCAATCTCCTGATCTGACATAATGATTGATTGTGATTGATTCAACACAACATAATGCTTTCTCAATTAAATGTACTGTAACAGATGTGTAGGCTACACAAAACACTATTTGCTATTTCAGCCATTAAAACATGTTTGGCCTGTATTTTTAATTAATTTATTTTTAGTTAATTATGGACCCTGTCAGTAATATGGTGAGCATCATCAGCAGCATCATCAGCAGCTGTAGAGCAGAGGTGGTTGGCTGTAACAAGCAGGCGTTACCATGGTAACTGCAAAGAAGCAGGTTTGTAGGGACGACCCAAGACGAGTTAAACCTTAATTAAGCAAAAGTATGATTTATTCGATTACTCGATTAATTGACGGGATATTCGATAGAATACTCGATTACTAAAATATTCGATAGCTGCAGCTCTACTTCATAACAGTCTGCTCAATATGACCTCAGTCCCCGTTTCCTTGTTGATCATTTGCATCTAGAAGACAGATGGACAGATAGATAGATAGATACTTTATTGATCCCGAGGGAAATTCAAGTTCAAATTCAAATTCAAAACGGATGCAAAACTGTATTCATCCCTCCTGGATTGAATGGGGCCTTGTGTTGTGAAGGCAAATGTGCCTTTTATAACCCGTTGACCTCACTGGATGAATCGTGACACAGAATGAAATGACTTCAGTTGTGTTTAACGTCGTTCCTTCTTTCACATCTTGAAATACTGCAGCAGCTGACTTCTGGTGAAAATTAACGAAACTCCTCTAAATCACGGAGCGGAAGGACTCGTCATGGGAAAGTTACCGCTCAAGAATAAAGTCTGCAATTTAATTTTTTGGGGTAAGTATTATTTTCTCATGGATTTTCATCTGACAACTGAATTATGTGACAGGTGGTTTTTTATTAGTGGGGCCATGAAATGAACTCCTGTAACCAAAAATTCAGTTTTTACTAAAACAGATTAAAGAATGAACTTGTCATTTAAAATTGTTTTGTTCTGTAGGTTTGATGTTACAAGCAAAGTCTCTTAATGCAGTATTTATTACTCACATTTTGGTCGGCTGGTTTCCCACTCTGTCTGCACCCAGACAGTGCTCTCTTTTATATCTTTTTATAACTCTTAAGAAGTGGAGTCCTATCATCCACTGATGAAGTCCTAGTAGATGCAAGCTGGTATTTTAATACACTCCATGACTTTATAAGGATGGAACAAAAAGAAAAGATGTACTCATAGATTCAAATGGAGTCATCGATTTTTAAAAGTTTGGGCAAAGTGTTCTTGATCAGCTAGTTTGGCCCATACATAAAAGGTCTGTTTATGACAGGACAGGATAAGTGGGGCTTTCATAAGCAAACAGGATGACAGGAACTCACCCATCTTATACTCGGGAAGTTAGTGAAATACATGTAATTCAGGGTAAGTATTCAGGGATATGACAAGAAATCATTAGCATATACTTAATGTTCTGTCAAGTGTTTAACTTTTTCTTATCTTTAATTGAATAAACTACTCAGTTAATTATTTGTCTTTCAGTAAATATTGGCTACAGCACTTTGATTTTTATTGAATAATTAATTAACCAGATTAGATGGTTAGATTAAAAAAAAAGAAGAATGAAACAGATCTGGTATCTCTTGGTGCCTGTTTAAACACATGACAAGTTTATCTGCTAATATTGTGTATGGATAAAATGCCAGTGACTGCTATCTGCTCAACATATTTGGTTAATGCATACCCAAGTAATCATGAGATGAGGCGTTTATGGTCAGCTGGGATAAATTAAAGCCATATGTTGTTTCATAACACCAGTCGGTGAATTTATCCGTCTGATTTCTGCTGTCTGTGTTCCTCCTCAGCTCTGATGTTGACGTACAGCTCTGCAGAGCGACAGTACTTCTACCAAGGGAGAGCTCTCAGCTGGGATGATGCCAGGAGCTACTGCCAGGTACATGATCCTAACTGATGGTGTCAGACATTTTGGCCCACTGTGAGAAAACCCTGAACCATTTGTCAGTGAGGCTTGTTTAAAACAAGTTTAAGAATAACATTTGAAAATGAAAAGAAGATTAATCACATTAAGATTGGAGGATTTGATATTGGCTCATGATGACCTTAGAGTTTGATGCCTGCTGTCGAAATCTTTTTTGATTTGAGACTGCTGCAGCGCCCTCACTCAGCCCTTTCCCTTTCACAATGATCCCTTGTTTTCACATCATCGCGATACAGAAATGCAAGACATGGGTGGTGTAATCATACAGTTGGTGCTTTACATACACAAACACGAGGCCCGCTCCACACCTGCTATTAGCCTGTTTTAATGATGGAACACACCACAGTGTAAAAGCACAAAGGACTCTATGAGGACAGATTGCGATTGAATCACTCTGCCCTAATGCATACTTTGATGTTTTACAGTGATGTCACCTTGCCTCTGTTATCATTTCTGTTGCCGGTTTAGCAGCAGAAAGACTTCAGGATTAAAGGGACTGATAAGAGTTTTAACTGTCTCCTTTTTCATAAGGAAAAGAAGATTGTAACTTCTTGCTTGCTTCTTGTCAGGTATGTTTCAAAGACCTGGTGACCATGACTCCAGAAAACTTCCGACACATCTCCAAGTTAGTCTCATCTGACTCCTGGATTGGCCTCCGAAAGAACTTCTACTCCACCAGCAACAGCACCGTCAACGCCACCAGTAACTCCACCGTCAATGCCACCAGTAACTCCACCAGTAACTCCACCATCAACTCCACCAGTAACTCCACCATCAACGCCACCAGCAACTCCACCATCAACGCCACCAGTAACTCCACCATCAACGCCACCAGTAACTCCACCATCAATGCCACCAGCAACTCCACCATCAACTCCACCAGTAACTCCACCATCAACTCCACCAGTAACTCCAGTATACCTTGGTCCCGCTGGGCCAATGGGGACCCCCTGTCCTTCCAGAACTGGTACCCTGGTTGGCCCAAGTTCAAATCCACCTTTCCAAAAAGAGACTGCTGCAGCTGCTCCTGCACATGCCCAGCGACGACGACAACCCCAAGATGGACAACCCCGAGAGAAGAAAATCCGACGGACATAAGTGACTTCACTGCAGCCAACACTGATCAAAATGTGACAGATATTTCTGGGGTCACAGAAAGTTTCAGTGACACCATAGATAGCACAACTCCACCCACAGCAACCTCAATGCTGTCGCTCGAAGCAGAGTGTGTGAGGTCACCTATGTTGATGCTGGATGTCCCAGACATTGACAAGGACTACATCGAAGACTCTTGTGTGGCCAGACTCAGCTTTGGGGCCTGGATAGAAAAGCACTGCTTTGAGCTTCTGCCTTTTATATGTTACGAAGGTAAGACTCTTTGTTGGCGTTTAAGTGATTTTTAAATCCTCCCTAAAAAAAAACATCTACCCATGTAAACTGTAGGTTAAACCAAAAAGGAAGCCTTTGTAATTGGTGTTGAGAGAAAAGGCGTCTAAGGTTGGATGTTAGCTGCATTTGCAGAAAGATTATAGACATGAATTAAACCTAAATGTGTTAACCAATGTCGGCACTTGACCACGTTTTATAAACCAATGAAGCCTCTCTACCCCACGATTGCACAAGCCCACATTCAAAGCATGAGCTGAGGTCACCTTCTGGACCAATGGTGCTATTGCATGTAAGTGAGGGGCGTGGCTTTTGAGGAGGCACAGAGAGGAGAACAGAGAGGATCATGCTAGTTTTCAAAAATTACCAACCCTGCCTTTAACACATGACTTCACAGTACAGTAAATTTAAAGTTCCCATATTACACCCTTTTTGGGTTTCATATATTTTGTAATTTATGCGTCTACTAAAGTTCATTCACAATCGCTAATGTTAAAAAAAAGTGTCTGGTTTCATGTACTGCTGCTCCATGCAAGCCCTCCTATCTGCCTGTGTTTCAAATGCTCAGAATCCCCCACAATGAGCCAATGGACTTGGATAAGTGACATCATGGGTTTGTGATGTCACAAACCCATTTTCAACAAGGGGGACTAGGGACCAAGCGTTGCATGTGGCTATTGCTACTGCTGACAGGATGCGCTTGGAGAAGACGCGTTTCTTTTTTTTTGCACATAGTGCCTAATCATGCAGAAAACACCTGAAAAACCCTAAAAAGCATCTCAAACCAGAAAAGGCTTAATATGGGACCCTTAACAAAAACACATGATTTGTACACCAGATATCAAGAAACAAAACAGATTCTGTCTGATTTGCATTCTGGTCTCTTGACAATTATATATCCCATTTTTATTCCCTTTGTTCTACCTCACTGGATTTCTCAGCTTCTTTACCCATCGTCAGTCTTCTCTCTATTTTCAGAACGCTTCATTGGCCAAGCCAACGTGACCGATGTAACCTCCAGCAGCGCCAACCTCACGTGGCAGGAAGGGCCCGGTAACATCAGCCATTACCGTGTGGAGGTTAACGGTCAAGCAGAGCCAGTGGAGATATCAACTAATCTGACATATGACCTTTTCAACCTGACAGCAGGAACCTGCTACTCAGTTCAGGTGTTTGCTGTTAAGTGTGGCCGAGACCTCAACGCTCAGGAGGTCACCTTTTACACCAGTGAGTCTTGCTTTCTTTAAGGCCCATTTCAGACGATGTCGTTGTTTCCTTTTTTATCCCTGTTGATGATTCAGAATGTTTAGGACTGTGAAAATCATTGGAGGATTTAAGGACTTCACAAAGTTTTTTACTCAGTTAAAAAAAGCATGTGTTTTGATTACATATCAGTTTAAAACTTCTGCAGATATTCTTCAATTAAAAAATGAGCAGGTGACTTTTAAATCTGCCAATGAGGAAACAGCATTGCTACTGTCAATGATCACAGCTTTAATGGTAGTATGGCTTCATAGTGACACTTCAGAAGAGGCTCCTGTTGACAGCAACTGGCAACTATTAACGACAACAAGCTGTAAAAGGCAAACATAGTCTTATATATGTTTCTTTTAACTTCGATTTCTGTTTCAAATCACCAGCCATGTTTCAAGAGTCAAGAAAAATACATTTATAAAGAAAAGTCTGTTAGTAATACAAACATTTTGATTGTTCATTTGACTTTTTTTCCAGCCCCAAACAAAGTCAAACACCTGAAAGCCAATGTGACAGAGACCTCCATCTCCCTGAGCTGGGACAAACCCGATGGAAAAGCAGATATCTATTTTATAAATTATATGCATGTCCAGAACGAAAGCGTAAGAGAGGCCATAGTGATCAATGATTTGATACCTGGAAGTCTTTACACATTCACCGTCCGATCGGGGGTCAAAGACAGGTCGAGAGAGAGCGAAGAATCCAGGATCACCGAATACACCAGTGAGTACAACTTTACAAAAACAGCAATTATAATGTTCTGAAAGGACTGAAGCAGCTGCATGTTACACCTCGGCCACTATTGACTTTGAGCTGTTTTTATAGATATTTACTTTTACTTTTTTATCCATAATTGAATAGAACAAATGGACAGAAAGTACACTTATGAAAGACTTGTTCAGGCGTTATGATAGTTTGTTTCTATCCGTCCTTCCTCTCTTTCAGAGCCCGGAAAAGTGTCCAATCTGAATGTGTCCAATCATAAAGACACCTCACTGCTGCTAACCTGGAAGCCACCACCCAAGGGACACGCCTCAAGTTACTCTGTGACATGCAATAAATGGTATTTAATCAGACATACACAGCTCAATATTTATTGCCTTGTTAAAAGATCCTATGAGAATCTATCACTGGATATGAAACACAAATAACAATGTATGACCTAAAAAATCAAACAGGAACAGCAGCGATGAAACTGAAACTGCTGCATTGTCATTTAAATGACCCGGAAAGCAAACCGGATCATCAAATATGAAGACCGTTCTTTTTCTATATAGTTTTTCATTCATGATACGGGATAAGAGAAAATGAACTGCTTGTTTTACGGATCAACAAACCTTCCTCAGAGGAGCTTCAAATTAATTTACTGTATACTTAAAAGTGGTGTGGAGTTTTCCAGCTGAATGTTTCTCAATGCTGCCTTCAGGTTGATATTTTAATTTACTTCAAACAATCTGATGACTTGTTTAAAACTTAGCGTACAAGCATTACAACCATAGATATATTTAGTTAGTAAACAAAAGTTCAGGTATAGACTGTAATGGTATAACACCACACAGTCAACCTTCCAGGTCCCCCCAAAAATATAAAATTCATTTATCAGCTTCATAAAAAGAAGATCTTTTGCCAGGTGTTTAAGGAGAGCGGGTGCTTTCACTTGATTTTTAAATGAGCCTTCAGACCAGGAGAAAGACGATGTAGTTGGACCGAGTCGTGGAGATTATTGTTCTCAGGCTGAATAACAAAAAGCGCTGTCAGATTTGGAGATAATAGTTTTCTAATGTTAGCTCAAAAAAATCAACAGTTGCCTCTGCCAGAAGATGTTGAATTGTGTGTCTTTTTAACAGTTTACCAGAAACTGTGACTCTGAATAAGTGGAAAGCAACGGGGCTGCCGGTGGGCACCAAGATAACATTCAGTGTGAGAGCTTTGATTAATGGCATTCTGGAGGGAGAAGAAGCTACCATCTCTGACTACACGGGTAACTCATGAATAAACCTTTCTAACTTTACTCTGAGTTGTTTGACTTTAAGAAAGAAATAACATACAGAAAACTGAAGAACCTTTCTCCTGCTGCATTGAGTGTCACTAATATGACATTGTGGCTCCTTCACAGCACCCGGACCGATTTCAAACCTGACGTTGATTTCTAATCATAACTCTATCAATGCCACCTGGAGCCCTACGGGGGGTAATTACTCATCTTTCACCGCCAAGCTCCAGCTCGATGGCGTCGACGTTGAACCCAAACACACATTAAAGGAACCAAGTGTGAGTTTTAAGGAACTGACAACTGCAGCCAATTACACAGTGATCGTCAGCACTGTTCTTGGAAATCTCAGCAGCCCACCAGTGAGCAAATCTGTATTCACCTGTGAGTAACCTTTTGACACGTGTTGTATTTCCTCCTTTGTATTAGTGAATTCATGAAACAAGATAAAAGGTAGGCTATCGGCTCCTGGAAAAAGTTTGGTTTCTATATTTTTAGTTAGTTTTTAAACTGCAACCAAATAATTTCATGCTGTTATGAAAATGTCAAAACTGTTTTTATAACAAATAGTTACACAAATTAATGTTGTTTGTTTTTGTTATTTTGAATTTAATGTTAGTGCTAACTTCTGCAGACCAATAGGCTAGTTTGTTCCTTGTGACCTCTTCACAATAAAAGCCACTATAGTTGGATACTTCTATTGTGAAGCAGGAAATGATTTATAGTATGTAATGAATTTAAAAGTTAATATCATTTTAGTGCCTCTTGGTGAATCAAATCTTAAAGGACAATAAACAGTGAAAATTTGGTGTTACATCAAGTCATATTGAAATTAATTAATCAACATATTTGATAACAAATCAGCTTAAATCAGAGGACGCGCGTCTTTTAGAGCCATTTGCTAAAAATGAGCTCAATGCTAACATGGACTTACAAAGTGTTATGTTATGATAGGAGAGGATTTCATTCAATACAAGTAAACAACACTTTACACCTCTACACTACAGCTTATGTTGGCAGAAAAAAAAACCTCTTGATAGAAATATTTTGATTATATGACAAACTCACTTTTTTGTTCTCTTTTTATTTTAGTACCGTTGCCCCCTACTGACCTGAAAGTGACCGTCATCAGCAAAAACAACATCGAGGTCCAATGGAAGGCTCCCACCAACGCTTCATTGGTCATGTACGCTGTAAACATCAGCTCCAGTTTTTGGAGCCACAGTTTCTCCGACACTGTCAAAAACGGAACCAGCTACACCTTTAAGGACTTGAACTCTGGGACAAACTACAAGATTACAGTCCAAACATTGGCCGGTGGGAAGTTCAGTCTCCCAAAGAGTGTGACTCATTACACAGGTGAGAATTCCAGGCACAGACGAAACACCTGTTGATTAAGTAACTCACACATTTTGTGAGAAACATGTTTTCATGATTACAAAAGATTTGTCACGGTCATTTGTATGTTTTTACACCAACAAACTTTTTTAAAGAAATATGCTGATTTATTGTTTATTAGAAAAAAGACAATGATCATGTGTTAGAAACACAATCACTGTAGTTATCAACACAAGAACTCAAAGATAGAGCCAGTAGATTTTTCTTAAAAAATAATACAATTTAAACTAAAACAAAAGTTTTGCCCTGCCAAGAAACTGCTATATTTTAATTTTTGATTGACTCTGGGTGGAGAACTGGTTTTGTTTCCCCAAGCCAATGTCAGAGCACAGGTCAGCTTGTGAGGTTATTTATTCAGCAACAGGACGCCTTTCAAACCAGGGAATATTTGGGATGTAACAAACATATCTACTGACTCGACTGTACTTTTAAAGCTTCTTTGAAGACGTTTTGGTTATTGAACATCCTAAAATGACTACTGTTGTCTCTTTATGATCAACAAAAGCAAATCATTTTGTATATAAACACGTTCCAGTTTTTACAGCTTAGAGAGAGTGTACTTCCTTGTTCTATCTTTCTCTGTTTGTCTCTCAGAGGCGGAAATAAGAGAGATCCGTCTGTCCATGATGTGCTCGTCAGCAGAACCTCTCTACTGTGAAGAAACCACCTCGAGGAAAAATGTGTTTGATCAGGTAAATCAGTCGACACACAAACAAAAACACACATTCAAGGTCATTCATTTATTTACAGCTTTTGTATTTTAACTCCTGTGTGTTTTGTTTTTCAGTTGGAGACACATTTCAGAAAAGAGTTGGGGAACGGTGTTGTCTGGTCACTCGTGAAGCAGGAAACCCCAAAAAAAGAATGAATTAAATAATTGTGTAAAAATATTTGAATCCTTCTGCTGTTAAAGAAGTCAAATTTTATGTAATAAGAAATGAGAAATGTTGTTGTAGACAGAATCATAAAGAAAAACATTGTACTTTACATGTTGTTTAAACAAAATAAGTGCTTTAATTATATGTAAAGAAAACTACTAGCAGCCTTTCAAAAAGAAAAAAAGAAGCTTGCTTTAAACTAAGTCCCATCTCTGACGGTAAATAGCCATTCACAGTTCAGGAATTTTAGGTTGGCACCTGGGTTGGAAAAAAGATTTCTAGGGTGCCCACGCCCCCCACGGACAAACCCCTGGTGTGAAGTTGTAATCAAATAAGATAAATATCTGAAGGAATTATCTCACATTATAGACATTTTGTTTGTAAAAAATAAACATATTTACTTTTTCATAAACTTAATAAATTTTCTGGCTGATTACAAATCTCATGACTTTATTTTGAAAATTATACCAATAGCAGTGTGTGTGTTTTACACTTTTTTCCTAATTCTCTGAAAAAAGACAATATCAACTATCAGCTGCATAGTTAAAGAAAATTACAGTAGTGCAAGTGGTGTTCACCTTTTTCTTTTTGTTTCAAACTCAACCACATTTTCAATAGCAGAAAAGAACCAACATGGAAAATAAGCCCAAAGAAGATTTTGTCAGCTGGCAGTCTGGTTTCTTTTCCATGTAACAGTTTCAGTAAATACTTTTTTTGTCTTTAAAATTCAAACTTTTTATTGAATTACCTTGAGGTCTTTAGATTGATAGGTATTGATAAAGATAGCCTGATAATGTGTAGGTAATCAACAGATCCATCAGATCAACAAAAAGACAAGTGTTAAAGTGTACGTTTGAGTTTCAGTTCAGTTTCGGGGCAAAGATCTGTACATAACACCTCGAGGGGCTGAGATGGGGTTGGTGTAAGTTATCATCGTGCCAACTTCCTCTGTTACACTTGAGTCCCTATTTTACGCTCCCATGTTACAAAGAGCAGCTTGCAAGAGGCACGACGGTCACATTTTATGAACATGAGTGAAGTGGCCGGTGGGAACATCTGTGTAAAAGGACAAAGACAAACGGCTGAATGGATCAGAGAAATGATGCAGAGAGAGAAACACCTGCAGGTTAGTAATAAAGATCCTATTCCACCAAATCTTTTGTCAAAAGGATTATGTATAAAGCTCAGTGTTACATACATATACAGTACTGTTGACTTTGTCCTTAGCTACTTTATGTTCCACCCAACATCCTCACCTGATGTTGCCATGGTAACAATGAAAGTGACAGTTGTCTGGTTGCAAAGTCCTTGTTTACTTTCCTTTTTTTTCCCCTGAAGGTGTCACAGTTCTCTTAACAATGGATCAAAGGGCAGATGATTGAAAGATGTTTGAATAGAGTCAATTCATCTATTTATGATAAGAATAAGAATTTATAATATAATGAGAATATTTTCTCACAATTGGTCCCAATGATGCCATGAATGATAATATTTTCTGATTCAACAGAAGCAGGATGCTGTCAAAAATGTAAACTGACTGTTGTTGCTGTTATGGCAACCACAATCCTTTTCATGGGGCTGCTTTGGTGTTTGATATTCTTTGGTGAGTAATAATATTAGTTCATACAATTTACGTTTTTATATAAATTTAGAAATAACTTCAAATGAAAATATTAATATTCAATAATCATTATCCTAAATGTCTAACCCTTATCACCCAGGCAACTGGTGGTGGTACAGTACCACAGCTTACACAAAGTCAATCAATATTCTACTAAAGTGAAAAAAGGACTGCAACAAGTGTTTAAAGCCTATTAACTACTATATCTATGATATCTACTATATATCTGTAAATTAAATATTCCCTGTGAAATTGAAGAGTGCAGACAGAAATAAGCAGTCTACTTTATATGATAAATGTAATACAGTCCTATTGGACTTAAAGTAGTCCAGCATGTGTGACTGTGGGGGCATTTTAAAGTTACTACTGTTGGATTTGTTCACTTATTTTCCCCACACCTTCTTAAAGAATCTGTAGTCTTAAAGTCTAACTCACATTTAGTTGTTAAGTTTCTAAATACGTTTCCTGTTTATCTGTCAGTCTGGTGTACCAAAGCCCCAGAGGAGGATCATCAAACTCAGACTCAAACTTCAGTGAATCAGCTGACGGATCACCTGCAGCAGTGCCAAAGAGAGCATCAGGATCTGACCTGGATGCTCCGCGCTGTCACTCAAGGTGATGGATAATATTTTCAAATGCAGACATTTGTAAACTTCCCACAAATGTACATCAGTGTTTATTTGTTGCTGTAGACTCCAGGTGCAGTTTGTGTCCTGAAGGCTGGCTTTGGTGGAGAAGTCACTGCTACTTCTTTTCAGTGGGACTTCAGGAAAATCTCCGGTGGACTGAGAGTGCAGAGTTCTGCAAGCGGCACGACAGCAGCCTGACTGTCATCAAAGACTCTGCAGAGATGGTAGTTATGAAAGACGTTTTGCTTCAGTGTGTGAGGCTCCTATTTTTCTCAACAGAAATATCAGGAATATGCATATTGAGATCTGTAAATGTTGCTTCATCTTCCTCAGGAGTTTATCCTAAGTGTGATGAGGTCCTTTCCAAAGTATCCCTTCCTGTGGGTTGGGCTTACGGACGCCAAGCAGGAGGGTATCTGGCTGTGGTGGGACGGAGCAGACATCCAGCAGTACATGCCGTAGGTTCAGATCAACTGCAGCACATTTACACAGTAACATTTTTGTAAACACTAGATCCTCATTTTGAGTTGGAAACTGAGTTTGTTTAACTAAAGACTCAGAAGTTTAAAGAGTAGCTACCAATGGAACATAAGCAGTATCTGACTAAAATGACTCAAATAAGCCACAAAGTCAGTAAAGTTATGTACAAGAGGTAACAGTGCTCAGGCCAAGTCAGTCCTGGAGCAGTTTAAGTGCAGTATGGGAGTCTCTAATTAGACTCTTATATGTTGCCCCCCAGTGATGAAATAAACTCCATTTGATCTGCAGAGTACCTTTGCGCCTTTAAGAAAAAGCTAAAGACCCAGCTCTTTCATCAATCAATCATAATTTGTAGCCGATCCGTCAGTTCACAACAAGTGTCATCTCGGGAGGCTTTACAAAAGAATATGAGATAATATTGCCTACAGTTAGAATTTCTCCCTTTTATTCCTCGTCTTCCTGTTGTCCACACGTCCTTGCCGCTGAGATGGAGGTTGGAGCAGGAATGAGGACGGCGGTCTTTGTTGGGACGATACAGTCAGAAGGAGGAGGTTGGGCGTCACGGAAGTCGAGCGGTAGTAGTGCCAGATCACCTTTATTGAGGTTCAACACCTCATTAATATTGATGATTATTATGGTGGGAGAACTCTTCAGAATGTCCCATTGCACCTGTTTCCTCCGCTCCAGATCTTTACTTCTGTTATTGTTACTCTGTAATGAACATCACTCTGGATAAAGGTTTCTGCTAAAAAAGAAAAAGACGAATTGACCTTTTATAAATTAAAACACAAACATAATACAAATGAAGCTTCGGTTAGCTTTTATTATGACGATAACATACATAAATACATAGATTATACGTACATTACATAAATATTTACACTGAGAAACATAAAAATGTTTTTCGTATTGGAACATTTTAGACAGAAACTACTTAAGGGTAAATATCTTCAGCCATCTATGATTACAATTAATGTAGTCACAAATGTCATATTGCGTGTATGTGTGTGCACGTGCGTGTGTGTGTGTGTTGCAGGTTGTCTGTGGAGTGGGACTCTGACCACAGGGACTGTGCAGACCTGAGGGGAGGTGGGAGTCTCTTTGCTGCCAACTGTGAGTCATATGGACCCTGGACTTGTAAAAAGAACTCCTGACAGGCTGCAAATAGCTCTACACACACACACACACACACACACACACACACACACACACACACACACACACACACCTTTCTAAAAGGACTTTAATTAAAGCTTTACGTTTGTGAAATTGTTGTTAATATTTGAATTTTATGTCAAACTGTGCTGAAAAAAAGATCATTTGATTCGTTTTTGAAAACTGTATTTTTGGAAAAGCACATTGTAAAGTGCATGCTATATCTAAATGCAGAATGAGTTCACACTTGCACACAGAATCATGCCAATCACAGCGTCATAATATAATCGAGACATAATTGTGACTGCTACATTTTTCAACATTCAAAGCTTCTTACTAGAACAATTCAAACCAAACTCTTCCTCTTCTTCATAATAGCATATTTCTGAAAAATAAATATTTTTACATTCACCAGAGAGGTTTTTGTCCAAGTGTGATCAACATTGCAGAAATGTGGATTCTTTTTTACTGCTTTGATCAGATACACTTATTAACAATATCAGCAGCACTTCAGTCCAGTACTCTTAAAGTGTCAAAGACTCTTTATCAAGTTGTGATTACTTTAGAAACTTGAAATTCAGTCGAAGGAGGAAAATTGTTCAAATCTATAATATGACATAATCGAAAGATTACGAGTAACAATTAGGGAAATCCCCCGATATTTTTGTATCTTCTGAAAGCTCATTTTTCATTTCAGCCCATTAGAAACCTCAACGTGTCCAGGAGTTAAGATTCATCTCTCTTAGTGTGTGGAGATTTTGTTTGGTGGGATGATCCTCATGAGTGTGCGACCATCCAGCGGTGCAAACAGAGGATACAGCTTCCCTCTGAAGCTCCCAGTGAAGGTGTAGATGTGGGTCTTTGTTTCTGCGTTGTAGAAGGAGATCTGGCCCTCTTCGTAGTCTAAGTAGATACCAATCCTTCGAGGCACGAGGGCATTGGGCAGCAGGGTCTCTGGCTTGGTACAGGCATAGAACTTTAACGTGCTGCGCCACAGGGCCCAGAAGCCCTGCTTTGGGGTCATGGGAAAACGGCCTTCACGTTTGGAATCTGCAGTGGTCAGGCCAACGCGCCAGTAGCCGTTGTTGGCGATGTCAACCTCCCAGTAGTGGCGCCCACTGTTGTAGCCCTCCCAGCCCAGAACACAGGGCCAGCTGTCAAAGCGTTGGGGGCTGTAAGGTAAATCCACCTCTGTGTGAGCCTCCTGGACCATACGCTGATCTTCTGACAGCAGCAGCCAGGGGTTGTTGGTCTTTGGGTCGAGGATCACATCAGCTGTGGGAAAAAAAAGGTATGGCCACAAATGAGCACATTTTGAATATGTTTTCTTTTCCTTGTATATGAAATGAAGAGGAAGTGGAGGTTTTTCTTACCTGCTGAGCTGCAAATCCAACTCCAAACTAAAACAGACAAATAGAGCTATAGGTTAGGTTTCAGTGGATAAATGACGGTTGTGTTTATCCTTGATTAAAAATATATGTATACCTGAGTTTGGGATGTATCTTGAAGTTCCTGCTTTCCAAGTCCTTTGCTTTGCCAGTAACCACATCTGTGAAACTATCATCTGAAAAGATACAAATAAGCATGAAATAGAAATACATGGGGAGAGCATTTCAAGATAAAAGCACGGGCAGTAAATCCTACTTAATGTAATTCCCAAGAAGCTTCTTATTCGTGATGATCAGACACCACTCCGTGCCAATAACATAACATCATCTGCGTGACTGATAATTCAACTGCAGTCTGTAATACCAGTTATCAAAGATGTTTATTGTTACAGTTTATCTGACAAAGGTTGACGAGGGTCAACTGAAAGTCAGAGTTCATTTATTGATGTCATCACTTCGTGGGCAGAGTTCACTCTAATCACACTTTACATAACTGGTTTCATAACACCTCATGTCTGAACTCTGTCATATCCATCATGAGAAGCTGCTTTGTTGAGCTTTTGAGTTCAAATCCATCCTGTGTAAATATTTTTTGCCCTTTAAGAGCAATTAAGATGTGAATCTTTGATTTTTATAAGACTTTAAATTTATTTAGCATTCTGAGGTCCACAACTTTACATAATATTTTTAGGAAAAATTCTTTCTCATTTGTTATTTCTCACTTTTTTAAAAGTCAGAATTATCTAAAAGTGTTCCTGTGTCGCTCAGTAATGTTTCCTGTCTTTGTTTGTCTAAATGTTTTCTCACCGCGCTCTCTTCTTTGAGCAGAGACCAGGTGATAAACTCCATCAGAGGCAACAGGTTGACGAGTCGTTTCTTCTTCAAACCAAGCAGACGCAACACTTTGCCCAGCTCTTCACTCTGCACGCCACAACTCTGCAAACAAAAGTAAACTTATTCAAGCGCTCTAAAAACAAACTGAAACAACGCGTGACGAAGTGAGAGCGAAACATATTTCGCCCCTTATGTGCTGTGATAGAAACTTTTAGTTCTAGGTTTTGGGATTTTTCACCTCAGTCGCCTCCTGCAGCTCCTTTGCCCACTCCATGATCTTCAGTTGGGCCTCCTCTTTCTGGTCTTTATCTTTTGTTTCCTTTTCTTGACTCTCAGTCCAGGAGGTGTTCTTCAGGAGCTAAGGACACAACGTTAGAAAGTTATTTATGAGCGAATATAAGCTTTCCATTCATACCATAGCTGCTCTAAGAATTGTACATTTGATGTGCCAGCTGTAGTTTACTCTTTTTAAAGGCTACAGTGTTCAATCAAACATCAACTTACCTTGTCGACATGATGGAGTTCATCGGCCCACTCCAGAATCAGTTTTCTGCTCTCTTCAAGACTGCGCTCGGTTCTCCGGTCTGTACTTTGGGCTTCTTTTTTACTGGTACCCTCCTTGGTATCAGCATCTCCCTGTAGACAAACCGATAAAGACACTCTGAAAACCATAAATGTTTCTTTCTCTGACATGCAGATAACCCCAAGACATTTCACAGCCACCTCAAGCTGATAAGGGTCAATATTTGACTCTTTTTTTCTGAACCTGAAATTGCTTCTTCTTCTTCTTCTTTTTAACGAATTTACAGTTCTTATCGAGCTTTAATGGGTCATAAAGTGGGAAAGTTCTCCGTTCACGGATGTCAGCCAGACCTATGCAGCAGAAAGTCATGCAGGCTGTAAAAGAGCCTTTTAACAATGAAGCAGAAAGAAACGCTTGTTGTTTATCTCAAGGCTTCAACCTCTGATAGAAGGAAATGAACCGTTTTATAATCCTTTTTGGCCTGATTTTTTTTTCCTCATTGTTCTGTAAGAATAGAAAGGCTGTGGGGGAGCACAGGTGGCCCAGTGGTGCCCCATGTACAGAGGCTGAAGTTCTCAAATTGGGCAGACTCTACCCACTGTCCTGTCTCTGAATAAAGGCATAAATATTAAGCTTTAAAAAACCTGATCCCTTCCTTATTTCCTTTTATCTTTCATGTCCTACCTTGCACACTTGGTCCACCTGCTCCTTCCAGTGATGGATGAACTGCACACACTCCTGCAGGCTGCGGAGATTCTTCAGACCCGTCTGATGAGGGTGCTGCTGCAGAAAACAAAGGTGAAATTCCAATAAGTTATTATGTCCTTAAAAGGCAAAATGGGGAACTCATGCTTCCTTTACTGAAGGTACAAGAAAACAGGAAACGTCACAACAGATGTTTTGTTATGTACCTGTGACTTTTGTGTGAGGCTGTTGTTGGTTGCGGTGCCGCTGGGTGCCGAGTTGTGAGCTTGGGTGCTCTCCACAGGCGCAGAGGTCCAGCGCACAGGTCCGATGGAGCTGCTCTTGGTGGTGCTGTGGTCCTCCGCCAGTATGCTCACTCCTGCAGCGGGGACAGATTCCAGGTTTACAAGTGATCTGATGTGAGCTGCATCACACAATAACTTCATGGTTGGATGAAATTGTTCTAATACTTACTCTTTCCTGTTTTCAGGATGCTTTTCATCTCCATGGTGATTTCCTCACTCCTAGGAAGCTAAAAAAACGAAGAGAAAACAAAAAGTTGGGTCAAAGAAAGTAAAAAAAAAACAAAAAAAAACAACAAACTACATAACAAATATTAGTAGGCTAGTCCTAGACAAAAGTGCAGATACAGTAGAAATAATACCAGTAAGTTTTTAAATATCACTTATATAATTGGATCATTCCTCCTGATGCATTAGGGTGTATTTAAGTTACAATTTAACAAACCGAAAGTTTGATACGACTCAAACGTGATCTGATATTCAAAAATGCAATATCATGATACAAAAGATCCAAAGTTCAGAAGTGACTCACTGGTCAGGTTGCATTGAAAGCTATTGATTTCTTACTCTGTAAATGATATGAACGAAATATGATTTTGACGATCTAAAAACCTTAACAATTGTACATGAGTGGTTTCAGAATATGAAATAAAAAAAACATCGGAAATATAAAGCACATTTAAAAGTACAGGAATAAAAGCATTTGTATGTAAGCTTTGATCATGATGAATGATAAATCTGCCCAACACCTACAAACGTAAATAAGAAAATGACCAAAAACTGAAAACTAAAATAAGAACATATGTCGTCATGTTGTGATGAATTCATTAAATGTGAACACAGATGATACATTGTATTAAACCAATGCTGATTGTGTCGTACCTGTTGTCTGAGGGAGCGGTGCTGCAGCTCGGCTGGTGGAGACGACTGGACGGTTACTGCTCTCCTGTCATCCTATTTGTTCCTCCCTGCGTCCGCCTGATCTTTGGACTCCTTTATGAGCTCTCAGGCTCCTTTTCTTTGCACCAAACCCTCTCAGCGTCCGGGCAGCAGCTGGCATAGTGCCATTAGGGTAAAAGGCACCTTTTTTAATAGCAGAGATAAGTGTGAGGATATCACTCAGAGTGACGTGGGATGGTGCAACCCAATGCCAACGCCTGGTGCGGTTAATGTGTTCATAGAAGAGGAGCTGAGTGTGAGAGTCTTTAGATTATATAATCACATTCGATCTGTTTCAACAAGACAAACTTAAGAACTAAAACCTTAAAATGTCCCAGACTCATGGTCCATTTGACAGTTATTGCAATGATTCAGCCCAAACTAATAAAGCTGTTGCATTTGTCTTCCCGCAGTTACACTTTCTTTTCCTGGAAGAAGAATTAAAGACACATCGGCACCCTGCTGTCATCGGGTCAGTGCACTCAGAGTTAACTTCAAGTAAAGTCACAAAGTTTTTATCAAACGAAAAGAAGAAATCTAGGACCTTTTATTTATTTAAAAAATCACATTTCATCTGAACTATTAAAGTGCTGGATTAAATCAGCTGTTTGCCAGAGGGAGCGTAGTATATATACAATTATGGACTTTTTTTGGTTCTCTTTATGCTGATGGTTGTTTAGTTTTGAAGCTCAGTAGGCGTCTTTATTCATTGCAGTCTGTTTCTTAATAAGCCTGTAATTACTCATAGTGTCACTGCTATGATCTTTGATATGTGATGGATTTTGAATCAAAATGACAAAATACAGAAATAACTGGAACAGCTAAAAGTTTGAAGAAATCAAGTGAGTAATGTCAATATGTATCTGAGCTGATGAGGACACACTTGTAAAATGTAAAATGTAGAAGGAGTATGCTTCAGTATAAAATATTGTTCTCAGAGTAAAAGTGCTGATTTTCTAATATATCAAGTTTATAGTTATAAAGTGAAAGTTGCATGATGCAGAAACATTTCCCAGTGAGGGTTACATTTACACTTTATTATTCATGAAGCAGCTTCTCGTGTGAACAAAGCTGTGCACATTTTATTTGTTTAATTTACAGTAAGAAGCCTCTGCTTTGTTTCCAGATTAAAATCCTTCTGAGATTTATCACAGTATAATTATCACAGAAGAGCATTAAAAACATTTACACAAGAGCACCTTAAAGTAAATCCACGTAGATAAATTCCACTGATAAGAAAGAACCATGAACCTTATTGAACTCACTAACTGTGCCAGGTTATGTACCTGTAGTCATGGCAACAGAGAGGGCATAAAACAATATTATATGGAAATAAAGCAAAGCAGAGGTGTGGCGTAAGTTTCGGCACTTGTCATCTCTCACATGTCAGTGTGTGCTGGCGGGGCAAGAAATCAGAGGACTCCCTTTACAAGTCACAACTTCAGATTTATTTTCTAATGCAGACAAATGTGACACCAAAAGAAATGTAAAAAAAAGGCCTTTGAGTTTGTTTGTTTTTAAATCTGTGTTATTTCATTAAGACACTTTGTATATAAAAGTTACATTTCTGATTCTACTAAGTCCAAACAAGCTTGTGTCAGTACCTAACAAATATGTACATACCGCTTTATTCATATATAAAAAAAAAAGGTTTGTCAGATTTTCATTTTCTCCTCCAGGGCAGAATGGATCAAAGGTTGCCCTCAAACGTTTAGTTCCAACTCTTGAAGAACTGCTTAAAGATGATTGTCTCTTTCCCCTGAGGCAGGATCTCCACCTGCAGCACAAACACATTTTATTGCTTACAGTACAGAAACCAAGTTACGGTAAATGTGCTGGGAGGCCATAATGACCCTCTAAAACTATCACACGTGGCTGTAAAGACACTGTAATTCAACACTCTCATCATAGATTGAACCTTTTATTGCACTTGGGGTTTGTTGGTATTGGTGCAGCGCGTCACATTGGGGGCATGCAGAACAGAACCTGAATGTGCATGTAACGATCCTGACATGTTGCAGGCATATCAAGCAAACTGTTCATCCGAGAATATAAAATGTGCTGGCTGATGCTGGTGGAGGTCCGGGGTTGTTGGAAGGAGAGTTTCACAGCAGTGTCTCGCAGCAGCAGAAGAGGAGTGAGAGGTAGAATGGTTTAAATAGACCGCCTCGTTGTCAGAGAGTGATAATGATTGGTTGGCATTGGGGCGGTTCTCAGGTCAGCCGATGGCCTCATGCAGGCAGGGCCACCGTGTTCCGACTGAACTAAGGCATGTATAAGAATATTAAATGTTTAGTACCTGAGTCTTCATTCGGTTGTACTGCATTTGGTCGATGAAGTTGTCCGCCATCTGTAGGGCCACCTGCTTCTCCTCGGCGTTTGCTCCGTTGCCTGACAGAAAATCCATGAATCAGCAGTTTAAGGAGAGAGGGGGGTTTTGTTAAAGAAGGATCATGAAAGGAACATTTTCTTTGGTTTTCACAATGATTGGTAACTCTCACAAGCCGTATGTCGCTCCCTATTGTCCACATGATGAAAAAAAAAAAGTTTACGAGGGAGAAGCCAGAGAAGAAGATAGGATCAAGAGACAAGGACCCAAAGAAAAGCATCCATCATTAAGCTTCACTAAAATAACTTCCATCATTTATTTTTTTAATTCATTATTTTAAGTAAAGGTTTCACTTAAACTTATTTACCACTATGAGGTATTTATAAACATCCCAAGTTATGTTTGATGCTGATTGTTGTCAAAAATCGGACATAAATGCAACATTAAAAACAACACAGAACGTTGTGTAACTATTTTGGGTTATTTGTACATCAAAGTAAGACTTATCCTTATTGTGCCAACTCATCTTAAACACTTAACCTTAAAATAATTAAAGAATTCTACCTGAAATAATTAAAGAATTCTACCTGGTACAGTTTTAACAAATAAAGAAATCAGCTGTAGGAGACCAGAGCTGTTTATTGTACCCGCCTGTATTTAACCACAGGACCTATTGGGTTTCCTTGACTAATGCAGCCAGCCTCAAGTAGACATTTAAGGAACTGCTGATTTTTGTTGCACTTCTGAATCCTCTTCGTTTTCAACACTGGAGCTTGCAGCTTAGATGTGGTGCTCTGTCATGGTCACGTTGTTTTTCTCTCACCTTTCCAGACAAAGATCTTCCCGTTGGCTCCGTTGTCCAGAATGAAGCAGTCGTCTCGAACCAGCAGCTCTTTGGCGAACGGGCTCTTCTCCGACACTTTGGTCATCGTCATGGAACCTGTCGCATCAGACACCTGTGGAGATGTAGACGGGTATTACAGACTTTATTCTAAATGGTGTTTTTTTTAATTTCATGCAGGAGTTTTAAAGGCCTTGTAGATGAAGTCACCTTGAAGAGTGAGGCGGAGTTTGATGCGTCGGCTTTGGTGTCCTCCTCTGTGCTTTCTGTCAGCTCAGGCATCTTTCCCAGGACCTGCTCGCACACACAACACCAAGCTCAGGAAAAACAACGTCATCAACATTGCTTTACTTGTGTTTACATGAATAGTAGCAAACATGGCAACAATAGTTGAAAGAGAAGTTTGAAATTTGGGGTAAAGACAGACTGCTGGATAGCCGAGTGGTTATGAAGTATGTATGGAGGCGTTAGTCCTTAGCTTAACCTTAAACTTCCTGGATCTTTACACATGTTCTATGTTTCACCTCTGACGTGGTCATTAACGTGTTTTGTCATCTGGTTGTTTAAAACAGAACATAATAAGCATTCAATCATGGTGGTTGTTTCATGTTATTGTGTAGATCAGAGTGTTTGTTGACCTTGAGCATCTCCTCTGGCTCCTCCCCCTCGCTGATGTCAACAATTTTGGCTTTTCCGTGTCTGTCTGTGTCACGGATCAGAGAGGCGATCTCACGCACTTTCTGCTTCTCGAAGATGTTGGCCTGCGACCCGATCCACGACACGATGGTCTACAGGAGCGAGGAGTAAGCGTCATCAAATCCGATAGAACTGCATCTGTGATCATGATCGGAGCAGAAATCCGATTCATGGTTGACGCGCTCACCTCTCCGAGGTCCAGGATGAAGCAGTCTCCTTTGTTGAAGCTGCTCCAGCTCAGCTCCACCTCCTTGGCACGGATGTTTCGTTTGCCTTTGACCTGGTACAACCTCTGAACCGTCCCGCAGCCCTGAGGCCTCCTGAAGCCTGACTCCACTCCACCCTCCTGTTGCATACAAACATTTATTTGTGATTTTTAGAACTTATTACGATTGTTGTCCTTTCGCAGAATGATCACAGAGGGCTGATGTTTGACCTCCTGTTTTGCACCCCTGCCAGTGACACTTTGTCGCTGACGCTGTAACGTCCAGTGCTGTAAAAACTGAGAGGGGATGTTTCAAAAAACTAAACAACATGATTAATGTCATTCAGTTCCTCTTTTATCACTCCTAACTTTGGAAAACATTTTTGTTAACCTGACTGTTTATTCAAGTTGACGCAGCAAGTGAATTAAAGAAACACTTTAGTCTTGATATGTATTATTGTCAGATTTTTTTTAAAAAAGCTCGAGGGTCTTATTTGTCTTTTAAATGTTTTTTTTTTTAGTTACAGCTGGTTTAGCTTCTGAAGTGCTTAAATAAGACACTTTCTGGAGACAAATTCAGTTCATTTGAAGGTCCACTTCAGTTTTTCAAAATGTGTGCTGGGAATTCTCTTTCTTTTCATTGTGCACTTTGTCTTAAAAGATATAAAAGATATAATTTAATGTTTGAAATAAAGAATGAATTGCTGATAAGGGAGCTTTACTCTTACAGAACAACACACAGTATGTGGGAGAGATTTTTTTAAAATTGTTTTCCCTCTTCTGTTTGAAGCGTCTTTACACCCAGGATCTGTTGTGTCCCCTCCTCACCTTGTAGCTGACCCCTCTGGGAAACAGAGCCATGAACTCGGCGGACTCGTAGCCCTGGACTTCTCTGTGCTGAATGGGTTCACCGCCCAGGAAGTTGTCCAGCTGCGTGGCGAGCATGGCACACGCCACCTGCTCATCCCGAGACGACTTCTCACCTACAACACAGGGAGGACGAGGTATTTGTCCACGAGAGAAACTTTGAGGATATTTAAACTGAAACTGTGTTTATTTCCTGTTTCTGTGTGTTTGATTTTATCCACTTTATTGTTTCCTCTTTTCTATGAATCTTTTGGCATCTGAGGTGTACTGATAACGACGTTGAATCATCTTATCATTGAGATGAAAGCTTTTCAATGAAAGAAACAAAGTTATAAATGTGTTATCTGTCGATGTTTATCTGTTGCATCTTGTACACCTATCAGCTGGTTCAGAGGTTCTTATTGGGAAGATGGAGTCACCTGCTGGACTAACTCTGATTCTAGTCTTGGTCAAACATGAGTGAAAAGTTAGCCTCATTAGATTTTACACCAAAATAAGTCATAAAAAAACATCCCTATTGGCTACACTGTTATTTTAAATAATCGGCATCAGCCCGGATTTTCACAATCAGTGCATCTCTCCAATAATCCATCATGAGCGAAAGACTCTGCAACATTTAGTAAGCAACAGCGACAAAGAGAAACTGCTGTTGAACAGCGATCCGGATGGATAGAGACAAACAACCGAAGCAACAACAGTTAAAGGTTAATGTTCGACCGAGTTCCTGCCCTGTGGAATAAAAACAGAAAATGGTTCTTATAGAACCATGATAAGGTTCCTGCAGTCTGAAAGTGCCTGTTGTAATGATTATTACAGGGGGATTGATATTCTTTATAGCTTTTGGAAACAAGCAGCTCATAGTAACTGTATATTATCTGACAAAAACAATTTAAAATAACTATATTAAAGGAAGACGGATTTCCAATATTGAGAATAAATATTGATGTTGGTCAAATATCCAGCTCAGGTTCCCTCTACAGGATAAAAGGAAATAAAAAAATGTTTCTCAGAGGTTAAACATGTCGTTGTTTATTTAGTGTATTTATCACACAGGTTTGTTTACTGAACGAGACCATTAAACTTTATTGATCCCATTCACTTTAGAACTGTTTCAGCATAAAAGCATTGTGACTTTCTGCACATGCATCTGCTGCACTTTTTCTCTTTTTGTTTTGCTCCTGGACTTAAAAATAAATCCTGTTGTCTGGCCCTGGATAACGTGTGGTTTTCTGAACTTGCAGTAGGTAGTAGGTGCACTTTAAAGTCCAAGTAACCTCTGACAAACAAAAGTTCAGTTAAAAATAAAGCCTCGGCAGCTTTTGCACACTGGAATCTTAGAAAGAAGTTTGAGATATGAAATAAAAATAAATGTAAGGAAGCACTTAGAGGTCTGAAAGGATAAACAGACAAGCTCCTGAAGAGAGAGGGTGGGTCATTACATCAACAGGAGAAACAAGGGTTACCTATTTTAAACAGGTGCAGGAGGAAGTGAAGCCTGAGGGTGATGCATGCCTGAGCACAGAGAGCCCTCTCCGACCTGTGACAATCAGCTTAGTGTTACCTAAGAGCCCGATACATGCTAGAAACAACAGTACTGTAACAGTTCTCCTGCATTTTTAAAGGCCATCCCAGTTTCCCTCGGGACCTCTATCTTTCCACGATCATCCCTCTCTCTTTCTCTCTCTCTCTCGCTCTCTCTCCAAACAATGATGCAGCCGCTCAGCGCTGTGTCTCATGTGTCATCCTCATCATTAGCTTTTAAAGTGCAGCACAGCAACGGGATGAGTATGAGTTGTTTACTGGACAATGATTAGAACTCTTGTCCCTACTGATAATTAAAAGATACATCTGTCTCAATGACGCCTTTTTTTTTTTTTTTTTTTTTTTTTTTTTAAAACTCTGAAGCTGCTGTAATGTCATTTGGACCTGACACAAAATACACACAACTTTATCTCCATTTTATCGGCTAGAAGAGCCAAAGAGAGACAGCAAAAGTCGGGGGGAGAGAGAGGGAGATGACGTGCAGCAAAAGTCGGATTCAAACTGTCGCTACAACGAGGACTTCAGCCTCCGTACATGGCGCCCACTATATAACCGCTGGGCCAGTAATAATTAGTTTAACTGAATTGGAGGTGGGAAGATATTTAAAAGTTTTCCATCCTTATTCAACCAGATGAAAACTCACAGGCGTTTTAAATGAGGATGACTTCATTAAATAGCAGTGATTGATTTTACCCTGGACTATGATTATCATGGGGGAAGTGTTTCCTGTTCAGTCACCATGGAGCTCCTTCAGTGTGCAACAACTTTAGTCTGAATGCTTCACAACCCGACTGTGTCATGTTTAAAGATGTGTGTGTGCTTTTCAGCTATTTTGCTCTAACTGAGACTCTGTTTTGCAATAATAAACGGTGTTTTATTGATGGTCCTCCTGTGTTTTGCTGGTTTCTCACCTAGCCAGATGTGGATTTGGACTTGTCCCGGACCGAGGTTACTCAGCACCAGGTAGGAGTCTCCGTTATAGAAAGATCCCAGCTCTGAGGGATCCAGCAGCACGGCCTTCAACTTCTCCACCCTCCACACTCGAAGACCCAGCTCCCGGACTTCGGGACCAAACTGACCTGGAGCTGCCTTGAAGGGGAGCATGCTGCGGGGAAAGAGGAAGAAAGGAGGAGCGGTGAGACAAGGAGGTAGGAAGAAGATTTACGAGCGGAATGTAAAATACGTGGAGATGCGTCACTGTTTCGATGTGGGAAGAAATGACCACACTTGGTTTGAAGAAGGAGAAGTAAAAGCAGAAGTTTACCACAAAAGTTGCTGACAATTGACGCACATCTTTTCTCACAATCAGAAGGAGACTTTTTTTTCTTCTGTAAAGTGGCTGACAAAGGCTGGATTTCAGAGATGTGTGTTGAAGGAAATGTGTCACACTGTAATGACAGAGACTCAGCTCAGACCCTTGGAAGGGTGACTGTGTGGTTGGGCGTGATGAGTGCCATTACACTTATCCTTAACACAAAATGAAGGCTTATGTTGCTGCTCAACAACCACATGCATTACGTCACTTTATGCAACAAAACACTGACACAACACGAGTGCTGCACGGAACCAGGCGGGGCGAGGAGCGAGCTGGATCCTGTCACAGGTGAGGACGAGCCAGCATGACTCACCCTGACATACATCTCTTCCTCTCTTTTTTTTTTAAACACAGTTTCTACATCCTGTCACACCGGAAGAAGAAAAAAAAATGGCGGTTTTGCAGATTAAAATAAGTGAGCAACACAACCACACCTTCCTGTTGTCTCCTCTCGTGTCTGATAGAAAGTGAGGTTAGTACATCAACAAGTCAGAGAAACTGGCTTCTTCTCTTTTCTCTCACTATCGGCCAACACTGTGATTTTGTGCAAACATTGAGATAAATTCACCATTAAATGTCTGACTCCTCAATGCAAAATGCAAAGCCATGTTATTCAGCTTAGTTTAAACATCAAAGCGTTGTAAAGCTTCAGAAAAACACTTCTAGAAATACTTACAGAATATGAAAGGTGGTACATCTGTCAAAAAGAAACTTTTGCTTCTACTGTGATCAACTTTGGTTAAGCACAAGGACACGTCGTACATGAGGCTGCAGGAGCGAAGGATCGAACCCCCGGCCCTCTGCGACTCCACTCTGAGCCACAGCTGCTGATCTGTATCCACAACCAGCCATTCAAAGCGACCTGAAGGCAGGGCTGATTGCACACTTGTTGTATAGTCAGTGTCCCATACAGCAACTAGGTGTTGGTTTAGTCAGTATTGATTAAAGAATAATACAAGTGTGATCAACCACTTCCTGACATGCTGGTTTCAAACCTCTACCGAGCAGCAGCTTTATCATTTGTTGTGACATCATTTTATTAATCTGTGGCAGTGTTACAATCCCATAAAAAAGCAATATTGTTTCCGTGAACATGAAAATGATTCAGGGGATGCATTTACTACACTTCCTTGAAAGACAAGAAAACAAGCCAGCAGTTCCACTTCTGCAGCAGGCACGACTGAAAAGGGAGGTACGAAAAACAGCCGCTACAAACTGTGATGCAACATGTCAGACACACTCTCCTTTCCTGTGTTAACGATCACTCATTAGTCAACAGAAAAGCAGAAATTTTTAGCACTTATTGTCAGTGTTGTAGTCAGTAAAGGATGTCAGCAGCAGCTCCACCCCCTTTATTCTTTCTTCTTTTTAAAGTTTGAAAAACACTGATGACTCAATCACTCTTTTTGTGGTGCCTAGCATCAACTCTACCACTTCCTAGAGGTTGAAAATGCCGGTCTTGATGTTTCAAAATAATAAAACGGTAGATTAGAAATAGTAGAGGAGGTAAGGGAGCGAGGAAAGAAGGAGGAAGAGCCTGAGGAGGCTCATGCAAAGGCCTTCGTGGTTAAAGTTACAATGCTTGGACAGCCGCTTTAGGAGTGCGTAAAGACGCAGAGAAAAAGACCCGTTCCACTTAACTGTATGATCTCCTCTGGTACCTCCAGCATGCTGTCTGACTCCGGCTCCATTCTGTGTGTCCACTGAAGTGTGTGTGTAGTGTATGTGTATGTGTGTGTGTGTGTGTGTGAGTGTGTGTGAGGTTGTAAGGAATCGAGAGGTCTGGCGTGGAGGAGTGTTTGCGCTCACCTGGCCTGGTTAGCTTATATGTGGGAGGTAACAGGAGCCGGTGTGATGAAAGCCTACCTGCGGCCTGTTGGGGGGAGGTAAGAGTCGGGTTCCTGGTTCCTGGCTAAAGCTAAAAACCAAGTGGATAATTACTGGGAGAGCGTGCTGCTGGCTCCTCCATCTTTCCACTCTTCTACTTCTCCCCTGGCGGCAGCTCTTCACCTCTTTTACCCTGATCCTGAATAACCTCCTTCTGCGCACACAGTCAAGTGTGAGCAGAAGTTTATAACAAGCAGGGGAATAGCTAGAAATTATAATCCTCCAAAACATAATCAGCAAGAGACCCAGAACACCCCCCCCCCCCCAATCAACGCTGTGCTTCCTGAAAAGGTCACATTTTATGAATAATACACTTTACCATGTTTTTCTAAGTCTAATATGTCTCCCTATGTTCAGTCTACAAAACCCCCAAATATGAGAAAAGTCCATCCTCTATGTCCTGCTCCACTTTTCAGAAGATTTGTGCTCAAACAGGCGGTTTTGATTTTCCCTTTATGACATCACAAAGGGCAGTATCCGCTCCCCCCGGGTGTCCTCTGAGTCTGTCTTCTCTTCGTAAAAAACTATTTGGCATGGAAGGAGAAAGCCTTAGACACACCTCCGTCCAGAGAGGCGTGATCGAACACAGCTCATTTACATTTAAAGTTTTAGTAACAGAAACAGTGTGTTCTGAGCAGGACTGAAATAGAGTGGTTTATAGGCAGGAGGTAGAATATTAAGTAAGAGGACAAACATCCTACTGAAGATGGGTTTTTTTTCTATTTTTTTATCACCTGTTTGTTAATTTACAATAAAAACCCCTCTGTTGGATTTCATTTAAAGTACTAATAAGATGCTACCATGTCTACATTTCTGACCTGCATAAATATTGGACAGGAAATAAAGTAAACAATGAGACTTTTTGTTCAACTTTAGAAGATGAAACTCGTTGTTTGGGCCATGGCTGCTGGAGCAGAGATGTAGAGATGGAAGGGAAAAGACAGTATGTCCGAGAGACAAGAAGGATGGAGGTGTTCAGGTGGAGACACGAGGTCGCCGTTAGGCTGCACAGGTCACTGGCTACATCAGTCATTCATGCACTCTGAAGCAGGCAGAATATGAGAGCAGACAATATGAAAACAATGTGTCGGCTGAGAGCGAGTGTATACAGTGTGAACGTTTGTCTGGCAGGGTGCTCTGTATATTTGAGAGATTAGAAGTCTGAAATCAAGACAGTGATGAAGACACTGAAATAGAGACGTCTGCACAAACAAAGAAGACTGAAAAAGAGAGAACTAAAATGATGACTAACCGACTCTTTAAAGCTGGCAGAAAAAATGTTTTGAATAGCAAGCTCATGTTTTCTAAACCAAGTCACAAGATCTGATTCTGATACCGCTTTAAAACCCCACCCTTACCTCGAGGAAGTTGTGAAACAGCAGGAAATAAGATCAGGATGATGTGTAGGAAGTCAGACAGAGACAGAACGGGAAGATAAAAGAAAAGAAAATAACATCAGGGTTTGAAGGAATAGATGGACAAGTCGGACAAAGTTGAACTAAAGACCCGTTGTCCCGTTGTGAGATTTCTGGGATTATTTCAGGAGCTGGAATGTGCTGAGAGAGCAGGGAAGCAAAAGATTGGAAGGAAAAACAGGAACATTTCTTGTAAAAGACAAAGAAAGGAAAAAAAGTAAGAGAGAGACAGAACACATTTAGAGTCTGATTGTGAAGCAAACGAAAAGTGCAAAAAGCTTTCCAAACTTACCTTGAATAGAGAGTTAGTGGTGGGACCCAACACGTCTGAGCAGAGAGAGAGCGTGAAGAGAGAAGCAGTCGAGCGAGGAGAAACACGTCTCTAGACACACAAAATCTCCCCCTCTTACACACACAGGAGAGATATTTCCTGCCTCTGTCTCGGGGTAAACTTAGCCCAGCCCTCTGACTCAAACACAAAAGGAGCAAAAAGAAACTTGATTGAATCAGGACTGAGAGTGGAGAAAGAATTCAAATCTAATCTAATCCCACCTTTTTTGTTGTTGAGTGGGTTAATGTTGTGTACGTTGTTGAAGTCATGAAGTAGCTCATTTTGAAACTTACATTTAATTAGTCTCTGTATCATAAAAATACAAAATAAACATAGTTGATGCAAAAATGACAAAGTGAATTCATCCCTCAGCTTGGATTTTTACAATTTTTAAAATCATACCACCTAAAATGTAAAATCACCTTTTAACAATGTCTGCAAGAATGAGTCACACCACAGTTAGTAAACATCACCATAGCAACAGATCCAAACACACTTCTAGTCATACAAAGATTTTCCCACTTATACAAGGGGGCAGCGTGCAGACATATTATACAAGTCATGCACAGGAGTCACACAGAAACTTATGATTCATCATTTCCACAGGTGAGCATGAGCTCTGTTATCTCCACACAGGTGTGAACTGATACAAGTTTTACTTCTAAATCAAGTAATTTAACTCAGTGGTTCTTAACACCGACCCCTTCATGAAAAATCGTGACCCAAACGTTCTGATGTTTTTTTTCGATAAAATCAGGTTTTACTTCATTTAAAGTGGTGTGGTTTGGGCTTCTCATGGTACAAAGTGTGGCAGAACAAAAAAACTAAATGAAAACACCTAGTCAAACAAGGACTTTATGGACCTTTTGACACAGAAAAAACACCTCTGCCTGTTGCAAACCACTAAATTAACTGAATGTTGGCTTTCAAACATGAATCTTTGCTTTCATTAATTTAAGTAATGTTCTTTGTGTGAAGAAGATGTAACTATTCATCATTAGAAACATACTTGTTTTATTTCTGCCCTAATTTAACAATGTACTGATTAGTAAATAACATACCATGTATCTAAATAAAACAGCCTCACCTATTTATTCTGAATGATCTCCTCTGTATGGGGACACCCATCACTCCCCCTGGTGGCCACACAAGGAAAAGCAGAAATCTTTGTTACTTGCAGGTGAAGTGGGTTAAAGGCACAGCTGAGAGAAGATCCTACAATTATTATGATCTGCATTTATATTCAGACACAAACTCGGTTGTGCTGTTTTTGGAAGTAAAATAGACGCATACAATAGGAAAAAATACGTATATCCCTGATTGGCACGGATTTCAAAGATTATTTGATTTAATTATTAACTCCGTTAGGTCCAGCTGCCATACTTTTTCAATATTTACATGACCCAAAACAACTTTATCCTCCATTTTCAGTCCATTATACCTCCAGGTTATTTAATAGCCTTGGTAGACATACAAATAAACAGACTTACAAATAAACAGATTGTGATTTAATTTACCGTGTGTAGTTTAATAGATCCAGCTTTATATTATTATAACTTTGAGGTCTTCTATATAAACGAAATAAAGTTTAGTATTCTTTGTCCGTTGTTGTTGTTTAAAGGTATGGAAATTCAATTTTAAGCAAAAAAGGAAACATTGAACATGTAAATCAAATGCCTCGACTTAGAGGATTTCAAAATCGTCATATATCAAATCTAAATATGAGTATAAACAGAAAAATGTTCCTCTTCTGATCAAAACAGTCTCTTTTTTTCTCTTAGTAAATAAATCCGTAGGTGTTTCGTTAAGAAGCCTATTATATTTTAACTTCCTTTCAGTGGTGTAGCCCATCAAACTTCGGTAAAGTTAGAAAGATATTAAAGCCGAATCTGTGAATATCTTTCTAACTTTACCGAAGTGCCCATCGACATGTGTAGCCTACCTGGGCTCAGTGAGCAGGTGAACTCAATGTATAATGAGAGCGCCCCCAAGAGGCAGGACTGTGTAAGCTTTTTGTGTTTTAGTATGGTCACGTGGTTTACCAGGAGCGCTGTTTCACTGAAGTCATCTTGTGTTGCCTCAAATGTTCATTATAATTTCATACATATAGATACATAATCATATATTCAAATGGAAGTATTTTCTGAAGATTTAAATGATTGTTTAAATTGCAGAAGTACAACTAAATTAACTTATAAATGTAAAACATTTTCCACAACTGTTCAAACACTAAAAAACATGCATTTGCTCCGATAACTACATAATGCAGGATATTACAGTAATCTGTTTCATAGAGCCTTTACATTTTCAGCATGCTTAAGTCTGAGCGGAGTGAATAAAAAAAAAGGGACAGACATGTAGTAAAACTTTTATTCATTTATTCCAAGTCAAAAAAACAAACGAAGAACAAAGATACAGAGAATGAGATAATGGATTGATTTCTATACAGTGGCAATTTCAAGTTGAACCTTTCTTTGCCCGGACATGTGAAGTCTGTCCTCAGTTTCGAACCCTGTCTCGCCCTCACGCGCACATTTCCTGCACACTCGCACACATTCACGCGACCCAGGAGTCCTGGTGTTTTCCGAGTTGACTGGACAGCACTAAGTTAAGACAACAGGATTTGATGCAAGCAGAGTGGATATATCACAATGTCTGGGGCTTAAGTCCACCACAATATTTACTAAGTGCAATTATCAAATCTGCTTTATCTCAAAGGCCAGAAGATGCAGTCCTTTCAACTCGAGACCATGTTGGAGGCAATGTTTCAAACAAGTCATGAGAACACACAGTTTATCTCTTCAGGACTCCCAGTCTGGTCAAATACACCCCTCCCCCCTCCCCATGATTCCCCAACATCAAAGATACATACACTGGTAGAAAAAGAAAACAAACACTGATTTGAAATGAGGATCGCTCATGGATGAAGAGGGAGGAGGGAGGGGACCCAGCTTCAATTTCAGAAACAAATGTTTGAGGGATCGAGGACGAGCAGGGAAAGAAACGAGTGTTTTTGTTGGCGTCAGCTGTACCGATGGTTTTCTTACAGAGTCAAAGTAGGTTGAATCACGTTTAGAAAAAAAAAAAAAGCACCCATATTTGAAAAGATGTCACACTAATGTAGTGGGTAAGGTTTTTTTTTGTAGAGATTCCCAAAAGTGCTGTTTTCTTTTGACAATCTCTACCTTAAAGAAAATGTTCCAAGCTGCAGTGAAGAAATGTTGACGTGTTGTCGTGAACAAACTTACTGGATTGAACTAAGGACCGGATGTTTTGCTCTTCTAACTTTAACTAATGCAAAGTCACACTGAGGTAACAGCATGCAACAGTGTGTTTACTGTGAATGTAAGAGAGCAGTCGCCGGCTTTCTAATAACTTGAGACAACTTGGAGGGGGGAGGGGGGGGGGACGAGGATGACAAATGAAAGCACTCTCATCCGTCCTCTGCCCCTTCATCCAGTTTATGATCCTCCCGAGCCTCCTGCAAACAGCTTCACAAAGTCACCAGAAGCAAACTAGAGAAAAGCAAAACAAATAACATAAAATTCTTAATGTTCCTCTATTCATATTCGCACAGAATAGCAGTTCACTTTCTTTCTTAAATAAATGGTGTCATCCAAATTAACTTGTGTACACGTCAGCTATCAGAAATGGAACAAAGATCAGCAACAAATGGGAGGGATTTGAAGAAAAAAAAAAACTGTCAACCTAAAGCTTGATTAAATGTGTTAACATGTGCCATAACAAAGACAAAAGCAGCAACGTCAAACTAGTATCCCTCGTCAATATTTGCTCCATTTCCTCCTAGAATCAAAATTAAAGACAATAATCCTTCTGATTATTACTTCCTTTTTTTCATATAAATCTTTAAATTCCCAGAGTAGTGGAAATCATTTTATCTGGAAAAGTGTTTTTTTTTGTGTTCCTTTTGATGCACAAAGTATTCAAAAATGGTCGAGGATAAGAGGACGCTGGTGGGTGTTTTTCATGACATCTTTCAGGTTTGTTTGTCTTTGGGGTGAGAAGGAAGAAGGGGGGGGGATGGATACATACACCTATGAATTCAATCATGTCGTAGAGCGACATTTCCTTCATGCAAGCCAGTGCCTCTCTCCCGTCATGTAGGCGTTTCTGTCGTTAACCAACAGTCGCACGAAGTGCCTAAGTCTCCGTCTTTGATCCGCTAAATGCCCTTCAAACTGGCAGCAACTGTAGTTTTACATAAGCAGCAGAAGATACACCTCGGTGAAATATGCAGTAAACAAAGTCTGAACCTTAACTCCTTGATTTTCTTTAGATGTTAGTGATGGATACAATCCGCTTCTCCAAAGGCTTTTGGCAATATGTATGCTTTCCACGACTATACACCCAATGTTTAAAGAATGAGAGAGAGATTGGATGCAGTACACTATAAAGTTAAAAAGGGACATTTTCTTCCCCCTGACATGTGTTCACCACATCTTCCTCTCTTGTTAAATTCCCCTGATGGGATATGCAGTTTTTGCTCCGACACCCCATGTGAAAATTTAAAAAAAAACCTATTTGAAAAGGCAGCTTTTTTTTTTTCCTTCAGGCAAAGCATTCCAAGTTCTTTCACATCATAGCTTCAACAAGGTTTTGTTGTACAGGGGACTGGGGCTGGGTGGGTGGTGTGTATGTGTGTGTGTGTGGGGGGGGGGGGCTCAGATGGTGACGATTGGAGCGAAACAGAGGTCCCAAAAAAAAAAAAAAAAAAAAAGAAAGAAAGAAAAGAATCACAAATGGGACCTCTGTGGCGAGAAGCACAGCCACCTCCAGCTGGCTAAAAGGTGCTGTCCTTCAGGTGAGGTGACCGGGTGTCTTCAGCCGCCTCCCCTTCTCCTCCGCGGCTCTTCAGTTCTCCTCGTCGCTGTCGTCGGGGCTGATGGCGGGGCTGTAGGTGGGGGACGTGGGGCTGTATCCCGGTGAAGTCGGGCTGTACGTGGAGCCTTTGGGACTAGTTGGCGAGTAGGTGGGAGACGTGGGCGAGTACTTGGGGGAGGTCGGGGAGTAAGTAGGGGAAGTGGGGGAGTATTTGGGGCTGGTAGGGGTGTAGGTGGGCGAGGTCGGGGAGTAGGTCGGAGAGGTGGGGCTGTATTTCGGAGTTGTCGGGGAGTAGGTGGGAGAAGTGGGCGAGTACTTCGGGGACGTCGGGGAGTACTTTGGCGAGGTGGGGGAGTATTTGGGAGAGGTGGGAGTGTACTCCGGGGAGCTGGGACTGTATGAGGGGGACGTCGGGGTGTATTTGGGGGAGGTGGGGGAGTAAGAGGGGGAGCTGGGGCTGTACGAGGGGGAGCTGGGCGTGTAGGTGGGCGACTGCGGGGTGTAACGCGGACTGGAGGGCGAGTAGGAAGGAGAGGTGGGGGAGTACGAGGGAGAGGTGGGGGAGTAGTTGGGGCTGGTTGGGGTGTAGTTGGGGGAGGTTGGCGAGTAGGAGGGCGATGTCGGAGAGTAGGAAGGAGAGGTGGGGGAGTAGCTGGGTGAAGTGGGCGTGTAGTTTGGCGACGTGGGGCTGTAGCTCGGGCTGGTCGGTGAGTAGGAGGGAGAAGTGGGGGAGTAGGATGGAGACGTCGGGGAGTAAGAAGGAGACGTTGGAGAGTAGGAGGGGGACGTGGGTGAATAAGAAGGAGAGGTGGGGGAGTAGCTGGGGGACGTGGGGCTGTAGCTCGGCGACGTCGGGCTGTAGCTCGGCGAGGTGGGCGAGTAGGACGGGGACGTGGGCGAGTAGGACGGCGAGGTGGGGGAGTAGGAGGGAGACGTTGGGGAGTAAGAGGGAGAAGTGGGCGAGTAGGACGGGGAGGTGGGGGAGTAACTCGGGGAGGTGGGGGAGTAGGAAGGAGATGTGGGGCTGTAGTTTGGGCTGGTGGGGGAGTAAGAAGGAGAAGTGGGGGAGTAGGAGGGAGAGGTCGGGGAGTAGCCGGGGCTCTGCGGGGTGTAGCCTCCAGGAGAACGCGGCTCGTAGGCAGGAGAGGTGGGGGAGTAGTTTGGTGACATTGCTCCACCTACGGACAAAAACAGAGAACCTCAGGGATCCATTCTTTCAATTCATAAACATTTAAGTGTTTCCAAAACTGTTTAAATTATGTCAGAAGCTATATTTCAATTTATTAGTGATTTAATAAAGAAGCTAACTCAGCCAAGAAAGTTGGCTGCGTCTTAAACATTTATACAACCAAAGTTATCTAATAAGCCGATTGTGATTTTTGTCCTACTGAACTCTTTGATGTTTTTATGTATAAGTTTTATGTATATTTTAAAGTTGGAACTTAATCTATTTCATTCATCGTTTTTTTTTTGTTTGTTTCGACAGTGTCTTTACCTGGAGACGGGATGTATGGGCTTGCAGGGCCTGGAGATCCTGGAGACCCTGGAGTTGGGGACCAGGCTGGGGAGTAGCCCGGAGAGAAACCACTTGCATCCGATGCTGCACTCGGAGAGAAACCTGCTGCTCCAGGAGTCATTCCACTTCCTGTAGACAACAAGGAGAAAAAAAAGCATTTAGTTTAAAACTTAAGAAGCACTCAAAGCTGTCATGCCAAAGCATCATGGGTAAACACTCACCAACACTGGGGGACCAGGCACCGTACGCTGGTGTGGCTCCAGTGTTCCAGGGAGTCATGGCAGGAGACATCCCGCTCATGGGACTGGGCACCGTGCCAAAGAACATTCCAGTGGCTGCAAATAGGATACGCACAGAACATGAATAACTCATAACTCATCTGCTGTAGAATCAACTCTGCACCCCGAACATCTCGCCACTTACGTCCTGCCACGCTGATGCCAGGTATGTTCGTAGGAATCTCCATGCCGTATTTACACTTCTCGGCGTCCAGCAGCAGGTCAAAGCAGCCTGTGCCAGCGGGGGCGAGCTGGCCGAGCATAATGTTCTCCGATACACCCTTCATGGGGTCGCTCTCAGCGTGCGATGACGCTTCCATCAACACGTCGACCTGGAGAGGAGGAAATGAAAGAAGGCGTCGAGGAGGGAAAAATTCAGATTTGGTCGTTTCAAAATGAATCCTTGTTTCCCTGGTAACGTGACTGAAGGTCTTCTTACCGTCTCCTCAAAGGAACACTTCATGAGCGGTCCCGTGTCTTGCCGGTTTATGCCGTGACGTGTGATGGCCATCAGGTGACCGCGACACGTCATGGTGTCACAAAGCAGAGCCAAGTGACGGTAGTTGACGTAGGAGCCGTCAAAGGAAATGACGTGGTACAACTCCCTCTCCAGAGCCTTTCGCACGGCCTCGATACCCAGCACCTTTTGTAAGAGAGGAAGTCTTATTAATATCTGCGTTTATTCTACAGATGCGGTCGATGCATGTTTGTGTTTTCATACCGTGAAGATCTCCACAATGTCGTTGGAGGTGGTCCTGACGGGGTCTACGTCTTTCTCACTGAGGACCCGCATGAGGCTCACTCCGTCCGTCTCCAGGATCCACTCCTGCAGGGCCTTGAACTCACCGTCCTCCGTGATGATGATCTTCTTCTTGTTGTCAGTCTGGGGCAGGTGCATGTACACCTGAAGGAGAAGAAGAGCTCCCTTTAGACTTCCAGCTGCCGAGGACTTTAAAAGGGGAGTAGCGGTGTGTTCATGTACGTTACCTTGCTGATCTGCTCGATGCCTTGCAGCGTCATGTCCGTGAGCATGTTGGACTCTATGCACCGCAAGAACACGTCGTCGTCCATTTTATCCACCACCTCCTCATCCTGACCGCAGTAAACACATGTATTAATTAACATAGAGGTTCACAAACATCCTTTATTGTAACACAGTGAAAGCCACAGCGTACCTCTTGGAACTTGTTCTCGTCGCTGTTCATGATTCTGATTCGCAGGACGAGTTTCTCGGCGTTGTCGTCGTTGAAAATACAGTTCAGGTCGTCTCCAAATCCTAGCAGGAAAAAAAAAAAAAGTCAATTATCATCAGAGAATGAATTCTCCCGTTTTAAAAGATCTTTCTTTTAAAAAATGTACACAGATGCGAAAGCTACCTGCATTGATCTTCTCTGCAATCTGCTCCATAGTCAGCTTGCGATCAGTCATGTGTTTCCGGTCGAGCTCAATACGCAGCAGCCACGGGGAAATACGAGTGACGTCGAAGTCGGGCATCTCGTAGTAGACATTCACCCACTCCTGGTCTTCAGCCACCACCGTGTTCTGAGGGTTCGGGTCGTAGTAGATGGCAGTGTTGGCTGTAACCTATGTTTAAAAACAAAAAAAAAGGGCTATTTTTAGAGACATGAGGCGGCAATGTTGGAGCGATTATGGATTCAAATTAAAGCAGGAGGAGGTGCTCAGGTTTTCTCTCTTCATCCCACCTTTCTTAGTGTCGTGTGCTCCAGGCGACAGAGGATGTCCTTGGCCCTCTCTGCGTCACGTGCAGCCTGACCCAGCAGGAACACGGTCAGAGAGGGCGTTTTGGGCCTTTTGGAGATGTTGATCAACTCCTTGAGACGAGGCACGCCGAGCGTGACGTTCTTGGCCGACACACCAGCGTAATGGAAAGTGTTTAGGGTCATCTGGGTGGCTGGCTCTCCCAGCGACTGAGCAGCCAGAGCACCGACCATCTCGCCTGGATGGGCCTGCAGGGGAAAATGTGGGATTTCGTTGGGAAGTAAATCGGACCACTATGACTCCAGGTTACAAAAGGAGAAGAGTCCTGGCTTACAATGGATTGGTTGAATTTGGTCTCGATCTCTCCGAGCAGCCAGTCGAAAGCCTCGGTGGTAAGGCGGAACTCCTCCGTCATGCGTTTGGAGCAAAGCGTGGAGCGCAGGTGGATGTTGAAGAGCAGAGTGGCGTTTTGTTGGGCCTGTCTGCTGAGCGGATCCTCACCATTCACAATCACCAGCTTCTTACTCAGGTCCTGAAGACCTACAGATCAGAAAACAGCCAAAGATCAATATTCGCACCACAGACGTGTCAGACATTTTAGGTTTTATTGTGGTTAGGAAAAAACCCTCTCTATACACTTTAAAAAAAAAAAATCCCATGTAAACGTGTATGTTGGATATGCTGACTAAGTGGCCCCCTGCTGGGCTGCAGAGGTACTGCAGCTGGAGTACTAGAGGGTATTTTTATTTATTTTAGTTCAACTCTTCACTCCTTGTACTCATGTTGATAATTTATACATTTCAATATTTTTCTGGACTAATAGGGCCCCTTTCATATTTGATTAACTGATCAGGACTTAGGGGGGCCGCTCTACTTGTGTCATTCGTGCTTCAAGGAATTATTTTCTTCCTTTAGCAAAGCCGAGGGATCGGACTTGAACTGTGCTTGTACTGTAAAATCCCAAGGTGGATTTATGAAGCTTTACGGAACGCCTGAGGTCAGGCCATGACCTCCTTTGCTCTAATACTATGACAGAAACTCCTCCACGCCCTTCAGAAGCGCTCGGCTTACCGTCGACCACTCTCAGAGGATTGAGGTCTGTCGGAGTTCGAGTGTTGATGCGGAAGATCTTTTGGGCGTTCCAAATCATTCTGGCCAGGTTGCATGGCAGAACCACCTGCAGGGGGAGAGGATGTAAGAATCACTATTCTTGTTTTGTTTTTTTTAGGAACATAAAGGGGAAGAAAATGTGAGCGTACACACCTTACTGTCCCCAGTGGGGAAGATGGCTCTGAGGACATCCCTGTCCTCCCTCATCTTCTCAAACTCCCTCTCCAAAGCACTCTGCACATGTGCGTTTGTCAGGACGTCTTTCACCACATCTTCCTGCAGCATCCGCCTCAGTGCACGCTCGTTGGTGCAGTCGAACTTGAACCTAGAAGGAAAGAAAAAGGGGAGAATTAATCTTGTGAGATAAAACGATCAACACCTCAGAAACCAGCCTCAGATCTCGCACGACGTTTAAAATATCCTGACATGAGTGCGACTTACTTCTTCTCAAAGGCCTTGTGTGAGGGTTTGAGCGTAGCCACGTTCTGAAACTCCACGTTCTCTCCCGCGAGGCCGTCCTCTCCGTAACGCAGCTGGACCACCTGGTTGATGGAGTTACGCACCGTTCCGTCGTACTTCACCATCACAGACTCCATGGATTTGATCAGACGACGCTGGATGTAACCTGGTGAGGAAAACGAGACAAACCAAATCAAACCGGAATCCACCAAAAAAAGAAGAAAAAAAACACCTTTCTGACCCGGGTACCTAACAGGACTCACCGGTCTCAGCAGTCTTGACGGCTGTGTCGATCAGACCCTCTCTGCCTCCCATGGCGTGGAAGAAGAACTCCGTCGGTGTCAAACCGGCCAGGTAGGAGTTCTCCACAAACCCTCTGCTCTCAGGGCCGTAATCATCTTTGATGAAGTGAGGCAGCGTGCGGTGTTTGAAGCCGAAGGGGATCCGTTTACCCTCCACGTTCTGCTGCCCCACCACGGCGATGACCTGAATACAGACGCCGCATAATGTCAAAGACAGGAACATTCAGCGCGTCTTCCCTCCATTCACGATAGTCGGATTGGACTTCTTTTTTTTTTGTACCTGTGAGATGTTAATCTTTGAACCCTTGGAACCAGCCACCACCATGGACTTGAAGTTGTTGTACTCAGACAGCGACTTCTGGGCTGACGATCCCGTTTTGTCTCGAGCGTCGTTGAGGATGCGATTCACCTGGTTCTCGAAAGTCTGCCTCAGGGTGTTACCTGGGGTCGGCTCCAGCTCGTTGTTGTGGGCTTTCTCGATGACCTGATCGACAAAGCAGACTTTTCTATGAACTCACTCTCGCACTACGGGGCAAACGACGGCAAAGAAAAGCGAGTTTCAGGCGAGCTCTTTACTGTGAAGATGCTTTGCGCTTACCTCTATCACATCCTGTTTGGCTTTCTTGATTGTGTTCTGAATGTCGAGGTAGGTCTTGGCATCAGCAATGGAGTCACCAATACCAATGGAATGACCTGTGAGAAAAGCAGCGTGAGTTCACTTGGACATATTGAGGCGCTCAAACACTTCCGGGGCGACTTCAACGCTTCATTTACCCTCGATGAGCAGCCAGTTGTTGACCACCGTCTGAATGTTGGAGTAAAAAAGTCGGGTGATGTCGTGGCCCATCTCGAGGTAGGAGATGTGGACGAGGGAGCCGGCTGACGTTCCCAGAGATTTCTTGCACAGGATTCCCATGATCAACTCGCCGTTCTCCACGATCACCTGTGAGTGATGAAGGAAGGGTTGTGTTACTCTCACACGGTCGTTTATCGTCTCTGTTCAAACTGTGAAAGGTTTTATCAAGAGGGGGGGTTAACCTTGGTGTCCCCGGGGGAGATGTGTTTGTAGGGGCCGCTGTCTTCGTCGTCGGGGTGGGTGCTGTGCGTGCGGATCACGTTAATGTGTCCAGGAATGATTAGGCTGAAGATCTGCTTCCCTGTCCACAGGGGGCGGGGCTTTAGGATGGCCGGCTGAGGCACCTTGCCGTCCCACGTGGAGAGGAACATGAGGAGGTTCATCACTTCACCCTGTGGAGAAGAAAAAAAAAAGTAAGTTCAAATCTTTTCACCGCAAAAAAAAAAAAGGCAGCACATTTTGATCACTGTAAATCAACCTACCCTCTCTAAGAAGACGTCTCGTTTGGTGAATTTGCGGACAGCTGTGAGTGTGTCCTGCACAATACCCATAACGGGTCTATTGGACTGCGGTGTGACGATCATACGGGGAACCATGGCCAGCTCCTGGATCTCTGCCCTCGTCTCCAGGGACTGAGGCAGGTGGAGATTCATCTCATCCCCGTCAAAGTCAGCGTTGTATGGGGTGGTGACACTGGACGGAGACAAGAGGGGACAGGAGGTAAGACTTTGTCACCACAGACTCTTTCAGACATGGGTTCCATCAAGATTGTCCCAGAAAAACCAAACTATACAGACCCACAGTCGTCACATCAAGTTTGAAATTAAAGACAGCAAGATGAACTCAGAATGTAACTGAGCCAAATCCTAAAGAATCCCAAAAAATCATCAACTTCTAAATGAAATAAATTCACAAAAAGGCGGCGGCTCTGGTCTTGATTTTGTACCTGAGGTTGAGTCGAAACGTGGACCACGGCAGGATCCGGACTCTGTGCCCCATCATGGACATTTTATGTAGTGTAGGTTGTCTGTTGAAGATGATGATGTCGCCATCACACATGTGTCTTTCCACCTGTGTAGGAAAAAAAACAAACAATTATAGTGAGAATAAAATATATCACGCAGCGTCATCTAAAAAAGTCCTAACTCGCGTGTATATTTTGGGCTTGCCTTGTAGCCGATCTGCAGGTGAAGGTCACTTGGTTTGGGGTGGAATCGCAGGTCAATTCTGTCTCCGTTGTCCCGGATGATATATTTGGCTCCTGGGTACTGGCTGTTGCCTCTTCTCACGAGCTCTTGTAGTCTAGGATGGTTGGAAGAGAGAATAAGTTGATGTTGTGGTTTAAAAAAAGAAAAGAAAAAAAAGGACTGCTTTTACACATCGCGCTGTCCACGCACCTGTCGATGTTAAAAGGTGTGACTATTTCTGGGAAGGTCATGTTGGCTGCGATCGATCGCGGCACGCCCACTTGGTCGATTTGCAGGTTGGGGTCCGGGGTGATGACGGTTCGGGCAGAGAAGTCCACACGCTTTCCCATCAGGTTACCTCGGACTCGACCCTCTTTCCCTTTTAGACGCTGTTTAACTGATTTAAGAGGCCGGCCGGACTTTTGCATCGCCTGTGAAAGGAGACGTTCATCATCATTTCTAATGTCATTATAGTGCGCAAGATTGTGGTAGAGAAAACTGACCAAAACTGAGACTGAAATTAGACTGTATGTCTGAGTGAACCATACTGGCTCATGTGCTTAACACGAATCAAAGTGCATATAAGAGGTGTTAAAGGGTCTTAAACACACCCTTGGAAGGCCAGGCAATTCATTGTCCACCATGGTGGCCACGTGGAACTGAAGCAGTTTGACGTCTTCAGCTATGACGTGAGCTGCAGCGCCGCTCTGCTCGTTTCTTCTCAGCTGGTTGTTGATTTTGACGATGTCAGCAAGTTTGTGGGTCAAATCATCCTTTAAAAAAACGGAAACAAAATTGGTGACTTCAGGGACGAAGGAAGTCTCGCGACAACACACTTAGTACGCGATCCGATTTTGTTACCTGGTTGCGAGCGGAGCCCTGCATGACCACAGCGGGTCTGACGGCCAGCGGGGGAACAGGCAACACTGTCACTATCATCCACTCTGGTCTGGAAAACTTGGGGTCCATCCCCAAGATGAAGTCCTCTTCATCAGAGATGCGCTTGAAGATCTCGTGCACGCGCTCAGGACTCAGGAGGATTTTCTTCTCCTGCGAATCCTCGTTGACGTGCTTCCACTCAGCGTACAGCTCCAAGCCGGAGCGTCTTATGCGCGGCTGGTAGCGCCCACAGCCGCCATGGCCCTGTGCGAGGAGCAAAAGAAGGAGTGGGAAACAGTAAATAACTTTCATTAGTGCTTTGAATTTTTGAGTGGAAGTGCTCATTAAACTACGACAAAAAGACCAAGCAAATACCTTTTCCTTGGTAATGTCCTCCTCGGTCTCCTGCTGCTCCATTCCAAATTTGTTGTCCATCTCCTCTCCTCCTTCACAGATGTTTTTTCCTTTGCACAACTCATACACGTGTGTCAAACGCTTCCTTGGCTGCCCTTTAGATTTTACCAAGATGTCTTTGATCTTTGGGTTGTTCTGAAGGAAACAGAAAGGTTGTGAGTTTATATTAAAAATAAAACATAAGAGATTAAACATTAGCTGATTTTCAATGTTATGTAGTGTAACATGCTGAAAAATACTTACAGAATCCACTAATAGCTTAGAGCAAAAGAAGCAGACACATCGGAGGACCTTCATTATCTTTGATACGAAGCCAACATGGAAAACCGGCTTTGCCAGCTCTATGTGCCCAAAGTGCCCCGGACATTCTGTCATGTTGCCTGAAGTAATAAAAGCCATTTAAACAAAATTCAGTCATGAGTTAAGACAGGAACAGTTCTGGTGGTTGATATATATAATTATATGACAATTATATACCTGCACATGTCTGACATCTTCCACTTCGCTCTATCACCCCTTGTCTTGGGTCCATAAGGCCACCGAGTTTAGGACGTCCTCCTTCGGTTGTTTCGGGGTATTTGATTCCCCCTTCTGTGACTGACATCCGTTTCTAGAGAACAAAAACAAGAAATGCACTTAATGCAACATTAAGCAGCAGCTTGTTAAAAGTATTTCAAATAAGTGAATTGTCTAAATGTACGTCTTAAGAATTCATTTCTTTCTTAACCATTTCCTTGAGTCAGTGAGAGATGTTTAATGCATTTACGCCCCAAATATTTACTGTGATACACGTTATCATTACTTGTTAAACGTGTTTGATAAGTCAACGGTTGGCTGTATGTTTTGAAGAAAATCATACTCGTGTTCTGCAATAAGAAACTCTTTTGCCATTGCTTAAAAACACAAAATTGTTTATTCATTAATCCTTCATATATCCAATCCCAGGGGAAAGAAAACATGTATGTCTGATTTTTTTTTAATACCCCTTTATTTATTAGTAATGTACGTGAAAAGCGATCGTTGGCAAAAACCACGCAAGCGGTTTCCATAACAATTCGCCATAAACAAACTAAAGATCTATTCAAAGATGGGTCTGCAGGGTACACAGTATGAATATAATGGGGGTTTAATTCATGTAACAGCATGGATCCTTTTAGACGATGTTGTGCTTAAAGTTTTTCAAACTTCCTGCTACATGCTAGTTAGCACAAGCTCCACCAGCCTGACACAGCTAGGCTAGGCTAATAGCGAGCACTTTCCGTTGTAAACAAAGCTATATCTCTGCCAAATATAAAAAAAACCTACATACTAAATCAAGCAGCTGTAAAAGTGATATGTGGTATTTCATGTAGACAATAAATACCCCACTCCCCAAGAAGGAAAACCTACAAGTTCATCTGGGCTGATGATGCCGAACTGCACTCTCTTGATCGTGCGCAGTGGGCATGCGCTGTCGCCCGAGGGCGGTCCGTGCATCCTGTCTATTCAAAGAGACGCGTCCTTCCTCGGCACGCCGCTTTGTGAGCAGGAACAGCCTTCAAATTGCCCCCACGACTCTGGTCAGGCCGCCAACGGTGACCGGAAAGTCTCCGAAGGCAATATCCCACGGACCTCTGCTGTCGGTTGCCTCTATAGCCTTGTTATATATGTTTTGGTCCTAAGTAAGATGGCTACCGACTGTTCCCCTCCCTTTTCCTGATCTACACCGTGGAGCGCTCTGAGCGCTTCTGAGCGTGTAGCCGTTCAACGCTCGCTTATATAGGCTGACCGCTTACTCGGGGTTACACACTCAAAATATCACGGGCTGTTTCTCGAGGAGGAGGGACATGAAGCTCTGTAGTAAAAAGCTCATTGGCCATTCAAGACAGTTAAACGACCAAGTGATTGAATGGAACGTACAGCCAATCGGCGAGGACGTTAAACATTTAAACAAATAGAAACTTAAGGCGGGCATTGATTTTATCTTAAGCTATCATGATTGGCCGTATTAAAACAGAGTGGGCGGTTCGACGTGTACTTGGCATACGCAATTTGAATATTTAATTTCAGTGGCTCGGATTGGTCCGTCTTCTTATAAATATGAAGTCGTGTGACGGAGAGGGCCAATGGCTACCAGAGGTGAACATTCTTCGAATAATTTCGACAAAACCCGCCCAGTTTCCGATGTTTGCCGAAACTGTCCGATGTGAATTTCTACCCTCAGAGCAAAATTAAAAAAAATCTCTGTCCTCCCGTTCGTCTCGCTCTGGATCAGCCTGGGCTCTAAGAAAAGAGGCTCAGGGCTGCGGCCTGTTGAGACCTCAGGTTAAACTGGAGTAAATAGTCGAAATACGTTACACTTTGTGCACGAAATACTTTAAAATGGATTATTTTTAATCTACGTAAGGATGACGCGGGCTTGTCGGTTTTTCGTCCTCTGGATTTTTGGGATTTCTGGGACTTTGTTGCAAGCCTCGGAGTTGCCTGCGAGTGGTGGCCGACCAGTGGACTGGATTTCCCGCTCAACGTTTAGGAAACTAACGGAGAAGCCTTAAGTGTCGTTTTAACGTTTGCTGTTGACAAATTGTTCATTATTTTATATAGCCTTGATCTGTGTACCGTTCGTATTTGTTTAAACGGTGAAAATGTTTTATTTTTTTAATGAATCGTTTATAAAGCTGTATTACACCGTCATAGGCCCCGTTTAGAAATGTCGTCGTAGTCAAGATTTTGGCGGTGAAGAAACATCAATTTGCCCACTGACCGTTTAACTTATAGTTTTTAAAGTTGTCATTTTGACAAATAAACTACAATATGTTTGATTATGTTTATAGATATTTGTGTTTAAAATTTTCATTTTTAATGGCAGAAACGTCACCGGGTTTGATCCGGTTAGCTTACCGTGTGTCTAACGCTAACATACGTTACAGACCGGTCACTGAATATGAACGACACTGATAAAACGTTTAATAATAATAAGACCCAGGGGTGACTTAAGTTTTTCGTCGTTTTGAGTAAAGTGTAGTCTAATGGATGAACGCGTCTTTATGTTCAGTCTTACGGGACAAAAACGTCCAGGTAGCTACATAGCTAATAGCTAACAACAAGCTATTAAATAATGTGAGACAGTTTTATGTCTTTTAGTAATGCACTGCACTAGATTAAACGTGTTTATAATGTTATGTTTTATATAATAATTAAGTTTGAGCTCCTTAGTGAGGCTGTTAGAGCTAACGTAGTTCGACGCCATTAGCAGCCAACATGGCGGTGTTTGCAGATCTGCTTCTTGTTGTGAAAGAGAAAGATGGAGTCTGGAGGATTCCTGTGGGCTTAAAACGCTTTCTAATTTTTTTTAAAAAAGAAACCGTATAACGCCCTTATGAGAAATTGCTTACCACTTTTATACTTTACTGGCATTCAAGATAAACCGTGCTTAAACCACTCAGAAGTTAGCCAGCCTTTCTTGACTTATCGTCGGTGATGAAGTTGAAGCCATTTTAGCAGTTACGAGCATATTCGTGTTTTTTGGAAGGATAAACTTACTGCCAAGTTTAGAAGCACTTTTGTACCATGGTTTCGATAATTGAGGTTTCCCCAGTCTCTCAAGGCACTCTATCTTTTGTTTATATACAGTTTAAAGGTATTACGGTTCAAGCATTAATCTCGACTGAAGGGACAGTAAATTACCTTTAGCTTGTTACACAATAGATTTATCCTGTAAGCTCTTGTTAATGTTAGTAGTACCCAAGGGAAGGAGACTGGAAAAACTTCGGCTTGCGCTTAGCATTATAAAGAAACATAATCAGGGAATATATCAACGTATTACCTTCTTAGAAACATAAATCCCAATTGTACCATTCAAACAATGTGGTGTTTGCTTATATGTTGTGTTTTCTTAAAACATGAACAGTGGAGGAATGATCCACCTCACCATTCAAATGGTCTCCAGGTTATGTGGTGTTTATTGCGTATAATGGCTCAGTTTACTCTGAGATTCATGTCACATTGTGTTATAATCTGAACTGCCTTTTCATTGAATAAACATATTGAACAAACAATGGAGTATGTTTTTTTTTTTTTTTTTTTAATCAAAGCATTACTTCGTGTCTTAGAGACAGTGTGTGGTTTTTATGTGCTGCTTGAACATGCTTCTTGCCAACATCTGGTTTTTTGGCAGGTCGTGAAGACGAAGGCATCATTGAAGCTGAGGTGCAACGATGAGGCCACATCTGCAGTATCCTTGTGTTAAACTTTCTAAATGTTTATGTAATCAAATGTGTATACCTCCTGTAAGTAAGCCAGGTTTATCATACATATAATAATGTGACAGTAATTCACTTTGTTCACCATGTGCCATGCAATACCACGACCATACAAAGGATTCATTATTGTGCAGTTGGCTCCCTCCTCTGGCTCGTGGTGAGAATGGTCGCTGCTCTAAAGACGTTGCACAACCACATTGTCAATGCGGAAGTGAGTCCTACAGTTCCTAGACGGCCGTCTCAAACGTGCTCCCTCTACTGCTGAAAGGAGGTCAATGCATCAATAAGTGCGGTAGGAATACATCCAAAGCCTTTAAGCGTATGATAGCTTTGTAACTCTGAAGGTGATGTATGATGTGAGAAGCTACAGCATACAGGGACTCCACAACCTCCTGAAAGGGAGCACTTAAAGTTCACATTTGCTTTACAAACTTAATATGCCAAACAGACGTGCAAATAATTTAATAACTAGAAATTATGTTGTACGGTTATCAATGGAACCAGTTCATCCTCAACCACCTGAAAAATGCAGCTCATGTTGAACCTCATAACGCCCTTATGAGGAGACTTTCAGTATTAGGAGCACTATGATTGTTGATGCTTAAAAGTAACATTTTAAGCAAAGTTATCACTGTTTTTAAAGGAGACATCAGTCATACAGCGTTATTACATTGAAAATGTATTTATATTAAAAATAGTTGTTTTGATGGTTTCTAATTTGTAAAATAATATTTATACTTCTCGCTGTATGTGTTGGCCGTTTAGAGGAAGCAGTGGGGATGCATGTGTCTGGGTAGGGGGAGCTCTTGTCTGGTGTTGTCAGGGCCCGACAGTTTGTGTGTTAGCATGGGGGGGGGGTCATGAATATCATCTTTATTTAAATATATGACCTTTATGTAAATCATAGCTGTATGATGTGCAAAAACAGAGCCGTATCCCCAACTACGAGTTCTTTCCATCAAATCAGTTTAAGCTGTTAAAGTGTCATCCCAGTCTTTCATAGGCACTCACTGAAGTCAGACCACAAAACTTTTTGCCCAGTCTCCCAATTTGAACTCCCCGTCCGCTCCTTAAAAAAAAACCTTTAAGAACCATAAACAATAAAAGATCATTTTGTAGCTGTCGTGCCATGTTTTGAATTAGCTTCAAACAGTGTGCGTACAGGATCTTAAATGAACAAAATAAGAGTCTTTTGAGAGGGTTTTCAGCTCTTAGGAGGCCAACTGAAAAGTGTGAAGAGATTTGTCCAATCACAGACGTTTTATGCAAAGCTTGAGGATTCACCAGTTGTTATGTTAACAGATAACAGTGTGTATAAGGCTGTATTTCCTCTTTGGTCATGGACCAGGATTTTGTTTTGTTATAGAACTGGGTGACGCAGGGTCAGAGGCATGCTCTCTCTGAGAGCCCTTTAGAACAGACCGGCCCATTTCTGTCTGCAGGAGAATGTCCTGTTCTTTGGTTGTTTGTTTTGGCTGATGTCAGCCCCTGCCAAGCGTCTTCATCTTTCTTTTATCCTTTCTTTTATTGTCCACACATCCTTTCAGACCTTCCAAATTCTCGTCTCGTCTACACAAGGATTCTTTGTAGGCAGCTCGTTTGTGGAGAGCAGACTGAAGTAGGAATGTTAAGTCAGCTAGTATTTGACTCAGACGATACACCGGGAGTTTTGCTGGAGATCTACGCTTTGTTAAGGTTTCTTTCAGCCTCTTCCTGGAACTATCTGGGTGCTAAATTAATTGCTCTTGATCCCACCTCGCGTTGCAATCGGCTTAGTGCTAATCTGGAGTTCTCACAGTGCAGCCAAGTCTCGTCCAGGCGATCCCGCTGCACTGAGATGTCCACCGCTCTCCTCTTCCAAGGCTCTGACTCCTGGCGCAGGCCTTCACGCTCGGCTCTGCCGCACAGCAAACTATTCTGCTTCCACTCTCCCATCTATCGGCTGCACAGTTTTGAATATGTGTCGACGTCGCTTCGTTACCGTCCAGCTCTTTCACTCCCTCAGAGTTTCCTCACCAAGTTTACAAATATGTTCCAACCTTTTTGATATTTAGGCGGAATCTCTTTTCTCCCCTTTCCCACCATGCTGCTTTTCCGTACGACCTCTCTTTCTAGCACACTTGGCCTCAGAGGTGTCCACATGCCGCCTGCAGCCTCTTCCAGCTGTAACATTCGCCCAGCCTCTTTCCCTCTTTTCTTACTTTTCTTTCATTAGTTTCTCTGCTGCGCTGCTGTTCTGTGTCTTTTGGCATTACGCCATCGTGTCCAACCATCTGCTCCCCTTCCTTCCCCCTTTTTACTCCTGTCCTTTTTCTTCTAATGTTTGTTGGGCTTACAAGTGATTTATTCATTTATTTTCGATTGCAGAATCGGGTGATCTCATGTTGGTTTAAAAAAAAAAAACACTTTATGTTGTTCTTTTTTTTTCTGTCTCCTTGTGCAAGATGATCTCAGCTCCGCGTCTTTTGGAGAGGATCTGATGAAAGCGTCTGTGTGCTATTTAAAGAGGCGCGCAGAGACGCTGGGTTGTTTACAGTGCCCTGAAAATACAAGCTGTCTAGAAACAGGAAGTATCGTCGCCCCGAAGCGCAGCAGCACACAGTCTCGGCTAACACGCAGCCACTTCCTCCTCCTCCTCCTCCTCCTCCTCCTCCTCCTCACGGCTGAACAGAGGCTCCAGCAAAACAACCCTCACGCTTATCAGAGAATTATGCACCCTCCCCGCCGCTGCTGAATGGCGTACATGCACAGCAGGCTTTTCACCCCTCCACCATGTCCTATCCTCGCTTTCTCCCTTTCTCCTATTCTCTTATGCCTACAGCCCCCCCCCCCCCCCCCACAGACTGTCTCTCTTCGCCAGTACAGCATGCCTGAGTAGCTGCCTGGAGATGAAGGAGCTAATTAATTTGATTTAGCCATCCTCTCTCTCTCAGTGGAAAAACCAGCCGTCCGTCCCCCCCCCCCCCCCCCCCCCCCCTCCTCTGCACCGTATCAGGCACCCCTCCCAGATGATTTTCCACCTATCCTTTCCAGTCTCCTTTGGCAACGTCCACACTCCAAACCCGCTCTTCCTCTACTCCTTTGCTTTTTTTTTTCTTCTTCTCCCCCCCCCCCCCTTCCTGTTACACAACCATATTTTGCCAGGAAGTTTATTACGTATCAAACGATCATAAATTGTAAGCAGCGCTCTCATCTTCGCCTTTTCTCTTTCTTGTTTGCCCAGGGATGGGTTGTGTGACTCAGCAGTGTTTCCCTGCTCACCAAACACGCTTCTTATAGCTCACTGCATCTGCCTTCGGGGTTTGAAACAGACAATTCAGACTTGGTGCGACGAAAAACACATTTGGTTATTTGACACTCTTATGGATCCGCCCATCGAGGCGACTGGACGAGTCTCCCAAAAGTCTATACCTGTCTTACATAATTTGTCAGTGTAACTCCATGAACCCTTTCTCTTCTTTTCATCTCCTCATACAGACAATTCAGCGCGATGGAAATCTGCACAGGACCGTCTCTCTCTAACGTGTCTTCTTCTGTCCTTTGATCGACGTCTCACAGGCAAGGGGAGGCGCTAAGTCGAACTCAGTAACCCCTCGACAGAAACCAAAACATCATTTCAGCTGTAACAGTCAGAGTTTAGTTTTGATTAGCATGTATGCTGTCATATTATTCACTACAAAGCTGATCACACTTGCGTTTGTAAGCTCTGATAGGTGTCCTTACCAACACCTGGAGAACACCTGAAGTGTTTGAGTGTCAAAGTAAAACCTCAGCTTTTCATCTGCCTTGTTGATTTACATACAAAATCCCTTTATATAAAGAGGAGACATCTTAGCGCCCTGTCAGGATAGAGTAACGTATAATAACACAACTGTTACAGTTATTTAAAGCGTCTAATCTCCAGATTGTAAATAGTCTCTCACTGTGGTATAAATGTTTCATGCCTGAAAGATGTTCTGGACCTCGACATTGAAGGTTTTCTCTCTGTTGCAGAACGGCGCTCAAGATTTCACGTTTTTTTTTTTTTTTTTCTGTTTGTTTTGTTTTGTTTTTTTAAATAAGAAGGGACGCCACGTCAGAAAAGTTGAGTTCATTTTGCCGACCCGTCCTTCGAAGAAATCAGAAACAGTTTTGACAAATTACTGAAAAGTAACAGCCTGGAGTTTCTAAATCGTTGATCTGAAAAGTCACATGTCACATACATTTGGCTTGAACACAGCAGGTGGTAGGAGGTAGCAGCACTTTTAACAGGATTTAAATAACATGTGCAGCCTGTATTATTTGACTACTTACCTACAACATCTTGGTTATTGTTGTGCTTCATATCTGTTAAAGGCGATGCTTTGCATTAGCCTGTAATGGTCTTTAGAAGGAACTGCTCGGAAACATGACTCGTGCCACGAGAGCGCTTCACAGGGGAGCTGTTTTGTGTTCAGATGTTCTGCGCTTGGCTTGTTGGCTTGTTGCCCTCACATTTGTTTTTATAAACAGCTGAGAAGTGTTAGCTAAAGGACGTGCCGGAGCACGCTCATCTTCCCCTAGTTCCAGGAAGGTTTCATAAAGTTGCACTCCACACTGCCCGCTTGTCTGTGAGACAGTACCGAGGGCTAAAAGCCCCATTTATATAGCCGAGCGTGTGACGACTTATATAAACGTTTGTCACGCTTGTCTGTACAAGTGCTTGCAGAGAGAATCCATGTGCTGTGGTTTCGTTTGACCTCTTTGTGCTCACATTTCTGTGCGCAGTACACAGACACAGGGAGCGCTGCGTCGTCCTCGTATAGCTGCTGCTTCCGCTTTAAGAAAACCACTGTCATTTGAACTCCTCGAGCACCGATAGACTTCCCACTTTGATCTCAGTCCAAGTCAGCTGGAGAGCAGGTTAGTCATCCCTTCTCCGAGATCACAGAGGATGTTTGCTTACCCCTTGAGTATGCCCCGGGATGTATTGACACACACGTGACACTGAGGATTCATGAGACGCATCGAAGAGAAAAAAAACTCCTTGTCACACAAGGAGTTGACTGTTGTGGTGGTGGTGGTGTTAAAGGAAGCTGTTCGAGGATCCTTTCACCAAATGAGAGTCAAACTGTAGATTTCATGCACATTCATTGCTCAGACGCAATGCAATCAAAACAGCCCGACTTAAGGCGTGGCCGTGCCTTTTTTTTAATTATTATTTTGAACCTGGCGGATCTTGAACTCAGTGAACTTCTTTCCATTCAAGTTACAAGATGACTATCACGCTTGTTTTTCCAGAATAAAAGTTCCCATCATGTGGGTCAATGTGGTGCCACTGTACGCTGAATAAAGACAGAAGCCTTACTTGTTTATTTATTCTGTCTTGGTTAAAATGTCTGTTGCGTCTCTTCAAAAGCAGCTGCACTCGATATATTCAGTGTTATAATCAGACTCTCTCAGAGCTCCGAGTTTAGAGACTCTCCTCCATAATAGAAGTGATGCAACTGTTCTCAACTTGTTGCTGCTCATTAGTTTCACTTTACACCCATCATGTGTGCATGTGTCTTTATACGCACGCTTTACAGGCAACAAACCGCCTCCGGTACAAGGGTGTCAAATGGTGCATTGACACAGTTTGAAGTTTGGATTTTCACGGATCGGTCCTCCTCACTGCTCCACGGCCACATGGTGTCGTCTGCAAAGAAGTTCAGTTTAATGACATGAAGGCTTTCAAATGAACGGAGTCTAATAATGAGACACAGTCAGAGCTGCGACGTCAATGTCTCCATGAACACGGTGACTTGACGTCTTTAGTCACCACCTGTTACTACAGCCCTCATGCCCTTGAAATAATCAGATGTATAAGGAATATGTTTTTGTTGGCTCTTGATGATCACCCTATGAAGGCCTTGGACGGGATTAAACCGTCCAATGTGTCTGTTAGTGAGCCGTTAACATCTTCCACCAAGATCCCTCAGACTCTCCATCTTTGCATATTCAGAGGTGTTGTGTCCTTCAGTAGGACTGCTTGAACGCTATCATCACTCTTTCTCCAAACATCCACGAGCGGGACCGCTGGGCAGCAGGGGAGCGTCTGAACGCGGCGTTGGAGCCACGGGACGATGCCAGCACACATGTGTAGACCGAGCTGCCACACTCCTGGAACACACGCTCACACACGCACAATCTCTGGTCGTCTTTGCCAACTCGCAAAATCTGCTTCACACACACACACACACACACCCTCCCTCGCTTTCCTTTCGCTCCGTCTTTTCACACAGGCATTATGTTTCCTCGAGATTTAATTTTACTGTCCTGAATCGACTCACAACGGCTGCCATGCGTCCCGTCCAAACACACCCAGCATGCTTTGAAAACGTGCAGGAGTGCATGAGAAAGGACGGGAGGGGAGGGGAGAGGAGAAGGAAAAAAAAAAAAGTTTGTCGAACTCCAAGAGCCGGAGAGGTCACAGGAACAACACCCAATCCCAGAGCAGTTCCCATGGAGACAAGTGTGGCAGTGTACAATGAGAGTGGGAGAGAGTGATGAAAGAGGGAGAGAGGGAAAGGGCAGGGGAAGAGTAGGAGGAGGGCTGCTTGTTGGCGTCAAGGTTCAGTTGGTGGGGAATTGGGGGTGTTGGGGTGGGAGGACGGGGAGCAGCTCCTTTGAAAAGGACAGTGGGAAGTATGATGGTGTTGTTGCAGAACCGATCTGGAACATCCTCCGACCTCTCCGCTCATTATTTGGCGGTCCAGATAATATCAGCGGCGATGAACTGATACGGGGATTTTCCTCCGAATGTAACGCGGGTTTCCGAGAGCGACCGAAACGAAGAGAGTTGTTGTGGTGAAGAAATTTTGCAGGGCTACGGTCAATTTAGGAGGGATTTCCAACTGCAGGGCTTGATGGTGGTACAGTGGCGCCATTAATTAGGAGAGGGGATATCAGTGTTTTGCTTCCAAACAAAACAGCCCAAGTCACCGTTACTTTAAGTCTAGCAACATGTTTCAGACACAGATACGCACACAGAGCTGAAAACTACTGATAGTGCTTGAACTTGCACTTTTAGATGATGGCATGGACAAAAGCCTCCCTGTCCTGGTGTCTGTTCTCGTCTGTCCAACTTTTTCTTTTAGCTCAACTGGTATTCCAAACAAAGACCACTTTACTTTTTCATGAGGATCCATTGGAAACATTAAAATCATGTTTCGAAGGAGACATCCAAAGTTTGCTGTTCACACATTTCAAACAGCGGCCATAATGCTAACGTGCTATATCTGACGATCATGTCGCGTAAACCGGAAAGTCTTACAATGTGTTTCGAGCTTTGTTTACAAGTGGCGTTTGTAAACTGGGCCCCGTGGCTCAACTTTGAAACAACGTCACGATTATCCACCGAAAGTTATCTGACGACGTGCTAATCTAGCAGCTAGCTAACTTTTGAACTCTTTGAATTTACCAAAACGGACGGTCGATCGGTGACACGTTATCAATTTATGAAATCTGTTGGAATTACCCAGGGTGCATTGTTTTTGCCCTCATTTCATTGGACAAACCGCCCTGGATCACGTTTAATGAGTTCCACCTGTACCTGACGGAACACGCCCAAGTCTTTGTTTTCACACGGCGCTATTTTGGGCTGAATGCCCTTCAGGGTTGGGAACTTAGAAGTGGAGGTTTCAGATGAGGGCACATACCAGCTAGGAAGAGTCAAATGGAAGACGCTGTAGTGTTGCATCATGGGAAATGTTTGGAAGCAGTTAGCTTGACCTATATTCTGTGCTATAGGTCACGGTATCTCCGCTCCTGCTGCATTGATTCTGACCGTTCTTTCTCGAGTCTGTTACTCACAAGTCCTTGAACTTTATGGAAATGACGTGCTCAAGGATTGGAGTATCACTTTAACGCCTCCATTTTTTTTTTGTTCTCCACAACTTCACTTGTTTCACGAGAGTGCTCCTATCCGCCATTTGACTACCACCAGTTTGCCCTCTCTCATTCTCACTTTTCCTGCAGTCTCTCTTGCCCTCTCTCCACTCACTCCCCGTCTGCGTGTCTGTCTGTCTGTCCTTGTGCCCAGGTTTTTCGAGTTGGCGTGGTTCCTGTTTGTTTTCAGCCATTTTGGGGACTTGCAGTGCTCGTAACAAACTGCTTAAATGGCGTCCTCTTGCTTTGCTTGCTTGCTCTCTCACTCTGTCTCCCTCTGCCTCTCCCTCCCTCTCCCTATCGCCGGGCTTTGTGTATATAAAGTAGTGTGCGCGCGTGTGCATGTGTGTGTAGTGTGAGGAAACAACACTTCCAAATAAAAAAGAAGATTGGATTTTGTCGAAGGGTGGGTTTGGGGGTGTACAGAGAAAAGGGGGGGGGATTCACTTGCAGCAAAAACGTCCAAAAACACTAAGAATTGTCGGTCAGAGGCAAAAAGTGTAGAGAGAGAAAGCAAAAAAAAAGAAAAAAGAAGGGGGAGTGAGTGAGAGAGCAGGCAAGTTCGAGTGTGAGAATCGCTCCTGCCCTCTGTCTTCACACACTGCTGCTTGTATGTGTGTGCGCACCGCCTCTCCCTGTGCTCGCTCTCTCTCTCTCCCTCTCTCTCTCCCTCTCTCTCTCTCTCTCGCTCTTTCTCATACACACTCAGACGTGCGCATACACAGACCAAGGGAGAGAGAGAGAGGGCGAGGGAGAGAGGGAGTGTGAGGGGAGAGAACACATCGCAGCAGAGATGCAGCAGGAGGTTTTCCGAGGTACGTTCTCTTGTATGCTTGCCTTCCTGAGAGACAGCCAGAGCGAATAAGAGGAAGAGAGGCTGAATTCTGTTGTTTTCCTGCTTTGTTTTTCTGCTTCACTCCGCTGCTGTGGCGGTGCTTGCTCTGCGCGTGAAGAGGAGGAAAAGGTTTTTTTTAATTTTACTGTGCGTGTGTTGGGGCGTGAGCAGCGGTGGGTGTGCATATTTATGCAGCGTGTTTGTGGAAGCGTTTTTATGTGCGTCTGTGCAAGGTCTGTGTGTGTGTGTGTGTGTGTGTGTGTGTGTGCGCGTGTGTGTGTGTGTGTGTGTTTGCCAGTAAAAGGCCTCGTCTCCCTCATCCTCCCCTCTGTTGCTGGCGCACCACGCAGTTCTTTTTCAAGAGCGATGACTCGTTCTGAGATTGTGATGAAACTTTTAATTTATCTAAGCCTCCCGCATCTCTTTGGTTCACCGCAGACGGTGGTGGTGGGGGGGGCGAGGGGGGGGGGGGGGGGGGGCGGTCAGCACATGTCAGAACAGATGTTAGCTTTGTTGATGGGGTCTTAACATGGTGGGCCAGTCCCCCATACTGCCCATGATCTAACCACCAGCATGAGATGAAGTCTTCTCGGGAAAGAAAAAAAAAAAGCTGGCATGTAGGCGACAGTAAACATCTCCAGTTCCACCGACCGGTTCTGTCTTTTATTTCGGTTATGGGCCGCCCCGTTTATCCTCCATTTTAACAGCCTGTTGTTTTGCAGGAAGGTTGTCTCTTGCAGAGCAGCAGAGGGCATATTCATGTCACAAACACTGCTGTTGCTGCCCTTAACCTCGCTCTCTCTTTTTTTCTTTTTTTTTTTTTTCTTTTCCAAAACAACAGAGCATCTGCTGCCAACTACTTCACATTCCTGATTTTCATGGATGCCAAGCCAAGCCCCCTGAGCTCAATGTATGGAACATATGATCTGCACTGCCAGAGGAGTAGAGGTCATAGGTCAGATTATAGGAAGTGTTGCTTCTCGCTGTGGTTTCACTTAGATGATGTTGAAACGGTGGCGGCCACTTTGTACCTTCTGTCATTTTTCTTAAGTAATTCGTTTTGGGCTGTTTTTTTGCCCTTTAGGCCTTTTTCCGCTACGGCGTTAAATGGCAAACATGCAAGTCTCGCGAGCTGTGAGACCGAGCTGGTAGGCTTTTCGTTTGTTTACGCCACATACATCAAGGTTGCGGACGCATCTGCGAAACTGGTGCAGCACTTTATCTCCTCTAACCTGCCCTGTGCTTGCTGTTCACGGTCAGCGCTCTGGCCCAGCCTTTGCTCGTGCTCAAATGCTTCCTGGTTGTTTGAGACCGACACCTATAATGGGACTTACACCCACCTCCCCTTAATAGGTACTCTGTGTGAAATTGAAAATGATTTTGGGGAAATGACTTGAAAAAGGTCAGCGGTGTAGTGTTACTGCTCTCCAGGGTGAATTTTTTTTGGCCTTACTGTTTCCTTATGCCTCCCAAGACTCTGTTGCAGCGAGCAGAATTATGGGAATTACCTGCTGGGCTGAGGGATAACTGAGCGTGGAGAGTGTGTGCGTTTTCGACATGGGTAGGTTCGCTGGTGCGTGGAGCGGCATGCGAAAACGCCACGATACGACAGTTGACACACAGGGAGGGGGTGGGGGGGGCAGATGAAGGGGCATGTAGTCAGTCATGCTGAGGGGGATCTAAAAGACAAGGAAAGCATGAAATGTGAACGTGAGAGAGACATGATTGAAGTTACACCACGACCACCTCCACTACTCAACTGTTCTCCAACCCACACCAGCTTCCCTCCCTCCCTCCCTCCCTCCATCCCATCTGGCTGGCTCCACCATGCTCTCTTGGCCGGGGGTTGTGGAGAGTTCAGTAGCTGTTCTTGCTAACGATGTTCCCCCACCCACCCACCCAACCATCCACACACACACCCTTTTCTTCATAGATCAACTGCTGCTCCAATAGCTGGGCCCCTCTGGCTGCCCCTCACTGGGGAGAAAGCCCCACCGACACCTTCCTCTTCCCCTCACGCTCTTCGCCGCTGGCTCACCGGCTGGAACACCGAGGCCCCCCACATTCTGCCTCGCAGACACTCCCCTTAACCTCCTTACACACACACACACACACACACACACACACACACACACTGACAAGATGACAGCAAATCACCGCTACAGACAGAGTCAAAGAGTTTTTCTTCTTCATCCCCTTATGTTGTTAAACTTCACCATCCATTCCTTTTTTATCGTAACATTGAACTCTGCAGTCCACTGCTCAAAGACATTTTTAAAAGAGAGACGAAGACATTCCAAAATTACAGACTGACTTGATCTCAATTTGATCAGCAGTACTTAAGGAGTTTGTTTATTCCACCAGGTTACATTTGTTTGTAAACACTTAGTCTTCCCGTCACTTTTTTAAAGGGGTCACTTTCAGTTTAAGGCAAAATAACGTTTACCGGACATCCCACTTCCCATTGTCCTTGCTCCATGGTGTCATGCCTGGTTGACCCCGCCGTGTTTCGTAAATCTCAACTTGTACTTTAGCAGGCCCAGTGACCTCTTAAACTATTTTTTCTTTTTAAAAAAAGGAGAAGCAACTGCTGCTTCTTGTTTTTCAAGAATTCTCCATTTTGAGAGTGCTGGCCAAGCAGAGATGACTTAAAAAAAAAAAATGTGATAAGCACAGTTTGAATCCTCAAGTTTAAGAATCATCAGACCAAACAGCAGCTTTGTTTTGGATCTTCATAATGTCACAGATGTTTAAATAGATTTATAACAGAATTCAATCTTTGCAGTTTTTTGTCTTTCGGCACAAGTTCCACATTCAGTGTGGATTAACAGATTGCCTAACGGCTGGTTCAAGGCCTTCTGCTGCCGTACTAGCCAAACTCTTCTGCCGTCCTGCCTTATGTTATGCAAGGCCACTTTAGCACTCGTGTTCCTCGTGACTGATTTTCCGTTGAGTAGTCAGTGGCTTCAAACGGATGGTTTTCAAGGACATAAAGTCATTCAAGTTTTTTCAGACAGGAGTTGCAAAGAATCTCAGAGTCAAATAGGAAAAGTTCTGTTGTTTTTGAATCGGTCCCAAAATGTCTGCAGACAGCACGTTAGGTTTGAGTTTAAAAGTCGAAAGTGGGAGACTCATTTACAAGTTTCTGATGATTTCAAAGGAAGGTCCAAGAAACAAATACTAACCATCTGTACAATAATAAGGACTTCAGTTTAATAAGAGCATGGCTTAAAGTACGCTTCTTTTCCCTCCGCCTGTCAGTGAAGGGCCTTATCCCCACTATGAAAGCCGACGTCTGTTATAATGTGCGTTATCTTCACGTAAGTAAACTTTGCAGTTTGTCCTGCACCAGCTGAGAGCCTGCTCGTGCTATGCGGTTTTGTGGTGCCACCAGCATAAATAGACGAACGCTTCGCATGCTGAACAACTTGTTTGTTTGCACAGAACATCCTGTTGCAGAGAGGTGTGGAAAAAAGGAGTTTATTTTGATTCTTCTTTAGAGTCCCTGACACGTTCATAGTCACATTTTTTGTGCCTGCCTATGACTTACATAAGCTGGGATATGCGTTTTAATGTGCAGCCTCTTACGTGCACTAATAAGAAATGGTTCCTGCGTGTTGCATTGCGTTGGTGAATACAGTTCTGTGTGTTATTCACGAAGCGAGCACATTGAAAGCATGTTCAAAGCCGTCTGTCAAAGTCAGACAGCGTGTCGTGCCTGCTCTGCTTGTGCAGCGGCTGCATGCGTCACAGGGAGATAAAGAAAAGAACGAGGGGGCGTCATACGCATTTTTCTGTCTATGGTGAGAGCGTCAGATGAGATGGTGAATTTTTTAGCCTAAGCGCTGTCTCTCAGTGTGTCCACTCACTTGTAGCATGCTGCCGCTTCCCATCAGGGATTTCCTGCACATCGTCTATTGCTCTGACAATGAAGGCCTGATTTAACACAGGACTTAAAAATACATCAAGGCAGTGGAGACAGAATTGTGCGTCTTTGGACAGCCGTGAATTGGTTGGAGGCGCAGCTAGCTTGCCACTAAGTGTGTCGACAGGAGAGCAGCCTGTTTTCCTTCGTGTTGATATACTTCAGTCCACCTGAAGCCTCGGTCTCGCTGCAGAGCTGTACTCAGTTTCACCTTTTGGTTTTAAATGTCATTTACAAATGGTCCAATCCGTGTTAAAGTTCTGTCTGTCCAGCCTGTTAACATTTATGAGTGCATGTCCAGTGGTGTTTGTTGGTGTGAGTGCATGATGATGTGTTTCTGGTGTTGTGTGTATAGTTTGACCTGGCCTCTCTCTGTCAAAGGGCAGTTTTTTTTTGTTATGATATTTCCGGTTCCCCCCCGAACTCCTCGCCCCTTGTCTTTCTCTCCTTCTCTGTCTCTTTCTCTTTCCCACTAACACTCAGTTTCTTCCTCTCTCCCTTTTTGTATCACCCTTCCACTCTCCCTCATCCTCACCCTCTCCCTCCTCTTCCCTCTGCAATAACAGTGCTGACCTAGTTTCTGCCTGTTCAGGGCTGCCTGTGGAATTTTACAGCGGCCTGCCTTCCTGGCTGCTTTGCGGCTTGAAAACGCAGGCAGAAAAGCATGACTGAGGATTTTTCTGCTGGTCGCATCATAAAAGCCTTAGACTGTCTCTGTTCTTCTCCTAAATCCACGGTCCAAAACAAATGGACCCCTTTAGAACAGGAACCAACAACACATTGCCCGTGACATGTGAATCCGCAGCTGCCTTATGCATAGAGAAATTGCAGCAGGACTGCAACAGCCACCACGGCAGTCAAATTAGAATGGAAATGAGAATAGCCTGTCGCTCATCTCCTACAGCTTAGCTGACATTGTACCGGATGTAGAGGGCGGAAAAACACAAACCTTCTCTGTGCACATGCACGCAGTCTTGCTCCCTTCTCCTCTCTCCCTCTTTTCTCCCTCACTCATAAATGGTCAGAGTCATGCCAGGCTAATACTGCTAGGAGTGGCTAGCAAGGTTTCTGACGAAGTAGCCGTACATTTGAATTATTTGAATGTGCCTTCAGGCCGTAGATCAAAGTCAACTGTCTATTATCAGAAAATTTTGGTTAAATCTGAAAGTTTTCCAATTTTGCATTGGGAGTGTTTTATCACTGCAGAGGGATGGATCTTTGGAAAGCCTTTCTAAAGGCTTCGTTATGGAACACTGAAATCTAAACCAGCACTTCTGCAGATTCATTCCTTCCTCTGACCCTCTGCCTCCTTCCACTCACCCGTCCTGGCTGAGCTGGGGAGTTTTGTTTCTTTTTCATTTGTCAACGGTGTTCCTAAAGGCTTTAGTTTAATTTTTTATTATTTGCTATGTGTCAATGTAAAAAAAAAAAAGTGTGTTTTTACATTTGTCTTCGGCTCTTCCTAATGCTTGTACGTTCTGTCTGATTTCTCTTTCAGATTTTGAGGGCTGGTCATGGTGTCCGGTGAGAAGGTATGGGACCCCATCCATGCGGGTCGTATTCAGTCACAACTGAGTGATCAACGCCTGGCTGCAGGGATAACTCGCCTCTGCAACCCCACGAAAACTGCAAATACTGAATCCACGTGGCACCAGAGTGGGCTGTCACCTTCGTCTTCGCCACCACTGTCATTGGTGGCTGTAGATTCCAGTTACCCACTTCAAGTCTCCTTAAATTTATGTGGCTCAAGTAAGATTGAAGGGCTACACAAACCAGTCTGCAGTCTAAGGATTCTTTCTAAACCTGAAGAAGAGGAGGAGGAGGAAGCTGAGCAGCTGGAGATGAAGGGTAAAAGGCATGGAGGCAGGGGAGAGGCCATGATAGAGGACCGGCTGGAGGACATGGCTGATGGACCTAAAAATGCAAAAATCACCTTAAGCTTCCCACTCAGTGCCGCCCCCCTTCCAGCCTCCTTGACATCTTCAACCCACTGTCGTAGCTCTTCCTCATCCTCCCCTTCACCCCATCGAAGAAGGCCATCCTCCAAGAGCTCAGATGAGGGGTCCCTCTGGAAACTGGATGCCACCATGGATGTGAAACACAGACCTTTTAAGCCCCAGAGGCATGATAGATCTCCGTCCTCTTCCCCATCTTCCTCCTCTTCTCCCATGATGGCTCATGCACCTATGAAGAAGGATATAAAGTCTCCTCCTCCTCTCAAGTGCTCCAAACTCAATCCAGATACTCAGTTTCATAGGTCGCCCCCAAGGTCTTCCAGTGGGTCTTTAGGGGGCTGCTATGGTGGTGACGGATGGGACGAAAGGCACAGGTTGGCCAATGGCACCGCCTCTCCTTCTCGAACAGCTCAGATCCTCTTCGGTCTGGGCACATCCGCCTATCAGCGAGCCGGGGATGCAGAGAGGAGAGAGAAAATACCAGGAAGACCAGCTGGCAAAGTGGGGAGTCCTCATGTTCCAAGTCTTCACCCGCCCACCCTCCATCTTCCTCCCCCTTTACCCCCACCTCCTCCTCCCCCATCTGAGGGTCTCACTGCACCCCCTCACTCGTCCTCCTATCCCCCTACTGACAGCCTCAAGCCTGAGCTCATTTGCGGGGTGTGCCATCGGCTTTTCAGCTCCGCCTCCTCCCTCACAGTCCACATGCGGCTGCATCGTGGTAGCCGCGCCCTCAGTTGCCAGTACTGTGGTAAAGTCTTCATCCATAGTAAGAGGCTGCAATCCCATGAGACATCCTGCAGGGTACCGGGTCTACCCTCCCACAGCCTCGGCCCTCCTTCTCTTACTGTGCAGCCAAAGGAAGAGCCACTGGAAGAGGGTGAGGTGAGAGTGGAGGGGGGAGTGATTATGAGAGAAACAGACATCAGTAAGGTGCGGCCCGGGAAGAAAGCACGGAGCCTCCTGGCTCGTATCCAAGGTGATGATGCAGCAGCTACGGAGCTACTAGAGGGTGATGAGCACCATTTTGTGAAGGTGGTAGATGGCAATGTCATATACTTCTGTTCAGTGTGTGAGCGCTCCTACATGACTCTGTCCAGCTTGAAGCGTCACTCTAACGTACACTCATGGCGCCGCAGATATCCCTGCCACTTCTGTGATAAGGTTTTTGCCCTGGCAGAGTATCGCACAAAACACGAGGTGTGGCACACAGGAGAGAGGCGCTACCAGTGCATATTTTGCTGGGACGCATTCGCCACATACTACAATCTGAAAACACACCAGAAGACAATTCATGGGATTAATCCCAGCCTCATCTCCAGTGAAAAAACAGCTAATGGGGGTTATAAGCAGAAAGCTAATGCCCTCAAGCTCTACCGCCTTCTTCCAATGCGTTCCCAGAAGAGACCCTACAAAACCTACAATGACAGTTTGCATAATGGCCTGCTACTGCCACCATCTGAAACACCCTCGCTCTCCCTACCTGACCTGGGTTGTGCTCTGGGCCCTGAGGACCTACAAAGCCTCGTCAGTGGGGCCCACCATCAGAGTGTAAAGCCTGACCCCGATGCCACTCTTGAGGGAATCTCTGTTTCTGTGACTCCTGAGCACGGTGACCTCTCAGCACTTACACCCCTCCCCCAAACCCACATGCCCCAAGTTGGAAAACTTGATAACGAGGCCCTAGAGCTAGAGCAGGGGAGAAGCAGTGGCAGCTTCAAAATGTCTAGTAGCAGCAAAACCAAACCTCCCAAGACCAGTAAAGGCATAGAAACAAGCATGCCTTCTGTGATAACATATGGCCATACAAAACCCTCCGTTATTGTTCATGGGACAGCAGTGTCCTCCTCTGTCATTGTGCATAGTAATCAGGTCACCTCTGGAAGTGAAAAAAGTACAACAAATAGCCCATCCCCTGATACCAGCAACAGTCAGACGTCATACAAGGGCAGTCCCAGGCCTATCAAAAAGCAAAGGGAGAGCTCAGATAACCACAGGAAGAGGTCAAGGGACAGTTCAGAGGCCACAGAGGACCAGTCAAGAGGTAGGGGACAGGATGCAGAGACAGGCAGATTATTTTACAAATCACGCAAGTCACATAGCAAGAGTGACATCTCTAACTCAAAGCAGCTGTCAGCATCTTTAGGCTCACAGGTCAAAGAGGCAGGGCCACTGTGCCAGATCACTGTACGAATTGGTGAGGAGGCCATAGTGAAGCGCAGCATCTCCGAGACAGACCTCAGGAGAGACAAGAGCCTCTCCCCCCCAAAAAACAAACGAGGCGAAACGTCATTGGCAAAGGAGGCCAAGGAACCACGGCATGCACACTCCCACCACCATAAACACACACACCGACTCCACCGCAGGGCAAGTCTGGAAGCAGAGAGTGATTTGGAAGAAGGAGATTGCGAGGACGAGGGCAGAAAAAACAGCTCTAAATCTCCCGATAGGGTAAGAGAGTACTACTTCCGTCAGGAGGTACGCGAGCAGGACAGTGACCAGGATGGAGAGGATGATTTATGGCGGCCTTATTACTCCTACAAACCTAAGAGAAAGGCCCAAGCACACCTACAAAGGGTCAAAAGCTGGCAGAGGAAACTGAAGTTCAAGCGTTCCATCAGGCTGAAGAGGAGGGCAGAGAGGCTCAAGAACTATGTGAATAAAGAAACGGACAAATCCCTAGATGAGGAAGAGGAGGAGAAGACTGAGAAGGTTGAAAAACTCTCCAAAGCTAACAGAGACGAGGTAGAGGGGGATAAATGCGACTCTCTTTCTGCTGGTGTACCGGACACAAACAAAGTTACAGAAGAACACGCTAAGGAGGCCTGTCATGAGGCTGCGACAACTCCCCTTAACTCTCCAAATCCTCCTGTGTCTACCTCAGTGGCTCCATCGGGAATAAAGAGGCGGCCCTGGACTAATGGGAATGCAGCGGAGTGTGGTACATGTGGCCGCTGGTTCTCAAGCCCCAGGAAGAGAGACAAACACGAGCTGAGCCATCTGCTGGAGTTTGTTTGCCTCTTCTGTCGAGCCACTTTCCCCTCGAGGGATAAGTTGGAAGACCACCAGAGAGCCCAGCATCCCAAGCCTACTGAGGCATCCCCCGCACCCCCGAAAATGGCACTTGGCGAACAAGTAGAAGGGGACGGGGCTAAAGCTGTGCCAGAGATGGCAAATTACGACGACGATAAAGGAGGGCAAGTAGGCTTGGTAGGAAGTACTTCAAGTATGGGTCGCCTAAGCAGAAGAGCATTATCAAGACACACCTGTCCACAGTGTCATAAGGTTTGCAAGACGTCTTCAGCACTCACTCGCCATATCAGACGCCATGAGTTAAGCAGTTCCCCAGAGAGAGAAAAGGAAGATAAAGACTTAAAGCCAAAAACAACAGAGACGCAGGTTAACACTGTAAGCAGAGATCCACAGACTGAAACAGAACAGGTACCGGGTTCTCTCTCTGTTTCAGTGATCAGCTACTCATCACCGGACCCTCCCAGCACGAGTGACTTATTGGTATCACAGCAGCATAAAGACCAATTCAACAAACTGACAAAAGAGCATCAGTTGTCAGAATCCAGTGACAAACCTGAACGCACAGAGCTCGCACATCCAACACCCGAGAATGAGCCAAGCCCAAAAAAACCAGACCATCCATCAGAAGGCCCAGTGAACCTTACACCCACTAAACACAGATTCACACCTGCCACACCCGCCACTGTCCAGAGTGTGCTCGTCATGAATGGACCAGAATGTCTGGACTACCGCACACCCAGCAAAAAGAGCCTCGACAGCCAGATGCACAAAATATCCAGCCCTGCACACATCGTGGCATCCACCAACACCTCTCCAAATGTGCCCATGACGTCACATACCAGAATAACCACTGCTGCTCCTCCTGTTTCCATGACAACAGCGCTCAGCTCGGAGGGGGTATTCATGAAACGGGATGGGGTCATTATGGACAGAGAGCGGCAGGGCGGGAGTGGTGTGTTTTCACATGCAGGTTATGAGAAGCCACCCCTGGTCCAAGATCTCAGAGTTCATTCCATGTCGAGGAGTCCCTCTCCCAATGAAGCACAGGATCTGACCATGTCTTCGATTTTAGCGAGAGAGAGGGAAATAGAGAGGCAAAGAGAGAAAGAGAGGGAGCTCGAGAGACAGACAGAAAGGGAGAGGGACAGAGAAATGGTGAAAGAGGCAGAAAAAGAGATCGAGAGGACCCAGCAAATGAGTCGAATTGCACATACCCCAGAGGAGCAGATTTCTCTGCTGGTCCCCAAGGAGGAGCCCTTGAGCCCTGTGCCATCACCCCAACACATCCCCTCTCAGACCACTATGAATGGCCCCTCCTCACACAGGCACACTCCCAAGTCCCCCTGCCGGTCCCCTTCAACTATTGGACTGTTAGCTCATGCAAACCGCCAGGTTCACGCCAGTTCGCAAGGACTCGACAGGCTCACGCTGCCCACTGGAGCAGCTGCTGCCTGTGACCGCCCCTCTGCCCACGCTCTGCTACTTCCCCGAGCCCCCCAGCCACCTGAGCCGAATCACCAGGACACTCTTTCTTCTAGAGATCCCCAGCAGGAGGACAGCACCCCGGTGGGCTACCCTGCCCATAATTATCCCCTACCCCTTATTGTGCCGGATGGCTACCGCTCTGCTAAGAAGCAGGAGGAAAACCTGCTTATGTCCTCATATCCTGTTGGAGCTCTTCCCTTTGGCCCCCTGGGGAAAATGATGGTCCCTAATGGGGGGGACCTTGCTAAGCTGCCCTTTTACCCAGACCCTTACCAGCTGCTCTATGGACCCCAGCTCCTGGCCTACCCTTATAACCTGGCCGCTCTTCCTGTGGCTCTGAACATGATGGCCCCTGCAGGGGACAAGGTTGAGCCTCTGCCTTTCCTCCCTGCCATCTTCAACTACGCAGCCACTGCTGGGCCCTACATGGGGGCGGCCCCTCACCCCCTTGTGGCAAATCCCAGTCTCTACAGCAGCAGTAGTGGCAGCAGCAAGAAAAGAGACAGCAGTAGCAGCAAACCCTAGGACACAGAAGCACTATAAGGAATATACTTTGTCGGGGACCGCCCGGACTGTTTAGGATGGGAATGGGAGGGGTACGTGCTCACTGGGTCACTGAGTTCACTTGCAGAGTACTCACTCTCTTTTTAAGAAGACATCCGAGCTAGGCTTACATCAGGAGTCTGTTGAAGGGAGAGTTGGGAGCAAAGAAATGGGGAGAGGGGCCGATAATAGAGAGATATGTCACCACTCCCCACTCTTTACTCTGGCTCACCTTTCTCCACATCTCTTCTGTCTCGCCGTAGTGTGTTGTAGTTCTAGAGCTCGATTAATCTTCCTCTCTGACTCATTATATTACCTATAAGAATAAGAACTGCTAACAGGGTGTGTGTTGTGTGAAAAAAAAATTAGTTCAGTCCGCTTCCCTTTATAGTCGACGCCACATAACGAGGATAACCGCTCTTCAGGGAAGGCTTGTGTGGGCACGGATAAGACTTGAGACAGAAGTGTTCTTATTCTACGTAGAAGGAAGTGAGGCATTAAGCAGCTCAACCGCTTGCATTTGTTTGTACAACGAATGACAATGAAGGTGTGTGCTTGGTTGCCAAACTGTCCGTGAAAGCTAAGAGCACGTATAATGCACACGTTGCCAGAGACGTGTGCACGCAGAGGTGGGCTTAAGCAGGATATTACAACGTATGTGTGACGGTAATAATGCCTGTGTCTGCGAGAGTGGTGTGTGCGTGAATGGACGGATCATTCTGTGTGAGAGGCACAAAGCATTCCTACTTTAGTTGGAAAAGCTAATGTAGGTCAATGTGTGGAAGTGCATTTAGAAATGATTCCAAATGATTACGAAGTCATCGCTATGGCTGGATGTGAAGTGAGTGTGACAATGAGATCATCTGAGCTTCAAATGTCTCAACTTAACTTGGCGACGTTGCGGCTGGACGGCACTGTAGGATCCGTATAGCATTCACCATAGTTTATACTTTTCGTGCACAAAATAGAGAAGTAGTGGTCACTTTATAAAGGGGACACTTGTAGCTGCTTTTGATATGTAGCTGGCCACTGGGTAAGAAATTAAGGCTGGTAGACCATTGCACTTCCATTTTTCATCTCATTTCCTTCACATAAAAAAAAAAAAAGAATAAAGAATAAAAACTAGTCAGCCTTCATGATGCATTGCTTTTTCCTCTTTGATTGCGAGAGGAAAAGGTTTCATTTCCTAAGCCAGGAAAAGACAGTGACAGCAAAGAAGGAAAACAAGGATTCAGGGTAAAGAGCGGGTTTCTGAATAGGAAAAGGAATATATGCTTTCCAACAGAGTAGAAAGATGGAAACAGCCTGAACATGTCCCTCCTCCTGCCCTGTGTCATTTAATAAGACTTAGGAAGGCTGAACTTAGCAGCCAAAGTGGTGGCCGAAAAATCCCCAGTTGCCCTCCTGGGGCCTTTTTTTGTTACGCGTAATGTTATCTATATATGTTTGTTTCGTTAAACTATGTTGTTGTTTATGTTGTTTAGCCCTCATATCAGGTGGAAATGGCTTCAGTGAAAAGGGGGGAGTAAACTTAAAAATATGAATGTAAATTTAGTCATGAGGTTAATGAAGTACAGCTGCATTAATGCTAGAGTTGGTTTCAGTTCCGTTTATTTTTTCTGTTTTGACACAAATAACCTGTTAAAGAACCGTATAATGTCTGGTATGCATATATACAGTAGTCCTAGGAACATGTCAGTAATCTTGGGTTCTGTATCCACAAAGCATGAGCAACACTTGCTTCCTAACTGTTTATATTTACTCAGCAAATCTGGCAATGTGCGCACAGCCTTTGTTTCCTTTTTAAATTTCTGGTCTCTGCATCTTCCTTATCTCTGTTTTTTTTTTGTTTTTTTGTTTTTTTTATAAATTCCTTTTAGGGCCACAGGTTGGATTAACTCCATGAAAATTAGCTGCCACATGTATGCCTCACAGTCACTTTCAAGGACCTTTTTTATTCTCCCTCTTCCTTCACTTGCTCACCACCTGTGGATGAAGTTCATATGTTTCAGTGTGTGTGTGTGTGTGTGTGTGTGTGTGTGCGCGTGTGTGTGAGTGAGTGAGTGATGGTACTGGAGCGCCTCTTAGTTTGGGTTGGAGTGTTGAAACAAAGCGTGACCAACTAAAGGGGCACACAAGCATCCCCCATGGGTGTGGTTACAAGCCTTTTGCGCATAGGCGTATGTGTTCTGTGTATGAGACTGAGTGACTGCTTGAATAAGAAAACCAAAATACTGTAAATCTGCCTACGCAGCATATCCCTTGGCAGTATATGGGCCACCTGTTATTTTTTGTTCTTTGACACTTCTGTGGGTTAGTTTCAATGTAAAAAAGCCTTGCTGTCTCCAATACAATATCTCAAGCCATTCCTATCGATGGACATGTTTGTGTTGATGGACCATTTCTTATGCCATAGTTTGCCATCACTGTTATCATACAGACCAAAAGCATGCGAATCAACGTATTGTAGTGACTGGACTGGAATCTGGTGGTAATATACAACTATTTACTGTATGTTTTAGTTTCAATGAATGTGCCTCTGCTTTGATATTTAAAAAACTATCTATAGTAAGAAGTGGATCTGCCAGATTTCAACTGTTAAGGTGCCTTGGTATGGCATAAGAAATTTGAATAGTAAGTAAACATTTTCTTTAGAAATGACGGTCAGATTTGGAGATAGATTTCATGGCTTTCTTTGCTGTGAAGCCGTTCATAGATGTAGGGGTATGGCTAAACTGTTTTGGTATTGTGTACATGTCTAGGGTATAATACTGTGCCATATAGAGCCCACACAATATGTTCATGTTATTTTTAAAAGATGTTTTAATGTTGCCTGATGACTTTGTCTTTAGATTTGATACAAAGGCTTGTAGCCACAGCTCTCCCAAAGTCTGTAGTCTCCTTTTCTTCTTATCTCTCCCTCGTTTCTGTCTCCCTTTCTTTCTCTTTGCTGCAATCAAACAAAATAAAGTATTAACCTGATGACCCGATGAACTCAGCTTTAGTCTGCTCTTATGTCTGTCTGAAATGATATTCTTTCAAACTGTATTATTGAAGTAGAGATCTCGAAGTGGACCGTGTTCCTTTAATTGATGACTGTTTGGTTTGTAGTCTTTAATGTAAATACATGTTGTGGAAAAAATAGATTATTGGTAAAGTCAAATAATTGGGTTTACACATTGTGATGATCCGAGTTTAATGACAGTACATTTATATATTTTTTATGCCCTGTCTTTTTAAGAGCTCAATCAGATTTGGGGTTTTAAGTTATTCATTTCATGGTGTTTAATTCAAGTAAAATGAGCCACAGCACGCTGTCACGTCTGTCTAAGACTATCGTAATGAACTACACTGAAAGTTGCTTCCTGATATGTAAACCAGAGGCTGATTACATCTCCCTCCTGGCCGTGACTGAGCTCTCTCATCCTAGTGACGCTCAGTGGTGTAAACAGAAAGCGTCAGCCTGATGACTCACCCGTCTCCACAAAAATAGCATGTCAGAGATGAATTACTTCTGACAAAATTGAATAGGAATCAAAAGAATGAAAAAAAAAATGAATACATTTCACAAATCATCTATCATGACGGAACAAATTGCATTTTAGTCCTCAGGCACGATTGTTTGTCCTAAATTCAGTGTTTATGTGTTGAAATGGTTTTCCTCAGAATATTTTATTTTTGTATTTTCATTGTAGAAAAAGCACAGACTGTGCTAATAGCATTAACTATGGCTGTGTTCATGGGTGAATAAGGAAAACAAGGCGTGCGGCAGGGTCACTTGTAAAGATTGTTCAGTGGCACACTGACTGCATATTCCTTACACGTCATCCTTTTTTGTAGGCCAGATGTGACCACGTTGAGGAAACAGTGTGGATACACATCGATGTCTCTCTATCCTGATCACCATGCTGCTGTGATAAATCACAGGTACACCCTTGCATCAATCAATTATATAAAGAGCCTTTTTTTCCTATCAGGTTTAGAATCTGACTTCCTTTTGCAACTAGCTCAATCTCCCTCTAGTGGTCATGAAGCAGGATGCAGTTTTAAGGCACTTCCACATTGGCTTGACCCCTTCGCTCATGCAGGTATAGTGAGATATTCTTTTTGACAGGTTTGCATCATGTGTTATTTCACAGGTTGACCACTACACCAAATTGGCTTATTGAACTTACTGGGACCTTACAAGGACAAATACACCTCCCCAGATAAATGAAACGCAGGCATTGATAATGTTCCAGTTTACGCTTCTGTTTTTCTTACTGTGACATCAAGATCTGCTGTGCGTTAGACTTTCAGTACACTAATGTTTTGGTGTTATTTGACATTTCAGATCAGCATTAAATACTCATCAACTGACTAACAGTTGGTTGTTTACTTTTCAAGTCTTTGTGGGTGGCACTTTTCCCAGTATTACAGAGGATGTTGGATAGGCTAATTCCTAGAATGAGTCCTTATCAAAGGAAGAGAGAGCAGTGGAGAAACAATAAACATTTGGGACTTAAAGCACTGTCCTCAACTCATCCCTTTCTCTCTCTCTCTCTCTCTCTCTCTCTCTCTCTCTCTCTCTCTCTCTCTCTCTCTCTCCTCGTCACTCTTCGACACAGGCACAAACACGCGTTGAATCAAAGCCAGCAGTTGTGAGCCAGGGTTCCTGTGTAATGGGTAAACACAAATCAGTGGTCTGACTAAGGTCGCTCACCCTTCATGAATCAACACGGCAGGAGTTGACACACTGATGGAAATGTAATTTCAATTCCTGTTTTGACACTCTTTTTTTTTGAGCCTTTAATTTATATGTTGTGTCTTTTATTCTCGTGATTCCCTGCTGCTCTTTTGTCTGCAGTCCCATCCACATAACCGTGAAGCGCACCCTAAAGGGGGATCGATGACCTGCATTGACCGTGCTGTATTTGCCCTCTGGACCCCAGGACAGTTTGGTAGCACACCAACGCATTACAGAGTCTTTCTCTTCCTGACACCTCAGGGTAGTGTGGAGTCTGCAGACGGGGAGGTCTGGGTGGCTGAATACACTGAAGGATGGCTGTGCCTCGGAAAATGATAACAGGTGGACTGCTGCTCGCTTTGCTGGGATGGGGAGCTGAGGGTCAGGGGAACAGACCTGGTAAGGTATGTTCACCTGCAAAAAACCATCATAAGAAAGCCTTGGATTGGTTGTTAAACATAATGGAGCAGATTTCAGAAGAGAGACAATATGAAGACCGAAAAATCAGTATGAATTTTGTCATTATACAAAGGAAAATATTTATATGAACTAAATGTGTTTTTAAAATAAGGGGAAACCCATTCTAAAGTTTCACAAAAGTTTTAGGAATGACCGAGTTTTTCCTTGATGTTATGTCCGGAACAGATCCCTGAACATTTGGGAATAATTGTCAAAGATTGTAGTGCGTATTATTTATTTTTTTTAAACAGTCTCTGTGACTGTGACGTTTTATCGACTCTACTGTAAATGATGGCGTATAGACACAGCGTGGGTTAGATAGTAAAACTCCCCTGTGTCAACTATCATTGTGTGCAGTTCAGGTGCCAGATGAAGAGGCGTTACTCAGAATGCTCTTTTAAATTTGTTTAGACTTAGAACTTTGTTCTGTTTGTGTGAGGACAAATGATCTCCAAAACATAAGGTGTTTTTTTGAGTTCTGGACCTTTTTTTTTTAATAGACCTGCTGCTATGTCACCAACTCCACCTGGATTTTTCCTCTTTATTTTCTTTTGAGAATGAGTGAAGCCACATATACTTGTAATGACATTGTTGTTTTAGATAGCCTTCATGTATTGAATAAAGCTATCTCTGTTACAAATTGTGTTGGACCACTAACCGATCCATATATCTGACAATATAACTCAAAAGTCGGTGTTCATTGAATATGAATTGTGTAGAGGAAAGAGATGTAATGATTCGTTGTTCAATGAGTACATTGTGAACTCTGTGTCTTCTAAAAAAAAAAAGGTATCAGGCAGCGCAATCCTGTATCTGGGCCAGGAGAGAGACATCTGGAGGCCGCTGATCCACACGACAGCCAACCTCAGTGAGATCAGGAGGTACGTCAGCAGGAGGAAACCGTTACATCATGTCAGCTGAATTTCAAACAGTAAATCAGGCTTAAAAGGCCTTTGCGTATTTGAGGATTGTTTATCCATGACCTGTCTTTCTAATCACATCGATCATATATCCCCTTCATTATACTTTTCGTACGTTTTGTTGGAACCCTGAAATGTAGTGTTTTTACCCCTCTGTCATTAACAAATTATTGGTGGTCAGCATTAAGACTTACATGCAACTCCGGAAAAAGTAATAAGGAAAAACAGATAAATCATCTTTCTTTTCCCTATCAACCTTTGTCCTTTGAATTAAAGCCTGTTTTTCTGTTTTTCTAATATTACAGTATCAAATCATGCTTTCAATTAAGGACGTTTGACGCAGAAGGTGCAATTTTCTATGGAGACACAAAAAACGGGGAGGACTGGTTTGTCTTAGCCCTAAAGGACGGGATACCTCTGATGCAAATCAGCAAAGAAGGGATGCTTGTCAGTGCGATGGGAGGACCCAAGCTTAATGATGGAAAATGGCACACAGTGAGTGTCCGGTGTGGTCTGAAGTTCATGTGAATCAAGTTACAATAACTTGAAATGTAACTGCTTTCAGAAACTCTTTCATTTGTTAGATTTAAGGCTAAACCATGGATTATTTGGCTTCTGTCATAAGTATCATACAGCACACTTGGAATGTGTTGCAATGCAGAAACTTTTAATCTGAATTCTTCTGGTGCCATCTAGCTGGAGGTCAGCAACCAAGGGAGGTTTGTGGTTCTAAAGGTGGACGGCTCCCATGCGCTGGTGGTAGGAATGCAGCCAAAAAAGGAGGAGGAGCCTCTCACAGGTAAACTTCGACTGGCTGTGGGCGGTATCCTGATCGACAGGGGAAAGTTGTTAGTTCAGGTATGTGTCTCACTTTATCTTTGAACAGCAATAGTTTTCATCTCTGCTTGAATGTGTACTTTAAGCAGTAAATACACAGCATAAAGCTTGATGCCGTTTATTTTAATGAAGACAGTTTTTTACTTTACATACTGTACAGAATGTTTATATACAGTATTTATGCTGGTATGGTTTTGTATGATATGGTGTGGTGCGGTATCGTTTGGTATGTGTCATATACTATATGCTCCAGGGTATTTTATGTCATATTGAATCAAGTCTATAGTGTTGTATCATAAAATAAATTAAGTCACATCACAACTAAGGTTAAAATCGTACCCCTTTTCTTAAAATAATAAATACTCAAACTGAAGATACATTGCAAAGATTCCCTCAGAGCTTTCAATGTTTATGGTCCTACGGTATTCAGTTGCTGTTTTGTTTTAGGACTTTAAGTTGAGATTGATTTGTCCTGCATTGCGTTCGGGTTAATCAAGGCTTTAGTTATCATTCCTGCCTCTTCTGTGGTGAATGTCTACCTGTGCCAATGTTAAATGTCAGTTCAAAATTTTTCTTGCATGACCTAATGTCAACATTTAGTCAGCTATTCGTTGTAACAAAACAGATAGTGGGGTCAAGTGCAGGTAACAGTACAATACAAACAGGGTGTCATTGTCCTAAAGATGACCTTAAATTTTTTTTTCTCTGTACTCATCTTCTGCCCCTGTTTTTCCACACGTCTTTATGTATGGTTCATTCCAATAAATTCATTTTTTCCTAAAGTTCGAGCCACAGATGGATGGCTGTGTGCAGGAAGGAAGCTGGCTGAACCTCAGCATTCCCTGGGAGTCAGAGGCCGGGGAGCTCTGGCCTTGTTACCAACATATCCAACCTGGCAGCTACTTCCCTGGCACTGGATTTGCCATTTTTAACACCTCAGGTGGAACTTTTTGCTTGATAATACAAGATTTCTGAGAATCTTTTGAACCCCTTTAACATCATGCATTCTCATGTTGCAATTTCACATATTTTTTTAATCTATATTTTGCTCTAATATTTGTAAGTTATTTGGTTTCCTTCACAGACTTCCCCCTCATGGAAGGTGATGGGGTTAAACTTGAAATAAAGGCAGATTTTACTAAGATGGATGGGACCATTTTTAGCATCAAGGCTCCTGGGCAACCACTCATGCTTGCTTTAGTTGCCAGTAATAACACAAAGGTATGTACAAAGACCAAACATTAGCCAAACTGAATCCCATTTTGCATCTGTATAAAGTTTCTCACGGCTGTCTAAGGAAGATCAATATGATTAATTTCCATTGAGTTAAGGGAATTTGTTTCCTCTGTTATTCTCTTGAATCTGCAGGAGGTCACTCTCAATTTCGGTTCAGATAGATTCAATATGAAAGACACCTTCGAGAGTCTGGCGATAATCTTTAAGATGGACTCAATTCAAATGATTCAACACGGGGATGAATCAAAGATAACCAGGTTCCCCATCCGCCCAATAGACCAACAGGATTATCTGATCTCATGGAGGGAGGGTCACCTTGCCTTGGGTGGGCTCTTAGGTGAGATGAATCGGCCATTATGTGCATTGTGTGTCTTCAGATGAAAGGTCTTTGAAATAGTAATAACAACATTTTAAACATAGACAGTGCTGCTCTTCTTACTCTTTTTCCTTTTGCAGGTGAGGGTGAGGGCAACATTGGCTCCCAGTTTCTGACAGGTTGTCTGGAGAAGATCCAGGTTCAAGGGAGAGATTTGGACCTGGATTCAGCTGTCAAACACGTGTCAATCTCCTCTCACAGTTGTCCAGCATAAACCACAGGAAGTATAAATCAACAATGCATGGAAGATGTTTTTATTGGATGCTTTTAAAGCAATTTAAACACAATGTGTATAAATTACAAAACTGTCAAAATATCATTTTACAAAGCAAAATGTACCCCAATAACAATACATTTTCTTTTAAACTGATTCATTCTGTATTTAAATGTGGTGTTTCTGCCAACTGACAATCTGATGAGTTCATACTAAAAGGTTCATTGGTTTTGCAGTCCAACATAAATCTGAAACATTTAAGAGATTTGTTGTGACCGTGGTACATGGATGTTTATGAATTAAAATATCATTCCTATTAAAATTGTATTAATTGTATTGCTTCATACAGGAAACAGAAGAAACGAATGGACATTGCTCCCTCTAGTGGATTGGGATAGATAACATCGAAAAATGCCATCCGTACTTTCTAACAATTAAAACGTGTAAATGAGCTGTTTTATTTTATTTTCAGTAAAATACAACACTAAGAAGAGCTTTTAAAAATGCACATTGTCAGTAAGTCGAAGGCTTTTTTTGATTTTATCACACGTTTCTAACCTAATCATTACGTTGAGTATACAATATACAATGAGTTGAATTTGGTGTTGCATATCACACAAACATGGGCTACTGTCTACACTTTTATTTTTAAAGCTCAATGAGTGGTATGTATTTTCAATCATGGTACACTAAAGAAGGTTCATTGTTTTAACCTCTTCGTTGACAAAAAGTACGGTGACCCTGAAGACCCAAACATTTAAAAAAAACAACTTGTGCAAAAGTGCAAACAAGATAAGTTTAATATTGTGTGAATATTTACAGGCCGTGGTGTTTACAAAATAATGACCCTGTTCCCTCAAGTTATCATCTAACTTGTGCACATAATATAATTATCTTCTACAAAGAAGATCATTATTTTTCAAAGTTTTTATTTTGTATTACTTTGTGGAACTTTAGGTTCTCCTTAAAAAAATAAAATAAAATAAACACATGTAAAAATGCATGTTGAACATAACAGAGAGGATGACATACTCACTTTGTCTTTTAAGTAAATGGGGGGCTTCATTACATTAGAATGAATGAATCCTTTTTAACTTAGAAGAAATAAGACGAGAAAAAAAAGAAAGTGTCATTGCTTGTAGCCCTTTGGGACAACACAGTCTATTCTCTTTTTCACCAGAGTAAAAGCAAATACAAATATATTCTAACACACATCACATCGATGTGATGAAAAATGCTTTAGACATAAAAAAAACCTAAAATAAAAACATCATAGAAAAAAGCAGACGTAGGAAAGTATGAAGGCTTATGTGTACTTTGAATATAAAACTTCAGTTCAGTTTTAACACTACATTAAAATTAATGTAATAATTCACTCTTAATGATTTTATTTGAGTGATTCGTGTTTAACAGAAAAGGGTGCGGTGCAGTTTGCAGAAATCTGCCGTCTGCCGTAACGCTACTGTCGCAAACACCGACTGTCGTGAACACTGGCCGCCCACTGAAGATGGCGGCGGAGCTGCATCCGCGGAGCGGAAAGCTGATCGGCCTGTCCAACTCGAACCGAACCGCCCGGCGCAACCAGCCAGTCCAGGAGTTCAACCACGGCCTGGTGCTCAGTAAAGAGCCGCTGAGGGACAGGGATGTCTTCACCGTTCGCATCGATAAGAAGGTAAACACCGACAGGCCCGCTGCAGCAGCAGCTGCAGGCTGAGAGCAGCGGGAGTCCGGGAGCAGGTTGACGGGCCGGAGGTCCATCTCTGTCCGCAGGGACGGGGGTCCACACTGTGACAGCGAGGCTGCACAGCTGGTTTGCAGAGCCTGTCAGAGATTAAGTTGGAATAAATAGAGTTAGTAGATGCGTCTCTATATGTGGACATGTTTATACCAAGCTAATGATAAGCTGCTGTTAGCTGTGCTCATCATAGAGAGGGTTGATCTGAAGGCTGTTCTGCAGGGTACGAGTAAGACTATGGGCTTTTTGTTAATTATTAAACTATAAGAGGTAAAGTACGCCTGTTAACGGAGCCCTGTTGTTTTGAAGATCAGCTAACGTGACTGCAGTGGGTTAGTAAACACACTGTGTGCAGCTGTGTGTGTGTGTGTGTGTGTGTGTGTGTAAACCTGCAGACACTGAGCTGCTGTCAGTGGTCACCCTCATGGTGTGATTCACACAATGATACAAACACAACAACGTGTGCTGTAACCTGAGCACGAGGAGGCTCACCAACACACTGAACACACTTTACTTTATAAATCACTCTTATTGGGAAAATAAGCTTTTTCTTGTGTTATTTCTAGAGTAGTTGCCCTCATTTCATATTTTTGACTTGAGTCTTCTGTTAATATCTAATGTACAAAGTGTGATGAATAATATGGAGTAACGTGTTGTGTTCTTGCTCTGTGAACACACTCTTCAGTTTATCTGTGATAGAGAGACGTGTTCACAGTAAAAAGTATTATTCTGATAACTCCAGTAAAGTTGCATTGCATTATTTGTACATTATATTTCCACTCCATATTTCACCTATTCTCTTGAATGTGTAGCTTTTGTTTATCATGACTTGAACACAAGTGCTTATCTCGGCCTTGTTCCTTGTGACTCAGTTCTGTTCATCCTACGTCACCTCCTGTGCACAGTGTTTACGTTTGGATCCGCTATCAGTGTCAGAAGGCTCGTCTGCATCGGCCTCTTAAGTCCTCTCTAAGCCTTCAGACTTACAGACAACAGCGCGGCAGCTTCAGAGAGCGTGTGCTGCTGCGACTGGAGATGTGTACATACTGAGAAAGGAAGCTGCCAACCGAGCTCGACATGGAGCTCCTCGTGTACGTGAATGATTACCCGTTCTCTATGGCGCTCTCAGTCTGATAAGAGCTCTCATAAACAGCCTCGTACTCTGTCGTGACATGCATCGCCTGTCTGAAGATCAATACTTTCCCATCACAGATTGGCATGACTGCCCATCCTGTCTACCGGCCTGCACTAAGCTACATTAGATGTTTCATAACTGAGCGCAGGAGAATGTGAAAATGAAGCGTGTGGACAAACGGTTTACTGAGAAAGGAGCCGACTTTTTGGAGAAAGAGGAAAACACACGTCCCCCTGTTAGCTTGGAGTACAGAACGACAGCATCAGCGTGTCACAAGCAGTGAAACCTGAAACCTCTTTATAAATCAGTGATTCAACAAAAAGCTAATACCAACAGCCACCTCCTTTATGTAAATAAAGCTCAAACATGCTGTGCTATGCTAAAACGACATTCTAAGCATCCATTTATTTACCTTCAACAGTATTAGTAAGAACATGTTTGATTGGTCTCCAGGGATGACAGAGTTTAGAGACACTATGTTTGTTGCACACATGAATAAACCTGCAGGATAGCAAGAAGATGTTGGTTTATAGCAGACGTCCAGTCTCCCTTTTAGATCCACTTTTAAATGTCTGCATTTGAAGGTAGATCACCGGCCGGTGAGATGTAAAAGTGTTCTACAAATGAAGCTGATTCCAGCGCTCACCTCTCCCTTATTCACAGTGAAAACCTTCTCCCTCTGTTCAGTCTTAGTGGAGGCTTCCTATGCCCTGCTTTTTGATGCAATTAATTTTTAATTATATCCAAAAGCTGTCCAATGGTCCTAGTTGGCGTGTTTGACTGTATCCTGCAGTTATGAGAGAGAGAGAGTGTGTGAGAGAGCGAGAGAGAGAGAGAGAGAGAGAGAGAGACTCACTGACTGCCATTACATAAGTGAATGAGCGAAAGGAAAGAGATGTCTGTCTCCTCCACACAGCGACCCGGTCAGGATGAGTTCCTTCTAAATCTGTTAACCCAGATACCCGGGCGTTCGTAGCACACTGACTTACATATCGCCTGCGAGCGAGTCGAGGAGGACACCAGGAGGAGCGGAGAAAAAAACAAATAACAACCTACTTTAAAAAAAAAAAAAAAAAAAAAAAGAGTCTCTTCTGTTTTTTTTCTTCTTCATAATGGAGGTGAGCTGCTGAACAGAACATCCCAGGAGCCGTCTGAGCTTCAATGTTATGCTCAAGGTCACTTCATCAGGGAGGATTTTCTGCCAACTTCCACGAGCGTCCTGTGGAGTACCAGGAGGAGGAGGGGGGGGGGGGAGGTGTCCAAGGATTGAGCTTGAAGTTTTCCGAGTACTTCCGACTCGTTTACCTTTCCTTAAGGAATCCACTGCATGGCTTTTTGTTGGATGTCGTTCTCTAAGGAGGGAGGGAGGGAGGGCAGCCAGCCAGGACATCGCTCCTCAGTTGGATGACGCGGGTCGGTGCCCTCACGTCGGAAAAGCATCTGCTGGGCTGAAGTGTCTTTAAACTGTGACTCTCCACCAGCGGCTCTGACTCTGCTCTGCAGCCGAGCCAAAAAAAAAAAGGAGACAGAATTCACCTCCACCGTGAGATCAATAAAGCATCTCATCATTCCGAGCTTAGTTTTTAGTTTCACGGAAGGAGAAATGGATCTCTGGGATGCGACGGGAGCTGAGTCCAGTGTTGGGCACAAACAGAAGGATCTTTTAACGTGTTCTCCGATTCTGAAGGGGAGATCATGAAGGTGACGCCTTGTTTGCTCTTGTGTGCTCAAGTTTAATCGTCACAGCCGGACCACACCAGCAGTTTGTCTTTTAATGAGAGTGCGTGACGGTGCACGCGATTGGTCGGTTCTTAAGGAGAGAAGCGTTAATGAGAAATAGATTTGTTTGACCCCGGGTTCATTTTTTTTCACACTGTCCTGCCAGATAATAATAGTCACACTTGTGCACTGTTAGACACTCAGTCTTTCCACTACATTTGCCTATCACAGAGCTTTTTTCTCTCTCTCTTTTTTTTTTTTTTTTTGGTCTCTGTGTGTTCGCACCGTCCTGCTGTCTTTTCAAAGGAGCCCTCCCTGAGCTACGTTCTCTGCTGACAGATTGCCTAAAAATAACAAGATGGATCATACAACAAGGCTCACTTTGTTTTCCACTTGATATCGTCCTGCAGTTTTTAGCACAGTGCATCACTCTTTCAACATCACGGCTCAGAGTCACAACTGCTGGCAGACTGCTGATCTTTTTTACCTTTTTCTCTCTTTAAAAAAACCCCCAAAAAACAAAAAAAGGTCATTGAAGTTGATGAATCGTTTTTAGCTTGTGGACATTTTTTTGTGACACATGACTTCATACTGATCAACAACATTGCAGGCAGACAGTCGCTGAAGTCGAATGTTTTTAAAAAAAATAATTCATATGTTTTTTTCCTTCAGGTGAACTCGTGGAGCGGTTCCATAGAGATTGGCGTGACGGCGTTGGACCCCGCGGCGCTGGACTTCCCCAGCAGCGCCACGGGCCTCAAGGGCGGCTCCTGGATCGTGTCGGGCTGCTCGGTGCTACGCGACGGCCGCTCGGTCCTGGAGGAGTACGGCCGCGACCTGGACCAGCTAGCCGAGGGCGACCGGGTGGGCATCCAGCGCAGCTCTCGTGGCGAGCTCCACCTCTGGGTGAACGGACAGGACTGCGGCGCGGCGGCGAGCGGATTGCCGCCCAAGCTGTGGGCGGTGGTGGACCTGTACGGCAAGTGCACTCAAGTGACAGTGGTGAGCTGTGAGCCGCCGTCGCCGTCCGCAGAGAAAGAGACGATAGAACGGGACGAGGAGGTGGAGGATGAGGAGGAGGAGGAAGAGGCGGTGGTGTGCGGCGTGCGGGAGGATACAGGGATCACAGCACTGATGAATGTGGCAGCAATGAATGGAATGATGAACGGAGATGAAGGTGGGAACCTTTCTTTTCTATCAGTGTGGTACCCGTCTGCATTCTGGGATTTGTAGTTTTACACTCTTGCACTCGGTTCTCATTTCAGTGCCTGAGCTTAGTTGCAGTCACAGCAGACCAGACAAGTTCCCCAACAACCTGGAAGCAGACACGGGTAAGAGAATCGTCCCGGGATCAGGTAAAGAACTCATGTGCATCATCTGCTGTACCGACCACTTCCTCTCTTTCTCTTCCTTCAGTTCTAACGGAGCACCAGCTGTTTGACGTGTTCAACAACGCAATAGTTTCTTTTTACCGCTCTGAAGACGAGGGGGGAGGGGAGGATGGAGGAGGAGGAACAGGCAGTAGCGGCGGAGGAGGAAATGCAGGAACCGAGTCTTCTTCTAGAAATGAGAGGGGGAGCAACAGCAGCGGAGGAGGCGCGGTCAACAGCGACAGCGGGACAGGGACGACAGGAGGAGGAGGAGGAGGAGGAGGTAGTAGCAGCGGTGGCGAAGGTGAAAACACAAACAGCAGTCCCGCTGGTAACGGAGGGGTCGGGCAGGGGGTTGTGACGGGCGGGATGACGACAAACGACGCGCTGCTGTTTCACGAAAAGTGCGGCACGCTGATCAAACTGAGCAACAACAACAAGACGGCGGAGCGCCGGCGACCACTGGACGAGTTCAATAACGGCGTGGTGATGACCAACCGGCCGCTCCGACACAACGAGATGTTCGAGGTGCTTCAGGGATACATGTTTATATATATATATATATATATATATGAGTGAAAGACCCGAGGCTAAAGGTTGGCTCACGCATGCATTTGTTCTGTTTTTCAGATTCGTATCGATAAGCTCGTCGACAAGTGGTCGGGATCCATCGAGATCGGAGTGACCACACACAATCCAAACAACCTGGACTATCCTGCAACTATGACTAATCTGCGCTCAGGTAGCACAAATGACCCAACAACAGATAGAAACTTTCAACAGGAGGCCTTCTTAAACTCATTCGGTTTGTGTTGGCGTTAAGGTACAATCATGATGAGCGGCTGCGGGATACTGACCAACGGGAAAGGAACCCGCAGAGAGTACTGCGAGTTCAGCCTCGACGAACTTCAGGTTTGTGCGCGCTCCGCCGCTCCAACAATACGTCCTGTCCTGTCGTCAGCGCGAGGAACTGTGTCTGTGCATGATCTCATTCATTCCCCCCTCTGGTTTACATTCAGGAGGGCGATCACATCGGCTTAATGCGCAAAGCCAGCGGGGCGCTCCATTTCTACATCAACGGAATCGACCAAGGTGAGGCGGCTCATGAGGGGAAAAGAAAACCGCTGCTGGGGAAGCCTGGGCTCGAAGTGGGCAGACATGATGTCACAATAAAAGTGCTTTTATTATTGTTCTGATTATTATTAGGGGGGGTAATGATTTTAGATAAGTGATTGAAAATAACTGTTATAAAAAGAAACTGTTGGTCATAAATGTATGATCCCAAGATCATACATTTCCAAGATAATTGGAAAAGAAGCTCAATATTGGATGAGTCACTGATAGCGTTTGTCTCCACTCTTAATCCTTCCTCTATATTCCAGGGGTCGCGGCAGCCCAGACCCCCGCCGTGGTTTATGGCGTGGTCGACCTCTACGGCATGGCCGTCAAAGTCACCATAGTCCACAACCACAACCACAGCGACCGCCTCAGACGCAACAACGCCATCATGAGGGCTCTGTCCCCGGACGTGGGCCGACCCAGGCCGGCCCTCTCCCTCACACCAGACCCGGAGGGGCCCGACCGCTTACTCTTCCACCACAACTGCGGTCAGAAGGCCGCCATAATCAGTGACGGCAGGACGGCCCTGCGGCCACAGTGAGTCCACTTCCTGTTGTGAATTATGGATTCTTTTCTTCACGTGCTGGATGTTGTTGTTTACTGTAACTGGTCAAACAAGAGGATTCAGATGGATTTTAGTGTGGGTTAGTACTCTGTTAGAGCTCCACCTTCATCTAAGAACTCGATAAGCTTTAAGTTAACGCCTCTTTTTTTTTCCCACAGCGCCACCGACGACTTCAACCACGGCGTGGTGCTGAGCAGGCGGCCGCTGCGCTCCAACGAGGTGTTCCAGGTTCGCATTGACAAGATGGTGGACAAGTGGGCGGGCTCCATCGAAATAGGCGTCACAACGCACAACCCTGCGTACCTGCAGCTGCCCTCGACCATGACCAACCTGCGCTCAGGTAAAACACTCGTTAAAAACCCGCCCGCGTAAAAGTGAGGGCTTCTTTCTGAGGTGTCAGTTGAGTTGATAGTCGGCTGTCCCGCAGGGACCTGGATGATGACGGGGAACGGTGTCATGCACAATGGAACTACAATACTGGACGAGTACGGGCACAACCTGGACCGGCTTAAAGTGAGGGAGATTCCTCGTCTTGTCTCTGAGCTCACAGACACTCTCCCATTTTCACCGTGCAGTCATGTTTGACACGTTTCCCTTCGTGCAGGCGGGTGACACCGTTGGCGTAGTTCGGAAAGAAGATGGCAGCCTCCACTTCTTTGTGAACGGCGTGGCTCAGGGCCCCGCAGCCTGGAACGTCCCTCCCAGCGTGTACGCCGTGGTCGATCTTTACGGCCAGGCTGCTCAGGCCACCATCATGGACGACATGGGTGAGAGAGAAACACAGGTTTCGGTCGGTCCATCAGGAAGCGATATAAGACGGAAGCTTCTAAATGTTCTTCTTCTTCTTCTTCTTCTTCTTCTTCTTCTCAGTCGACCTCCCGCCTCTCCCTGAGGACAGCTCCGAGGGCCCCACAGCCATGTCCCCTGGTAGTCCCTGCTCAGTGGGAGGGGCCAGCACAACCAACGACCTTCGTTTCCACCAGCTGCACGGAACCAACGCCGTCATCACCAACGGGGGGCGCACCGCACTGCGGCAGAACTGCCGCAGCGAGTTCAACGACGCCATCGTCATTTCCAACAGGTGATTTAAAAAATAAAAATAAAAAAAAATAAAAAAGTGTGAAGAAAAGTGAACTTGTTCAGGTGACTTCTGGATCATCACGACTCAATAACTAAGTCACGCTCCTGCAGGTGCCTTCGAGACGGCGAGCTGTTTGAAATCATCATTCAGAAGATGGTGGACCGCTGGTCGGGTTCAATAGAAGCAGGTGAGCTGTTTGTAAACGTGTCAACATGCGAAGCGCGACACAAAAACGTATTTTCACCTGACATGACTGTTGATCGTCACTCTGTCCAGGAGTGACGGCGATCAGGCCAGAGGAGCTGGAGTTTCCCAACACTATGACTGACATCGACTACGACACGTGGATGCTCAGGTACAAGATAAGACTCCGGAGGCTCGTTTGTTGTTCAGCGTCAGAGCCTCAAACCACTTTCTGTCCCGTGGTGGTCATGAGGTCACTCTTTCTACATCTCGAATGTGACGGTGCTTCTCAAAGCCTGTTCGGATACTCAGAGCTGAACACAAGTTTCTTCTCTTTCCGACAGTGGAACAGCCATCATGCAGGATGGCAACACGATGCGCAACAACTACGGTTGTGACCTGGACTCCTTAACCACGGCTTCACGGATTGGCATGATGCGCTCGGCCACTGGAGACCTCCACTACTACATCAATGGCATCGACCAAGGTGTGGCCTGCACCGGTCTGCCACCAGGTAACAAAGAAGTCGTCCAAAGTCACAAATACTCGATACAGATTTGGTTGAATCGGCACCAGCTTGATCATATTTCATTCATTTCTCTCTCTCTCTCTCTTGCTCTCTCTGTCGCTCTCTCTCTCTCTCTCTCTCTCTCTCTCAGAAGTGTTTGCTGTGATAGACTTGTACGGTCAGTGTGTTCAGGTGTCTATCACCAGCTCCTCAGGTCCGCTGGACAACAGTCTCTGTACCAGCAACGTCACTGAGAAGAGCTTCCCCATCCATTCTCCAGGTACACACCAGGGTCCCCGCTCAGGTCTGCAAACTCAAATCAGTACATAACTTTGGTTCTAAGTTCATATAATATTTGCTTTCACTGCTTTAATGAACCATGAAACTAAATCTAATGTATACAATTAATTTAAGTGTTTTTAAAAATAAATAAACAAATCAAAGTGGATATGAAGTATGCTAAATGTCCTTGTGTTCGATTTCTTCTGTGTGTGTGTGTGTGTGCGTGTGTAGTAGCAGGTGTTGCCCATCGGCTCCACAGTAAACACGGTAAGAACGTGCTTCTCCTCGGTGAGGGCTGCCAGGCCGTCAGAGTCGGAGGTTACGCTCACGGCATCGTGTTCAGCGCGAGGGAGCTCAAAGCAGACGAGCTGTTCGAGGTAAATAAAACCGGCTCTCATCTGTGAAACTTCTGCCTCCTCAATAGTGAGATCTGGATATTTATCATTAAACGACACGGGGCTGGATACATGACGAATAGAAGCCGCTTATAGCTCCAAAAATTGCTAATTCACAAAGCATACAGTGCTGATGCAGGGGTCTCCAGCAGGTAACTCAGGAACTACCTGTAGTCCACGGGCAGCTTTTCGGTCGACAGACTGTGTGAATACAAAGAAAAAAATCTGACGTCAGGAAAAGCACTTCTTCCCACTATTAAAAATAAACACAAGTATAGATAATAAAAACAAGTAGCGATTGGCCACTTTAATTTTTTCTGAAGGACCCCTGCTCCTCCCGCTCCGTACAGTTTACTGTTTTGCCGTGAAACGAGGAGAGAAGGCGTCTCTACGCGGAGATGAGCTCCGATGCTCCGAGGTACAGACGATGAGCTAGCAGGGAGGGGGAAACACTTTCAGGGTTTATTTTGTGATCGAAAAGTATTGGAACAAGTTTGAGTGTTTGAGAACGACGCTTCCTCATTGAAGGGAGAAACAAACATGAATCCTTCTTTGTAACATCTCCACACCTCTCCACAGAGAGGAGTCTGTGACAGCCCTGGACTGATTATATTAATAATAGTAATAGAGAGAGATAATATTGTCTGTTTAATACACAGGTCTTTATGGTGTTTAGTAGAATCAATGTAACCGTCTGTGGTTTGTTCGCACTGGTCTGTGTGAATTGATTGGTATTTAAAATTAGTCTTTTCTTTCTTTTCTTTTTTTTGGCATAAGAAGGAGACTATTTTACACTGAATTTCTGAATATTTCCTAATTTACATAAATACAAATGGAACAGGCCCAACCAGGACGTTATGTGCTTGGCAGTGCATTTTTTGTGCTTTTTACCTTTTGCATGTTTTGTGGATTGCATTCAATGCTTTTTCCCCAGTTTGCTTCGAGTTAGCGGTGTCAAATGCAGCGCAGTCCTTTAGTAGATCACGCCCATGGTGTCTGTTTCTCCTCCGTAGCTTGTACTGTTTTTTTTATTTTTTTTTATTATTTCTCTCCTTACTAATCTCTCTCTCTCTCTCTCTCTCTCTCCTTCCTCTGCAGTTGAGGATCGATGAGGTGGACGAGCAGTGGTGTGGTTCGCTGCACATCGGTCTGACTACGCTGTCCCCCCCAGAGCTGCCGTCCTGCCCGCTGTCAGGTCTCTCCCCCTCCCTCCCGCAGCTTCGCACCAAGGTCACCTGGCTGCTCTGCGGCTCCGAAGTCCGTCGCAACGGTGTGCTGCAGCGGCAGAACTACTGCTGCTCACTGGACCGGCTGACGGTGAGCTGTGCTGAGAGCTGAACACATACCTTTTAGATTTCAAATGTCTATATGTCTATAATGGACTGGAGAAAAGATTGCACTCCAATAGTTAATTACTTCTGAATCTTAAATGGATGTGATTTGTTAGGTTGGGAACCGTGTGGGTGTGAAGAGATGCAGTGACGACACAATGCACATCTTCATTGATGGAGAAGACATGGGACCTGCAGCCACTGCAGTATCCAAGGTACACACACATGCATATCGTTACCTCAGTCGACTGCTACATGCGTCCACCAGTACGTCCACTAAGCCCCTCCCCCTGCCTCCTCGCAGAACGTGTTTGCAGTTTTGGACCTGTATGGGCGGATAACGGCAGTGTCCATAGTGAGCTCATCTTTGATGGAGGACATGGACAGCGTGAAGGCCCCCTCGCTGTCCTCGGACAGCTGCAGCGAAGGAGAGGAGGAAAGCACCCCGGTCAGAGAGGTAGGAACCCTCGACGAGAAGAGCGCCCCGGCTTTAAAGAGTCCCGATGTCAAACTGTCGGTGCCACGTCTCCAGGTCGAGGCCGAGCCGTGTGCGCTCGTACCAACCGTCATGGCGTTCCTGGAGAACCACGGCAAAAACATCCAACTGTCCAACCAGAACCTGACAGCAGCCAGAGTGTCAAGCTACAACCAGGGCCTGCTGGTCACCGCCCAGCCTCTAGCTCGCCAGCAGCTTTTCCAGGTAACATTTAATGGCGACTGTGTGTGGAGGCATATCCGCTCAGTGAAGACGTCTTCATCACGTCTCAGAGTGTTTCAGTGGTGACAGCTGCAGTGTCTTCGGTCCTCAGTTTCAGATCGACCGTCTCAACTTGTCCTGGACGTCGTCGCTGTCGTTAGGGGTGATCGGCCACTCACCCGACCGGCTCAACTTCCCCTCCACCGCGTGTTGTCTGAAACGCTCCGCCTGGCTGCTGCAGAGAGACTCGGTCTTCCACAACTCTCTTAAGGTGAAAAAAACAAAAACAAACGGCCTCCTTCATGTTGGAGATGTCCATTGATGTTTTTCTTACATGTGACTATATTATATTTGAATATATGTGAACGTGTTGTCAGAGGCGTCATTGACTCGTTGGTTAGTTTAAAGTAGGGACAGTGCACATTCATGATCATAAACATGTAAAGGGCTCATGTCCATCTTTAGTCCCTGTGTTTTATGACACATCATTGCCCTCATGTCCATACATGTAAAGTGTTGTAATATTGCACACATGCATGCACATAGTTAACCTATATGAGAGTGTTGATTGCTATGATATGGCACTGTAGTGGCATACATGAATGTGACCTGGGTTTGTTCTGAGCCGCACCTCAACATGACCGTTCCAAGCTGCAGAGCTGGAGTGTTCCCCTGCGTGCTATCTCTGAACAACAGACTGGAGATCATCTCGGGGGGGGGGGGGGGGGGGGGGGGGGTACCTCACAGTCGCCGGGCTCTAGGGTTTCTGGGTGAAAAGTCACTGACGGCCTTGTCTTGGGTGTGTTGTTATGTTTTCATGGAAGTGGTCTTAGCCAGTGAAGGACCTGTAGTTGCACTTGTGGAGATTGTTGCAGTGGTGATATGAGACCGGTTTCGTTTGTACAGAGAGTCAACATGTTGAAGGGTTGTTGCTCCTGTAAATGACAAACGGGTTGTACAGTGATCAGTATGCACGATCATCATTGACTCGTTTTAGTCCACTCCTTTCCTTAAAATTCAATCCTGTCTTCCTCTCTGCAGATATGTGAGAACTACGGTCCTAACCTGGACACTTGTCCTGAAGGGACGTTGTTGGGTCTGCTGGTGGATGCCAACAGCTGTCTTCACCTTTACGTCAACGGCATGGACCAGGGTGTGGCAGCGCAGGACATCCCTTCACCCTGCTACCCCTTCATAGATCTCTACGGCCAATGTGAACAGGTCAGATCTACTCCCACAGAGTTTGTTAGACTTAGACTGAACTTTATTAATCCTTTTGGGATGACACCCTCAAGGACATTTAGGTTCCAGCAGCATATACAATAAAATGTAGCAGGTAACAAAAAAAGTAACAATATAAAGAATAAGATGGAAGAAGCAATAAAAAAAAGAAAAAAAGGCTATAGACAATGATTATTATTGCAGTTCCTGCACTTGGTTGAGATAATTGCACATACAATATTATTTGGACCGTTTTCTTATTGTAATATTTCATTGATTAGCTTATCATCAGTATGATCCCAGAAGAAGAAAAACAGGAGAGAAGATTCTTTATAAACATTTATAAAGTTCTGTGTTGGATGGTTCCGTCTTTAAGATGTCAAAGTACAGTCCTCTACGATTCAGTCGAATCCTCAGTGACAACTTCATATTCTTATTTCCTATCCATAATCAGTCCACAAGTCGAACATCTTCTGTCAGCATGTCATCACCTTGGATCAAATCTGTTGCTGATGTTCTGCTCATGGTTGGGTTTTGTTTTATGGCAGGTTACTATAGTTACGAACAACGTGCCAGCTGTGGGGGGAGAAATTGTTGAACCACGATGTCAGGGCGACATGGAGAAGGCAGACATGGTTGACGGTTAGTATCGACTGGCTGCTTGTTGGAAACTTTTCGCAAAGGTTCTTTCAAGTCTTGATTATTATTTTTTAAACCACTTTTTTTCTAAAGGAATCAAAGAGAGTGTGTGCTGGACGCCCCCTCCAGAGGTCAACCCCAACAAGACCTGTGAGTACCAGGCTCTGTGCTCGCGCTTCAAGGACCTGCTCACGCTACCAGGTGAGTCTTACCAAAGTCTTCTCTGCCTCCAATCCCATATCACGTCCCGGTGTAACGATGATCTTTGTTTTTCTCCGCTTCGTCTATCAGATGGATATTTTAACGAAGACGCTAAGTACAACCTGTGCTACTGTGAGTCCTGCCACAAGCTCCGGGGTGACGAGGCTTATTATAAGAGAGGAGAGCCACCCCGGGACTACGCCTTGCCCTTCGGCTGGTGCCGCTTCGCCCTCAGGTGAGATGACCTCACAGTTAGATAAATGATAGAGCTGTGAGGTGTGGAACCATATCTGTCGTAATGTTTTCAGAGGGACTACAGCTTTAAAGAGGACATATTATCCCCCCCTTTTTCAAACAGTCCCCCTGTGGTCTAAGTGAAACATCTGTAATGTGCTTCGGTCAAAATATAACATGACTCAAGCACCAGAGGAGGTTTGTGACCCTGTAGAAACCAGCTCTCTCTAAACACTCTTTTGGTGTCTGTCTCTTTAAATACAATGACCTCCCCCCGTAGACGTCGCTGCTCTGGAGAGAGAGTAAAGATGGCAGACTTGCACAAAAGTTTTACTCTAGGCTGGAGGTGGAGACACCAGGAGAGAGGAGGGTATTTATTTACCAGAATCCAACTTGTGCTTTCTCAAACTGAGAAAGTTTGAAATGGATTGATTTTCTCTGTTTGGTAAGACTGAAGCAGACCGCAAACAAAGGGCTGGGTGTATTTATTTTAAATTGTGTGGGTCGATAGACACTCGGGTCTTCCAAATAAATGTTCAAAAACACTGTAAAAGTGTTTTTTTCTTGATGTCCCCTTTAAACTCGCACAGCTCTGTGGTGAAAATGTACCTCTTTGATTTCATCTTTTGATGCAGGATCAAGCCCCACTGTGAGGTTGCCAACGCACTGAAGAAGTGGCATATAGCTTACCACGGCACCAGTGTAGGAGCCCTGCGACGGACTCTCGACCACAGTCAGCTGCTGGCCGGTAGGACAGCTCATTTTACACACACTCTGTATCGCTGAGGTTGAGGGAGTGTTCTTTAGAAGTCTCCGAAACATTATAACCGAAGCGATCTAGAAAACGTGTTTTCTTAATTCTCACTGCATAGCTCGTGCTGCTTGTGTGAGAGATTTTAACCACTGACTTTTGAAATGCTTCTTAAAGTAGAAGCATCAGCAAAAAAAAAAGCTCTGTTGATGTGATTTTGTTGTAGCAGGAACGTCGTCCATCTTCTCAGTGTCCCCGGTAAAAGCGGAGGGACCCAATGGCTACAGTGAGCCTGAAGAGAACAGCGCCCCTGGCAGGGAGGTTCCCAGAGTGCGGCTCTCCCCCACCATGCGTTACTCCGGCATGGAGATCTTTGCTCCTAAAGTGCAGTAAGTTTTCCTCTTTTATTTTTTAGCGCTAACAAAATAACCTCAAGTAAATGTCGAACATACTGACTTGTAGTTCTTCTTCCCCTGCTGCAGATTTCAGGACCCCCGTTCTCACCGCTGCCATCAGGCCCAGGTGGGATTCCAGGTGTGTGTGCGTCCCGGCTCCTACAAAGTGGGACCCCAGACGCTTGGCAACAGCGAGCCTCTGGATCCTCGCTTCAGCAACTCGGAGATCGAGTGGATCACAAAGGAGGAGGGCGGCACGCTCCTCTACGGACTGCTCATCCGGGTCGAGTGAACAGGGCGGTAAGGGAGAGGCATTCGGGTGGAAGTGAGGAGAATCCGTGTAGGTACTCCTTGTACTTTTAATAAAACTGACAACCAAATCCAACCCCTGCCTTGAGCTAGAGACTCCTTTGGAATACAGCTGTTCCTGCTGTGGATTGTTGACAATTCAGCGTTATTGATTTAGTTTTGTTTATTTTCAGTTGTTTGCTCTTGGACTATTTTAGTTGCCGGGGATACGGCGGTTTCAAAGAAGAACAGACACTGCCTGCACTTTATGTTTTGGACATTCGTGGGTGATTTTTAAACTTACTTCATATCGACGTGTGAGACATTCGCTACATTTAGTATTTTTTCTGGTTTTGTTGTCTTTAATTTTTCTTCCCTCACCCTCACAAGCTTTCTTATTTTGCCCCTAATTTCGAGGCGCTTACTTTGACAGTTCTCACCTTTTCTTCTCCGGTCAGTGTTATATTTTGGGAGGAGTTTTCCCCCTGCCAGCCTGCACGTCAAACATTTGTCACCTAAAAAGACTGAAACTCGGATCAAAAAAAGAAAAAGAGTGACAATGTTTTAAGAAATATTTAAATAGAAACAGAAAGACATTTGAATCTGAGAATGAACCCAAGAGTGTCTTTGTGATTGTGACTTGAGGGGAATATTTTAAAACTGGAGGAAGAAAAAAAAAATGTTTACACATGTACCGATGTATGTTGCTCTCCTCTACGTGTCTCCACATTAGCAGTCTCGCTACTTTCTCAGTCCTCTTTCTATTTCTGTTTTTGGCCTAGCATCATTTTTGTCTCGTCCTGTCAGATCGGAATCATTCACAGGCTTTTACACTGTGGAGTAAAACTGGAAGAACTAACAGAAAGGTTGACAACATCCTTTCATCAAGCTAAAAGTTTGTTTGGAGATAATAAATAACGTGTTTTGTACCAGCCAGGCAAAGGAGAAAAAGGAGAAGATATGTGTGATATGCTAATTAGCTTCCAGAATAACGATGCTATTAATGTCTGTATGTTAACTATGACGCTACCGCTAGAAGCAGCATGCTAACTAAGCGTAGCAGAGATTCAAGGGAAAAAAAGGAGAAACAGGCAGCCGGACTGTGTAATAGGTAACAAATCCACCATCGCAAACTCACAGAGAAAAACGCTGTGTAAAAAAAAAAAACCTGAAGCGTACAAATGACATTTCAGCGTTTTAGATGAGGCCGGTTACAAATAGAGAAATGATTGCAGTTGCCTGGCAACAAATCAAGTCTCATTAAAGGAAGTGACCTCACGTTTTTATGCAAGAACTTGTTTAGTTATTGCTACGGAGACGCCGAAAGTAAGGTTTGGGACAAGGGTTGTTAACCGCTTTGTAGCCTGTGGTTACTCCTAAACTATCGGTCTCCTTTGTCTGGTTGTTCAACAGTTTTATTCTCAATAAGAATTATCTGGATTTTGAAACATCAGTGTTTTGCTATCCAGTTCAGGTAATCCAGTATATGTTTGTCTTGTTCTTCCAAAGAAAAACCAGATTGGATAAACCATGAAGAAACAGAATCTAAAAGATGAAGAAATCTGGACTACCAGTGCTATGAACAGGACTAACTATAACATACTTTGTCAACCGGGATGCACAAATCCACACAAACCTCATAACTGCTTTCAGTATTTTATGCTTAATATTGAAAGGCATTTGGTGAGATATTTTAAAGGATAAACTCCCTGCTTCTCCTTTTTTCCCCACAACCCTAAAGTCAGAAATACAAGAGCAACAGATTTGGGAAGTATAAACATAATGATAAAATGTTGTTTTTACTCACTGAAAATATCAGCTGATACATCAAAAGATGGTTACATTTTGTAATCCAGACCTCTGCTTGGATCAAAATAATCCTGGTTTGGTTTAAATCCAAACTACACAAACGGGAGGTTTCATATGGATTACCTGATCTCATTATATTTTTTATTTTTTCCCTTATTGTTCTATATTGAACTACTGGTTTTCAAGATCCAATCAGGTTACTTTTGAATAGGGCCCTGGCTGTAACTTCATTTGAGCTCATTTCTAGTTGAGGAAACTCAAGCATGAAAATTGAAGGTGGTCATATGGACTGGAAACACTTTTTTTTAGGGGTTATCCACATGACTTTATTTTGCTGTCTTGCTGCCACTATATCGTCAACTGTTGAACCATTCACACCTCCAATCTGATCAATCCATCCTTCTCGTCTGACTGCGTTTACCTTGTTGGACCTCCAGAGATCTGCAGTCCCATGCTCCATGCTGGTGTTTACATGTTGAATGTTATTGATTAGGGCTCTGCAGTCCTTTTTTTTTTTTTTTTTCCAACTCACATCATTGATTTACATTTGACCATTATTTTTTTTTACACAAGGGTTTTATTTAATTTCAAACATCCACCTGATGTTGATTGTATATGAACAGCTTTCCAAAGTGTTCCATCTTTTACAGCGTTCTCGGTCCTGTTGCCAATCAGTTTAACCCGCTAAAGAAGAAAGCCCACGAGTCATCCTAAAGGCACGTTTTGAAGAGTCTAACTCAAAAATGAATATAACAGAAGTTTAGTCACCTTCTACGAGCAGCTGTGATCTGACTGATCGAAGATCTTCGGGGTCTGGCAAAGGAAAAACTTCCAATCAAAAATGTGAAAAAAATAGTTTATGGGTTGTTTTACGGCCCTTTGCTGCTTTGTACAATTTAATTTGTATAATTTTCTTTTTTTTTGTGTGTTCTATATTTTGCGTTGTACAGGCTGTTACATAACAAATCATATCTTCCTGATTTATAAAAAATGAAAATAAATTGACAGACAGTATGCACAGAAGGATGGATACATTGTGGGTTTTTAGGGTGATACGGGCTGTAAAAAAAGTGCCATGAAGAAAAGACAAGTTCTACTGGTGTTTTCGGTTCCTTTCTTTTTACATTTTTATTTAGATAGGAAAAAAAGTCTGTTCACTGACATGTTATTGCAGTGTTGCAAACTCAGTCAATCACACCTTTTGTAAAATGCTGTTGACTAATTACTCATTAAGGCCAATAGTGAGTCGTTTTCATAGCTTTTACAGAAATGGTGGCTGCTTTGAGGGCAGCTCTTTCCTGCTATGGAAATACAGACACTGAAACAGCACAAGACACAACTAGCCAAAGGTTCAACAACTGAAAAAAAAAAAAAAAGACAATTTACTGGTTTTTCTTTCTCACAAACTCATAATGATGCTTTAACTCTAATTCAAATACATTAATCACAAGTGACAGATCTGTTGTTGGGTTGCATAGTTTGTTTTGTTTTCTAATCTGTCGGCATCTTTAAAGAGTAATCTGCACCAGTTAAGATTTTAAAATTGGACCCTGAGTTTTGTTTGAATGTCCCCTTTATTTAGAGCTGTCACTATCGTCCCAAGCTTGTACTTGAGCTTAAAACCAGAAACAGTTATGTGGCTAAATAAAGTATAGAGTACTAAAGTAATGTAAATGTGGCTAGTAGAACAGCTAGCTTCATCTAGTTTGAATTTAGAAATACATCAATGGCTAATCTAAATCTCACACATGAGTTTTTATGATATCTGGTTTGTTTTATCTGTACATGAAAACCATAAGATGAGAAGAGAACTTATTGACTGAAACCTGGATGTACATTTTTTCAACCGGACTCATGTGGCTTTTATTCTCAGAAGCGGGGCAGCACTGGTTGGATTAGTGTTTCAGTCGGGCGTCTCATCTACAAGAAGTTAAAATCCTCAAAACAGGTGGTGTGGGTTGTATTCCTACCCATGTCATTCCTCACTCCCTGTCCCATAGGTTTACTACTCTATCTACAATATAAAGGAATAACAGCCCAAACAATAAATCTAAAAAAAATAATAATAATAAATAGGCCTTTGCTACAAAATATCAGTAACAACACATCGAGTACATGTACCAACCAAACCAGGTATGTTTCTGTGGGACGGGAGGTCAAACTTTAAGCAGCAGTGCGTGAAAAAATCTTCAGTCTGAGAGGAAAAAACCCTCTGAGTGAGCTCTTGAGAGAGAAATGGACAAAGGCGCTGTCAAAGTTTGGTTCAGCTTCAATCATATATACAGCTTAACTTCCACACACACACACACTCTTCCAAATATGCCTGAAACCAACAACAAAAAAAGAATCTGACACAGTTTTTAAAAAAATAGCGAAAAGTTCTTTGTACACTTACACAACAACTGTTGACATGTTCCCAAACCCGGACAAACAGCATTCACTTCCAAACAAAAGCATCAAGCTACAGTGGGTGCTTTTATAAAAATGCATGGTCACAGTAGTTCAAAGAAAATGGCTCCTTTTCAAAATAAATAGTTTAACAACCGTCATTACAAACTAACTTCCACGTCTTTTGTTTCATTACAATAAAAAAAAAAAAAAGTCAAGATAGTCGACTACAGCAGCTGTTTTAGCTCCCAGCTCCGACAGAAAGGTTGGGGGGGGGGTTACAGACAGTTGAAGGTAAAAAAAAAAACCCTCTCCTGAGCCCACAAATGCACACACACACACACACACACACACACACACACACACAGACAGACACAGACACACACACGGGGCCTTTTTCAAACCAAACCCTACACCCTCTCTGTGACGGAGTGCAGCTGAATGAAGTCCCCTTCATCCAGGTGTAGGTAGAAGTACAGCGGCAGGCTTTGGGAAACAGGAAGTGTGTGTGTTACCGTCAACGGCATACTTTAACTTGTATCAATAACATAATGTTAATTTATTGTAATTTCATCCAACAGGTTGCATTAAATGAATGCACAGACAAGCATAATATTGATGGACATCAGAGCAGCAAAACGATTATTTTTTGTTGTAGCCTAAATTAAGTTTTTATTGAGATTTTACAAAAACATCAAAAGTAGAAAAATAAGTAATAAATATGAACAGTGAGAAATTGTCTGCAGCATGATTTCATATTCTGTAGTTTGTGCAACAGTCCCTGTGGGCCTAAATATAAAACACTTGATAAATAAAGACCTCAACTGAAGGAAGACAGAAGAGTCAGCTTCTATCTGATCCTCAATACACCGTACATTTGGAGCAGTGTTTGCACAAGTACTTGCAAGGAACTTATATTTCTATAGGCTGCTTCTTCCGTGAAAACCCGGACACAATGGGTGTTACTAGTGATCCGAAAGTCGGCATCTGTGCAGACTTGCAGGTGGAGGATTTTATAACCCGTTACCACTCTCCGCTAATTGTTTTGGGTCAGCCCCTCTGCGTGGACACACAAACGGAGGGGTAGTGGCTGGTTTGAAAAAGACACACACACACACACACACACACACACACACACACACACACACACACACACACACACACACACACACACACACACACACACACACACACACACACACACACACACACACACACACACACACACACACACACACACACACACACACACACACACACACACACCTCATCTGCTGCCCCCCACATTGCTGACCCAGAAGATGAGCCAATAAGAAACCTCCATGTAAAAACATCACAGGGGACAGAACATTAAAAAAAAAATGAAACGTTTGAAAAACTCGTCTTTCACATTAAAACTTCTTCGTTTCCTGTTTAGAAGTTCGCACTTCATCGTAGCTTGGATACTCCCTCCTTTACGATTTGAATAACAATCTTACTTCTTATGTATTGCAGTGAGGTGGTTGTTTGATTGTTTAGTGGAGAGTTTAGCCGTCAGTGGGAGACAGATTTATAAAAAAATAATAATAATAAAAATGTCGAGACCACCAGCCAATGTCGGTGCAAAAAAGAGGCAGAGCGGGACAGCAGAACTATAAAGAGAGCACTCAAATCTTTTTTTTTTTTTTTCACTCCGAAATTGAGGAGGAGGGAGTAGGAGGTAAGACAGAAGAGACAAAAAAACAAAACAAGGGATTCCTCTCCCAGAATTCATTGCGGCTGGTTTTGGGAGGATGGTACAAAGGGGTTCACAGAGAGAGAGATTTAGGGAGGTCACTAACAAGAGGAGGAAGAGGAAGAGGGAGGAAGGCGAGCAGCAATTCGATAAAGAGATTAGTTTCATCTCTCATCATCTACTTTACAGAAGGTTCTTTTTTTTTTTTTTTTCCCTCAAGATGAGCAGCTTCAAAATTTTTTGGGACCCCAGGCGGACGCTTGCTTCGGCGCCACGCCTGTCCCGAAGGTGGGGAAATCCTCAGCGCTGCTCATGTCAGGAGCCTAGGACAGGAACAGATACAAAGGTTTTCATATTCTCCCTGCTAAACATTCAAACGCTTTCACTCGCAAAAGGAGAAAAAAAAAAGGGTACGAATCAACGCTTCAGACCTTGTTCCCCGCTGCGTTCCAGGGAGCGTCTCGAACCACAAAGCCCTTAGCTGGACCCCCGCTGCTATCGTCCAGTCCCCCAGCGCCGCCTCCTCCTCCATATCGAGATGGAGGCTTCATGTATGCCGCCAAGGTCTCCGTCTCCGTCACACTGAGCATCTGAGAGAGGCGAAGGAAGGGGCGATTCAATCCATCGTTAACGGTGCATGTTTCCGTTTTTTTTTCTCCCCCATCAAAGACTTTTTGTTCGATGATGAGGTTCTGGTGAACTCACGTATTCCTCCTCCAGGTTGAGCAGGTGGTCAACCGCGTTGTCGACCGTCTCTGGAAGACCTGTAACCGTCACTTTGTCGGGCTCATCGGAGCCTGGCTGAGGGAACCGGATATCCACCTGAGAAGCAGAGTGAGGAACAACTGAAGACTACAACTAAAAGTTAAAGGGCAGGGTAGGTCATTTTTCACAGATGCACTTCTTAAGAGTGGAGTTGAAATTGTCTTTAGGTCCTTTCAGAAATTAATAACTCGGGTGCTCTGAAAAATGAAAGGAAGGAAATGCGTCATCTGTAAAAACTTTGACCAATGTCTGCCACGAGTTCTCTACCTCATGTGTGCATGAGCTGAGGTCCACTTCTGGACTAATGGCACTTGTGCGTATAAATAAGGGGCGTGGCTTTTGAGGGAGCACAGAGGGGAGGGGTGGGTGCAGAGGGAGCACTGAGAGAATGCTACTTTTAAAATCATGCTAGTTTTGTTTTGTTTTGTTTTTTTGAAAATCACCAACCCTGCCTTTAAAGCTAGCGTACCTTGAACTCCTCCATCAGCTTGCGGATGGCTTTTCCCCGGGCTCCGATGATGCGGGCGTGAGTCCTCGGGTCCAGGCGAACGTCTTGGCTCACCATCTCCTGCAGCTCGGCTACCAGCTGTTGGATGGCCTGACGCGCCTCCTCCACGTTACGCTCGTACCCCGAGATCACGATCAGATCCTGGGAGAGGGGACGTTTAGAGTTTGACGAGGTTCACAAATGAAGTGTTTATTAGCCACAGATCGAATCTTTACGAAAGTCTTCTGCAGGCCGATAAAGGCTAACCTGCTGCTCGTCTCCTTTGTCAGGGAACTGGATGCTGACGTCGTGGTCCTTCCTGATTTGAGAGATGACTGCTCCCTTGCGGCCGATGATCTTGGGATGAAACTTTGGATCGACAGACATTGTGACCTTGAAGCTTCGGAGAGCCTGAAACAGACGCACCGAGCGGACACCTCAAAACCAACGAGTCAACATCCACCACCCACCATAAACCTGTGTAATCCCAACTGCTGGGTGTTCATAAGGAGAAGAACAAGCAGCTCATGTGTACCCTGTCCTCCTGCTCAGCCTGCAGTTCTTTCACCCTCTCGAGCAGACCCGTCTTGGCTCGCTCCACGTTAGCTGCCAGGCCCGTCACCTTGATCACGTCCAGCTGTTTCTCTGGCTGAGGCACCCAGATGTTCACCTGCACATCCCACAAACAATGAATCACACCCCTCCCTACTACGAGATCTCATTTCCCCTGATATTAGAAAACTGCTTCTTTCATCGGCGCGATTAAAAGCGTCACAACAACCAGGCAGTATGTCTGATTGTAAAAGAGGTGGTTGGCCTGGAGGTGGCAGCAGAGAGCTCACCTCGTACTCCTCCATCATCTTCCTGATCCCGCTGCCCTTCTGTCCGATGATGTAGCGGTGCAGCTCATAGGAAACTTCCACATCCTCCGTGATCGGAACCAGAGCCTGAAGGAGGAACGACGAAAGATAATAAAAAAGAACGAAAAAAAAAAAAGAAATCAGATTAAAAAGAAGGAGCTCATCCTGTCTGTGAATGACGCAAGATGCTGCTTACCAGGAGGGCAGCTTTGGCCTGTTCACATTTCTCTGCACGCCCAGAGATGACGATGATGTCACATTTGCGGGGGATGAACTCGGCCTCCGGACTGACCTCACCGTTTTCCTGGGACGGAGCCTCCTGACCTGTAGTGATAGCAGAGAAACGGATTTTAATCAAAACAAGGAAAAAGGTTCTTTTTTTTCCCTCCACTTCAGGCACCGTATTGAACAGACAACTGATGTTTGTGCGTTTCACTTCTTCTGACCTGCAGTGCTTTCTTCCCTCTCGGGGAACTTGATCTGGACTTCATGCTCCCGGGTGATGTGCTGGATGCGAAAGCCTTTAGGCCCCATGATGGCACGGTGGTAGCGCTGAGGGATCGCCACCTCCATGCTCACCTGGGACTCCTGCTCGAGAAGAGAGAGAGAGAGAGAGAGAGAAGCTGGGTGACAACGGCACAGATAACAAACAACAAAACAGACAGGATGACTTCATCACTCCATCTCTGGATGTCAACTCGTCAATCAATCAATCAATCTTTATTTGTATGGCGTGAATTCATAACAGGCGTTATCTCCATCTCGTCTTCGCCTTTTGATCGTGACCAACATGCAGCGGCGTTTGATTGACATTTACAAGAATGATATTGACCGCTCTGACACAAACGCGCTCACTGCGTACGAGCAAAAAAAAAAAAAAAAAAAAGTTCTGCAACGCATCAACCCTCCCCTCGTCACGTCTCTCACCAGGTCCTCGATGATCTCCTGGATGCGTTTCTTGGCGGCGTCCACGCAGTCCTTCGCTCCCTTCAGGGTGACCCGCTGGCTGTTCACCCCCGTGCGAGGGAAGCTCACGGCCACGCCGCCGTACTCCTCGGCGAGCTCCCGCAGCACCTGACCCCTCCGACACACGAAGTGACGGTGGTGGCGAACGTCCACGACCATGCTGTCCTCCACCACGTCGTCCTGCAGAGGTGAGCGTTCAGTAACAGGAGAACTTAGAGTGCAAGTCAAGGATGGACGGGTGGAAAGAAAGTTAGAATCGATAAACAAACTAAAATCGGATTTTATAAAAAAAAACAAAAAAAAAACAATAATAATAAAATCCGCCTGATGAACTGCGACAAAGAGAGACTGTGCTGCGTTTACCAGGTTTTTAACGAGACTTTCCAGCTCCTTCTGCGCCAGGCGAACAGCTTCCTCCTTTCCTACGATGGTGATCAGCTCCTGCTCGTTGTCGTCCGGCGACGGGAAAATGATGCGAGCCCCCGTTTTGTCCCGCACACGGCGAATGTTGGCCCCCCCGCGGCCGATCAGGAACTTATGGTACTCTGGTTTGGCCTGGAGCTCAGCTGTGAAGTTGTTGACTTGCTGAAAAGGGAGAGAAGGTAAACTGATGTCAATATTGGCCTCTTTCTTTTTTTAATTTTTTTTTTTTAAACAGACTTTTCTTTCCCCACCTTCTCCTCGGCGAGCTGCAGCAGTTGTTTCTTGGCCTTCTCCACCTCTCCAGCAGGCCCTCTGATGGTCACCTTGTCCGAGCCGGATCCCTCGGAGGGGAAGTGGATGTGGACGCCGCCGCAGTCCTCCATGATGGAGCGCACCAGGCAGCCCTTGGAGCCGATCAGGGAGTTATGAAGCTTGGACGGGATGGTGACCTCGGCCTCCTTAATGTTGGCCTGAAGGACGAACAGAGAAACACTTTGAACTAAAAACAACAACCTTCAACTTTAAACTTCTTAAATGAACGCTTCATTTTAAAGCTTGAGTTCTTATTTTTGGTTGAGCTGGAAACAAACTTCTTCTGTGAAGCATCAGTTACTTCTGGACCTTTAAAGCAGATTTCTATCTAAACTCGACGTCCACTTGTCTGCTTCCTTTTGTTATTTTAACATTGGGGCATTTGTTATTTGTACGGCTTTATTGGAGAGGTTAGAGTCGGACTGTCTGTCTGCGCTCATGGACGTCGGCCTCTGTACGTGGGGAACGCGCACTAACCACTAAGACTACCAGCGTCGCCTTTTGGGGCATTTTCATCTCAACATTCGATTTAAAGAGTGGCGATAGAACAGCCAATAAGGAGGGAGATAGAGATGCAGCAGAGGTTACTTGGGATAAAAATAGTTTCGGACCATTTCAAGAACTTATAACCAGCTGTTTGTTTTCTACTGTGTGATTACAGTGAAAGTGAACGTTCATTTTGTTTTTTCTAGTGAAAACTTTTTTTTTTTGTAACTCTTTTTTTTTTTATTTATTTATTTTTTATTCTTTTACCTTCGTGATAGGACAGTGGACAGAAGTGCACACTCTGGAGAGCTATTGCCTCTGAACATGGACACACGGCGCCCCGAGAACGTTTCTAATCACGAGTCCCTCTCATGTTCTACACAGCGTATAAAGAGTTCACATCAATCTGTTATACTGTATAGTGTCCTCAACACTTTAGATTAGGGAACACCGATTCACCATTAATTAGTTGTATAATAAGAATAAGAATAAGCAGAATAAGGCATTAATAAGTACTTAATAATGACTGATTAAGAGCCAATATGTTACTCATTTGCACACTAATAAGCTACTAATTAATGGTTAAAGGTGTTCCCTAATCTAAAGTGTGAAATCTTTTCAGGGTTAAACAAAACAACGTAAGCTGCAATAAAAGACAAAAACACAGACTCTCACCAGCTCTCTCTGGATGGCGAGGATTCGGTCTTTAGCTGCCTCACAGTTGCTCTTCTTGCCCGTGATGACGATCATCTCAGAGTTACTGTTCTCCGTCGGCAGGTCGATCTTAGTGTTGGTCTCCTCACGGATCTGGAGGCGTTGACAGCATCTCTTACTTTGTTCTTTTTTTTTTACCCGACAGAACATGTAAAAGAGGGGGAAAAAAAAAAAAAAAGACCAAAACGTGGACGAATAATCAGTCTCACCTTTTTGATGTTGGCCCCGCCCTTTCCGATGATGTTTTTATGGAACTGCTTAAAGATGGGTACAGAGAGGGAGAAACTGTTCTCGATCTACGAGAGAAGGAAAGCTTCCGTTAAAAAGGGATAACAAACTATCAGACTATCTCCATCAGTATATTTTTTCTTACTAGCTCTTGATTATTGTTTTTGACACTTATATTTTTATCTATTTTAATTTTTCGCACTGTGTGATTTTCTTGTGCTATCCTGCTTTGCTGCTGTAACACTGTACATTTCTAAGGGATTATCTTATCATGCACCCATCTCAAGTCCCTATTTGATCTTAAACGTTAGCTCAACGACGTGGCACAAGCTGCCGTGCCGCACTCCGGGGGATTTCTCAGTAAAGGGGCCGAGCGGGTTCACGTCCTCTGACTTACAGCTTCCTTCTACGAACCTGCTTAAAAAAAGAAAAAAGAAAAAAGGAACTATCCCTTTAAAAGATCATACCAGGTCAGCGATGATCTTCTGGAGGAACTTTGCACATTTCTCCACCTCGTTCTTCGGCCCTCTCAGCTGCACGATGTCACTCTTCTGTGCCGGGTCGGGGAAGTTGATAATAACCTAAAAAGTATGAGAGGACACTTGTTGATCTGCATTCGGACAGACTCGAGGAGCGTTATCATAAAAAGGAGGAATGGTAGAGGGAGAAGCTGAACCTCCGGGAACTTGTCCCGGACTTCTTTGATCTTTTCTCCTTTTTGGCCGATGATTGTGCGATGAAATTTGTGCTCCACGATCAGGTCTTTGGTGCGCTCGTTCTCCTGGGAATGGGGGGAAAAAAAACGACTTTACGAATCTGTGAACACTAACTCGGGTTTTTTTAATATTTTTTATTTTTTTCTCCCCGGGGAACGAACCGACCGATTCCTCACCATTCTCTGGACCATCTCGATGAGCTCTCTGCGTGCCAGCTGGACTCCTTTAGGGTCTCCTTCGATCCGGACCAGACCGCTCCGCTCAGAGTCCTGTGGGATCCGTACTGAAACTTTGTACTGCTCCTTGATCCGATTGACTGCGCAGGAAAAAGAAAAAAAAAGAGCTTCAACATTTATCACACAAACGCTCTGTAAGCCTGAACTAACAGCTTACTAATCATAAATAAATACACTTGTATTTAGATTTGACTGAACCCCTCATCATCTTTTAAGGCCCATCTCAATGTTTGATTGTTTGGTTTTGGACAAGCTGTGGGGCTGCTGGGTGAAACACTTCAGTTTATTTTACAGACTTTTCTGAATGTGTGTTATTGAGACATGCTTCTCACACACACACACGCAGTTCTCTGGAAGTCGCCGGCTCCTCTCCAGCACACCAGACCAACCTTCCGTATTTTTGTGGGACTTGAGCCGGTGACCCTCCCGCTTCCCAAACTGAGCCCCTCCAGACTCAACTCCTGACGCCCCCCTGATGGTGGCTGTGATAACCTGAGTTAGCGTTCGTGTTTTTCTGCTGAGCTCTGACGGTCGGCGTGACTCACTGTTGGCTCCGTTCTTTCCGATGAGATGTCTGTGGAAACGCTGCTCGATGATGACTTCAGTGTAGTCCATCCTCACCAGCTGCACACGGACAAGCAGAGAGAGAGAGAGAGAGAGAGAGAGAGAGAGAGAGTTTGAACGTATGTCACTGGATGTTACTCCCCTTCCTCTTCATGAGCCCGTGACCTTCATCAGGTCATAAAGACCATCATCAAGAGAGCGTTGGTTTAGTGAGGATTCTTTGTTTTGTTGTCTTTGTATCAGAAATGTTTGAATGCACATGTGATCGTGTGTGTACATGTGTGTGTGTGTGTGTGTGTGTGTGTGTACACACCAGGTCCTTGATGATCTCTTGTATCTGCGCCTGAGCCTGCTCCACTTCCTCTGTCGGCCCCTCCAGACTGATGCGCTCCTCACCGTCTGTAAACTCGATGTGAACCTAGACACACACACACACACACACACACACACACACACACACACACACACACACACACACACACACACACACACACACACACACACACACACACACACACACACACACACACACACACACACACACACAGTAACTACCCTAAATTCCGTACTATTGAGCGCACCTGGATATAAGCCGCACCGGCTAAAAATAGGTAAATAAATGTATTTGTACATATATAAGCCGCACTTGATTATAAGCCGCAGGTGTCCACGCTATAACAAGAGCTATTTACACAGAAAGATGTGACACAAAGACATTTTTTTAACTTTTAATGAAATACGTACTACTGGTAACATCCGCAAATATGAAGCCTACTGTAAATCCTTTATCAAACATGTCTGTAACGCGGCTGATGGAAAAAGATTACTGTAATATATTTCACAGGAAAAAGTCCATCCATTCACTGCCTCAGAATGACTTCATCACTCACTTCCTCAGTCTCTCTTTCGTTGTCGCTGTCAGTGTCAACTTTACGTGCAGCAGCTCTATTTCCTTCTTTGACAGCCAGGTCGATCGCCTCTAACTTGAATCATCATATGTATTTCTCCGTGTGTTTTCCATGATGAGGGTGTGTGCATAAAGCGCAAAATGATTGATATTAAGATCCGATGTGACGAAGTCAAATGTTTTTTGCGGCACAAGCTCATTGTCCCGCAAGAAAAATCCATAAATAAGCTGCATCGTTTTAAAAGCCGCAGTGTTAAAAACCGCGACAAAAAGTAGCGGCTTATAGTCCAAAATTTACGGTATTTCTTGCCGTTAGAAGAAAATGGCTAACAACGGAAATCCTCTTCTCTTACCCGGGGAAGCTGCTGTGTTATCCGCCCGATGTTCTGCCCTTTCTTCCCGATGATGAAGCGATGCAGCCAGGCCGGAGCGGTCACCTCCACCACCATCACACTCTTCGCCTGCACGGAGAGGGAAAAAAAAGCTCTCGTGAAAAGACAGACTAGTCAAAACCTTACAGCTGCACTTGGAGATGATCGTAACGTTGCATTTCATTCAAAACGCAGGTGAATGTAATGGAGCACGAGGCAACGACGATCTCCTCGACCACTGCAGCACTTACGTACAATAACTGTTCATTCATTAGCTAGAAACAGTAAAAGATGCTCCTTGGTGTATAAACAGGCATCTGATAGGCCAAAGTTACGTGAGTCCCCTGCACCTTTATTAAATTTGCCTTCAGTGATGTGTGTGCGCTCCGCTGTTTTCTTTGGTTTCTGTCTCAAAGGTGTCCACCGAATGACGTTTTTTTGGTACGTCTAAAGTTCTTCTCTGAGAGCATCGAACTCAATGTGTTTCTTTATTTCACATTTGAACCAAACTTCCTTGAGAATGTAGGTGATTTAAGATTCTGCTCTTTTTTTTTTTTTCAGACTGTAAGAATATTTTGAGTTGGTCAAATGTTCGTGCATCTTGTTTCTATGACAACTGCCTCTTGACAACAGCTGATTTCACTGTAAGTTTAATATATATATATATATATATTTTTTTTTTTCGACACTGTGAGCATCAAACGGAGGATGCTTTCCCTCCAATGAGACACGCAGCATGGAGGATGTGGGGACACAACACCATCCACAGGAGTTTAAAAAAAAAAGAAGATGCAGATTCCTGATTTGTCAGCTATGATTGGCTCGTTGACATGGGCACCCTTCTGAAAAGTTCAAAGACTTCCTGTGAGAAGCGCGAGGGGCAGTCGCCGCAACAAAAAAAAAGAAAAAGGCAGAGCACTCAGAAAAAAGGGGGGGGGGGGCGAGCCTTCTGCCGCGTGCTGTCAAATCGGACAAAAACACAAAGTGGACACAGGACTCATCACGCACTCCCAGTTTCCACTTTCCTCCGCACCTTAGCGTAAACCTGCGTGAGCGCCGGCCCCAGCTTGTCAGGCTCCCCCCTGAGGATGATGGTCTCGGAGCTGGAGTCGAGAGGAGGCATCTCCACAGAGACCCCCGTAGTCTCCAGGATCTCCTGCAGGGTGTTTCCCTTCGGACCGATGATGTACTTGTGCTGAGACTTCTTCACCTCCACGGAGATGGTGGTGGTCTTCCTCTTCTGCAAGGGGTTAAAAGACGAGAAGAGAGGAGTTAGTGGAAGGGAGGAAAGAAAAAAAAAAAAACGACAGAGAAAATGTGCTGCAGCCTCTTGTAAATTTACGGCAGACATTAGCATTCTCATCCTGTTGTTCTCTGGGGAAATCCAATTTTCTCTCGTTATCTCCGGCTCGCCTATCACCAGCTTCATCTGGTAAACAACACACACACACACACACACACACACACACACACACACACACACACACACACACACACACACACACACACACACACACACACACACACACACACACACACACACACACACACACACACACACACACACACACACACACACACACACACACACACACACACACACAGACTGCCACAGGGGTTTCAAACTTACAGCCCTCGGACCGCCGGCGACTTTTCACCTGGAACCGGAAGACGTTTGGAAGTTTTGAAAATCACTGCAAAACATTTCAGCGGACACACCTTGTCCTCGTAGATGGCTCGTATGCGGCTGAGCGCCATCGCCACGGCCTCCTTCTCGCCCGTGATGACGATCTCGTCCTTCGGCAGGCTCGGCGGCGGGATGCTGATGCGGGCGCCCGTCTCTTGGCTCAGCTCCTGCACCAGCCGGTTGTGGGCGCCGGCGATGAACGGGTGGAAGGCCTTCTCCAGGGACAGACGCTCCACGGCTCGCTTGTCCTAGAGAGCAGCAGGAGGAGGAGGAAGAGGAAGAGGAAGAGGTGGCATCATTTATCATACAGTGATCAAAGATAGCTGCTACAATGAGAGAAGAGATATTTAGCATCTTTAAGAATCTAAAAATGTTGTGATTATTTATTACTGATCCATCAACAGACGTTTATCATTAAACAAACTTCCTACCTGCTCCGCCGAGATCAGAAGGATCTCGTGGCGAGCCTTCTCTATGCCCTCCTTGGTGCCGGTGATGCGGATGTTGGCGCTCGGGTCGTCGGGTCGTGGAATAGCGATCTTGGTGGCGGTCTTCAGCTCCAGCTCCTGCAGCTTCTCTCCGTTCTTACCGATGACAAACCGATGGTGCTCCTTGGGGATGGCGACGGTGGCCGAGGCCTGAGGTAGAAAAACCGTGAGGAGAGGGGAAAACGGCAGGCGAGTGTTCAGATCGCGCCGAGTTTTCTCGCTCGAACTGAATTTGAATTTGCCTTATAAGGAAGTCAAGAAATACTTCCTGTTTGGTCGACTGCTGATGAAGCAGCTTGAGTTTACACCTATTTTACTTTTTCACGAACATCAACAACACAATACGTTTTTTTTTTTTGGAAAGCCGGGGTCCTCGCACAGAGAGGGCAGAGGGTTCGTCAGCTGAAGTGGAAATCAGCACGTTCGCTGCCGAGCGCTCGCCCTCGGGGAGCTGACGCTCGTTTTTCAGCTCAACTTTTTTCTTTTTTCTTTTTTTTTGCCCTGAAACCGCCTGCGTGGAGAGGATTTTTCATCTGCAGCCACAGTCCCACTATCCAAGTCGTTTCTTTGAGTCGTGGGCTGGAACGAGACGCGGCGATGGGACATTAAAAGAAAAGTAACTGATTTTTTTATGACTTGCTTTTTGGAAAATTAAAATCCTTTGTGTAACCTCCTTCCAAAAATGTAAGTGATTGGATAGTTTTTGATGTTACAAAATACAGGAAAGTAAAATCTATAAAAAAAAATAAAAAAACCCTTATTGAAACGGCATTACACACGTGCTTTCACTGATGTTTTAATAAATTTGAATCCTGTTATTGATGCATTTTATGGTAATTCAATCAATAAAGTACATCCATCCATCTATCTAACAGTGCTTTCACACTTGCAGAAAACTCCTGAAAACCGCGTGAGCCGTCTCCTTAAAGACCTCTTTGAATTTTTCCAAAGCAAGTCGAGGCGTGCCGATGTGAGCCAGTAGGAGATCGACGCACGCCGTTTCATTTACCTGAGTCTGCAGCCGAGCCACGATCTCCTTGCGAGCCTTCATCACGGAGTCCAGTTTGCCGGTGACCATGATGGACAGGCCTTGGTCTTTGGCCAGAGACAGCTCGATGTGGGCCCCCGTCCTCTGCATGATGTCCAGACACACTTTGGCCTCCTCGCCCTCCCCGAACTGGCTGTTGTCCTTGTAGCGACGCTCCTCCAGAGGCACGTGGAACACCTACACACACACACACACACACACACACACACACACACACACACACACACACACACACACACACACACACACACACACACACACACACACACACACACACACACACACACACACACACACACAGAGCAGGTTAGAGGAGGAGGTGTCTCATGTGTAACACTTCTTCTTCTTTGGTTTTAAAGCTATTTCTAAAAGTATTGCTTTTTTGTTTTTTTTTCTGACCTGGGTGATGACGGAGGCTTTGATGGGTCTGATCTTGCTCCCCCATGCTGAGGTCGGCTCCCCCGCCTTGTCCCCTGGTGCCCCCTTCTCCGGCAGCGGGGGGAAGGCCTCCAGGTAGGTGGGGATGTAGGCCTCATCCTCGGGGACGCAGCCTGGAGCAGAGGAACGGAGATGAATGGGAGGCGGTTTAAAGGTAGGTTTCAACAGCCAATCAGCTCGTCATCTCAGCAAGCCGGGAAAAGACATCAGCTTCTCCCAAAATCCCCCCCCCAAACCAAAAGACGGGATTTAACACTACAAGCTGCACTTTGGGCTTTCTGACTCTCAGAAAATAAAAAACAAAACTTGAGAAAAAAAAAAAAAAAGATTCCATCACGCCATTAAATAAAAAATGACATACATAACGTATCAAGAGAGCATGCAGGACGACAACAACAGAGCTCCAGCCTGGTGGTGCTGACCTTCTGGCCTGTCCGTGACTAACCAGCTTGGGCCGCTGAGGTGAAACCCTTCTAATGAAAGTGAAGTCAGGTAAGTGGATGACGGCCAGATGTTACCTGTAATCTCTTGGTCCTTGAGGCCGCTGCGATGCTCCGCAAAGCTCTCCGGTGTCAACACTGCCACTGAGCTCATGGTTCAAGACTTATTCCACTTTTCCACTGAGAGAAGGAGGAGGAGGAAGCATGAATGAAAACTTGTGACGACAGGTGAGGAAATGTTCTTTACCTGATGAAAGAGTCATAGTTTGGAAGACAAACGCCAGGAGAACTAAAGTGGCCAGTTTGAAGCCACTGCTTCGTTCCCCTCGCTGCACTGCTGTGTGTTTTTACTCTTCATAAAGACCCTGAAGATTGACGCTGCCTCTGCGGTATCACCGCAAGTGCACCCATGCTCCAGGTGACACCTGAGGTGCTCCAATTAGCACTTGAGCAGCCTCAGACAAACACAGGGTGCCGCTCAGCCTCAGGGACGAGGTTAGAACAAGTCGCACACTTTACACGCTGTGAACGCAGGACTGAAAACAACTGCTGCCGACGTTCACAGAATCAAAGCCACCTTTAGGTTTTGTGAGCACTGCTGTGATCTTGTGGTTAGGGGAGGAAATTGGATTTTTGATGGTGACTAACTGCTGCAGCAGCAGCAATAAAAATCAAATCATTAGGAGGCGAAAAAAAGAAGGAAAAAAAAGCACATTTTTACGAGAACATAAAAACGCTTCTGTAATTAACAATCCACGGTTTCATCTCATCCATTCATCACCCTGGATTAAGAACTTTCCGACTTCAGTTTGACACATTTCAGCAGCTTAGATGTTCACACACATGCACAGAAACTCCCGCCCTGTCTGCGAGCGCAACAACATCTTTGTCGTATTATTATCGGAGATCTGTGAAATGTGACGATCGGCTCCTCGTGTGTGTTAAGATCAACGATTGCCACGTGAGATCTGCTTCATGTGGGGAAACACACACACACACACGGCCAAACTCACACACACACACACACACACACACCAAGAAAAGTGTTGCTCCAAGAAATGAGTCTGAAGCCGGCCTCTCGGGATAGAATGTGACTAAAGGAAGTTAACGCTCCGGTCCACGCTTACCTGCAAAAGGTCGATTGCCAGAGAGTCCGTCCAGTTAGCGGCTACCTTAGGCGCGTCAGTGTGAGTGTGTCTTTCAGCTCCTGCGTGGAAGAGGAACAAAAAAAAAAAAACGCTATAAGAGGCTGAAAGTAAACACTGTAAATCAAAAAGTCTGTACAGCACGCAGGCTGGGCTAATACTGTAAACACCCACACTGCACTGCACCTTCTACTGTCTGGATGTGATTCACTCTCCTCCTTTTCTTACATCCCCCCCCCCTCTCTCTCTCTCTCAGCATCTCTCTGCCCGTCGACCCTCCTTCACAGTTTTACACATCCAGAAAACTCAAGAGCAAATGTGACCGCAGACTGAGGGCATTCATGTCCAAAGCGTTCACTCCTGCCGCTTGCTTCTTAAACTTTGGTGAACATCGAAATACAGCTGCGATCTGAACTACAATCTGCCAAGAAATCCTCCCAGCTAAGTTTAGAAGATCAAAAAAAAAAAAAAAAAAAGCAAAGTGATGCGTAAGCTTGGTGGACTGGTGCTACAACCAGTAATCCATCCATGTCGTGAGGAGATTTAAACATTTCACTCAATAACAACAAGATCTGCCAGCTCCAGTGACAGGTGGAACAAACAGACCGTGAAAGAATGTGGAGACTAATTCAAACAACTTAAAGCTGGGTCAGAGGAAACAATGAACTTCATCTAAGTCCAGTTCTTCATCTTCATACAGTCCAGCCAACATGGACTCCAACATAACACGAATGTTTTCATTTCCATATTCAAAGAACATGTTTTGCATTTTACTGGTGAAGTATTTTAAAATTCAAGTTTGAATACAGCGCTTTCATTTACATTATTCTTACATTCAGCTGGAAAGGGAAATACTCTATACTCTAGTAATAAGTCTGTTATTGTGGATCATCACCTGCCTTAATGATCATGTCCCAACAATGACAATAAAGAGAGAGAAACAAAGAGCACTCACCCACAGATAACCTGACTGAGACTATTAATAACACTGTGAAGAAAGATCTTTAAATATATGAAAGAAATATGGACGGTGAAATTAATCCATCCCTGCTAGCTTACTATACGGCTAATAGCATCTCTCTCTCTCTCTCTCTCTCTCTCTCTCTCTCTCTCTCTCTCGCTAGCTTCAGGATGCTCTGTGTGCTTGCCGCCGCTGCTGCTGCTGCTGCTGCTGCTAGGCTTCATCCTAACCTCTTGCTAACGTATGCGAACAAAAGCTAAGGCTTTCTGGCTAGGCTAACACACACACATCGCTGTGCTCCGAGCTCAGCCGCGGGATGATTAAGTACAAGGACTTTCTGATAATCGGCTAAAAAAAACGAGCCAAGCGGACAGAAAGCTCCGGCAGCTCGCGGGCTCCAGGGGCGCTAACCTTGCTAACCCTGGCTGCTGCTGCTGTCGAACCGGCTTTTTTTTGATGCCATACCAACGGGCTGACTTCATCCACGTCGCTTACATGTCGATAGAAGACGGAGATTAATAAAATAATAATAATAACAGAAAGCATACCTTCCAGAGAGAAAATGTAGCAGAGGGTGTATGTTTGACAGGTGATGGTGTAAACACAGATGTGATTGGTCTAGGAGCATTTCCTCTGCTCGCGGAGGAATACAAAAATGCACTGCGACTCAACGAGTATAAAAGCAAATGCCGCAGTATCTGTGCGCAACAGGAGCATCCACGTTAAATAGATCCAGTAAAATATGTAAAAGTAAAATCCCGTTGGAAAGAAATTGCTATGTTATTGCGTCTGGCATAATAACCGATAAGTAAAAGGATGTTATGGAGTTATCAGCCCTGGGAACATCTCACATCCATCAAACTGACCGGGTCTACTTCTCACTTAAGGCACGTCTGCCCTGCAGGAGTCACCTCATCAGTTATACTTTGAGGCTCCTGAGTAATATGAAAATATTTCAAAATACACTGTTTGTTTAGAAAGAAAATTTTTATTTGCGATAGGTAAAGGAGTCAAAACTTGATCTTTTATTTAAAAATAGAGTCAGTGAAAATAACAAAAGTAACAACCTTTAAAATAACTCGAATAACTCCAGAAAAGGCTGTGAGATAGCAATTTAACATATTTGATTTTCTAAGTAATCTTTTGTAAGTCACATTATATTTGCGTCAAAACGTTTGAATTTAAAGTCAGTTTAATAAAAGCAGTTAGCTTTCAAAATTAGTTAAACTCATTGAAGTGTCACTTCTTGTCTTTCCTCATTGTGGCGCTAGATGGAAGTAAGGTACAGATGTAAAAACAGTGCACCTACATGCAACTGTTTGTGTCTTCTGTTGTATCAAAGGATATCGTGTCTACAGGCAATATTCACAATGACATTATATAATTCTTCAAATCAGTGTCGTGATTATTTTAATGCCATTATTAAACTAATAATGGCATTAAAATAATCACGACATTTTTAGTTTAGTGGCAGCACTATGTCTCACTTTCATCAGGAAATGTATTCAAACTACAGAATCAAGCAAAAAAAAAAATCCCTTTGAGTAATGCAAAAAAAAAAATGAATCTGACTTTGACCATGAAATATTTTTTCCCAGGTAATAGTTTCTAGACATTGTTTAGACATGAAAGCTGACAAGAAATACATGTATTTCGTGTCAGCTTGTCAGCTTGTCAGCTTCAAATGGGTACGTTTCCTTCATTTTCTGCAGAAAATTTACCCATTTGACCTTCAAAATAAAACTGTTAAAACGGAGACATTTTTAAAATAAAGGTTATAAATAGATTGTCTAACAAGGCAGTCGACAAAATCTTGAAACAAAAAAAATGACATAAAGACTGACAGTTTATAGTTAAGTTACATCCATTACATCTAAATCTATTATTAAGTTTGAACTTTTTTTAAACACAATAAAATCCTTTTCATAAATGTAATACATTTTTCACCAAAAGGAGGTATTTGAAATGACTCTCTTCAAAATCAAAATGTGTGAGACAACAGATGCTGGACTGAACTGAAAGTTAATTAGGCTATATGAACAAGTCAAAACACAGGTCTTTTTTGTATTATGAGATAACACTTGTTATGATTGATGGATTGATGCCATGTCAGTCAATCAATGATGTCGAGAATATGTTTTAGGGTCAAGTTGCCAGTGTGGTAAAATGTTACTGTTTCATTTAATTGAACTGCAAAATGATTGTCTTAAATGGGGAATTGGCTTCGAGGCAGAAAAAATATAATACAGAAATTTAACATTTTGAACATAAAGCATGACATTTAAATCCACTCATTAATGATTAGAATACAATAGGCCTAGCTCTTATTATTAATTTTTATTAAAGTGTCATCATTACCCTACTGATAATGAGTATTTAATGGTTTTAAGGTATGGTATATGACGTTTAGAGGTGTTTTGTGAGGCGTATGGATTTTATTTTGAAATGCTTTACCGGATCCACTGTACGTGTCTTTGAAACACTTCACAGTTTTTCACCCTCGGGGGGTTGTGGTGGATCTCCTACCTCCCGTCCTCTCCACTCTCACACGCTGCTGGTAACAAAGGAGACAACAACAGAGAGATGATAGGTCCTCAGACAACAAGAAGCCTGTGAGACAAACAATAAGAAACTCAGTCTGGTTCGCTTGAGCGTTGTGAACATTTCTTCCTGCGTGTGTATTAAGGACTGTTTATTCTCCAGTTGGATAAGTTCACAGTAGGATAAAAAGCAAGCTGCGCCTTGGAGCCATTTCTACCCAAAGCCCGTTTTCTCTCTGTCTCTAAAGCTAACCATGTTGGACTGCTGACAGTAAAGCCGAATGACAGAACAGACAGAGAAAGACATGTTTGAGTGAAATGGTGAGTTTTCTGTTTGTTGTCTTGGTGGTTCTATTCAGGCATTTGAACTATGTGTAGTTAAACAGGTGTGGTTTGGTTTCATTCTGACGTTTTGAGCCGGTTGTGGCACCTGTTCTCTTATGGGAAAAAACACTATAGCCTTCTTGAAAATAGATCTGAGTTATTCTTAATAGAACATAAATGTAGCTTTAGATTTTTTTTTAATGCTTTAATGCATAATATCTTCCAGCTGAGCTTCTTTGTATATTTTCTATTGCAGGTAATTATGTAGTATTGAGGGAACGCCTACAAATAACTTTAATGAAAGTGTCGTTTTTATGCTGGGAAATGTGTTTCATATCAATTCATTTTTACATTTGATTGGCTAGACCATCATTAGTAAGTCTAATCTATTAAGAGCTAAACAGCATATTCAGACTACTTTTTTTTTTTTTTTTTTGCAATGTTATGTATTCCTCATGTCACCAGATGCCTATTTCTCTTTCCTGTATCCCCCCGTTTGTGTTTGTGTGTTTGTGTTCTCCTTTCCGACACACCTTTTCCGCCCCCTCTTCCTGTCCAACGTGGATCTTCCATACACATCATATGTATTGTAATGGTTACTCTCTTAAAGCCCCCCTACCCATTTAAGATACACACACACACACACACACACACACACACACACACACACACACACACACACACACACACTGACCCATTAGTCTCTGAAGCAGATGGCACATTGTACTCTCACACACACTACATTGTGTTAATGGAGTCCCCCTTTAAGCACTTAAGGATTGTTCTCGAGCCGGTCTGATTTAAGGGATCACACCATATCTGCTACATATTGGATTTGACGGGACAAATACACTCACTGGAATGAATGGGTGGCCCACTGACCCAGCCGTCACTGTGTGTGTGTGTAAGGGTCCACTGGACTTTGGGATGTAGCTATTGAATGAACCAGGTCATAGAGCAAAATGAGACAAAAGATAAGTGAAGTCCGATGAGTGCTGATTGAGGGGAAGTCAGGGGGGGGGGCGATTTTGACTTTAAGTCTGGTGTCTCACTCACTCTGTTCGAGCCTTTACAAACAATCACCCCATCATGTGTTGTCTCCACTGTGAGTGCTTTGTGAACAAATCCTCCCATTGAGCTTTTTATTTCACCCTGTGGACAATGAAAACAGCCAGAGGGCCAAAACTGAAACCTGGACAGACCTATGCTACCCCCAAACATGAAACACTGGGGTGACCTCATGTTATCTGAGGCTTTTATTCTGAAAAATTCTCAAATCCTAAAATGCACTTCTCATTGTTTACCTGCAATGAATTCCTCCATGGCTTCTTTAATGAGTCATCGTCCCACTGAGATGTGAAACTGTGTCTGTCTCTTTAATTGAAGCTGTCTGACTGCAGCGTATACACGTCCCCTCCAAACAGGTCTGACTGGTGCTCTTTCTCCCTGACAGTCTTAGTGACTCTTTTTTTTTTAAAGCTGTATGGAGAATCCTGCTCAGGAGAAATCCTACTGAATTGTCTGTGATGCTTTTGTTTAACCCGCTGGTATACATGTAAGGCTCCAGCGTTGATTCATTTCTTTAAAATGCTGTCTGGTCAGGGCTTGGCTTCATGTAGAATTACTCACACTTCACCTGAACCGATCACTTTTGGGACTTTCATGAGAAATTCAGCTGCTGCCAACATATCCTCGCGAGGTTTGTAAACTAAAAGTCTCCTCACAACATGACTTTATATTGAGTCTTCTATTTTAATAGCTGTGCTGATATGATAAAGCCTGCCAAAATAGGATTTTGATGAAAGTCAACACAGAGGCCTGTAATCCAGATGAGAATGAGCGCTCTGTTTGTTTTGATTTTAGGACAGCCCTGAGGACAAAGTGGAACATGTACATAATGAAGCTTCTTTCTCGAAAGCGTTCACTTGTCATCTCATTGAGAATCTCTGCATGGACAGGGCATCGTTTTTGTCTGACAGCTACCCTGCGGCAGGGTTTTCAAACACTCAAAATCACTAAAAAGAAAAGGTCAGTCCTTACAATAATTGTCCCGTTTACTTCGTAGCTCATAAAGACTCATCAGGATTTATTTCAGTGCGTTTCCTCACCAGTTTAAAACTCCTCACAGGAGCTTTAAAGGCGTCGACGTGCATCATTTTATTAGTTTAGTGCTTGAATCGTTTATTTAACCAACACATTAGAATCATCCCTTTACCCTAACGCCAAATCCTACATTACCCATGATGCAATCTAATAGTAGAGCTTGTTGTGATAAGTTTAACAGGGGTTGGTGGAGTCTCCGTTAGGAATCCAGAGAAGAGCGGCTTCATCGTTTTTATGTTTCTAAAGGACCCGACCACTTGTGGAAATGATACCAAAGACAAGATGAGCACTCAGCTGGAATGGAACTGAGCACGCACGCGCATCGGCGCTTGACTCTTTGGAGAGTGGGCGGCTGTGGCTCCGTTGGACGCATGTCGACCGGGAGGTTGGGGGGTTCGATCCCGAGCTTCTGCAGCCACATGTGGGATGCGTCCCTGGGCAAGCAGCTCCTGCTGCTTCATCATCATCATCATCATCATCATCATCATCTGTCTGAATGAGTGTAGTTCTGGTGGACAGTTGACACAGCAGCCTCTGTGATCAGGGTGTGAAGTCTGCGATAAAATTAGTTGATACTGAGAGACACTGGATGAGCTGTTATTGTCTGATATTATCGGCTGGTCTCATGAATAGATCTGGCTCCAATCTTTTTTATGTAGTTTAATCATTATTATTCATAATGATCTGCTGTACAGCAGGTATTTATTATCAGTTACTCTCTGGGTCCAAAATGCTCATCATGTTTTCTAAGAGCCAAACATGATGTGTTCAAATGTCTTTTTGTACCCAACACTGTAAACAACAACAACAACAGCAACATGGATGTTACATGTATACACAGTTTCAGCTGTAGTCTTTGTGCCAATATACATTGACTCCATGAGGGAAACGGTGACACGTTCTCCTGCGTGAGTCAGAGCATGACCTCAGTCCACTTTGGTGTGGCGTTGCATCAGCTGTAACACACGCACACACACGCATCCCCCCCCCCCAAAAAAAAGAAAAAAAAACCATCGTGGAGAATCTGCGGCATGAACATTTGGTCAACCAGAATGGAAATTGAATTTCATATTCTGGTCATCATGTTTCTTTTTATAGAATCTTGGGGGGGGCTGACAGAAGCGGCTGCCACGTTTCCCTGCTTCATTTTGAACGAGTGGGGAGCTTTGAACACGGACTCCTGGACTTAAAAGAATGGAATCTAAAGGGAGGGCAGCATAAGCACCAGGATGTGTAGGAAAAAAAACAACAACCTTTGTGGATTTATTAGACTTGGATTTGTAGATTTGTGTGTGGAAAAGGAGTAACGGTACAAACTAAGGTGTGCTTTGACGCCTTGTGCGTTTGAAAGGTAAAACATTACAGTAGGCTTGAGGCTATTGACCGGTCGTGACTACAGCGTTCAGGGTGAAGAGTTAATTATTTATTGCATAAAATGAGTGTGCTGTAAATCATAACATCTTTATGTGCACATACACAAGTAGACATGTCTGTTTGTAGTGGCATCTTCAGCGACTGTTCTGAAGAACTCTTCTCTTCTTCAATCCTACTCTTCGGAGGTATCGTTGGATCAACTCCCCAGTCTTATTTCTTGCTACCGGCATGTTTGTCCGTGGGTGTGTGCGTGGCCCCGCGCTCATGCCCTTTTATGGGCATTGGTGGGCGGTTACTATGCTAATTGGGAACTGCAGCCACACGCGTTTCAACTTCTGAACGCAAGAAGAAAAGAACACAGTGGAGTCATTTAAAAACACGGCAGGTGAATGTGATGGAGAACAACCTGAGACAGAGCTTAAGAAGAAAATGAAGACTGAGGCTCAATGAAATGAAACTAAAACTCTTCCCTCATTTCAGTCTACTCTTTTCTGAACTAGAAACAAAATGTCTTTATTTTTATCAGCCTCACATGCCAGCCTTTTAGCCTTTTCAATAATTAACTCAAATCATGCTCTTCAGCAGCCAGGCGTCTATAAATAACTGTTCAAGAAGACGATTTGAAGTTTCAGGGACCTTTACTCCACGGAGCCCAAATGATGTGAAGCTGAAGCTGTATTCACCTGCTGTGTTCTTATATGCGCTCTGACTGGGCTGCTACGGTACAAAGTCCATTCTCATGATCCAGCTGCAGTCAGTGTGACTCGAGGCGTGTGCTGTGCAGTGCAAATGTTTATGTCACACACGCGCACACACACACACACACAATCACTGTTATTATATCTAATCTGGCGTTTCTTTCAAAGGGCTCACAGTGAACGACTCAGCAGGCTCATTGCAAGTAACCAGATGAGGTCTAACCAGAAACACGTGCCTTTCTCTCTAAATTTGACTTTTTTTTCCTTTTTTTTTTTTTACGACAGACAAGCAGACGAAGCAGCTTCATCTTGTGACTCCCTTAAAATTCCTCATTATGTCCGTATTTATGGAGCCTGAAGACGTGACCCTGTTTAAAGCCAGATGAAAACATGTGCGGGATTATTTGAACTCATTTCCTCTCTTTTTAATCCTTCAGAATAAGAGACCCAATGAGGGGTCCAGCCTTCCAGGTTGGGGACCACAGTTTGTGTGTGTCACAGTTTGAGAGTTTTAAAGCTCTCCATCTTGTGTTTGACAGTGTTATAGGAATGCTGCTGGAACGTGATATGACATCCATCTTTGTTTAAACTTCGCTCTCCTTCTCTTTACTCGTCAGGTGATGATGACCTGCTAAAATTAATCTTTAAAGCCTGACCTCTGATTGGTCAAAGGCTGGGAGTGAACGCACCAAAGGGAAAGACTCCAGCCACCATGTCTGTCCAGGAAGCGTCCCAGCCACCCCCGTCATCTTCAGCCCTCAAACCTGTGGCCAAACCCAGACCGGAGATCCTCCCCAAGCCTTCCACGCAGCCCGGATCCCCTCCTCTGGGCGACAGAGGCAGCAGTACGAGTCTCTCAGGAGGGAAGGTTAAGAGCATCGTGGACAAGTTTACCAAACAGGAGTCGAAGGAGACGCCAAACGTGCCAGTGGAACATCCCACCAACGGTACGGCAGAAGTTAAAGCAAGTAAACGACGGCCGACAGTAAAGCCCAAACCGGGCCGGGCCAGTCTGCAGCTTCAGCTGGGAGGAGAGCAGGCGCCTCCGCTGCCTATGAAGAGGAGCCGAATACCACAGAAGGAGAAGGAGAGCGTGGGGGGAGAGGAGGTGGACAGCATCAGCGTGGAAGGAGGGAGATCAGGTACCCTGGATTGTTACTTAATCTTGGATCTCATGTGTTGTTTTTTTCAAATTCAAATTTTCTTTTACTTTATCATTGTATGTCTGAATAATTGTCCCCTCCTAATTTTTAGTTTGTACGATGAACATTGTGTCCGTCCGCACACTCCTGTGCTGCGCAAATCACTGCAATTATATTGGTTTCATGAAAAAAGCATTCGCAGGAAACACATCGCAAAAATGTATCGCAATAAATTCAAACAATAATGTCATCAAAACATCACGGGTAGATTTAATCCTACTAGGAAATCTGTGGCCATACAGACTAGGCAGCATGACTTATGTTAAGAGGAGTATGACACGCTGTGGAGTAAAGCCAGGGGAAGATGAACGGTCACTCTGAAAGAAAAGTGTGCGTGAGCTGTGATTCAGGTGAAGTAAAAAGGTCGAGCATAGCAGTGACAGCGCGCGCCACACCATGTACGGAGGCTACAGTCCTCACGCGGGCGGCCCGGGGTTCGACTCCGGCCTGTGGCCCATCTCCTGCATGTCTGTCCCCCCCCCCCCCCTCTCTCTCTCCCCGATTTCCAACGCTATCCACTTTCTGTCCCTCTCTCCAAATCTTAAATCTTTAAGAAAAATAAATAAAAAAATGTCGAGCACAGTAGAAAGATGAAAACACTCAGGCGGGGCGCCAGGAGCTAAAGCACACAACAGACACAAACAGGTTTGGTCAGTCAGCTGTGTGTGTGTGTGTGTGTGTGTGTGGTGTTTGTTAGTTAAGTGTGCATAGTTCTGAGTAATGTGAAAGCAGGAAGTGGTGCACACGTACAGTAATGAAAGATATTTTATCAGCGTTCCTCGTTACTTATCTCTGTCTTGTAGATATTTTCTCTGTGATGATGAAGCCGTTAAGTGGAGCGCGTTAAATCTTATAGACCGGCGTGTCCATCTGCTGTCTTGTGGGTGTGCAGACTTTTCTTGCGAGGGACCTGAACAAGAGACTCTTACTGATGGAATCGAGATGCATACGTGTCCGTTCAACCTTTACACAGCCCACATCTCTCACTTCCTTGTTTTGGTTCCCTCGCAGTAAGAGGAACCCTTTGATGATCACATCGTACTCGGGGACAATGAATCAGCATCTGGAGCATCAATGTCGAACAAAATCCCGCTGTCTTTAAAGGGGTGACACATTGGGGGGAATTAGTGGAGAAATCTGTTTGGGGGTGCCGTAGTGATTCGATGATCGAGATTCGGATCAAGTTCAGACAGTGAAACGGAAGAAACTAGTGACGGGGTTCTGTCATGTTTCCCAAACAGCTCGACCCTCCTCCCTCTTTGCGCCACCTTTTTCATTTCCTTTAAATATTGGATTTTTTATTTTCCGCAGTAAAACTCTTCTAACGCCATGAATATTTAAACGCCTCCACAGGCCGGCCTTCTGTCTTTGGACGGGAGAAAAGAGGCTTTGAACCTCGACGTGACGCCAAACCGATCGACTGAATTTTGCTTTTAAAGTAGAGACTTCCAACGATGACGTCGACTCAGTGTCCTCCATCTTCATCAATATTCCCTCCGCTCTTTTTGTTGCAGCTCCCGACGGAAAAGAAGTGGAGTTTCAGCCGATGGGAGGAGATGAAGCAGAGGCGGAGCACAGTCCGGACACGCCTCTCAGTCCCTCCTGCGACCCGAGCTGTACCTGCGTATGTCACGTCCAGCGGCCTGGCATGAAACTGATATGGGTGCCCGTGGATGCTGCGGAGGGCGAGATAGACGAGGAGGAGGAATGGGAGGAAGAGGAGGAGGAGGAGAGGGGAGGGGAGGGGGACAGCAGGTCAGGGGACGAGGTGGATCGGACTTCTGTGGAGAGTGAAACGTTAAAACAAGACAAAGCCAAGTTCCATCACTCGTTGTGTGTTCTGTTGGCGGATGGTCACAGGAGACGCTCAGACCCGGGCCCTCACTCTGTTCTCACCTCCCTCGCTATCACTCGCTCTCAGTCTCCACCTGTGCCCCCAAAACAGACACAAGCCCCCCAGCATGGACCCACACCTGAGGAGGAGGAGGAGGAGGAGGAGGAGGAGGAGGAGGAGGAGGAAAGTATTTATGAAGCCACACTTCCTGTGGTCAACTCTGCACCTAAGAAGACTCCGTCCGTGTGTAAGGAGCTGGATATCCCTCTTATTAAAGTACGCAAACCGGTCCGTTCCAAACTTTCCTACAGCACCTCAGACCCCACGTCAGAGTTTCAGAACATCAAAGGACCCGCATTGAACCCGGAGGAGGTGCCGCCTGCCATCCCTCCGAGGAAGCCTCTGGCCCAGGATAGCCGCAGCCTCACGCCGGCGCACCGCGCCGGCATTCCACTTCCACAGCCCACGCTGGAGGAGTGGCGCAACTTGCGGCCTTCATCTCCCAGCGGCTCAACCGGCAGTGGGCTTAGCCCCCACAGAGCCCTCACTCCACCCCCGCCCAGCCCTCACAGACCCCCACCGCCACCGCCAAAGACGGACCCCAAGAGGCTGAGTACAGCCTCGCTGCAGTCCCTCACACAGAGGAGAGGTTTGTACTGAACTAACACCTTTTATATTTGCGTTTGAGGAGGTGTGAGTTTTGTGTTTTCTGTGGATCTAAAAGCGGTGATGTAATCGTCTTTGCAGAAGGACTGGAGAACGAAGGCAGTGCAGAGGATAAAGACGACACAGTGGAAGAAATGTGAGGGATCACTCAGTTTGATCTAATTTACACTTTTAAATAAGGGAGCAAAAAAAAATTCTACGTCAAGGAATCCAATGAAAAGTCTCAAATTTGTGAGCAGATCCTGGTAGATATATGTCTGATATAGAAGCATGTTTTTAATTCATATACTTTTAAGCTTTTCTGTGAGCAGAGGTGAAAACGTTCAGCAGACTTATTAAGATGTGTAGAGTACGGAGGAGTCATTATTCGTGTTATATCGGTTGATCCCTTCCACCTTTTTTTGTTTTCAGACGTCCAGAGAGGACAGACTCCCTCAGGAGACAGACGTCGTTCAGCTGGGAGTCTCGTCTGCAGGATGGTGAGGACTGATCTGTCATTTAAGATGCAAAATGTACAGAAACACATTTTTTACCGGTCATGAGACTGAGACCGATTTTGAGTACGACAACGTTATCTGCTGCAGATGTAGATTCTCTGTTTGTTTGTGTACAACACCAGCACAATCCAAACCAAGCCCCACCTTTAAAACCACTATTGAATTAATAATCCACCACCGCTTTGATGAAGGAGGGTAAATCTTGTCACTGATTGGTGACGAGCTGTCATACTTGTATATTTGTAATATTTTTGCAGCTTCTGGACTTTCACAGACTTTATCACTTGTCTCCTCTCAGAGCCTCTCTACCAGACGTACCGCGCCACCGTCATCACCAAGGAGATCCGACGCCAGACAGTTTGCCGCAACATCAGTAAAACCAGCGCCGACTACTCTATGGACTGGACGGCCCGTCGCTCCGGCACTGGAACCAGTACTGGGACAGGAACTGCAACTGGTAATGGAGCACTCAGGAGCAGCCCTGTGCCATCGCCGGGCCAGAGCACCTTGTGGCAAGACCTCCAAGACGTCAGAGACAGCGGAGTCCTGGAGCAGCTCACCCCTGAGCAGTGCAAGTACCAGGAGGTGAGGGGGCTGATGGGAAAAGATGCGGGGAGACGCTAAGGCACCGAGAACAGATTAAATCGAGTAAATCAATGATGAGAGGAGAAGAGAAAGAATGGAAGGAGAAGTTAAATCCCATCTCAAAGTACTAATGTGATAAATAAAGATCCACTCGACCTCCCTGCATCACACACTGATGTAATAGAACATTTATTTTTTGAGTTAAAATTTGCTGCTCGACATCGTTCAGGACTTTTCAAGAAAAAAATCCCTCCATGTAAAGGAAGTGACGTAGGCTTGCTCTTTGACGGAGAGGTAGCCGTTTTGTTGATAAAACAGGCTCCATGGTACTTTAATGATTTAGACGTTTGTCTCATGACATCACCAATTGTGGACGCAATGTCTCCATAAACTGCACAGTTACACATAGTGGAACTCAAGAGACTGGGCAGTAAAGCAGCTTGTTTTTAGATTCAGTGGAGAAATAGGTAGAGTGAGGGAACAGTTTCACTCTCAAAGGCTGAGGTTAATATTTGTATTTTTTTCCTCTCTCCATTGCAGAGTATGTTTGAGGTCTTGACATCGGAGGCCTCGTACCTCAGATCCCTGCGAGTTCTGACCGAGCACTTCCTTGACAGCCGGGAGCTGGAGGACACGATGATCATCAGGGACAGGAAAACCCTCTTCTCTAACATCCTGCGGGTCAGGGAGGTCAGCGAGAGGTGAGAAATGGCACAAGAAGAGAGGATGGAGGGAAATGGGACGGGGGGAAATAGGAAGGTGGTTAATGAGTTGAAATACAGCGAGGTCACTTAGGGAGAGATGCAGAGTGATAGGAAGGAAAGGAAACGTCATGACTACTAAGTGGTTCCCAAAGCTTGTATGGTTTTTTTTCAATGATCTGCTTATTAACCCTGATCTTTGCCGTCCGACTCTTCAGATTCCTGAAGGACCTCGAGGACCGAATTTTCAAAGACCTCGTCTTCCCTGACATCTGTGACATTATCCACTATCACGCCCAGCACAACTTCCCTGCTTATATCGACTATGTCCGCAACCAGATCTACCAGGAAAAGACCTACACCTCGCTCATGTAAGGAGCAAAAGTCTTGGCTTCTCCATCTGAATCACTCACTGCTATTCCACTGTTTAAGTCAGGGTGAAATGACTCGAATATCGTCGACAGGAAAAACAACGTGCAGTTTGCCACAGTCATCACACGTCTGCAGGAGTCGCCTCAATGCCAGCGGCTGCCCTTCATGTCCTTCTTACTGCTGCCGTTCCAGAGAATAACGCGCATTAAGATGCTGATTGAAGTAAGAAACATTTATTTCTAAATTGGTATTGGGTCAAATAAAGACAACGCATGACAGGACCTGTCATGATAAGAAGACCTTCCAACAACAACAAAACCAATCTTCTCTTTGTAAATTGAATTTCTGAGATTTAAGACTTTCGACTGAGTCTGCAGGCCTTTCTTTTATTTGGAAAAATTCCTCAGTTTTTTGTCCTTCGCGTGGAAAAGGCTCAGTAGGTCAGTGTCATAACTCACTAGTCACTGGTGCATGACTACAATGTATTATCTTTTGTTAAGATCACCAAGTGTCTCTAAAAAAAATGCTGCAGTACATTTGCAGTTACTGACCCATCTCCTCTCCTGCTACATGCCATTGAAAGATTGAAAGTCATTCGTTTGAGTTCATCATGGTGTGTTGCTCTGAGGAACATCCTCATTCCGGCCTAATCTCTTCTCTTCAAAAGCCTCTTGACCTCTCAACAAAGCGCACCTCAAACTCGTGACCCTGGCCGCTATCAGATGGAAAAAAATGCATGCTGTTGATGTTGATGTTGTTTGTCCGCATGCAGAAGTAGAAAGTTGTTGTTTGTCCGTTTCAGAACATCCTGAAGAGAACAAAGGAGAGGACGAGCGAGGAGCAGACAGCCTCAAAGGCTTTGGCTTCAGTGTCGAAGGTAAACGCAGCTCATTCCTCACCCTCCCTCCCCCCCAGACAAATCCAAATAATATGACTCTTGAGTGCCTCCCATGCCTCTGGAAATTAGACGTCACCCATTGTGTTAGTGAAGGATTTTCTATTGATTGAGCTCTGCAGTGACAGTGAGTCATTCAGGACAAAAGCCGAGTGAGGTGGAGTTTGCTCACACAGGGAGATTTTTTAAGGGTTTTTGTTGAAGGAATGAATCCAGTGCTCTCAATGAGACAGTTTTATAATCCCTGCTGGACAGAAAAGAAGGAGAGTTTTGATACTGATCTTTCGTTTTCTCTGTCTTACTTCTCTTCCCAGATCATCGATGAGTGTAACACACAGGTTGGAAAGATGAGACAGATGGAGGAGCTGATCCACGTCTCTCAAACACTGGAGTTTGACAGGCTCAAGGTAAATTAAAAAAAAGAATCATTTTTAATGTGTGCATAGTTTTGTCAATCGATCTTTTATTTAACAAGGAAATACATTTCTCTGTTTGTTTTCTCCAGGCAATCCCTATCATCTCCCAGACTCGATATTTGGAGAAAAAGGGAGAGCTGCAGGAAATGTCCAAAGGTGGAACTCTTTTCAATATGAGGGCAAAGTTCACGCCCATCTACCTGTTCCTCTTCAATGATCTCCTCATCATCACAACCAAGAAAGGGTGAGATGGATAGATCGATTTTCAGCGTCTTTACCAAAAAACTCATATTTTACATCTTCCTCTTGGATCAAACAAAAACCCTGATTTGCTTTGAGGCAAACACACATTTTGATCTAACATGATAAAGGTTTATTTTGCTGGCTTTCTCATGACATAATATTTTAATATCCTTGATTTCCCTTGATGCTCTGAGGTTTAACACAGTCTGTATGCTAAGCTAGGCTAAATGCCTGCTTTAACTTGTGTTTACTGCTTATTAGCAATGTAAGCGTGCTAACATAAATTAAGCTAAACTAAGTCAGATATAGTTTAAACCTTGGATGTATGGGTTTAGATCTGTGTCTGTGGTTTAGCCTCTAAAACATTAGCATGTTAACTCTTTCAGTGTAAATGTGCTAATTTAAACTACGCTAAACTACGAATGATATAGTTTTAGCTTTAAATATATGTATTATAATTTATTACTGTTTATCAATATTCAAATTTAAAAATAATCTCACTAAAATAATTCAAACAAAGTTTCAATTTGAGATGTGTAGATAATACCTCTGTGGTTTAACCGTTTACCGGCTAAATGTTAGCATGCTAGCTAACTTGCTGACGTTTGCAGTAAGCTGTAAGAATGACCTCACAGAGTAACTAGCATGGCTGTAAACATCTAAAAAATGTGAGGCTTAAATGTTTAAGAATGATCTCTTTAACTTTGTCACTTTCATCACAATACTCTCATTATCAACAATACAGCTGTCTGATTCAGCTGTCTGATTAGGAAAGTTAAACCCTAATCAAGCAGCTTCTGGGAAATAATACAAACAAACCCACTGTACCCTGTGAGTTATTCTTTAAACTGAGGTTATATATTTGCTTCATGTCATATCTTTTCAGAGGAATGAGCTGCACTTTTCTTTCATGCTTACTGGCAAGTTAAGACTGTAAAAGTGTGATTGCTGTCAGTGTTACTGGAAGGTCTGTATTTTTCATAAACTGCTGCTGTGATACCCGTTTATCTCTGATTAGGAGACCAACGTCCACATAAAGTAATCATGATGCTTTCACTAGGTCACAGTTGGGAAGTAACTTCACTCTTCCTAAAATGTTACACAAAGTAGCCTGGAAACAAAAATGAAATAAGAAAGTAGTAGGTCTTGAATATTATTGCTACATAACTCACATTAAATACCGTAAATTCCGTACTATTGAGCGCACCTGGATATAAGCCGCACTGGCTAAAAATAAGTAAATAAATGTATTTGTACATATATAAGCCGCACTTGATTATAAGCCGCAGGTGTCCACGTTATAACAAGAGCTATTTACACAGACGTAGGCTACCGGTAACATCCGCAAATACTGTACGGACGTTAAAGGACGACGAGAGCGTTCAAATAATAACTTTTAATAACCCGATCACTGTCGGCCGTGACCACGCCGTTTACAGCAGAGAGCAACACATAACTTGCCGTAACAATCCAACTCTCTCCCCCAGCGTTCTCTCATACAGCCACTCAACACGTTCTCGCTGGTGCATTCACTGACTCTCCACATAATCGGAATTATGAACACATTATCAACTACTGACTTTACAACATGAACCGTTACAATTCGAAGCCTAGCCGACGGTGTCTGTAACACGGCTGATGAAAAAGATGACCGTAATATATTTCACAAGAAAAAGTCCATCCATTCACTGCCTCAGAATGACTTCATTACTCACTTCCTCAGTCTCTGTTGTCGCTGTCAGTGTCATCTTAACGTGCAGCAGCTCTGTTAGCTTCTTTGACAGCCAGGTCGATCGCCTTTAACTTGAAAGCTGCATCATATGTATTTCTCCGTGTGTTTGCCATGATGAGGGTGCGTGCATGAAGCGCAAAATGACTGATATTAAGATCCGACGTGACGAAGTCAAATGTTTTTGCGGCAGAAGCTCATTGTCCCCCATAAAAAATCCATGCATTAGCCGCACCGGAGTAGAAGCCGCAGTGCTCGAAGTGTGAGAAAAAAGTAGCGGTTTATAGTCCGGAATTTACGGTAGTTTATATTGCTGATAGATTGATTACCATTTATTCCAGAAGCTCCTAAAAGGATTGAAATCATCATTTTAGATGTATGCATTAAAAAAAACATGTTTTGTTTTGATCAGAGCGGAGCGTTTTGTTGTGCTCGACCACGCCCACCGCTCTCTGGTGCAGGTGCAGCCAGTAGATGAAGGGGGGAGTGGCGGCAGCCCCCTTGAGCACTGCTTCAACCTCACGCTGCTGGAAAACCACCAGGGGCGCATAATGGAAAGGCTGATCAAAGCTCCATCTCAGTGAGTATCTCAGCAATTACAAACAAAAAAAACGGATAAAAAGCAGAAGTTTCCTTCAGGACGCTGAAGGAAACATTTTCTCAAAAAAATGCCCGGTCATAACAAGAAGAATTTTAACGAGCTGTTTCTGTGAACAGGTCAGACATGCACAGGTGGATGGCTGCGTTTCCAAACCCCACCAACCCTGACGGAGACGACGATGACGTGATTTACGAGGACTGGGGTGAGAACGCAAGACACTCACACACACACAAAGTAACACAACTACATGTGGTTGTGTGTTTCATAACTGAAAGTTTCTCACGGTTACACATGTTTCAGATTGTCCGCAAGTGCAGTGTGTGGAGCCGTACATCGCCCAGCAAGCAGACGAGCTCACCCTGGAGCCCACTGAGATCATCAACGTCATCCGTAAAACTAACGAGGGTAAGAGCAAGGAGGGAACAAAAATGAGTTGTTCATTACAAAGTCAAACTGGAATTAGTGTCAGTGAAAAAAAAAACAAGTCTAATATCCTGTCATGAATCTGTGTAATTAACATGGTCCCCTTCTTTAACCCTGCCTGTTTATAAACCCTGATCCTCATGACTGCCTCATCCTCCACCCTCCACTTTAGCAGTTTATTAATTTCTCATGACTTGTCTTGCATGATCGAAACAGAAAAACCTCCAATACTCCCCTGTTTGTTTTTCTCCCCACCCGTCCTCTCCTTCTATTTCCTCTTCTTCCTCTCAGGCTGTTACGAAGGCATCCGCCTGTCAGACGGTCAGAAGGGCTGGTTCCCTCTGGGGAACGTCATAGAGATCACCAACGAGCACGTGAGGCGGAGAAACCTTCGAGAGCGCTACAGGGTCATGCAGGCGGCGAGCGTGGTCACAAACAGCAAATCCAACACCAGCAATTAGGGTTTACATTTGTCAAAGAAGTGAGCCGTGTACAAAGAGTATTCAGGGGGTTCAAAGGTGACGTTCTCACAACCAGGAAGTGAAAGATTAAAAGAAGACGACTAAAGATGAAACAGCATAACAGATCTTCAGTCACCCCCAACAGCTGGATACTAAAAGAGCATCTGAGGGTGCGCTTACTGTAAGCTGCTGGGCGTGTGTGGTAGATCATTTACTGACACTTCCTGTGCATGTGAGCGTTCAAAAACGAAGATCAGCATCTTTCAGCACTACAGCTGCAGAGTCGAGCTCTTCTTAAGAGCATGCAGCCGTGCATTAACGTCAATCACTTTTTAAATGCTGATCGTTTTATCGGCTGCTCGGCAAGATTGAAGAAATATCAGATCTACAGCCGAGAGAAGATCTCGATGTTCCTGTACATCGTCTATTGTAGTTATCACATGTGCAAGCACGCATGAAAGTCCTCTCAGCAGTGCCATGAAGCAACAGCCTGTCGTGTGTCCTCAAGGAAACAAGAGCACAGGATGCAACATGTTCCACGCGACAGTTACCTTGTGAAAACAAAACACACCCTTGACTACAATAAGTGTTCACCTTGAACGCTCAACAAGACATATCTAATCAGGAAGTGCCTTTGAATGGACTCAAAACGTAGAACAAATATTGAAGACTTCCAGTACGATCACATAGAGCACAGAGGATTTTAAAATGCATGTCAGTGTGAGCTATAATTAACTGCCATTACAGCTTTGTGCTGCTTAGCTTGTGTCATTTTAGTAGAATACTGTAGCGCCCCCTGCTGCTTGTTGTTGTGGAAGATGGGATGTTATTTGTGCTGTAAATTGACAAGTGCTGTAAATAATGAGTGGGCGATTCTCTCCTTCAAAACAGCTGTGGCGCTTTTAATTAAAAAAACAAATGTCACTTTTTAGCTCGGTGTCAGAGATTCAACTTTGTTTTCTTTTTATTGAACGATGATGCAAAAAAAGGTGGACTTTTCACGAGGAATCTACAAAACGAAAAGTAAAAAATTGTTGGGTATATTTGGGTTCAACTTTCAAAGCAACCAGTGAAAGGAACCCTTAACTTGTTCCCATAATAAGAAATAGAAAAACCCTTAAGAAATAACCCAAGGACAAGAAACCCTACAGTTAAAAGACAATCACTGCATCAAAACTGTTGTGTCTGCAAGGCTCAGGAGAACGTTCACGGCATCTCCCTCAGACTCCGAGAGCTTCAGCTTCTTCACCTCTGAGACCTCTCCAAAGATTCTCAACTTGCTCTCTGACAAATAATCCCCATAGCTTGCTTCTGCATCTTCCCCGTCACAAACACGAGTCTCTGATACAGACGAGGTCTCTGATCCTTGAAGGAGGTCTGCTCCAGGATCTGGATGTTTTTCAGCTAATTTACTTTGGATCTGGTTCCAGATTTTGTCCACCTCCATCGAGCTAAAGCCGCTCAGGAGGGTGTTCGCTGCCTCCAGCTCAGTATCTGACCATCTGTTCTTATGACTGATCAAACTGGCTTTACTCGGATGGAAGTGCTCTGATCCCTCATCAGCTGAACTGGACTCCAAAGGTCCTGCATGGAGCAGGGTTGTCTCGTCCCTGTGTGCAGGCTGTTGTTGGTAATGCAGTTTCAGGAGGTTGGTGACAGCCTGGTCCTCCTCCTGGGTCAGCTGGAGGACGAGCCGGTTCGGCTGCACTGGTGGGTGAAGGACGTTTATTTGCAAGGTGAGGCTGCCCAGCTCCACGGAGGGTCGAGATCTAAATGGGTCTGGACAGGCTGGTGGGGTCGGACAGGCAGACATGACTGGTGGCGGAGTGATGAGCTGGAAGCAGTCAAAGACCTGGGGGACAAAAGAAGTCATTGTCACTTTCTATACAGCTCTGAGCCACTGTTTTTATTTTATTTTCCACCCCTTCTTTTTGATTAATTCGTATGTGCTTTTAAAAACACAACCATCACAGGTCTTTGATCGTTTTCATTAAATTAAAAAAAGCCACTTCACTGACGTTACAGAAGGTCTTCATAGTCCAAACAAACAGTCTCCTCCTTGGTCTTAATTTCCTCTCAGACCCCTGTGGGTGTCTTAGCTCTGTCTGAAAGGACTGAGCCGATCTTATTAAAATGTTCTCGTCTGACTGTGACCCTGCATAAGCTCTTAAACCACCTCCACCACGAGAGAGCAGAGGACATCTGTATAAGGACCCTCAGCTTTACATCAACCCAGTGCCCAATGCATAATCACAAGCTGGAGTACTTCAACAAGCATCAGTTGATGTTTGCATTCTACTTTATTTAAAAAAACAAAAAACTGTTTTATTTGTGTGTAGCCACCACTTGGTGTATTGAATTCTTAATACCCTGTCTAATCATGGTTTGAACCCTTGTTTTCACAAACTCTGTAAGTTCTGTTTAATGTGCAAATATGTTTGCATTAATTAAACCATGTTGAATATGTGCACTGATGACAGCTGACAATTTCTAACAAAGAAATCTAAAGGATGTATTATCAGTGGTATAATAGTTGGCTTCTTGAACTTGATTACATCTTGTTAAGGAAAACATGGATCTAAGGTCATCTGGAAATTACCAAATGTTAATTATCTCTAAATAGTTCATATTTACAGCAGCCAACAGAGGCACTGATTGAGAATTCACAATCCATATTACACACACACACACACACACACTATACGAAAGTAGAGCATGGCTGTGACCACTAGCAGTTATCTATTACTGCTTAAACCTTGAAATCTATTAAGGTGACACATTTTGGATGCAGGTTGTTGAAGTCCACTTACCTTGAACTCACTCACTAAGTTGGGGATCCTCCTCCCACAGGTCATGGTGGGATCAGTGTAGAAGAAGTCTGCAGGAATGGTGATGGGATGGGCTGGAGAGTAAATATGTTATCAATGAGGCTTCACAGATGGATAGGCCTCGGAAACTGATGTGGACATCGAAAACAAAGTTCACCTGTTTGGTTGCAGCAGTCCTCGTATTTTTTTGGAAAGCCTGACACCATGTAAAGAGCCTGGAAGGAGGGGTGGTGCAGGGTCCTGTTGGAGAGAGGAGGCAGGGTTGGCTGCCTGGACCTCTGTTTGAGCACAAACATGGAGATACTGAAGTCTACAGAAACACATGATCCGCTTTGTTTACATCTTTTGCCGTTAATTAAGCAAATTGTGGAAACATTAAGAATTAAACGTTTTGTAGCTTAAAAGGATCGTTGTAAGGCAGCATTAATTTTCTCGAGAAAAACGAAACCAAACATCGTCTGTTCGTGCAGCTAACAAGCGCCCCCTTCTGGCTGACTGAAGAAACCCCGTATGATTTTGAACCATCACGTTTGTCTAATCTACCTGACCTGCTTCCTTTATATAAAGTAAAAGCATTCTGACTGGACAATCGGTATAAAATCGAAAGTGATTTTAATGTGTTCAATGTAATCAAATACAGTCCCGAATTTCCCCATTGGGGATCAATAAAGTTATATCCTAATACTTGAACATTTCCTGAATCATACCATGTCAATTTAAGAATTATAAATAACTTGGGCTATACTCCCTCTGGAACTTAAGTACTTTAAAGTCACACATTAGATTGATCATTAACCCTCTGAATATTCGGTGCATGTTAATGCAATGGTTACCCTTTTTTCAAGTGTGGAATGACTTCTTTTGGCAAAGTTTCACACATGCAATATTAAATTCCAACCATATTGCTTCCTTTGCACAAGTAAAATTAGTTTTTCCAATGAAGAAACTAGTTACGCAAAAACTAACATTTCATTCACGTTGAAGGACTTATCGTAGAGCAGTGACACCACCCTTACTTATATTAAGTTGCTTTAACATGTAAACCAAAGCAGATGTTCCCCTGCCCCATTTTAAGATGGTAGTATGTACAGCATAGACCAGCACAAAGAGTTTAAGAACACACTTTATTAAATTTCACATTATTATTATTATTTTTTTTTAAAAGATGTTACTCCTTTCAAATCATGAGCAACATTAAGTTTTCCTTGATTGTCCTACTGCTCCTGTGAAGACAAAACAGGTTTTTAAACAAGACAAACTCTCACTGTAAACATTTTAAGGTCAAGTTCTCACCTTTTCTTAGCAGACTTTGAAGATTGTGTAAAATAGAAACTTTAACATATTGCACAGGAGGGTGGAAAGCAGGCACGCGAGAGATAGGTGGCCTTCTGGTAGGAGGTGCAGTTACAAGTGCTGTAGTGGGCGCTTCAGTCGTACTCTCCAGAACTACAAGGAGGAAAGAAGAAGGGGGGGGGGGGGGGGGGGGGGAATCAGAACTGTGCTGAATCCGAAGTGGAAACTGGTCAAATGATCTACTGTACCTGCTCCAGTCTGTGTGGTGTGGGTGATTCTGCCAACACCAACTTTGTCAGACTCAAACCTGAAATCTGAGAAGAGGCTATGCAAACCAGCTAGAGGATATGTGCACTGAATCACCACCCTGCAAGACAAGAGCAAAGCATGAAGGATACCAAGTGGAAGGATGGAAGCTAATGTTTAAACTAATGGATACAGACCTCTCCGTTGCATTAGGAGAAATGGCTTCGCTCTTGTTGAGATGAGTCTGTGTGTAGAGAATCTCATTCTGATAGATCACATTGTTCTTGACAAGCTAAAGTAAAACGACCAAAAACAATGTGAGGCCTAATACAGAACTTTAAGTGTCATGGAGGATGGTTCAGCATAAGACACAGCACCTTGAAGCTGGAGCCACAGTCGTTTAGTGAGAAAGAGAAAAGAGCCCTGGAGTCGTTGGTTTCTTTGGGTCCACAGGATTTGTCGATGAGGTTGGTTCTCGCAGGATCCCCTCCACTCGGGATGGCCAGAGACAAGTCTGCCACCACAGTCATCTTCCCATCTGTCGAACACACTACAGAAAGAGCCGTTTTAGCACTTGCGGGGCACCTTTTCAAAAGCAGGCTCCTCACGAGAAAACAAAGGAGTTCTTACAAATGAATTCAGCGGTAGTGAAAGGACAAGTCTTGACGGTGGAGCTCTGGACCTCAGAGGTTTCACGATCCCTCACAAGGATCTCAAAAGTTCTAGAGAAGCCGTTCAGAGTTATATTCTGTAAAACAAATCCAGATAATAACTGAACCTCAAAAAAAAAAAAAAAAACTAAATGAGTTTCCAATGAGTAATATTTTTAATCTCACCTTGTATTCATAGCCGTGAGCATGAAGCGGCACCTCGAGCTGCAGACTCTGGCTGTTGTTGCTCATGATGTAGCCATTTTTGGCCACCAGCTCAGGTGTCAGCAGGTCTGAGCCGATAGTGATCATCCACAGGTAGTCATAAGGCCGGTAGTCAAGTCTAAAGCTGATCCCAGACTCAGAACAGACTGCTTCAAAGACTGGAGGAGCTGTAAAGTGAAAGTCAATAATTTTGTTTAGATCCAAAACTAAAGTTACACAGTCAGTACTTCCTAAATGTTAGAACTTACAGACGTCAGTGAAAGTTTCCTCTATAGAGGCAACGTGGTAAAAAGTGTCTTTTTCAGGCAGCACAGCCAGTGTGTAGTTGATATCCAGTCTGTACTTTAGAACTGAATCTTCTTTTGAGAGCTAAGAGCCAAAACACAAAGTCAGACGGCAATATCAAGAGGCACCAGTTTAGTTGCATTTCAATACTTTTAAAAGACCTTTTACCTGCCACGTGACAACAGGGTCATCAAAAGGCACCTTCAGGGTGTAGCAATGAGTGTTGTCGTCGTTTACCAATTTTGTAATTGTGTGGCTGCTCTGATCGGAAAATGGCACAGTAAATTCTTCCCCGTTCAAATTAACAGCCACCAATGCTACATCTTCAGGGAGGTCTCCGAGGTAGATGGTGAAGGTGAGCTCCCCCTGAAGAGTTAGGTTTTTAGTGTAAACTGGGCGTGGCAGTAGGGGAGTGGCCAGTGTCCTGAGGAACCAGAGCCTGGTCTCTACAAGGTCCTCATTCACCAGGATTTGTTCCGTAGACAGATGGATAAGGTAGAACTCGTAAAGATCACCAGAAACATAGCTCTGCAAAAGATAAATGCAGATTTAATTTTTTTTTTTTCTTCCCTTAAAAAGGAAGCAGCACACCATGTACAATTGTTGGCCCCTTACTAAACTCCTTTGAACAAAGCCGGTTTGAAAGACGTCAAGTGTATTCAGAAACCAACTACCCGGTCCACTGTTTCCTTACTTTAGTCCCGTTTTATGAAAGTCAAAACCCAGTGGCCCAAATATGATCAGGTCTCCATTTAGAGAGAGTTAAGGTTTGCATCTGCTGACCTTCCTGTATGCTCCTTCTGCATCAAGGGGGATTTGGAGTTGCAAAGTGTTGTTGTAATTCTCCACAACGTAGCCTCTCCACTCTGCAACCGACTGCTCAAGCAGACCACCATTCAATCCAACACTGAGCTGTGTGCTCTCAGTATTTGGGTACAGCACATCTGAGGTCTTCCATATTATGTAGCCACTCTCATTATATGAGCCTTCATCTGTTGGAGAGATAATGCATCAGCTTGGCCCAAAAAATGAAGTACATTGAATAGATTGAGATACTAACACATGGAGCAAGCAGCCACCAGGTCAACCATCAAGACAACCCAGCTTTGTCTGGAGAATATAGTCGCATGGACGACCTCTACTGGAACACCATTCACCTGAAGAGAGACTCGGAATAAAACCCCCTTTGATAGAAGCCTTCAAATACAAAAATGCATCATGGGATTACCTCTGTGCTGAATGACTCAGGTTGTCCATACGGTGTACGAAATACAAGCCTTCCATCTGTCAAGTCAAACACGTAGCCCTGCATACGAGCTTCAGAGAGGTTCATGGGAGGAAGGTGCTCATTCGCACCGTGAAACATCACCTGCCAGTCTGAGGTGGTGGAGCTGTGACCCTGCAAAGAAAACATCTTGAAGTGTGGTACATGATGGCGCAGCACTGATCGATTGAGTCAAAAGAGTTAAAGCATACATGTTTGAGGGAATCCCAGTTAGCTCTCTTTGTCCCAGATGGACAGGAGATTTCACTCCTCACAGAAACCTGGAGAGCATGGAATGATTTTATCACTTCACAATTTGATCCACAAGTGAACGACTAAGATGTCAGCAGGCTTACCTCCATGTAGTTGAGCTCACACATAACCTCTCTAGGAGACCAGGGAAGGATGGGAGCACAGACCTTGTGCAAGGCGTAGGTGACCGCTCGTCCTTCTTGCGTCAACACCAGGTTGAAATGGAACGTGAACACCTCGTCAGCCTGAAAAATCAAAGTGACGCGATGAGGAGCCACACCTACTCATCATGAGGAGGTTTGGGGCCGTGTAAGGTTAATAATGGGTTAACTGTGGTTTCGGTATTTACTATGTTTTCAGTGTGACAGCTGAAGTATGAGGCACGGAGCTCCATATGGCCTTGTAGAGGGAGGACAGTGACACTGTAGCCACACTCTGCAGAGTACGTCTCATTAAGCAAGTAAACACCAGAGCCATCTGGAAGAGATGCATACAGCAGAAGTGAATTTTAATTCCTCTACATGTAGAGGAATTATTGAATTTGATTTCTTATTGACACTTAGGAGACCACAAGTTGAGCAGATGAGTTGATAAAAGGAAACAAATGACAGACTACATTGAAAGAGAATAAATGCTCAGAAAGTTTTGTTACCAAGAAAATATAACCAGGCTGGTTGATGTACCTTTCCCCCCCAAAAAAACTATCAACATGACAAGATCAATCTGAAACACTAACCGACAGCCTCGAAGCACGGTTCCTTCCCAGTGAAGGAGAGATCAACATTAATGATGAAGTAACGATCACGACACTCCATATGAAGAACTCCTGCATGAATAAAAGTTCAGTTTTAAATGGGGGGGGGGGGGAATAGCTCATACAAGTCAATGGTCCAATATTTCAATTAGGCCTACCATTGGGAATGTCTTCCAATTGTGCAGATGACCACACTGAAAGGAGTATGGCCAGTCTGAAAGACAAAAGCACATGGTTCCCTTTAAAATAATTCAATAAAACTAAAACTACCCAGCCTGTAAATTGCCATGAATACAAATTACCTGAAACAAATCCCCAAATCCATAGCCACTGATGTGTAAGCAGTGTCTACAGCTAGCTCAAAGGGCTAGCTAACTACACCAGCTAACACAACAACAAGTCAAAGTGAAGCCCTTGCTTGGTGAATCCTGGCAAAACTGGAACCACAAGCTGTGTCTTACACACACCAGCTTTTATAGTAAATGCTTTTCATTGTTGAAGCGTGAACTCCAGCAGCTGCAAATGATTCTGAATTCACTGAAAAGGTAATGAGCTACACCTGTGACTGGGACGCCTTGGGACCTGTGATGATTGGTTACTGAGTTGTACACTGCTGTATAAAAGCTGTTGTCGCAGACAGCAGCAGTTTTATTTTAGGGTGTGTTGGATAGCAGGTGTAGTTTGCTAGTGTTAAAGCTAGCTTTAGACACCACCAGCACACCAGCAGCTATGGATTTCAAGATGTGTCTGAGGTAAACACATTTCGGGGGCAGTTTCAAGCTTTGGCTGTTGTTGGCATTGTTGCTTTTGACTTATAGTTGTGGTTTGTCTTACAGTGTGACCTTGCTCCTGTCTGTCTGGGCAACTGCAATATGTGATCAAATCCCTGATGGTGAGCTTAAATGAGTTTGCAGTCCTGAAACAGTCTATTTTTTTGTTTTGGCTTATGTTTTGTTTGCTGATGCAGGAGTGCTTCACATGGAGTGTCATGATCGTTACTTCATGATAGCTGTTGATCTGTCATTCACTGGGAATGAACCTCATTTTGAGGCTGTTGGTAAGTACTTTTTAAACTGGCAAGACCCATTAAACTAAAATGTTCACTTTAATGGATTTGACACATGACAATTACTTGTGAAATTTCCCTTTAGACAAGGCTGGTGTGTATCCCATCACGATGCAGTATGCTGCCGAGTGTGGATACGCTGTCAGAGTTGTTTCTTCGCCTGACCGTGTGGAGCTCAGAGCCTCATACTTCAGCTGTCACACTGACAACACAGTATGCACACATGTCCTTTCATTTTTTTTTCTTTTTTTTTTCTTCTCCAGACTCATTTGCACTTTAATTCTAATGTAATGGATTTATTTTAGGACGATGAAGTGTTTAGCTTCAGCTTCAATCTGGTGATGCATGAAGGACAGGTTACTTATCCCTTGATCAAGACCTGTTCTCCATCCCTCCCTTGGTCTCCCAGAGAGGTTACCTGTGAGCTCAATTATATGGAGGTAAACTTAAACTCAACTGCAAAACTTCAGTGACTTTTTATAGCCTCTTATTAAGCTGTTCTTCTCTGCAGGTGTCTGTGAGGAATGATGTGGCCTGTTCAACTGGAACAAAAACAGATGACTGGGATGCTACTGTTGGAGCTGTGTGTTTGAAAATTTGACAAACTTGTCATTAAAATCTCATAACTGCATCATTAAGTCCACCAGCGGTTATAACTAGGTGTGCTTTAAATTTTTTTCTTCCAGGCATATACTTCAGCCACATCTGATTGGCTGGTGCTGTTTCAGAGGGATGGGTCCATACCCATGAACCTGACAGAGGCTCATAAACGGGGTTATGTGTTTCACATGACGGATGGAAGGCTTGTATTTCGTACGCCGTATGGACAACCTGACTCACTAATCACTGAGGTGAAATTACGGTTTCAAATTCCCTAAACCTTGTAATATTCTGCTCAGACGCTAACAAGTTCTTTAGTTAAAATCTAGTCTGAGGTAGGTTTTTGATTCTCTCTTCAGGTGAATGGTGTTCCAGTAGAGGTCGTCCATGCAACTTTATTCTCCCGACAAAAATGGATCGTCCTCATGGTTGACCTGGTGGCTGCGTGCGCCATGAGTCAGTATAGCAATCTCTAATTAACTCCAGTTTCTATTTTCATGGCCATTTAATGAGTTATCTGTTAACAGGTGAGGGCTCGTATGACAACGGCGGCTACATGACTTATGAGATTCCCGAAGTGCTGCACCCAATGATGTCTGGCCTACATGAGAGGCAAATGAATCTAGGTGCCGATGGTGAACTTGTCGAGCAGTCGGTTGCAGAGGAGAGGGGTTACATTGTGAGGAAACGCAACCAAACCGTGCAGATCAGCATCCCCTATGATGCTAAAGGAGGATCCAGGAAGGTCAGGAATCACTGTAGTTTATGCAACCGAAAACAAGAGGAGTCTTTGATAACTGAATGTATACCTTCACATCTGTTGCAGAGCTTTGTGTCTGGTGGCCTCTTTGAATTCTACATGTTCGATCTGTATTTGGAGCAGCTCTTTATGGATGGGGATCATGTGGACACCAGACTTCGCTGTCACAGGCCACTGGTTACTCCACTGCTGCCACGCCCTCTTTTCACAGAAAACCGTACGACAAATAAAAAGACGTTCATCATGTTCGTAACTGTAATCTGACTTAGCGTTTCATTCCAGAAACGATACTCGAGGAGCACGCCTTCACAGTCTACCTCGGCGATGTCCCTGAAGATGTGGAGTTGGCTGCGGTTCATTTGAACGGACAAGAACTCCCAGTTCAATTTACGAATGAGGGCAGCCCCGCGGTTAGAAAAGTTGCTCACCCCAACAACACTCGCGGCTACACTCTCGAGGTGCCTTTTGATGATCCTCTTGTCGCACGGCAGGTAAAAGAACTGAGTATTTGTTCAGGGCTGTCTTCAGATGGCTTCCTGGTTGGTGTCTGCATTCATATTTTCTGCACTCTAGTTCTCCAAAGAAGATGCAATGATGCAGCACAAGCTGGACATCAACTACACTCTGATTGTGCTGCCGGAAAACGAGCCTTTATACCTCCTTGAGACAGTCATGGTGTTGGTGGATGTCTGTAAGTTTTTAAAACTGACTTCAGGATTGACTCAATCAAAGTAAATTAAGTAAAGATGCTACCTGACTTGTATTTCACAGCTCCTCCAGTCTTTGAAGCAGTCTGTTCTGAGTCTGGGATCAGCTTTAGACTTGACTACCGGCCTTATGACTACCTGTGGGTGATCACTATCGGCTCAGACCCGCTGACACCTGAGCTGGCGGCCAAAAACGGCTACCTCATGAGCAACAACAGCCAGAGTCTGCAGCTCGAGGTGCCGCTTCATGCTCACGGCTATGAATACAAGGTGAGATTAAAAATATTACATTGGCATCGTTTAAAAAGGTGCCTTGGTTGTCTTGAGGTACAGTTACTAATCTGCATTTGTTTTACAGACTATAACTCTGAACGGCTTCTCTGGCACTTTTGAGATCCTTGTGAGGGATCGTGAAACGTCTGCAGTCCAGAGCTCCACCGTCAAGACTTGTCCTTTCACGACCGCTGAATTCATCAGTAAGAACATGCATTTTACTGTCACCGCTGATCTTGCATATATGCATCAGATAACTCATAGTAACTTCTTTCTGTAGTGTGTTCGACTGATGGGAAGATGACTGCAGTGGCCGACTTGTCTCTGGCCATCCCGAGTGGAGGGGATCCTGCGAGAACCAACCTCATCGACGAATCCTGTGGACCCAAAGAGACTGATGACACCAAGGCTCTTTTCTCTTTCCCACTAAACAGCTGTGGATCTATCGTCGAGGTAAGGCTGCTTTCTTACTGACACTGATGAAATATTTCAATATCTGACATTTGTTTCTGTGCCTTTTTTTTTTTTTCTTCCCTCAAGCTCAACAAGGAATATGTGACGTACGAGAACGAAATCTTCCTCAGCAAGAAGTCTCCAGCTGACTCACTTGAAAAGTGTGTATTTTACTCTAAAAATGTTGCCTTAATGACTAGATTAGGAGCCGTACTAATTTCTCTCATCCTGCAGGGTGACAATGCAGTGCACATATCCTCTAGCTGGACTGTATCGCCTCTTCTCAGTGTACAAGTTTGAGTCCGACAGAGAGGGTGTTGGTCGACTCGTGCATTCTACGCACACCACTGGAGGTCAGTGTTTCGCCTATTAAACCTAATTCAAAAATTCAGTTTATCCAACGCTAACTGATCTATTTGGTGTAATGCTAGGTCTAATGGAGCCCACAACTGTGACTAAAACACCTCCGTCGACTACCAGGCATAGCAGAAGGCCGGTCTCCAGACGACCAGCTTACCACCCCGCAGCGCAGTACATTAAAGTACCCAGCTTTCTGTGGAAGAGTTATAAAAAAGGTATGTTTTGGAAGCTCGAAAATCTTGGCAAGTTAAGATGTCACTAATTTGGCTTTCTCTTACAGGCACACAAGAATCACAAGTCAAAGTGCTTGATGTACTTTGAGGGAGTGAATGTATTTTAAATGCAAAAGTTATTAAATGTCTAAAAAACAGCAATCTGAATTTCCAAAAAATGAATTCATTTGGCAGACTTAATCATAAAGAGAAGCTGTTACATGGGCTTGCGTTAACCTAGAAGATGAGACATGACTCTACAGTTCATACCAAATAAACAAAGTGCAAATAAAACAGATCAAGCATTAGGTCGTATGAGCTACTCCACACTCAAAACTGGGACATACAGGCTTGTGATCTTCCATAACCAGTAAGATGCATCAAGCTGACTGGTTTCACAGAAATGTCAATTGTTTAATAAAAAAAAGCACATTGTGCAGAAAGCTGGATGCTTTTATATGGTGATGAATGGTCGGCCATTATGTGGTTCATATTGAGACTCATCTTCTGGTGTCTGATCGTTAACACAGCTGTGGGTGGGACTCTGTAGGCTTGTAGAAGAATTAAAATTACACTTGGGATGTTTCTATTAACTTTGTTAAGCAAGCTGCAAAGGCTGACTGACTTAAAGTGGCGAGTAGAATGCACGAGTCGACCAAACACCCTGTGTCAGGCTCAAACCTGTACATTCAGAAGAGGCGATGCAGTCCAGCCAGAGGATATGTGCACTGGATCGTCACCCTGCAAGAGGAGTGAGTGACTCCCAATCTAGTCATTGATGCCACATAGGGTTTAAAATGCACACTGTCAGAGCGAGTTCGCTGGGGTTTTTTTTTTTTTTTTTTTTCATAGCATGACACTTCTTGCTGAAGTTTTGTTTTCAAAGGTCAAAAAAAAATAAAATAAAATAAAAAAAAATTGTATTCAAACACTGCTACAGTGTCAATAAGGAGCATTAAATGGACAACGGATCCATAGCTGTTTATTGGGAGAGAAAACTGTCCAATCTAAAGCTGGCCCCAGATTCGGAGCAGACTGCTTCAAAGACTGGAGGAGCTGTGAAATGCAAGCCTCGCTTGAAAGCAGAACAATGAGATTCAATGTGCTTGCTGCACTAAAACACAGACTCGGGGATTTACACCCCACAGTAAATCAGTGCAAAAACATGATAAAAATGTGAAATGTGCTCATTTGTTTTACAAATGAGGTAGGCCAATACAGCATCAGAAAAGGGATGTGTGGTCTCATTTGGCATCTGAAGTGCCTGTTAACTTCAGTTGTCCCACAGGAGTCCAGGCTGAAGCTGAACAGGGCTTTAGCTCTCTCCGTCTACATGGGACCAAAGTCCAGGTCCTATCCTCCATAGGGTGGCTCTGTTCGGGTATTAAAACACATAGCCTTCATAGGCCGTCCATATCATTGTGCCACACTTGGTCTACTAACTAGAAACTCATCCACACACAATACACCAAAATATATTCACTTTTCAAGAGCAACTGTACATTTAGTTCAAGTTTAGACTTGAAAGCTGACACCATTTAAACGTCACTGTTTTTGATTCAACTCACCTGTTAATTTAGAAGCAAATTAGCATCGAGCTACATTTTGTTTCTTTATGGAAACGGCTAATACACAACTCTAATTTAGATTTGTTTAAAAACCAAATGGGTAATTCTTATAACTTGAAGTGTTTTCTTTGAGGCTCAGATTAAATGTGACGTTTTAGTGACACCTAGTGATCACATGTAGACTCAGAAAACTGAAAAACTGAACTGGGATTCAAAAGGGAAAACAAACATTACCTTGCTTTTTAGGCTACGTAATAAACCAGCATAAATCATTACAATAAGCTCAACCTGAACAGTCTACCTCAATATTACTTTGTGATTTTTTTTTTCTCCTTAATTTTATATCAATATTTTATTACACCACTAAAGAGAGCCAGTGTTTTCTTTTTCTTAAGTGACATTTTTTTCCCTTTATTTGAGTTATATATTTTTTTCTATTCATTATGCATAAATATTTTAATACAATGTGATGCATCACATCTTTTATTTCAAACAACCACCTGCACAAATTGCACAACAGTTATCAAGCAGCCTTCAATATAATTCATTAAGCCTGTTGCTATTTTAAGAGTCAATAAAGTCATAGTAACAAAAGTGACAAAAAAGGTGAAGAAAAAACATTTTTGGTCTAAATCAAACTAGTTTTTTGCTTTTGTCTATAAAAAAAAAGACATACAGCGTATCTTCGATATATTTTAGGTATTCATTATCTTGATTGTTTGGTTTTCTCCCCATAAATGAGTAGAAGTAATTTGCTGTGCAGGGTGAAATAAAGTAATTGAGCTTTAATGAAATTAGTCATTCTTAATACAATTTATATGAACGAGTCTGTAGATTGGGAACCCGGAAGGGATTAATTGTGTTCTATAATTTTTCCAGGAAGTATTTTCTTAAGAGGAATATTTAACCGTTATAAAATCAAAGACTGTGTGACTGACTTGTGCCATTTAGAAATGTTTGATGAAATGCTGATATGAACCACAGCATGTAGTATCCTGTAGCGTTGTGTGCGTGTCCGTAAAGAGGAGTAAATATAGGTGAAGATTTATAATGTACTGTGACACACTGCTGATGTAATGACACTTTTCTATATATATATGTACCAGCAGGTGTGGACAGGTATTCATGTGATCAACATCACTGTCCGACCGCTCCTCGTCACAGCTGGACGCCATTCACCACATCCTCTCTGCTTACTTAAAGTGAAGTCGTGTCATGATTACAGAACTCAGACTGAGTAATCACGCTTCTCAGTGAGAGTCCTGTGGTGCAGATAAAGGTCAGTGAGGATGCATGACTGTGTGGAGCACAATTCAAGTTTAATGAATGTGATTAATGAGGGGATGATAAATAAACAGGAGAGGTATCCCACACCCAGAGAGGCATGATTGATCCAGACAGAGATTTACAAAACTCTCTGAAGAGGGAGAACATATTAATTAAGTAAAAATAGTGGAAAGAACAGGTGGAAGAAAACAAGGTTCTTATGGCTGTGGCTCAGTTTGGTAGAGAGTCGCTCCTCTCTCAATTGGAAGGTCGGGGTTCTGATACCCAGCTCCTGCAACCACATGTCCAAAGTGTCCTCAGGCAAGACATTCAACCTGAAGTTGCTCCAGCTGCTTCTTCAGAGGTGTATGAATGAAATGAGTTAATACTGATGGTAAAAGCGCTTTGAGTAGTTTGAAGACTAGAAAAGCGCAACAAGTCCTTCAAGTCCATTTATGTCATCACTTTGGCAAGGTTGTGTTTTTTGTCTGGTGGGGTATTCTTCGAAAAGAGAAAAGAGGAAATAAAGGTTTTTCCAATGCTAGAAGTTGCAAATGTTAATTAGAGTTGGTAGCATCAAGTCAAGCCTGATGACTTTGTAGTATCAGTGTCTGATAGAATCTGTCCTCACGTACTGAACTGTGGGACGGTTTGGTTGTCTCACAGTCCTGAACATCCTGAACTCTTTCTGTTGAGTTTGTTCTCCTTCCTTCTGGCCGTCGTGACAGAATACCTCGACAGATGTTCTTTCACCCCTGTTTCCACTCGTGAGGATTAAATAAGATCAAACTTAATGGAAAGTCAAACTTCTAGTACTTGCTTCAACTACTGTGATCAGCTTCTTTATATTCAGATGGCAAACAATAGAAAAGAGAAAACACTTAGTCGAGGGTTTTGTTTGCAGCTTGACATTTAGCTGTTCTCTTTGTTAATTTTCTTCTGACTCAAGTGACAGTACTGCGGCTGGTGCAAAGCAGCCTCATTAACATTTGAGTCACATTGTGTCATTAACAGCTCTGCACAGCATGACGGCCTCGTGTTCTGCGCAGGACAACCACAAAGCTGCTGCAGCTCATCACGAATAAGCTCATTCAATTATTTAATAACCATTCAAATGTTCTGTTTTGCAGATAATATCTGACTTTCAAAGTTAGTGCAGTTGAAGCTTCGATGAACCTAAAATGTGATCGTTGGAGGTTCAGCACGATGCGTCACGTCGTCGCTGCTAATGATGATCTTAACCTGTCCAAGTGACGCTTCTCTTTATAACCTCCACCTCCACATTCCCTCGCTTCGACACTTCTCCACCAATCACATTCTTTTGCCGGCTTGAGGATGAGGAAGATTTGAAGATGAAGAGTTGTATTTATCAGCGCAACACATCCTACTCAAACAGTTGTAACGCTCAGCTCTTCTGCCAGCCTACTTTCTTATTGTTTCACTTATATTTGGGGGCAGCTTTTTCTACATCAGCTTGGACGAGAGGATCAGGGGGTTTAGAAAAAAAAAGAAGAAGCTTGGATTCTGTTTGAGTTGGAGATGCTTCACTTCCAGGTTCAGGTGTTTTTTGTGGTTTTGTTTTCCTCTGTGCTGCTGGTGGAGGTCAGCGCTGCTCCACACTCAGACATGCTGAGTGGAACTCTGAGAGAAGACCTCGTCAACGACAAGGTGAGTGGGCTCACAGGGAAGTGCTGAAATGAAGGAGGTGATTCTCGAGTGGAAATCAACAACTTTAAATGGAGCTCATCAAGTGTCCGTTCCTTCATGTTCTCCTTTAGGATCTCGCTCCTTTGCTCTTGCTGAAGTTTATGTCTGAACTGATGACGGCCAGAGAGGGCGAGACGCTCCCCGAGCCCGAGGAGGTGCTGGGAGTCAGAGATGAGGTGATGAGGCGTCATCTTCCCCTCTCCCAAAGAGAGCGCAAGGCGGGCTGTCGTAACTTCTTCTGGAAGACTTTTACCTCGTGTTAACAACAGAAGAGTTCCTATCAAAGCCTGTTTTTTTTAATTTTTTTTTTTTTTAACTGTATTTCAGAATGATGAATTCATCCTTCTTAGCTCTTGTCTAACATCCTAGTTAGTATGTGTGAAGATCGGCAGGGATGTACACAGCTGGTCAAATAAAATCTGATTTTAAAGAATATGTTTAAGAGTTTTCTCTAAATTGCATATTAAAGGATTAAATTGCACAATCATTCTTTTTGCATTGGAGTCTGAGGTTAGATCATGTCTGCCTCCACCAGCACTGAATCCTTCATTTCCCATGATGCAAACAATTCCACTGTTTTCCTGTCTGGTCTATTCAAGCTAAGACTTAAATGCACAGTAAGGATGTTTTGGGGTTTCTCAAGAAGAACCGATTCTTCTGAAGCTATCATCACATAGCGAGAGTTCATTGTTGACATCTTGTACAACAACCAAGCATTGAAACAGAAGTGGTCTGGGCTCGCCACCTGCAGAACCACTCCTTTATTGGGGGTGTCTTGCTAGTTGCCTATCATTTCCACCTGATGTCTGTCCCATTTGCACAACAGCATGTGAAATTGATTGTCAATCAGTGTTGCTTCCTCAGTGGACAGTTTGATTTCACAGAAGTCTGATTGACTTGGAATTACATTAAGTGGTCCCTTTATTTTTTTGAGCAGTGTAGCTTAAAACATTTTTCCTAAAACCATGAAATGACTTCAACTAATTTGAGCTTTACGGAACTTCCTTCAGAAAATGAGCTTCAGAATTTGCTGATGAAGTTAAGTTTTGTACACGACCTTAAAAAAAAGTGACAAACGCAGTTCGACTTGTTGACCTTTTTAATAATTAATTCTGTTACATAAGAATCCATGTTTACTCGCTCTCTTATTTAAAGTAACTACCTGCATTTACACTTCATCACCTCCCTTTACTTCTTCTGAATTCATCAGCACACTCACACACGTCTGCTGCAGTACCACAGCTCCTGATCTACAAGCTCCAATTCACAGCATTTCAAACTCAACACAGAGTAAGGATCATTAATGAATGACAAACCATGACCGGGAAGAAGAATGACAGGATTCAAGGAGTATGACACAAGAGTTGGCATGAGTGAGGATGTAAAAAAAAAAAAGTGACACATTAAGCATGACAGAAATAAGAACAGATGGGGGGGGAAGCAGATTAATGTAAATCGTGAATATATACAATGAGATAAATTAACAGATGAAAGTAGTTTTAGCATGATCAAGATCTGTCACACACAAAATATTATTGTGAAACTCAACGACATCCTTGAGGTAAGGCTTTGACACTTCTAGCCCTTTCAGGTACAATGATACAAAAAAAGAAAACGGACGGAGAAACAGGCGGTTAAACACAATCATAACAAATACTGTCGCTCCAAAGTTGACCACTCGGCCCACATTTGTGCAAGGAAGAGCCAAAATCTAATCCATGAGAAGAGCTGGAGTTCCAAAATCACATGAAATTCCCCTTTCATGTCCGAACACACAGAAGGTAAGAAGCCAATGTGTGCTCTAATTGAGTGTAACGTCAGACTTTCCTCAAATGGCATATTTATTAACTCTTCACGGGGCTCAAGCTTCATATTATAGGATGGTTTTTTTAAAGCCACATCAGTGACCTACACCCTGTTTGACTTCATTGCACCATCAACTTCAACGTAACAGTCAAGTATCAGCTAAACGTGACATTCAAGAATGCTATATTAAGATAATAAAAATGTTTGTTAATATTTGATGACGAAATATTTTCCTCCCCCCCTAGCAAATATTGTACTAGCTAAAGGAAGAAAAAAAAAAAAGTAACAGATGACATTCCTTTTGTCTACATTTCTCGTGCTATGAAGCTACTTCCCTGCGCTACCTGCTACATGCTTTCCAGTTGGGAACAATTTCACTGCCGGGCTGAACCAGCCTGTTATCTGTACAGTCACAGTTGTTCAAATTCGTGCTTTTTAAAATGCTCGGTTCGGCACTTTAAATGTTTGTTTTTTTAAATGTACAAATCCACAGTTTTTTTTCTACAAGCCAACATCCCAGCTATCATTTGTGCCTCTTATTCTACAAAACAAATCCCTCATGTTCAGGTCTAAACCTCTGAAATCCTTTGATTCTTTCAATGTCTTTAATAGTGAGAACAAGTGCAAGCTAACTGTTGATCAGTACCGGTGTGGAGAAATGGGGATTGGAGCCCAAGCTGCCTGCAGGTCAGGCCACTGTCATATTAACATGGAGATAAACATTAAAGATGGAGCTGCTGTGCACAGAAACAAAAAAAAGAAAGAAAGAATTGTTTAAGGACTTCTGAACTGAAGAAAAAAAAAAGTGAAGTGGCTGCTTCATCAGAACCCCATAACTCTTTTAGATCTGTAACACATTGCTTCTCTGAAAATCTAATTGCAGACTGAGCCCAATAGAGGGCGCTATAACAACGTTAATGTTCCTCAATATCACAGTAACCAAGAAGAGACAAAGCAGAGCACAGCGGGGTTTCTATATCTGCAAATAGCTGTCCACTGTTTGTGGATACGCGCGGGTGAGAGGGATGGGGGGAAAGGGGGCGGAGCCAATGTGAACGGTTTGCTAGCAGTCAGTGGAGATTTTGGCGGAGAGGTCCTGGATGCGGCGAGCGCTGCAGCTCTTACACAAGATGTGGCCGTCGAGTGGGTAACAGCCTCGACCTTCTCCTTCGGAGGACAGCAGGAGACCACATTCCTGAGGATTAAAGAAACTTCGATTCAACACCCTCACACGGACAAGTCCTGCACATTCTGAGAATACAGACGACGGTTACATATGATCATCTTAGATTTTGCTTACCCATTTGCAATAATTAGATTTTTTTTTTATTGCTGTAAAGATTTACAACAGAACTAAAGAGTGACTTTTAAGTGTGCAGTAAAAAAAAAAAAGGTTCATTTCTCATGGACTCACCTCACAGATGTAACAGTTCACATGGAAGCTGCGATCAAGAGCGACGATCCTCACGGTCTCCTCCTGACCCTGTTCAGGCATGATGGGCTCCCCACACACTGAACAACGAGGGGCGTACTTTCTGTCAGGCAGAACGAGCGGCAGTGTTTACAAGTTAGTCGACGGTGCCGTTCGCTTCTCTCGACGGCTTTGTTTAAAAACAAAAAAAGGAAGAGAAAGCCTTCGTACCTGTGAAAATCGTCTATGCAGTGTATCTGAGAGGTTGCGTCCACAGTGAAGGGAACGCCATCCAGGCAGCAGTTACAGACTACACATGTGAAACAGCGAGGGTGGTACGCCTTCCCCATGGCGCGCAGGATCCGGTCCAGGATGGGCTTGGAGCACTTTGAACAGCGCTCTAATGTACTCTGACAGGAAAAGCTCAAACTGTTAGTGTCTGTCTTTTGTATAAAATGACGACGATTGTTGCGTCATCGTTCCTTGACTTACAATGTAACAGCTCTCGCAGTAACTCTTCTTGTCGAGGGCGTAGAACGGTTGCCCTCGGAGACGGGCGTGGCATGTGATGCAGGTAAAACACTCCACGTGGAACACCTGCTCCATGGCGATGCAGCCGCTGCCGTCGCCGACCACGTTGTCACCGCAGCGGGCACAGCGACCTGAAACCGGACCAATGACGCCAAAGACTCAAATCGGACATCCGCTCTTATTTGAAAGCGTGCTTCGCAATTGTATAAGTAATCCGTGTAATGTGCAAAGGTCGTACCGAAGAAGTCCTCGACAGGGGGGTGGTTCATGTCATATACCAGCTTCTTGGTGAGCCGATCCAACTCTTCCTCAGGTCTGGCTGTTGCCGACCCCTGCAGGAAAAAAAAGAAACGAATGGCATGTGAAGATCGGAGCGCGAAAGCCCAGACTCCACGTCACCAGTGAATGTGAAAGGCACAATAACTAGGACGAGGTCTCAAAGGAGACCCCTCGCATCTCAATCCGGACATGCAAGTGGGAGAGACGTGTTTTATTCAAACATGCTGCAGACGTAAATGTGAGGCCCTACCTTATTGGACTGATAAGCCGGACTCGGAGCTGACCCCGACCCTGAATGGTTACTTTCCATCCCCCTCTTGGACATTGGAACCTGGTTCACTCTTCCTCCCTTGTAGCCCCCCTCGGAGTGCATCTCCTGAGCCTGTGATCCGGGATGAGAAGGGTACCAGCCCTGCTGACTTGTCTGAGTCTGAGGTGGGGGTCGTGACACGTGCTGGCGAGGAGGGGGAGGCGTGTACGCCTGTTCTGCCTGTCTGCCAGACTGGGAGTAGGTGACGGGCTGAGCCGTCTTGACCTGCACGCTGAACCTGGGCCCGGTGGGGGTGGAGGCGGTGGTGTAGGAGGCCGGGACAGGCTGAGGGTAGGACTTAGGGGTGGAGGAGGGGGAGTAGTAATCCTGCTGGTGGACGGCGGAGTACTGAGCGGACTGATGCTCGCTGGCGTAGGCGGGCGATGAGTGGTATTGACCATGGGGATGAGGCGGGTAGACCATGGAGGGCCGAGCCTGAGGAGGGGCTGCACTCTGGTGTGCAGGTTGGTAGTGATCCCCTGAGAGGTACTTGTTGTAAGGCACATTGTCGTACAGCTGAGGGAGGTCAGAAGAGTTCCAACATTAGCACGGGGAGTATGAAAGCAAAACGTTTAGTTTAACCATCGTCCTACTTGTGTGCTGGAGTCCTGCTGGTGGCTGTCGAGATCGGCCAGCATGCTGGTGAGGGAGTCGATATCCGCATCAATTTTGGAGTGATAGTTCGCCGCTTTGTCAGGACCGCGATGCTACCAACAGATAAAGACGAATTAACGCTAAAAGCACATGAAGCAAAACTGTTCAACGCATAACACTTGTGAAGGTGACCGCTCAGAGACGGTTTAGCGTGGAGATCAAAACGTGGGAACCAAACGTGCAGGACTGTCTACATCTGAGAGACAGCGCTCTCACCATCAGCTCGTAGCTGTCCACGTGTGGGCTCCAGGTACGATCCTCTTTGGACCCGTGGGGAGGGGTGTAGTAGTGATCGTTAGACGAGTGATGAGTTGGCCCACCTTAAAGTCAGAGAACAAACTTCATCAAAATGTTTCCTTCATCAATCTCACATTTTGAACGTGTGAATGTTCCAGACACATTGAGTTACATATAAAAAAAACAAAAAAACAAACATGAACTTAGCAATACATACATATCACTCAGTGATTAGGAGTCGTGAGTGTACATTTCTTGTTTTGCTTAAAAGCCTGCTAACGGCACACTTTTTAAATGTGCAGGTTTTTTTTTTCTCTTTTAAAACTTTTGCTTAAATAAAAAAAATATTACGTTTCCTAACCCTGATGTTTTTAAACAGCTGCCATGTCACACTCATGTGAGTGACTCATGGTCCTCTTACCTGTGGGTCCAGTAGCCACGTATCTGTTGGCCATCCCTCCTCCTCCTCCTCCTCCTCCTCCTCCTCCTCCTCCTCCTCCTCCTCCTCCGTTCTGGTCATAGGGTCCATATTTTGGCCGGAAGTCAGACATGCCTTTCTTGATTGGGGCTCTGTAGATGGCTGACCCTGCCGAGTGGGACATCTGGGGGACGGCTCGCTCTGGGCTATCCAGAGTTCTTGGTGGAAGCCAAGTGGGACCAGACATGGCAGGCTTCAGGGATCAAAGAGAGAAAGGAAAACTGCTCTTAACATGAAGTTCACACACATTGTGACTGCAGTGTGCCATAGTTTGATTGAAAAGTGTTCCGACTATGTTCGCAGTGTTTACTCTTTACTTGCACAAGCACAGATTTGGCTTGTGTGTGTTTATACACATTATAGGTAACCAATGGAAACTAGGGGGATGCTTCATATGTTGTTTCCTAGGGCAACAGGGACATGCAGATTGAACAATAGGCTTGTAGTGGAGGAACAGGAAGACAGAAGTCATTCTGAAAGATCGGGGATTTCCAGCTGCTGGCCCTGAAACATGTGCAAGTATGTTCCCTTTTTTTTTCCAGAACACTCGCACACTAACTCGTACACAGACACACAAACAGGTGGTTACCCTCTTGCCTGTTGTCCCCCCACAATGGTTATTGTCTTCAGATGTTTACACGCTGGTATGATTGATTTCCAAATGAAGCACAGACAAAAAAAAAAAAAAACAGGCCAGGAAATATTGTGTAACGCGTCTGTACACACATGGACACCTGGCTCATAACAATATATGATGTGTTCTCTCTGTGGGGTAAATAACAACACAGGCAGCAGCACACAGCTGAGCCCACAAAGTGCTGACTTGCACCATAGAGCCTTTATGAAGACGGAGATCTCAGAAAGGTTTAGTGCCACACACTAGGAAAATAAAGATCCTTGAAGAGGAAAGTGATGATTGGACAATTGTTTGGACATGAATTTATTGTTTAAACAGTTTTATTGGGGAATATGCCAAACAAGCACGGGAATAAGGAAAGTACCTACTACCTCTCAAAAAGCCATTGTGTGACTGACACATTGTCTGAATGGACTGAAAGCATGTACACATTGTCATTGTCAGAAAAGGAGAAATTGACAGGCTTGGCCTACTCAGATTGATTGTATGTGTGTCATCATAAATCCTTGTTTGTAAGAGGATTAAAGTGATGAGTGAGAGGATGCTGGAGACAAACATGCACAATACAGCTCTGCTTTAAACAGCTTTACAGTTTCTTGTATTTCTTTTTTTATGTATAATTATTTCACCCCATCATCACTTTGATTCGTGTTGTTGTGGTCAACAGGCAGCGAGTGCATGGGCTTCAGTGACAGGGACCACGTGGGGGGGAAGAGTGACCACATCGCCTCCACTAAAGTCCTGAATTAAGCCCCTGACTGAATCTGAATCCGGATCAGCATACACTCAAATCCGCGGATTGCTGGGCCAGGCAATTAATTAAATCGAGTTTATCAAACTGAAAAGCCAATTGGGTTTCCTTTAATTGTTTTTTCTTCTTCATATAACTTATATAAATGATATATTTATCAAGGGAATCTTGCAAGGCGTATAAAATGCGTCGCGTCGCAACCAAATGTCAAAGTTGATGACAGTAATGAAAGTGAAGCGCCACAAATAACAAGGCCGACATCCGTTTGATTGAAATTCAAAATAAAATCTCTTTACCCGAAGCCTTTTTATGATCACAAAGTTCAGTTAATTTCAATAACTAATATATATATAATACAATCCAAATACCTGGTAGAAATTGCATGTTTACCCAAAATGAACCAATACTCTAAGCGGTGCACGTTGTTCTATGTTTCCATGCTTTTATTTTGAAGGCAACATGCTATAGTTAGCTCAATGTCTGACACAGTGTAGCTCAATGTAGCGATGTGCTCGTTAAATTGAACAAATAAAAAAAAGCCAGCATGAACCTCACCAAATTTGGTACATAATAATCGTAAATATTTTGTCCAAGAAATGTTGGAAACATTTCCTACCTCTTATAGTACCTTTACAGTGACTCTCCTCTTCCATTCAGTCTCATCTACAAATGAAAAACAAGCACAGACTGTTTATGTTAAGAGAACAACACGGGTATAACATGAAACAGGCAAGTTAAATGCACGTGAGCAATATTTCCTCTTTTTCTCGGTCACTGACAAACAGAAGTACCATCGTCTTGTAAATGAATAAACCAAACAACCTGCTGAATAGTTCGTCTGAATGTCAAATTAGAGAAAAACACATCACTCACACCATATAGAAAACCACAAGGAAGGGGAATTAGCAAACATTCACTTTAATAGCAGGCTTGTTTACTTGTTTGCTCGCCTGTTTTGAACTCGTGCCTTGCCTCCAGGCTAACTTAAACACAACCGAGGAGGAAACAATGGAAAAACCGACACCTACCGCCCGAAACGAGCCACACAAACACACCCTGCGCCTCCGTGCAAACGTTCAAAGGCCAGAGAAAGTTATCCCCAAATAACTTTCTCATTGCTTTTGCGTCGTTAACCTACTTTGTGACGGGTCCTAAGGCCTTTAGCTGCAGCAGCAGATCCTCACTGCATTCCCGACGTGTGACGTAGCCTCCCTCTCTCTCTCTCTCTCTCTCTCTCTCTCTCTCTCTCTCTCTCTCTCTCTCTCTCTCTCTCTCTCTCTCTCTCTCTCTCTCTCTCTCTCTCTCTCTCTCTCTCTCTCTCATCTCTGTATCTGTATCTGTGTGAATAGGCTTTTAGAGATAATTCCAGACCCATATTTAAATGTAATAATTTCCATATAGGAAACGCATTCATAGTATTATATGCAGATATGTACTGTATATGATATGTACCCTTTAACTAAGCACATGTGAAACATTTAAAAATGTTGAATCTTTTCATTACCAGGGATTAAAAACCCAGAAAGTGCGACAAGTTTATAACATGTTTTGATGAATATACTGTATAAATACAAGTGCACATGTTTGGGGGAGTTTGACTATGTTTCTTAACATTTCAATTCTGTTTAACTTGTATCGTCCTAATAAGAAATATAATGTTTTCCCTATAGTTAGTGTATCAACCATGAAAAAAACGTGTTTGGTTCCATGTATTACACTGTAGCTAAATGCATGTGAAGTTAAATGAATTTTTGAAAACGTTTTAAACTCATTTACTGCTGTCATGGTTTCATTTATGTTTCTGTTAGCCAAACTGAAATTCTTCAATGTGGATTACTGAATGTACAGTTTTTCTCATAATGTAATTTATTCTATATCTACTTGTTTACTAAACCTTCAAGCAGCCCTGGACATGGAGGTCAAGTACATTCTTTATATTTTGTGGTTCATGAGATTTGGGTCAACTGCCTCTCCCCCTGTTTCCCCCCATCCACCCTCTTTCTTCTTCCTCCTCCTTCTGCTCCATCACCACTTTGGAGGCCTTCGGCTTTCCCTTAAGGCCCTAATTCAGAGAAAAGGTTCCATAACTGTATTATTTACTTGTTTTATCTTCCCGTGTGTCTCTGCCAATAGGAGGAAAAACAACTGAGGCTGCTCCCTGGGATATCCCCGCTTCCTCCTCCTCCTCCGCCCAGAAGCTTGGTCCTGTTTGCCCTTATATGTCCAGAGGCTTTGCAATCAAAGGAAGAGGCAGTTTGAGCTGATCTCTTATTGTTGCCGGAGACTTCAACACTTTGGCACCAACTTGAGAGGTTTGAAGCCAAAGCATCACACAATGTCAGATAAACAATGTGTCTAGGCAACCAGGAAACCACAAAACCAGGGGAATCCCCGCATTTGTGCATTTTGATAGGAGTGACAATGAAATAGATTTGGAAATTTAAACAAGGAGCTGAAAAAAAACTGATGGAGAGATATTTTAGAAATGCAAACAGTGTCTTAAATGTGATGCTCAAAAGTAGCAGCTCTGCACTCCATCAAAAAGGGGTCATGATGAGCGCTCTCGTGAGCTGAGATGCAGGAAGTCACTATGAGCGCGGCCAAAACTTGCCAACGGGATGGACTCAATGGCTTCCGCCCATTTCTGAACCTGTTTAGTAATGGTCTCACTTTTCCTCAACCAGCCCCCCTCTCATCCGTTCCTCTAACAAAGCCTGGAAGTAGCCGAGACCTACACCTCCCTCTCTGTTTACTTAATCGTTGTTTTCCTTTATGCCTGTTTTCCTTTTTTTTTTCATTTACAAAGCACACAATTGATCTGACCTCCATCCAGATAAATAGAAGCATAAGGACATGCACACGAGCTTTACACCACATGCTAACACTTCACTTCCGATGAACATTTTCAAAGGATTTATAACCATAAAATGAAATGTTTTTGTTCACTATATTCCTCTTTAACACATTTGCTTTTCAATAAACATATCTATGATTTATATTTAATTGATTTAAATAGCTCACAGTTAAACTTCTTGTTTGTCCACAAGCAACTAAAAATGATTTATACTGTATGTATTAAAGTGTCTCCTGGTTCCACTGCACAAACAGCCATACTGTTTCCTGCAACACAATCCTGGAAGACACACATTTAAATGGATACAAAAATCTGTTTGCAATTCCAAATATTACCGTATTCTGTCAATATTCTAGGATTGTTTAAGGGACTTTTTTAGTATGAACAACACATTATAATCTGTGTAAAATCTCAGACCCTTAAGAATATTCATTTGTTTTTATCACAGTTCATACCCGACTAAACACCATAGGACTATGTTTCAGTAATCTACTGTAGAAAAAGACATGAACATAACACGCTAACACTAAGGATCATTTGTGGATGAATGCAGCGTCTCTATATGTCAGGTAGAATCAGTTATATCTGATCCAGTTCACTTGTCCTCTTTCATCCTCGCAACCTTCTCTGGTCAAAACAAAAGCCTACTTTTCCACACATGAATCCAAACTTAGAAGGAGGACACACTGACTGCTGCGTTTGTCACACATGCAGCATGTTCCCTTATGTCTTATGCCTTACATGTATGTCTGATGGGAAGGTCATTTAAGGATTTAATTCAGTAGATGTCTTACATAATGGTCCTTTAAATCAGAACTTTGGTTTTTGCTTTTGTTTTTTCTCACAGCCCAGGTAACATTACTTACGAGCCTAAAAAAAGAATACAACGTATGCCAAAATATGTACAGTATAAAAAAATTATGTTTGCATGTAAACAACTGATTAAAAAATCCAGACTGTACACCATAATTGAAACAAATAAACTAAACATTTAACAATATTTAAATACTCAAGTGGGTCAATATTTCTCATGATGCCAATTTGATTCAAGAAAATGCATATGGCACATGTATACATGGTTGGTCATTCATCAAATTGGAATTAAGAAACAATTGCAAGCAGGTCCTTGGCTTTCATACTTTCACAGTCTGAAAATCTTTGAGCTCAAAACGACTCCAGCGACTCCACATTCTGTGTGGCCCTGAGTCTTATTAGTAAAAGTTCAACCGAGCTTCCTGCTAACAGACAAATGTCAGCTGCATCATCCTGCAAGCAGCTATTATCTGCCGAGAATGAACCTTAAAGACTTCTCTCCTCCCTCTTCAATGTCTCCTTCTGTGAAACTCTTTGATGTGAAGGAAACACAGTTCATAGTTGACTGTCGTGGAGCCTCAGTGAACAGTCCTGCTCCTGGTTCTCTGTGAACCTGCGGCTGCCCTAACTGTGTGAGGTGACTTTCCGCTTGTTTTTGAGTTATTCATGACCTCTGAGGCCCCCCCCCCCCCCCCCCCCGTCTCCATTTCTCCTCCCTTGTCTCCTGCTCACTTTATTATTGACGGATGTCCTGCGCAGGCGTTTTTCATCCATGTGTTGGAGCAGCTTTGCAGGAAGCATTCAACAGTGTGTGTGTGGTTGTTTGTGTGTGTGTGTGTGTGTGTGTGTGTGTGTGTGTGTGTGTGTGTGTGTGTGTGTGTGTGTGTGGTAGTTCCTGCCCATCTGTCGGCTGCATTTCTCTCATTCAGGGTGGGGTGAAGGTTGTTTTTCACCATCATGCAAGGGGAAGGTGTCTCCCATCTAGAACGATCAATTTGCTTCCTTCCTCTTTGGGACTCATAACACGACGCCTCTGCTCTCAGGCAGCAGGCCAGAAGCTTCCGGACACTGTTGTGGAGCCTTTATTAATGCCCATTTAGCTGAACTTGCCGACAGAGCAATGACACAATTTCCCTTTGATTTTCACTGCTTCTTCAATATGTCATGAGGAATCTGGAAAGTATGGTGGCCCTGAAGGTTTCAACAATGCAACATTTGCAAAACTTTTCTAGAAACATTTTTCAATTTAACTAAAAAAATCACAAAATTTCCTAAGAACACTTAAATGTTATTTTTTTAAACACAAAACTAATTAGCATTATTATTAAATTACTAATTTATTACTACAACAAAATTAAACACTCAAATGAATTTCATACACAAAATGAAAGAACACAACATTTAGTTGTTCTTTTCTATTTTCTCCTTCTGTTACAGATTTTTGGTTATTAATGACTCAAAGGTTCCCTCAGGGCCTTCGGGAGAAAAGATTTAGAAATCCAGAAACCACAATACGAGTGAAAACTGCCTTGATAAGATTGACTCTTAATGATGAGGGCACAGCTTGTTTAGCCAACAATACGCTGGTCTTCCAGCTTCCTCTCACACTGTTTCCTCCATCCTGAAGAGGGCTGAAGGGGAGGAAAGCGTTGGTGGGGGAAGTCTGAAGCTCTTACCCCTGGACAGCCAGGCACGTACCGCATCTCCCTGAGGGTCCTCATATATATTTTCTCAGCGTGGCACAAAAACACACTGTGCTTTCCTGCCATTACTTCACTCAGAGCAATGGGGGTTTAAAAAAACTAATAGCCCACTAAAAATACCTGGAGCCCGGGGCCTGGGCCAGGGCCTTTCCTGCGCTTCTTCCAGTGGACACGTGGGCCATTGAGGAAAGAGGAAACGAGCAGATCTGGATGTATGGGGGCTTCCTGCGCGACGTTATAAAGAGTCCCCTCCCTCCAGCCTCTCTTCACAGTGCTGGTCAGAAACACTGGAGGCTGTTAAGCAGACCCTGCTTTACATCTCTGTAGACTGAGCAGAGGGGTTTGAAGGCAGCACGGTGGACGCTAGTTCTCGTCCCTGCTGGTCGGGGTAAGTTGGAGGAAGATTTTCTTACTGTATCTACATTTTAATTAGCTTTCTAGAAACTTCTTGATGACCTTTACTTATTTGTTTAAAAGTGGAGATGTTGGGGATTTTTATGTATTCTTATTTTTCCTTTAAATTTAAGGATTACATTTAGGTTTTTGTCTCATCCAGACATTTCTGTCTTAAAATGCTCAAACATAGGACTTGAAGTTGTTTTCATCTTCGAGTTTTCCCAACATTGGATATCTTGAGGAGCTATTATTAGCTACATTTCTATCTATCTTTTAGTGAAATTGAATTATACATGATGAAGACGAAGTGGATGATTCTTATCTTCTACACGCAGGTACGAGTAGGGAGCTGGTCTCACCTAACAGCAGTGTCTGGGACACTCCTGTTTATTTATTCTATCAGTTACACAGAGGTAAGTACGCATCAGGCGTGAGAATAAAGTCTTAATTCCTGCACTGCTTTGATGTTTTATTGATTCTTTTAGCCCCTTTCCTTGCAGATCTAAATGATGGAAGTGTTGGAGGGATACCGTGCAGACAGGGTGCAGATGATGAGGTCTTCTGCCCCCGCTGAGGGATACGTGAAAGAGTTCACCCGCCACTCCAATGATGTGCTGCTCAACCTTAACGAGCTCCGGCACCGCCACATCCTGACTGACACCATCCTGCTCGTCGGCAATGTACAACTGCAGGCACACTCTGCAGTTCTGGTGGCTTGTAGGTTGGTGAAAAAATTAATTCATCCACACAAAATAGTCCCTATTGGGGGAACATCTCTTCGCCACCATCTTTGCTCTTTCTCTCTTCTTTATTTCTCTGTGGTTGATTCATATTTTTGTCTTTTTCTCTCTCGCCCCTCAGTGGGTTCTTCTACTCGTTCTACTCCCGCCGCGTGCCTCTCCAGGGGCGTGGTGGCAGTGGAGAGCAGCTCATGACCATCTCCCTCCCCGACACCTTCGACCCATCCTGCGTGTCCCTGCTGCTCGACTTCATGTACACCTCCCGCCTCCCTCTGACACCCAGCACCGCTCCCGGCGTAATCACTGTGGCAACCCACCTGCAGATGGACCATGTGGCAGATACCTGCAGGGACTTCATGCAGCTGCACTGGTGAGGGGATACAACGCATCTCATTTGTGCGATCTTGCGTGTTTTTCACTGGGGTTTAAAAGAAGTTCTTTGTTTGTCAGCAGGGAGAACATGAGTGCGAGACACCCGCAAATGGAGCAGGACTCCAGGGTGTCTGTAGCTCGTGTTGCCCCTAAAGGAGGGGACCTGCCCAGTCCTGGACCCCAGAGATGTCTCCCAACAGCAGTGGTGACAAGGTACAGAATTACGCCTGTAATTGCACAGAATTGAATCACTTCTGCCCTGCTTTGGGTGTTTGTTGAGCCCATTACAGCTCTTCCTGTGTTTCTTCTACAGGGTCCCTGCGGATGTCAGGGGCTCTCTGAAGCCAGGGGCTTTCCCGACCTGCCAGCTCGGGTCAAACAAGCTGAAAGGAGAGCCTGAGTCGGCCCTCATCAGCAGCCCTACTCCATCTCCAGACAGCCCCACACGCTCCAGCTGCCAACCAAATTCCCCTGCAGAATCCAACACCTGCAACAAAAACCTTGTGGTGTGTTTAAAAAAAGCTCACTACAAAATAATACGTCCTTTATGGTGCCATGAAAAAAACTCTTTATTATCCAAGTCAGCATTTCATTTACATTAGAATTCAAGGGATTAACCGGGCTTTGTTTATTTCTCCAGAGGGATATCAAAGCCACACCGGATCCGAAGGCTTGCAACTGGAAGAAATACAAGTACATCGTCCTCAACCCGCTCTGTGCATCCACCACGGTGAAGGAGGAAGAGGTGGAGGAAGGACAAAGTCACACAGCACCCGTGGGTGACAGGATTAAAGTAACTACTACAGAGGCGTGGTCTGGAGAAGTGCCTGGTCAGATTGATAGGTACAGGAATGAGATTTATGAAACATATCATGGGTTGGTTTTTTCTTTCAAGCTGAGTAATAAGATCAATTTGTTCTTCAGACAGGGGCAGGCCTCCTGCTACGAGGGTTCTGGCCGAGCCCCTCCCCTCGGGCCACTCCCCTCTGTGCCTCCCCTTCAAAAAGAAGGAACAGGTATGAATGAGACCTCGTTTATATTTCAGATGTTTCACTTTTTGATATCCAAGCTCTTCTTCAAAGTTTGTTTGCATGTTTCCTCAGTCTCCCCCTGCGTTTACCCACACCTGCACCCCACCGATGCTGAAGCTTCCCGCCACACCCAACACGCAATCAAGAGTGAGAACTATTTTGCTCCCTTCTGTTATTCTGGAAACCACCACGCAGCCAAAACTGTCTGCTCAGGTAAGGCGGCATTTTTGTTATTTTTTTTTGTCATCTTCAACAAAAAAAACCCAGAAAACTGATGATGACTCTTTGACCCCTTCAGGTGACAAACCGTACCGCTGCAACGTGTGCGGCGCCCAGTTCAACAGACCGGCCAACCTGAAGACTCACGCCCGTATTCACTCCGGAGAGAAGCCGTATCGCTGTGACACCTGCGGAGCTCGATTTGTTCAGGTGAGGGATAACAGTCATTGAGGGTCATTTGAAACAAACAGGGGCCACTCATACAAGAATAAACACAGAATGGACATCATCAAAACATCCTTTAGTTGTACAGGGGGAATGAATGTCAGGAGAGTTTGAATTATTCAAACATATTTAAAACACCTGGAGGAAGAACGCTTTGCTTCAGTTAACTCAACATTCATTTAAAACCACAAAATTGATTGACCCAAACTGAGAACTATGTGCGACTAATATCATTTAGTTGAATGTCAAATAATTCTTCAACCAAACCCCATACACAAAGAAACGTCATTCTTGAAAAAGGCCGGTGAAGTTGTCAAAATGCTACATACCATAGTAAAGAAAAGTACCCTTGTTTACCTTGAAAAAAAAACTACAGCCAAACTCAAAAGTGCTGCAAGTGAAAGAGTTGTTGTTATCTTAGTCTGATCAGCCTCTTTTTTGAGAACACTGTTTACATTGGAAAACTGCAGACCAGAAGCTGCTCCAATTAACAATGAATGGAGAGGATGTCCACATGTGATGTGTCAGGCCCGTGCCCTTCACCAGACATCATGTTAAATGGAGAAGCTTCTGGTGTGCAGACTTCGTCTTCTTTCTGTCTTTGGGCATATTTTCTGGCCAGCACTCAGTTCTCACTAAAGGTGCACGCAGGTTGATATTTTTTTTGTGATTTTGACAAGTGGACACTGCACAACAGTTTTCCTGATTATGGACAAGAAATCCAATTGCCGTTGTTTAGAAACAGATATCAGTCATTCATCAGTTGGGAAACATGTCATACTTGATCCTTTCAAACACACACCATTAATCTGACAGCGTTTTCTGAATAATAATCTTGCCTTTTCTGGTGCTTGAGCTGTCCGTCTTTTGTTTGTTGTCAGGTGGCCCATCTGAGAGCCCACGTTTTGATCCACACCGGGGAGAAACCATACCCCTGCCACACCTGCGGGACCCGCTTCCGCCACCTGCAAACCCTAAAGAGCCACCTGCGCATTCACACCGGGGAGAAGCCGTATACTGTGAGTGACTGACTACAGAGAACACCGAATGAAACACTTGTACCTGAATTCCTTTTAAAATGTTGTTAACGCTTTGTGTTTCAGTGTGAGAAGTGTGACCTTCACTTTCGCCACAAGAGTCAGCTGCGTCTGCACCTGCGGCAGAAACACGGAGCCGTCACCAACACCAAGATCCGCTACAAGGTCCTGACCGAGCCCTACCAGGCTCTGCTGCAGGCCTGCTGAGGAGAGCCGACCAATCCAGCTTTTAAACATCATCATGTCAGCATAAAACCAAAAAAAGATCTTAATTTATAAGACGATGAGAAATTAGTAAACAAAATAATTAATATAAATTATTGGAACAAGGGTTTGAATATAAGGTGCTAGCTAACACTAGAGAATGAGTTACAAATAACTTTTAAAAGCAGCTCATTGTTGGACAGGGTTTGGAGTGAAGATTTGTAAGATCCAGAACAAATCTGGACTGTCTTTTCGTGAGATGGAGATAATGTTCAGGAATGTGTTTATGAAGGTTTGTGAAGAGGAAGAGAGAGGGGAGGAAGAAATGATGTAGAAGGAGACTGGATGTTATCGCTGGATTTTGAATGTGAATGTTTGAACGAAAGACAAAGTAAGTTTGAAGAAGGGCCGTGTTCATTTTCATTTGTCTGGAGATGCACTTAATCTTTGTTAAGTTACAGCAAGTTTCCTGTTACGTACATAATGTAACTCCTAGTTAACTTAACCTTTAGGCCTGGGGCCTGCATGTATCAAGTGAAAGAAAAGATGAAGTTATACTTCTTAAACAGTCCAGGCAGGCAAAGGACTTAATTGTCTTATAGTAGAGTTGAATTGTTAAATGAGATATAGTTTTCTAAGGTGAGCACTGAGAAAGATGACTGTAAGCAACTGGATTTTTGATAATGGTATTCATTATGTGTATGGGTTCATTTGCTGGACAAAGATGGTTTTTGTACAACTTAAATTAAACCTTTTTTTAATATCAATCGGAGCTTTGGTGTTCAGTGTGTCATTAAAAATAATAATAGTACAAGTGTAAAAATGTATACAAAGTGCTGAGCAGACCAATCATGTTTCTAAGCTCATACAGCGGTGTGCACAAATGTCCCTCCTTCAGCCTCTCTCCTCCCTGGACTTCCTTCCTCTCTCATTACCGCACTCTTTCTCCTCATGAATCATGTTTTCATCGTTTTCCACGTTCTGTTTTTGTTTTGCTTTTTTGGGTACTTTTGTGGAAACAATGAAGCGTAGGGCACCTGCTTCCTCCAGATTCCCTAACGCTGGGTACTCCTTGCACGACCAGACGACCACACGTGTGCAAGTTTGCCGGTGTTTCCTGGAGGTGAGGAGGTTGTCTGTGGAGGGGCTGCAGACTCCTGCTGAACTCTCTGCCCCCCCCCCCCCCTCCCCCCCCCCCGCCAGGCTTCCTCCAGATGAGTTGTGGCTAACTGGGCTTATTGTCTGAGCTCCGAAGACAAACGTTGGAAGTTTAATGGGACTTTCCAACATTGTATTACTTCTTCCACACAAAAATAGAGTAAATTACATGTTTTTGTCCTCTTACATCAGTTTCTGGAGTCTCCCCCCTTATCAATAGAAAAGAGTCACCAAAACAATAAAATAAAAGACGACTTTCCCGTGAAACACGTGAAAATGTGTATTTGAAGAATTAAATTACTGGAAGATTGAATTGAAACGGCACAAAACTTGAACAAATTACTTTATATTATTGTATGAAGATGTTTTGGAGAAGTATTACCTTACTAACGGCACATTAAAAATCGATATTTAAGAATCCAGTCCCTGGGATGATATCAGTCTCTAAGAAGCTTCTTGTTTTTTAGTCAACTCTGATGCCAACCAAAGTGCCTTTCAATGTACAAAATACAAGGCAAAGATGACAGCTAGACAGCATGAAACAAAACTCTAAAATAGGGCTAAAGAGCCATTGAGCAATATATACTGTTCAAAGGAAATATGAATAGAAGAAATTAAGGAACAACATGACACACGGACAGATAAGATGAAAAGCAGTCTGTGGTGTTCTACACATTTGATTGAAATGAGTAAATTCAGTCAAAATAATCTTAAAGCAGTTGCAAATTATCATTTTAAGATAATATTTTGGCTCCCTTTAGTGGTAGATGTCAGGACACACACAGGACTGTTAACTGTTGATAAAAAAATCAATTTGAATCTGTGACTTGAATTTATGATTAACTTACTGAGAGTACTTAAACTGTTTGAATTCAATCCTGCGTTTATTTTGACGTATAGTTAATGACCTTCTGGTAGATCGAGTCATATAACATTATCACAGCACAGTTTAGCAGATGGCTGTTCCGTCATGAGCCCGGGTCTGCTGAAGATTTCTGCCTGTTAAAAGGAAGTTTTTTTCTTGCCACGCTATGACTGATTAAGCTGGGCTCTTGTAATATAGCCATAAGTAAGGTCCTTTACCTGCTTTTTGTAAACATAACGATGAGCATGGTCTTGTTACCTGCTCTTTTGTTAATGTTAACAGACAAACAGTAAGGTCCTTTACCTGCTTTTGTAAAGTGTCTCGAGATAACGCCTGTTATGAATTGACGCTATATAAATAAAGATTGATTGATTGATTGATTGATTGATTGATATCTAAACCATACACGAAAAGAAACTGATTACGGATCAAAAACTAAAGAGCTAGGAGGAATGATAAAAAAAATACATGTTTGATGTGATGAGGTAGGGCCGGGTGATTGTACCTCAAATCAGTATCTCAATCAATTGAACATTTCACCTCGATTACAATAAATGAATGATTATTTAGTTTTTGTTTTTTGCCCCCATCGTTCACTGACATGGTCTCTTCTGTAAATATGCTCAACTATTAAAGCTGGGATTTTTTTAATGAACGTGTGACACATCTTCTCTAAAACATGCATTTCTTGCAAACAGTCTTCCCTCAGTGTGTCGTCTTCCCTAAAGACAAAATGTGTCCAATCAATGGACATTGCTTCCATGTCGCGGATCGGACGAGTCGTCACGTGACTCTGGCCTGAAAATAACCTAAATAATTGACATTGGCAAGTATACAGTTTTGATTTATTTCCAAGCCCTATCATGGGGGCAGATGTGCTGCTTGTCAATTGGCAATACAAAATGGATGTGCTAAAAATCAGATTTAGAGGTGCAATGTCATCAAGGCATTAGATCAGATTCTGATCTGATTTGGGGAAAAATCGGATTTGGGCGGCAGTCTGAACAAAGTTTAAATTTCATAAAAAACACTGCATGCTGATTAGGATGAAATTGAAATGGTCAAATACTGCCTCCTGCTGCTCACTTACGGAACTGCAGCTGAAATAATAATCACTTCACGACAGGCTAAGAGCTCGTTACCAATTAAAACAGATCTGATGTTCTCCCCACAGTTTTGACTGTATATTTACTACAACACTATAATGAACCTTCAGCAATCGAAATCAGGCGTTTAGATTAATTTATCAAACATCTTAATACTTTATTGTGAATTAATCAACAGTACTGATAGATAGATAGATAGATAGATAGATACTTTATTGATCCCGAGGGAAATTCAAGAATATTCAAGAATGATATCATTTTATCACTGATACTTCAACAGGGATATTCACTGGACTGAGGCAACATAATTTAATATTATTTTCAATCAATACATCTGTGATGAATCATATATGATTCAAACAAAACTTATAATGGCCTCTTATGTCAGACCATGTGTGTGTATGTGTGTGTGTGTGTGTGTGTGTGTGTGTGTGTGTGTGTGTGTGTGTGTGTGTATGTGTGTGTGTGTGTGTGTGTGTGTGTGTGTCTGTCATGAGCCCATGCTCAAGATCAAGATACATTTACAACGACAGTACAATAACCTAAGATGATTTTGATATTTATTTGTTAATATTTGAAGCGAACCTACAAAACATAATTAATGCAACAAACGAATGACAAGCAAATGTGGGTGAAGCCTAAACTCCAGAAACAGTCAGAATAACAGTCATAAAGAGTTGTTTTGGTAATGTTATTATTATTATCCTGTCAAATGTATGCGCGTGAAAATCTATGAGGTACTGCGCATGCGCAGAGCAGGAACTCATTATCCTGTGGAGAGTGTTGAGCTTCTCCGGTGTGTTCACGGTGGTAGAAAGAAACCGGCTGTGTTTTGTGAACTAGGAGACTGTGGATCATGTGCTATTCAGAAGAAAGATGACAAACTGAGGGTGAGATGTCTCGACTTTAGCTTCGTCCGGATCGGGAATCGTTGACGTTTAAAGTCTTCATGATTTCAGTTAAGGGGTTATGAAACTGTTAATTTACTGTACATTGTACAAATTACCATGGTAATTGCACTCATAGGCACACATTTATAAAAACACAAGGTGAAATAACTCAAAACGTATTCGAAATATATTCAGCATTGCCACTGTGTCTTTACAAAAACATGTATAATTTTTTCGAGCATTGTGCTTCGTTTGGTTTATGTAGTTACAGTTGTGTGCAGAACATTGCACATGCGCAGTGTGAGGCTCACGTCACGTACAGGGAGTTATGTTGGGAGAGAGCACGTGCGTACGTTTCTGACGCACGTTCTCGTGTTTCTACCTGAAGAAGGTGTCTGTTTAAATGAACTGACTGTTTGTGAGCTGCTGGAGGAATCAGCTCGTATGTATGCAGGTGTGTGTTAGCTTACCGATACTTTTATACTGAAGGAAAATGTAGACTGTATTATTAAAATGTATTATTTAGAGAAAATATGACCCACTTATTAAACAAACATATCCTTTATAAGTTTATATTGATACCTTTTTATTTTAGAGACACGCAAAAAAACTGTCAATATTGTACCGGTATTGTTTTTATAACCCCACCTCAAAAGAGAATATAAATGATATCAGTTAACCTATATATTTTTTAAATGTAAATACAATTTTTAAAATAAAATTGTTCTGAAAAAAAATAAAAAAATTTGAAACACCAGATTGAAAATCACTATAAATAAGGTCTTAATTACACTTCCCACTACATCATATATATAGAAAGCATGGCCTGGCTAATTTTGTGAAGAGAAAAAAAACATGATACGACATATTATAAATGCAGTTATCAACCACTTGTGTAAAAGACCCTCACTTTGGAGAACTGTGCTGGTGAATAAGTGGAGTAATACTGGTGCATATCTGCGATAAAGTTATCCTATATTCAATAATCACTGGATAAGATAATTATTTATTATCAGCTGGCCAGTTTGTCAGTCAGGCGATACAATCATGTGATTCTACTGAGTGCTCCATTGTCCTGCAGGTTTGAGCACATTTCATTCAACAAGCAGTTTGTTCTTCTTCTTTACCTATTACAGCACATAGATATACAGCTAAGAGTATATGAAACGTTTCATATGAAATCAGTCCTTTCAGACACGGAAACAAAGGTTTAACTGTGAGCACAAAGAATCTGAGTAATAGCACCATGTTTACAGTTACATTTGAGGAAATAAAAAAATCGGTATGCAGAAGTGAAACAGAGTTATTTATTTTCTATTCAACATTTTAAATCCTTGTACAGTTATAGCAGCTACAGGTCAACTGAAAGAGCATGAAACAGTTTTTCCTTTTATAAGTAAGTCAGTTAGTCACATTGAAGAAGAGGCGTTCTAACCAGGAAATAACGCGACAACTTCTCCTGATAATGTGCAGCACTGTCAGCTCACAGAGAGACTACAATAGCTGCGTGCTGGAGAGAATGAGGCGTCTTGTGCTCCCTCGTTGCCTCTTGCTGTGTACTTGATTTGCATAAAGTTCCCAGTCCTTCAGGCAGCGGTGGGCCACAGGAACTTTTTTGGTTCTGGGGTCCTTTGGTTGAAACGGGCCGGCATGTGCATTTGTAAAGTGGTTTTATTGTTGCACTAGCATCAGGACTTTTAAAGAAATCATCTCATGACTGCGTTCACGACGACTACCTGCAGAAATTACTATTTAAAAAACCCCCAAAAAACACACAGTCGTACACACAAACAATCTGGTGATGTGTTTTACTTTCACTGATCCATAAAACAGTCATTGTCAGAGTTCACCTCTCACCTATATCTGCCTCTCAAATACAGGCCGTGATGGTAAGCAGCAGAGTCACACTTCAGTGACACAACTGTGCAAACCTGTTGGCCTGTGGGGAGTTAATCATTATCGTCGTCGACAACTGCAGAGAGGATCTGAGTGCTGAGCTGCCTCTAAAGGAGAGGCATCACCTGCTCGTATGCTTCGCTCCCCTAATCTGCCGCTCTCACTCTTTTTTCCACCCTCTGCTTTTGTTTTATTTTCGCAGCTGAATCTCCGCGGGACATGACCAAGGCTGGGCCCAAAGCGGAGGGCCGGGGCGATGAAGCAGAGGGTCCAGATGGAGGCTGGGGCTGGGTGCTGGTCGGCGCCCTCTTCGTCAGCACCAGCCTGGTGTTTGGCCTGATGCGGAGCCTGGGGATCTTCTTTGTGGAGTTTGTTCAGTACTTCGAGGAGAGCGCTCAGGCCATCTCGTGGATCTCTTCCACTGGGCTGGCAGCTCAGCAGTTCTTCAGTGAGTCCAAGTAGGAATGTGTTTTTCTGTAATTGTGGCGAAAACAAGCCGATGTAATGCTGTTATTCTGGTACAAAACACAGACGGAGATATAACAGAGAGAGAGAGAGAGAGAGAGTCTTTAAAGCATGCTACACATTAACACTTTAACAAGCAGCAGCCTGTCACTCATTATAAACGCATAAACACACAAATATTTCTCATATTTTCACATCATTCCCAAATACGACTGTCTGTGTTCTTAGACAAAAATGTGTTCAATACAACTCATTTAGCGTTTGAGCATCTACATGATGCAAAGCATGTTTCGATGGTGACCTGGGACAACCTCACGCAGAAATATTGTGCATGTTCTGTTTAGCTTTCCATGTTTTTTAAAAACCAGGAAGTGGCTCCAGGTTCAGGTACGAAGTGTTGAAACAGAGTGAGGCAGATTTGGTGTTTTTTAGCGTCTTCATAAAAAGTCCCAAACAGTCAGTTTTCTCGCTAGCTAGAATTAGCTCTTAGTCGAATCCACTCAAGGGCAATTAGCGCACAGGCCACACACGTGCAGTTACTCATTGGTTGCTGTAGAGATGTTCCCTTCTGGATACCCGGCTGTTGACACTGAATTTTTTGAGACATCGAATTTTTTTACATTGAATTTTTTGACACATTTTTTTGAGACATAGAATTGAAAAATTTAAAAAAAAATCATAGGCAAAAAAAATTCAGTGCTAGAAATTCAATGGGTTTAAAAATTCAAAGTCTGATTTCGAGGCAAAAAAAAAAAAAGATCAGTGGTAAAAATTCGATGCAGAAAAATTCAGTGCTAAAAATTCCAAATCTGATGGCACAGATTTACTTCCATAAAGGTAAGGCTGATCCGGTGTATTCAGTCGTCAAGTGGAAAGCGAAGAAAGCGAAGATATCAAGTCTGTTTTCACTTCCTCTGTAGTTCCTGGAGAGCTTCGTGAAGAAGTCAGGACTAATGGAGCCGTGTGTTTTTGCAGGTCCTTTGGGTGCAGCGCTGTGCAACGCTTACGATGCTCGGGTGGTGGTGATGACGGGAGGCTGTCTCGCCGGACTCGGCCTCATACTCGCCTCTCAGGCCACCTGTCTGGCTCACCTCTACCTCACCATGGGTGTCATATCAGGTAACAGTGTCCCTCTTCACCCAGTTAACATAGTTTACCTTCACTGCCGCTCGATCTCCATTTCCCGTCCCGTCCAGGTCTGGGATGGGGGCTCGTCTTCACCCCCATGGTGGCTACAGTCATGGCGAGCTTCACCCGCAGACGCACCCTGGCTTTGGGGCTGGCCTTCTCGAGCATCGGCCTCTCCTCCTTCGCTTTCAACCCGCTCTTTCAGCTGCTCATCGAGATGTACGCTTGGCGAGGGGCCCTGCTGATTCTGGGGGCGCTCAGCCTTAACATTGTGCCCTGCGGCGCCCTCATACGACCACGGCAACGCTCAAAAGCAGCCAAAAAGGTGCGAAAAAAACTCCACCATCAACACTGAGTTTTAAAATGTTTTTTTTTTTCCAATCCTTGTTTTTTATCGTTATATAGTTTTGTTGTTTGGCGGAATAAAGACCTGACATTAAAACGAGCCCTTCCTTTAGATTACAATGAAGTAAATGCTAAGGAGAGTTTTGGTGGGTTTTTATCCCTGCACATGTCCTAAAGCTTTATTGATACATGATTTTATTATGGGTAAACGGGGATGATGATTTGTGAAGGGAAGCTCAGCATTTCCGTCTGTTTCCTCCCTTTAGATGGCTTCAGAGTCCAAGTCCTCCCATGCTTCCTTGCTGCACCGAGTCTCCTCCCACCTGGAGCTGTCGCTGCTCTTCGAGAGGCCGTACATCACCTACACGTTAGCCATCACGCTTCTCAACGTCGGCTACTTTGTGCCTTATTTCCACCTCGTCGCCCACAGCCGTCAAGCCGGCTTCTCCGAGTACCAGGCGGCGTTCATCATGTCGGCCGCCGGCGCCACCGACATCCTGGGCCGCGTCGCGTCCGGCTGGTTCGCCGACCTCGGCCACTTCCGGCTCATTCATTTACTGAGCGTGTGGACAACACTGGCGGGAGTTTTCATCATCCTGCTTCCTGTCAGCTCCCTGTCCGGGTCTTACTCGGCTCTCATGTCGATCAGCCTCCTGTACGGCTTCTGCTCCGGGGCGCTGACCTCGCTGGTGTTCGCCGTGGTGCCGATGATTGCGGGTGTGGAGCGTGTGATGGGGGGTCTCGCTTTGCTGCAGCTCATCGAGAGCGGGGCCGGACTGCTCGGGGCCCCTCTGTCAGGTATGAACACTTTAAGCAGCAAGTGTACGATGATGTATCCCATGAAGGTCAGTGTAAGGTCGTGACCTAAATCCATCCCTAAACAAACGTTCACAACGTGAGGCTCAAGTAGTCAAACATTAATGTGAGGGATCAGGGTCAGGCAGCTGTCTTACTCCACCTTTTGTTTTGTTTAGAAGGGCAACCATTACCACACCTTACATAACCACAGCTTCAAAAAAACATACAGTCACAGAACGACCTTTAAAGGGTCTAAACCTTTTGTGTTATCACTCAGTAAGTAAAGTCTCCGTTTTATTTGCCAAGCTTTTAAGATACAGTGTTTGAGTGAGGCCTCGTCCACACGTAGGCGGTTGAAGATACGGCTTTTTGGTGCACACGTTTCAGGTCACCTTTTGGGAAAACTCCTCCTCGGGGGTTAACATTTTCAGAACCTCTGTTTAAGGTGATTATGTGCAGACGGGGGGGGAAAACAGAGCTCTGGGTTTGAAACGGCACACCGTGATCCTCCGTTTCACGTCATTGCGCGACGACCAGTGCTCCCGAAGGCAGCCCTAACCCTAACCCTGAGCCGTGGGAGTGGGTTTGACCTTTTCATGTGGACAAATGTTTATGAGAACTTAACGTGGAGAAAAAGCTGGAACTGCCCACGTGTGGACGAGGCCTTTAGTTGATTCGGCTTCCTGAGGGAGGAAGTGCTTTTCTGACCTGGAGTCCACTTGAGTTAAAAAAAAAACTTGAAGCCGAGAACAAGTGTTGTTTTTCACTGCTCGGTTTCAACAACATGCTCCGAGCTGCTTGTGATTTTGTCCCACACTTGTTGCTTCACCCTGATCACGTTTCTCTGACAAACTCCTCAAACACATCTAGGTCACTCTATGTGAAGAGTTACTTCAAACCGAGTGACATGGAACAAAAAATATGATGCAATATGTTGAGCAGCTTCTTCGAATAGAGCCATCTTTACCTCTGTGTTTCCAGATCGCTGCACGTTTACCAACAGCTCAGACTTTTTACAGTCTGAAAGCAGCTTCTCTGTCACCAAGTAAAAAAACATCCAGCTCAGCTGAAGTTTATGAGAACTCACTCACATCATGCTGTACAACTGTCAGAGTAACAGTTGGACCAGTGAGGCTTCATAGACTTTGTTGTTTGTCCCAAACAGAGTCCGAAATTCTCCTTTGACGAGGCTCAAACAACAAACAAAACTTACACTCACACAATCCAGAATCCAAAAGGTGCTGAAACAAAACGCCACCGAGCACCCTTCCTCTAAATCCCTCCATGTGTGGTGATGTCACATCGGTCAGTGAAGCCCTCCAGTCCAAACACTGGCTGCTCTCCAGTCTGATTGACAGACTGTTATAACAATCAGCTATTTGCTCGGCTGCTAGGCTGTATGTACTAAACAACAGTAATCTGGGAGAACTCTGTGGGTGAATAGTGTGGTCTGAAGGAGTCATAACACTTCTTTCGTAGATAGCATTAATCCAGCCTTTATGGTTCATTCTCACTCTGGTCCACTTTCACAGGGTTTCTGAAGGACGTCACAGGTAACTACATGGCTTCCTTCATCATGGCCGGCAGTTTCCCCATCCTCGCTACTCTGACCATGGCCACTCTGCCTCACTATTTCTCCCGCGAAGATCCGCCCGCTCCTCAAAAACAGTCGCATGACGGCAATGCGAAGAGTTTACACCCAGAGACGGAGCAGATGAACAGTTTGCCTTCGGACACGGGTCACTGAGGAGCTCCGTCAGATGGAGAATGAGACTCGTATGAGCTGCGGGACTGAGGGATGAAGGACTGAAGAAACCTTCAGTTTATATGCTGCTGCACGTGTGTGCGTTCATACCTCACTGACCCAGAGCACAACCAGCAGAAAGGGGCCATTCTTTGTTAAAGTCCGTATCCGCCAAAGAGTGAAACATGTCATGTATGTAAACGTGTGGTTGCTGAACATGCACAGTCATGTGGCACGCAGGAAGAGATACTTGATAATGTAATTATATGATGAAGTTTCTGGACACTTGATGCAGGAACAATCTAGTCTAGTTCTTGGTTTGTCATATGAAGGTAATAATGTGATTCTGCTGCTGTTAGACCGAGAAGTGTATTACAATCATGCACATACTGGAGTCATCTTAAATGTTTGCTTTCTTTGTTGTGTATGTACACAAACAAAAGGTGGACCGACCTGCTGCTCAAATGTTCCTATGTGAGGCAGTGAAAAAAAGAATTGAAAAGGAAAGAACTAAAAAAATATGCACAGAGGACGGTGTCTTCTAAATGATAACCAGCGTCCTCTACAACCTCAGGTTAAGATACATGACTTGGCATACATTAGCATTTTTAGCATTTTAGCTAATGTTTTTCCAAGACAATTTGTAAAAAAAAAAAAAAATCACTCTTTTCCCCACTGTATGATTTATAGAGATGTATAAGTTACAGCATCGTCACACTCGAACCAATGATTTATCAAGTCCACACTTTGTCTATCAGCGCATTTTCCGATCAAATCACTTTGTAGTTTTTTTAAACAACCAACCTCAGTGTGTTGTAATCAGAGATGATTAGCTAAGTGAACTCTCTGGTCACTGTGACCTGCAGCTGTACCTGGCAGGCTGACCTACCTTATTCTAACTTTATTGCTCTGGCAGACTGTAAGCAGTCGAGCGCCAATAAAAACCAACTTCTCATTTTTTTTGTAACCAGCACTTTGGGAATCAAACCTCAACACTTTGCGTCTTAAATCCACCACTCACATTTCCAGTCTGCTACATCATACTTCATTTGTTTTAATGTGATGTTTTGTTCTCAATCTTAAATAAACAAGCGTCTAAAATTAACCCTTCATGTCACGTTATCTTATGAGAGCTGAATCAGAAGCAATAACTGAAGGTGCAAACTCTATCACTAAATGCTGTCGCCCTCTGCTGGGGACAGCAGCACAGTACACTATGATTAACCGTCTAGACTTGTCATTACTGTTCAAAGATTCGCAAACACTGAAAGTTGTCGTGTTTTTGATGTTTATTTGATCTTGAAAACACATTTCAAGTACCTTACATAGTATCACAAAAAAATCATCCCAAAGGTAAAAAAAAAAAAAAGTAAAAATCTGACTCTTTGCCTCACTCATGTCCATTTCCAACATGTTCACTTCTCTATCATGTGACAAAAAATGTAAAATGTTAAAAAAAAAAAACAGCGCCATTTTGGCTCAAAAAGTTCAGATTTAATTAAGAAAGGTTGGCAGAGGGTTGCTGCTCATAAAGACGCCTCATGTTTCTCTTGTGAAACTTGGTCCCTCTCAGACGCGATTGTTCTGCTCTGACGTGTTTGCACAAAGAATTCTCTGTTTGGAGGGTTCGTCCTCTCTGAAGTCAACACCAGCTGAGCGATGACTGAACATGTGGCAGGTGGCCAGGGATAAACCATGTGTGTTTGTGTCTGCATGTGTGTGTGTGTGTGTTTAAAAAAATTGGGGATGTGGACAGCGGCGCCGATGGCTAAGTTTTGGGGTCTGCACTGCGGCGTTTGAGTTTCTCGGGGTTGTTTGAGGCCATGTGTGAAAAGTCTCGGAAGATGTCGTGGTAGGTATCGTCACCTGAAAGAGAAAAAGAAGACTATAAAAAGCTTGAAGCGCACTTTCAAATCATCGTCATCTCTTGATATGAACTCTTTGCTTTCTTCCTGAGCACATCGTCCGTTTTAAATGACACACATCTGCGCTTAACTTCCAACATCTGTCCCCAAAGGCAACAACATTTTTAAGAGGACAGTTTAAATAGCTGAGAGAAAAAAAAGAAAAAAAAAATCCACCAATTACTTCCCGAAACACATTTTTAAAGTCCTAGCCCTAAAGCGAGGAAGCATGCAACTCGAATGAACACACACACACACACACACACACACACAAGCATAAAGGCACGCACATGCACTTTACCTCTGAGTGTGCAGTAGGTGGCACACTGCACAAGCAGATGAGACCAGCCGGACGTCTCAGCACGGCAGAAGGCAAAGAAGACGGACACAATGAGAGAAGCACAGCACAGTCAAATACTGACCAGCAGTTGTTTGGAGCAGACAAAAGCGTCACATTTTCCATTCCTTCATGAGCGAAGTGTAAACCGAGCACAGATAGCCTTGTGATCTACTCAAAAGGACAGTCATGAAAGAATGGATTTTGCAGCTTTAAAAAAAGAAAAAAAAAAGGAGACAAACGCAAACAAAAAACCCCCCGCTGCTGCTAACCTCAAGCTCAAGGGCTCCTGGGAAGGACATTCTCATAAATACACACAAACAGAGAACTTTTCACATAACACCCAACGTGTAACAGAGTTCAAACTGAGTCACTATTCACAGAATAGCCTTGAGAAGCAAACCAAACACTGAGTTTAGCTTACATAACCGGACTGAAAAGACCGTCAAAGACATTAAAAACCCAGAACACTGTGCAAACTGTATATAAAAATACCCAATATGTACAAAACAGCCCTAAAAAAGGTCTTTTATACAGACATTCTCTTAAAACTCAGTGTGACAATATCCCCCACATGTTATATTTACAAGAGAAGTGGAGATGATGTGGGGTTGAAAGTGCAGCATGATGTGTGTTTGTGGTTCAAAGTGCGATAATGTCCTTCACATACTGTCCCTTTTTCGTTTTCAAGATATTGATCATCTTCTACGTCGTGGTACCCTGTGACCCAAGACTTGGCTCAAACGTTCTCAGCCGCGGTCGCTACTAATCTTTGAAATGATGACGCATGTTTCCCTGACTGACATGTGGAGCGGCCGGGATTATCTCTCCGCAGATGCTGCAGATAAATAAGCGTCACATGACGCTGCGAAACCAGCTATTTCTGCTGCTGCACAACGTCACGAAACATCTCACTTAAAAACAATCAGTCTCTTGTGCCGGGATGATTTTAATCTCACTAATCATTCTGACCCCCCAGAGCCCAGCCACTGATGTGATTCTTTATAGCCTGCAGGCTCTTCCTCGTATGGGCCAGCCCCCCTCCAGTCCCGCCCAATAAGACCCCGGATCCCTGAGCCCCTGTGTGACCTGATTGGCCAAACGCTCCGTCCATCTCCCTCATTTCCTTGTTCATCTTGGCGATCCGGAGCCTGAAACGAGAGAAGGTCGATAAGAAAAGCCGCCGTTGTAAACGTGTTCATGTGACCCCTGAAAAAGTTTTGTTTGTCGCCCGTAAACGCTCACAAAGTGACGATGTCGGCGTTGGCGGCGTCCACGGCGATAGTGATGGGATCTTTCTGGTTCTTGTCTCTGGCGTTGTAGTCGGCGCCTCGCTTCAAGAAGAGACAGACCAACCTGGGACGACACAAAGTTGGATGAGTACACGTGTACACTGTGACAAAGCATGCAAACGTCATGAACAAAACATGATGGATTGACTCCACTGCAAGCTGATTTCACTTTTACCCTCTACATGTCTTTTTACAATAATCATGGAATCCATCCAAAAACTGGCGGAGTCACAATAAATTTTAGTATTGATTTAAAGAGCAATGACCCAATATCAGTGATGCAAATTGAAAATACTTCTCCCAAGTCTTCGGCTTGAACAGGTGCTTCTTATTTTTTTTCCCCACAGCACGTTGAAGTGAGTGACTGTTCCTCTCCTTCGTTACAGCTGCAGACTCTGTGATATCCGCTGATATCGTTTTATAGTTCAAAGCATCAACGAAACATCGTACTGTTGTGAAACGGGATTTACAGCCCAGTCCATCGTGAGTATGCGGCTGTTTGCATCTCAAAGACCATTTTTTTGTAAATGAAATTTATGTGGAAACAAAGGGGAATTTTTTTTCTGCTCAATTAAGTTCATTTTGGGTTCTTTTACTTTCTAAAATAGACCCTTTCAAGAAACAGAGTCCAGATGCTTCATCATCTCTAACTTAGTCTTCAGTGAGTCTTTGTTCGTGATGGGACTGTAAACAAGGTTACGCTCCACACTTGTGTTTCAAAGTAGTTTGCAATCTGATCCTGGCCGGGCAGGATTAGATCCAGACTCTGCCTGGACTTTCTGATGGAAGAAGAACAGGTAGGACTCAGAGAAACAACGGTCTGCAGGTTATCTGTTTTTTTTTTTTCTTTCTGCGTGTCAGACCTGGGCCCATTTGGAAAACATTACTTTCTGCTGTAAATCTACAGCGACCAACTTGCTTTGAAATGAAACCAGCAACTATAAATCACACCAGCAGCAGAGAGAAGCTTAGAGGGGAAAAAAAAAAAAAAAAAAAGAAGCTCTCAAGTCGAGCAACTTTGTGACTCTTTTGTATTTTGTCCCAATTCATCACTCCCCTTGTGCTGAAACGTCCCAGCACAAACAACCCTGCACTGTCATTAAAAGGAGACAGAGTGGATCTGTTGAGCTGGGTTGATGGCTCTGGGCACCGTGCCCGAAGGCTTAAGTAGATTTTCTTTGAGTGTGTTGGTTAAGTACTGACTTCATATTTCCTGACCGAGCAATTCTGCACGAGATGCCAACCCTTTGTCACCCAGTAATGCTGTTCGAGTAATTCTGTTTGCACTTGTTTGTGTATCTTCTCATTTCATCTGGTTTGTAGCATCTGATCGGTCGTTCTTATTGGCCAGATTTATCACCTGGTGTGAAGGTTGTGATGGTGATGGCCTTAAAGAAACATCCCGTTTTTTTTCATCTACCTTTTGTTAGCACCGTTTCATGTGAGTGATCAGACAGTTTAATGGAAACAGTGGGTTTTTTTCCTATGCTGCTGTAAAGCATGTGTGAGGGTTTGTCCTACCCAGTGTGGCCGAGGATGGTGGCGTGGTGAAGTGGTCCCCTCCCGTTGCTGTCCACCTGGTTGACGTTCGCCCCGTTCTGCAGCAGGAACTCACAGGCGGCCAGAGCGTTCTGGTGGACACACGAGTGCATTTCAGATAACATGTTTTACTACCATCCTGTATAATAAACAGGTCAACGGAGGAAGGCAACACACATAACAAACAAATTAAGAGTTGTTTAGCCGCCGGCTATGAAAGTTGAATGGAAAGGATCACATTCAAAAAGGTGAATGAAAAGCTCTCCTCACAGCGGAGACGGCCTGTATGAGCGGCGTGCTGGACTCCTCGGCAGCATTGACCCAGTTGACGTTGGCCCCGTGGGCCAAAGCGTCGGCCATGACGGGGAAAATCTGCAGAGCTGCCGAGCGGTACAGCAAAGCCCCCGGGTGAAGGCCGCTCAGATCCTCCTCCTCCTCCTCGTCTTCGGCTGAAGAGAACAGAGAGGTTGATTTGTATCCTCTCGTTTAACAGTTTTTTTCCACTTTGTTGATAATCCATTATTTGAACACCTGTTTGTATTCAGTGCGTTTTCTCTCACCTTTGTGGATATCTGTGTTGTTCTTTTGGACGATGTCACTGGGGCTCAACCCTGAAGAGAGGAACAAAGAGACACACTGGATCGTCACACTGCTGTAACTCATACACAGCTGAGGACAGCTGTGGATTCACACCTTCAGCTTGAAGCGTGACATCGACATCAGCAGGAACAAGTGAGTGACTATTTGGACAACAAGTTATGAGACTTTAAAAAAGCCTCCGTCTCAGGAGTGTCTACCTGTGACTCGAGGCAGAGTGGCTCGGTTTGGTTTGGGTTTGAGCGGCGGCCGCTGCACGGTGCGGTCCTGTGTGACCGCACGGTTCCTCCTCGCACTGGACCGTCGCAGCAGGGGGTTCTTTCCAGTCTCAGGAAGCTTCTGGATGAACTTCTTTTCCACGTACTTTGAACGGATCCATGATTCCTTATCTCCTCTGAAGGAAGGAAGGAAGGAAGAAAGGAAGGAAGAAAGGAAGAAAGGAAGAAAGGAAGGAAGGAAGGAAGGAAGAAAGAAAGAATCACTTTTACTCATTAAACATGAATAAATAGGAAGGAGCCGACATGCTGGTTTCACTTGTGCTCAGCTGGACTCAACAGCTTGTGCAGCTGTGAAACAAAAAAAAAAAGCTAACACATGCCCCTGAGGCCCCTGAGCTTCTTTTAATGAACTCATAAATTCAGATAACAACTCTTTCAGGACTTTAAATGCCTCTTCTCTTAACTATTTAATTATTCTGCAAAATAAAAATCAATCTATCGAAATGTGAAGGCCCGTGGAAGACAAGAGTGAAGCTCACACTGCACGAAGGATGCAGCCTCACAGCGAGTTTCCGGAGGACGTTTTAGTCACGATGATAAGCATTTGTATTTACTACCTGTCAAACTTCCTGTCTGCTGTGACACAACTCACAGGAGAGAAGAGGAAGTGAAAAAATGATTGTACAGAGAGTAGAAAGAGGCGAATGAAATCCTCTGTAAAAACTGCAGCGCTATCATCGAGGTCAAATCTGTCTAAAAGATTGACCTCGATATATATATATATATATATATATATATATATATATATATATCTCAAAGTTACATATTTATTCGGATGTTTGGGGTAAATTCCGCCGATCAATCAATGCAGTTAATGTATTCGGTCTGAAAGGGATTAACTTTCAGTTAAGTATTACACTTCCATCATGTTAGGCGGCCTGCAGTCGATTTTGCAGAGATAGAAGTCTTCTCTAGAGATTCTGGGTGTACCCACATTGTCCATAATGCAACCCAAGAGCATCTTGTTCTGGACCGTGCTTCCTTTCTTCCTGACTCCTGTGATTAAGTAAGACTCCACTGATGACATCATCTGGGTCCCTGCGCCCACACACAACTTTGAATAAAGACTTGGTTTTAAGCGAGTGTGCACACAGCCTCGTAGTTTCAAAAGAGAAGCCGGTGCAGAAGCGCCGTCAATCTGCTTTATTTTGAAAGGCCAGCAGAGGGAGACACAAAATAACTCTTATTGTGTGAAACCAGATGAGAAGATCAGACCACTTTGAACTTGATGTGTGATGATATTACACATTTTCCTCGTCATATTAGGTTCTGAACGGCTTGTTTTCAGCCTTCTCCAAAAGAGCAAATGTTCATTTGGTAAGTGATGGTCCACATATTGGTAAATTAGGGCGTGCTTTATGGCATGGCTACATGTAATTGATAAGTTGCCTCCATTGGGACCATGTGAACCAGGATAGAGACATAACAATGCTTACCCATCTAGTCATTCAACTATGACTGTTGGTACCTGGGACTGGAGGAATTGGGCTTCTTGATGGTGATCTCATCAATCCTGGCCTCGTAGATCCTGTTGATCACCGTGTTTCCTAATTCGCACATCAACTGAAAGAAACAAGGAAATAGGAACAATAAGAACTAGTTTGGAGAATTCCTTTTTAAGTTGCCTTTTATATAATGCATTGCGTAATCAGTACACCCAGTGGAGCTCTTTGTTTTTGTAATAACACGGTAATGTAGTTAACAGGTTAAATACCTTAATGAGCTCAGGCTCCCAGGAGTCCAGAGTGAGGGAGCGTACTTTGGAGAAATGGACTCCCAAGCTCCTGTTAAAAGGAGAAAAACATTAAAGCTTACAATCTGAGTGTGTGTGTGTGTTTCAGCTTGTGTGTGTGTGTGTGTGTGTGTGTGTGTGTGTGTGTGTTTCAGCTCTTGTGTGTGTGTGTGCGTACCTGTGTATCCCAGAGCAGATGATACATAGAGTGATGCCCAGGTTGATGGAGGCCCAATCAGGACCGGGCTCCCCGCAGTCGCAGCACTGCTTGTTTCCTGGGATCGCCTGAACCTCCTCCAACGCCTTGCAGCCTGTGCTCTCCTGATCCACACCTCCTCCGCCTCCACCCCCGCTTCCTCCCAAAGTGCCCACCGACATGGAGCTGCAACGCTGTCTCTGAAAACCATGCACACATTCACGCACACACACCAAAGCAGAAATGAGGAGACACACAATGACAAGTTCTCCTGTATCTCCTCTGATTACACTACCAATGAAACAACATGCACAGTATCTGTTGTTTTCTGTGTATGTACGTGTGTGTGTGGGTCTCACTGGGCTGTGGTGGTCCTCTCTGTGCTCCTGAAAGGCCGAGGCGATGCTGTTTTGGACGGCACTGATCCATGCCTGCTGCTGCCTGTCTGAGTCTGCCTGCAACAAACAACACCTACACAAAAACACACACACACGAAACACACACACACACACACACACACACACACAACACCCACTCAAAATTAACATTGACATTTTCTCAAAACTCCCTTCCCTCATCTTCGGCATGACGCTCCTCACTCAGTACCTCACACACACACACACACACACACTCTCTTACTTTGACGGGGAGACCACTTCAAAGCAGAACCGTCTTTCGTTTTCACTGCTGGGCTTCACCGTGCAGAGACGCAAGTCCTCCACCACAACTGTGGGCTGGTCCTGAGAGAGATGCAGCCAGTGCATGTTATGATGCACGTTCAAGTAATTCTTTTTAAAACGCTTTACGTAGTTTGTTCGGTCTTTGAATAGGACTTTAAGGGGTTATAGTTTTTTTAAGTTTAAAAAAACTATTTTAAACATACCTTGAATTTCTTCTGATACACCAGCTGATTTTTTTGAATTGAAAACCAACGCCTGGGGTAAAGAAAACAACACAAACAGGCATAAAGTAAAGAAAGGACAGGTATGAGGCATAGCAGACATGTCAATGGGTAAATTTATACCTGCTCCACGTCTTGAAGGCGTTGCTGGCTCGTTTATAGAGGTATCCCTCCATGGCGATCCCGTTAGCTGCGTCAGCATTAAAATCCATGATGGAGTCATCGTAGGACACATCCTGGAAATATTCAAGAAGTCATGTTGTGTAACTAAAACGGCTGAGGACAGCAGCTTTTCTTTTATTGTGGGTTATACTAAATGATCTGGGAGAAGTTTAAAATGTGACATCAGATGTTGATTTCGGTGGATATTTGACCTTCTTCTTGATTGCGGCGTGTCTTTGCTCCATGTCCCTCTTCTCCCGAGCAGAGTTCAGGACAAACTGTGTGTGCTGTCGGAACAGAAATACATGCAGAGGTGAGTTATCCTTTAGACACAACTACTGATGTTTATACAGATTATTATTATTGTTCTTTAAGAACTCCTAGGTTTTCTTTGGGATACCATCATGAGCAGTTTCACAGAACTTTATCTATAATCTTTATCTTGAACCTTTGGGATACATGCTCCTTTATTTGGCAGGAATGGTAAAAACCTTTGTAGCCAAAGAAAAAAATGCTTCAATTTATTTTACTCAGGTTATGAGGAACAGGAAGTGTTGAGCCAAATAGACACCAGCAGGCTATTTATGAGCTCTCTCTTATTTTGACTGATCTGTTATCATGTGAAGAGTAGAGAAATCTTGATACTCAAACAAAGAGTTTTAGAAATTAAGACTTTCTGCAACTCTCCTACCACAACAGCTACTTGAAAGGTTATAAGGAAAACACTTGTAAAAAAGCTTTAATTGTTCCTGACTAATTCATCTCTGACAAATTGACTTAGACAGAAGTAGAGAGAGGTGTACGAGTTCAGGGTCGTTTGCTCTTCAGGAAACACAACTGAGGAAAAGTTCAACCTCTTCCTACATCCTGTGCCAAGCTGAGAGACAACAAAGCTGTTTTTTTAACAGAGAGGCTGTTCAGTGTTGTATTCCTTATTCTGTCCCTCACTTTGGCTTCTTCTCTTCCTTATTATTTCCTGTTGAAACAGGAAGAGTGGTGTTGTGGTGTGATTTGGCAAGTGAATGCTGACAAATTAATTTCCTGTTTTAAAAACGGACTAAAATATAACTGCCAAAGTTAATTCTGCAAAAGGGCTCACTCGTCTTGACAGCCACGGACCAACACGCACAAACGCACACACTCAAACACACACACCGAGCCATTTGAAATGCTTCCTGTCGTTGCTGAGATTTCCTGTCAATCTTGTGACTCCTCTTGCTCTGCAGCCAAGAACTCATATGATGCCTTTTTTTTAAAAAAACCAACAACAACATTTTAGGTCCTTTTATTGAACAGTCTGTCCTAACAGCACGCAAAGTGCGCGAACATCAGCGAGAAAATAAGTGACTACTCTGGTTTCCTCCTAACTGCCTGCGAGCAACGAGGAAGCAAGGGGCTCTACAAGACACTGAAAACCTCTCTTTGATCCCTCAGCACAGCTCGTCAGGTTGCTGTACGTAGCGTAGTGGTAGCCTACACTAATAACCTGAAATCCACGTCCATGATTATAATGTTGAACTTTGACTCGTGTTTTTTTTTTTAGCACACAAAAATCTGTTCACGTTGAAAATGTCCTTACACAAATATAGACTTTTTGAAAATATTTTCTTTCTCATAAAATCTTTAAAAAAACATTTTGAAATCTGCATCGGGGTCATCCTCTCTTTAACTTCTATCACTCACTGTTGAAGCAGAGTTACACCCCCTCCTCTGATCAGAGCTGCTCAAGCAGATCAACCAATCAGAGGAGATCACCCGTCGACTCAGCCTTAAGAAGCCGATTGGTGTCTTCACTCAGCGGCTGCTAGAGACTCAGACTGCTCTCATTGGCATTTTCCGTCCGCCTCAATGTGTACTATTCTACTTCAATACATTACTTTACCAACAACAGCTTGTTCTTTACATTACTTTTTTCCCAAATGAGCTGGGTCGACAAGTTCTGCTTGTTTCCCTGTCCAAAGCATTTTTTTTTTCATTGAGAAATTTCTAGAGGGGAGGGAATAACGATCAGACTTTTCTCTAAAAAGTCACTGATGAGAGAAAGTTAAAAAAAAAAGTGCAACAAAACACACTTCTTCCTTTGCCTACAATATTAAACCTCCACAGGGTGTGGGGACTATAATAGGTATGGACTTGTTTTGGCCTCTACAATGCATTAAAGGTTACGCTGACGTGGGCAAGAGTTCTTTAGAATGCAAAAACACTGCATCAGCAATGACATGACAAACTTAGAATTTCATCAAACAGTTTCTTTGTTTGCAATAGCAGCTTGGTATCTTGACCTTTGACCTTTTATGTCTATTTTAGTTCATGCTTTTTTCATTTTCAAACAAATAATTCTTGTGTCCCAGGTTTTAGAAGTTATGTAGCCTAAGCAGTTGGCAACATAATTTAAACGCTGTTGTAAGATGAGCCCATTAGATCTGTTACCATTAGCAAGAGTCAGGCGAGTAGATCAATACCACCCTCAAGTCTGTAAGCTAACCATGCAGCCAGCGCTAAGGTGACAAGCCCAGCCTCGCTTAAAGACTGGAAACAGCTGGAAAAAATGTATCCTGCTCTTTTCCAAAGTGTGACACTCGCAGCACTTCTTACATTCAATAATCTATAACTGCTATCCATAAAAATCTGAATAACACTAGGTTTGCTGTTTCCTCCAGTTTTCACTCCCTTAGCTACGCTAAGCTAATGAAATCCCCATTCTAGTACCCATAAAGACTTGAGAGTGGTTCTTAATTTTTCATCTAATACTACAATAACTGTCAGCAAAAAAACAAAAAAGAATATCTCTTTATTCTTCAGGCATCTATATTCATTTTCTTAGACTTTAACAGCGCACTCGCTCAAAGCTAATGTCAAGTGTCTTTATCCTGACCAACAGAGATTTGTTTAGCCATAACTTGCTCTTATCACATACAGTCATTGATGGCTGTGTTTTTATTTCACATGATTGCCACAAGATTTGCAGTACAAATACATGTTTTAACAAAGTAAACAAGATCAGTCAGCCCCTAATAAGCAGCAGTTACCTCATCATTCAGCTTGCGTCGATACTCGTCCAGCTCAGACAGAGACTGATGGCCGTGATGGAAGAACTGGGCCTGGGCCTCCATCAGGGACAACATCTGATATAAAGAATGAGAGAGCGTTTCTAACAAACTAATCCATTATAAATACACTTTTAATGATGCAGACACAGCAATTACCAAAAGAAACAAAATAAACTCAAAGTAGGTCAACATGAACTCACTGCCATCACAATGTCCGTTTTCTTCTTCGCCTCAATGACGTTAATCTGAAACAAAAGGAAGCAGTGGTTAGAGACAGCCCTCATGTCTCCACAACCCCTGAGTCTCCAAAAAAAGCCTCACTGGAGTGGCCACTGGCCAACCTGTGGGAGCCACAACCACAAGTCTGGAGAGAAGCCCTAGGGCAAACCTGTTATCATACAAAACAGCCGGAGCGCAACAGTAATCAGACGTTCCAGGCTGATTCAGATCGCTGGGTTCACTGGTTTAGAGACTGGTTTTCTCTGTAGGTTTCTCCTTCAGGGCTTTAAAAAGTTTGGACCGTGGCGTTAAGTGTGCTGCAAAATCTTTGTCCTTTTTTGACTTATTATCTTTGTTGGTGTTCACATTTATGCAGTGTTCGTTGAAATGGACCCTGTATAATCTGGTTTGCATGCAGATATAATATTCAGGTAACAGGGACACATTAAGAGTAACAAACAACAGTCAAGTACAAAGAAATTAGCCAGAATACACACAAAGAGAGTAGGACAATAAACAGATGAAAACAAAAACAGCACCAGATCAAGCTCAAAAATAGAAACACTACAATCTTCCTGTCCACTGAAATGAAAGTGAAGATGCAGACCGCTTGAAGTAATGGGACATTCCCTTTTTCTTACCTCAAGGACATAATCCAGCGCCTCAGACCGAAACGTCCTGCGTGCGTTAAGCAGAGCGTTGCTCGCCTCCTCCTGTTCGTGTGGTTTACCTCGAGGGGCCTGAGCGTTCTTCACTAGCGCCCCCTCCAGGCATTCACTGCTGCGCTCAAACTCCTTTCGCACATCCTTAAAACGGCGAACATCTCTGAAAAGCAGGATGTAAAAAAAAAAAAAAAGAGATGACGTTACTGATACCTTGAGCATTTAACCCTCACAGGTGTTTAATATATAAGTAAAAGGAAAGACTAAAGATAGATACTGGAGGATGCATTTCAAGTAGTATTGGTTTTATCAGCTACTTTAAAAAAATAATTAACAATTGTTAAAAGTGTGAAAATAGTTTCTACATTATTAAACTGCAGATTAAAGAAAGAAATATATCTGCCAATATATCGGTCGATACTGAATTTTATCCTCTCCCTAATATCAATATTCTTATCGGCCCCAAAAAATCCATATCGATCAGCCCCTAAATATGATACATTTTAACTACAGGACTGTTAGTTGGGTGCACTGTAAATATAGTTGTTGTCATGTCATGTTTTATTTATTTTGTATGTGTTCTTTTTGCAGCGTGATATCGTTAAATCCAGTTTTAAAAACATGATTATCTTCTGTGCTCTCTTAATAACCACAGTCAGGATGTGTCACAGGCTAAAAATCCAGATTATCACTTTTGTCACACGCTTTGAGACATCCTCTCTCTTGTAATCCCTCACATTATGAGAGCAGACCGCATGACAAACTACACGGGGAAAGGAAATGAAGGACCACAAGCCCCTAATATGTGTTTGTGTGTGTACTGAGAAAGAAGGGGAGGGACTCAGTCTGAAGACTGCAGCTAAGTGTAGGAATAATACCAGGGTGAAAAACTAAATGAAACAAACAGTAAAGGCCAAAAAAAAACAGCACACTCACTCTTTGACAAAGTTCTGCAGCTTCGTTTTGACTGACTTCTGTGTTGTCTCAATCACTTCCTATAAAGTGAAGAAAAGAACAGGGACAGGTCTATCAGAGCGAGCACAGATAACTGTTAAATGTCAAAGTGTCAGCATTGTTTTTAAACATACTGCAACCTGATAAGTGGCATGACTGTGAATTAAGATTAGGGTGCAAAAACAGTAAATCAGAGGCAGACAGACAGACAGACTCACCCCCTGTGCCTCCAAGATGATAGACAGCTTCTTGGAAAATTTTTCCAAACACTCCTGCGGGACACAGACATCAGAGATTAGACTGAAGTTATGAAAGAAAATCCCTTGTTGCTCTTTGGCTGCTGAGTTTTAACTAGCTAGTTGCTAACAATGTTTGCTAGCCAGTTGCAGAAGTGAACAATGGGCTTTTGTAGCATGTTTGTGTTTGTGTTTGTGTGTGTGTGTGTGTGTGTGTGTGTGTGTGTGTGTGTGTGTGTGTGTGTGTGTGTGTGTGTGTGTGTGTGTGTGTGTGTGAGATGGTGTGTAGGGGGGAGGGGAAGGTGAAAGTGAACCAAAATAGTAACAATGTGGACTTTAAATACCAAATAATGTCAAACTTCTTTTTCCAAATAAGCCAAACTGTATATTTTCACTATACGCACTACGTGGACTCCCTAAGTGGACATTCATTGTGGACCTTAAATCCCAAAGGATGAGCTGTCAAGACTGTGAATTATAAGTCAGACTGCAACTTTTAAATTAATGAAATGACTCCAGTAGCTTACAGATGTACTTTAAAAGTTAAATCCATGGGTGCAAACATTTCAACAGGAGCCTATAAATAACCATTATATGATTACATTTGCCACTGTGCCACTCTCACCTCCATCATGTTCTCCCCGGAGCAGTTCTGTCCGAGCTCCCGCAGGCCGGTGACGAAGCTCTTGCTTGTCTGGCAGTAGAGTTTGCCCGCCTCCAGCATGGCCTGGCATTGTTTCACAAGCTGGATGACAAAGACATGCAGTCAGATTCCTGCTGGAGACTCAAGGAGGCACACTTGAAGTGACTAACAGCCGGTTATAACCAGTATGAATAATTAAACGTAATGAGGAGTAATTCCAGGAGTCCTCACATTAGGACAATAAAACAGCCAGAGCCGGACGTTATTCTAATCGGGTATGCTGAATAAAGCCTCCAGCTTCTGGTAAACACTGTCTGGAGTCACTGGTAAACACTGTCATTAAAATGAACTGTAGCCAGAACCGTACTGGAACTTATGGGTTACATTTGAAGTTCAGGGTTTTTTACATCACCAATATTTTTTATTTTGACATAAACACACATTTATACGTTAATAACAAATACAACAACATTTGAAAGAGTAGGACTTATTTTTAGAGGTAATTTCAAGTAAAATATGCATTTTAGCTTACTGTAGATGCGTTAGCTTAGTCACATGTATGCCATCAGTTGCCTTTTACCATTCACTTGTTATGGAGAAACATAATCGTTATTTTTTAATCACATTACTAAAAATGTATAAACATTTTTCCAAAATGTTGATTTCTTTGCTCTGTTTTTGTTCTACATTAACAATTGACAAAAGTTTTTAATCTTATTAGTCGCTAAATGTCTACTTAAAGGCATCTATCTGCGAGCAAAGCTAGCTAGCCAATGTTAGCCTCGAGTGAGGTTTTATTTGGAGAGTTTTGAATTGGAAATGAGTAAAAGAGAAACTGTGAAAGTGAACCTTAATGTTGGTGTAGTGTGCTGCATTGTGTATTCTAGTTTTAAAGTTTCACATACAGCCGAGCATGTGATCATTCTCTGCGGGTTTCCAACAAGAAAAATAATCTACTGTTATGACATTCTGTCCTCTGATTTGATTTGATATTGTGTCATGTGTAAGCATGCTATCATAACAAAGCAAAGGGAACAGATAGGGTCACTTAAATTACTAAATAACATGTCCAGACGTCCTACAAACAGACATTTAAACATTTCTTTCAGTCAGTTGAGAAGCAACAGAGAAACATGAGCTGAGGGCCTTAAACCCAGTTCGTCAAGATTTTCTAAATCCCTTCATCTCCCTGCAGCTGAACACACTGTGCTTTACAGGGACAGTTCAAGAAACCAGTTTTAACTAAGACTAAGATTTCTACTTAATGTCCATGTTTTTTTAACAGACCATATAGAGTGAAAGCATTTTTGACGTTTGCTGGCAATCACAAAGAAACAGAAAAGCAACATGTGACCTCTCTGATCGATGAATAGATCTGAAACACAAACATCCAATCAGAAAGTATCCATTACTGTATCAATGCAGAACAAACGTTAGATATCTATGTTTCAAGACAATAGGATGGGGAAGCACAACCTGCTGCTACTTCCTGCTTACTGTCAGGTAAAAAAAACCCTCAACCACCACTGCCAGCCTCTCACTTCACCTCTTCTTCACATGACACCTGTCCCTTTGTACGCATGTGCATAATGTGTGTGCATGTGCAGGAACCAGCAGCGACGCAGTGCGGTTTTATGAAAGTGTGTGTAGATGCACGTCTCTCACCTTTTCTAATCGCGTCTCAAGTTCACTCACATCACTTTGGACCAACTCGATTTCAGCTCTGAAACACACAAAATACACTTTTATACTTCTGGTAAAGCACTCACTGCTGGATTACCTCACATTAAATATACATGTAAATATTGTTCAATTAGATTTGGGGGTTTTTTCCAGCTACTTTTGGGAACTTTTGATCTTGAGACAAAACAACATTTGACATGGTGCACTGTAACAGTGAGCTTGTAGCTTGGGCCTTCTTGCAAGTATTGAGGCTGTAAAAGCAAACACCAGCATACTTGTTGCTCAGTAATGTATTAATACACTTTGTTCTGAGGCCAAGAGCTGACCCCCTCTACGTTGTCTTACACATACGAACAAAGAAGTCCTCTGCATGGATAGTTTGTTGGTTTTCGGCCTAACAGTATCTTTCGTTTCTGTTCACCCTAACTGTTCAAACACGTGGTTTCCGCTGCCTTCCACCAACAGTACAGAGATACAGAGAGACAGTAAGAGAGAGAGGAAGACAAAAAAAAGAGATGAGGCTGAGCGAAGAGAGTCGAGGAGGGCCTGAACAGACAGCAACTGTTTGTTTTTGTGGTTTGTTTGTGTCTGAGGTCATGTCCTCTTGAAATATGACCAAATGACAAGAGGAGAGCTTGGGAAGCAGCAACATGAGGACACAGCAGAGGAAGTTAAAGTATTTTGTAATTAAACAGATGTTTTCTCTTCATTTTCATCTGAATAAAATGCCACGTTTTTTTTTTTTTTTTTTTTTAGATACACGCGAAAGAGGGCCAGAAAGAAAATGAAGACAGAGCTGAGGCTGAGCTGAGGCTGAGTTTCCGCCGTGGTTCTCCCCACAGACAACACACTTCCTGTCTCTCCTGTTGATCACCTCAGCACATCTCGCCTCACTTCCTGTTACCCTCCTACCTCATTGTTACCAAGCAACAGGAGGCAGCACATTTTGAGTGGCTGTCCCGAGCTGCTTATTCTCTTCTTCTCCTCTGCTTTTCTTGTTGTTCTGTTTATATCACAGAGTGTTTTATAAATAAGAACAACAAATCTGCATCTCCTCCTGCTGGAGGAATTGAAGCCAAAAGTCCAGGGCAACAGGTGCTGACATTTTGCACAACTTCCTTTTATGTGCTGCGTTTCCATCTGCAATGTAAACACCATCATTTCTTGGTCTATATATGGGAGTAGAGCGCCTAACTATTAAGTCTCTGTTCAATCGTAGAATGTAAGTTACAAAGCAGCTAACACTGACTATCTGACAACGGACTCACTGACTGACTATCATCGTATTATCGCTGTCAGATGGGAGGGGTTGGTGGGGGGTCTCCTGAAGAAAGATGCAACATAAAAATGAAACAGCATGGAAGTGGTGAACGAAGCAACGGAGTCACAACGCTATAATGAGAATATATTTGCCTTCATATCAGTGCTACATGTAGTTCAACAAAAGAGGGGATAAGAACATGCTGGCGAATAGAAAATGTAACACAGCCGTTTAGTTACATGCACTCTGTGCACCAGTCACAGGATATAAACGCCACAACCCCAGTCTGAGGGGGAAATAACTGTTCACACACACACACACAGCTCCTCCGGCAAATATCAGGAGTTTTTTCTGCAAGTGCGAAAGCACGACGTGATGCAGATTTATGAAAAGTCAAGCTTTGTCAGGTCGCTCCCCAGAGTGTAAAAAAGCAACTTTTAAATGGTTTTGTTTGTTGCCTCGAGGTCTGATCGATCACTTCTGATGCATTTCAGGTAGTCAGGAAATCGAACACTAACCAGCACTTTTATGCATACAGGATATCTGTTCATAGATACAGATCTACATGCTTATGAATCTATCTATAGAGATTCTGTAAAGTTGAATGTTAGGGTTGTACACATTTCCTTCTCTACGCTGCTAATCTGGGAAGAATGCCGCAGTAGCGACATTTATCAACAGAGCTGAACTTCGAAGAAAATGTATTCCTGGACTTGACCACATGTAAACTATTATGATGAGAACAACGTTTAAGAAAATCTATTAATTTAAAGCTAACTCAATGTTCAAACTGTTAACATGGAGGATGGCTGGGTTTATGGCCTGTGCTGCAGCCAGTCTAAAGGAGGAGCGCCAAATCTTTTGGCTTCACTTTTTGTGCTCTTGTACGCTCCATTTTAACGTCCAAAGCAGTTTTTCCCTCATCTTCCGTTTTCCTTCTTGGTATTCTCTGTTTAACTGTGTTTATGACTTGTTCCTCCCTCTCCCTCTTTCCTTCCTGACACAAGACCTTAGCTCTGTATCTGCCACAACTCAAACTTTCCACCACTGCACAGGCCTCATACACTCAAAGAGAGAGGGAGAAAGGAGGGGAGGCTGAGGGATTTGAAACATGCCAAATCAGCTGGTAGAGACGACACCAGTGGCTGTGACTCAGGCAGGACGCCAAATACTGTCCGGGCACACCCAATTGCTGCCATGCTCTCCCTCTCAGCTGCTTGCAAAACCAATCTAGAGACACTTCCCTTTTCATTAGGACACCACATGTTGACTGTGTGTTGAAAGAAAAATTATTTGTTACTCTGTCTAACTTAGAGCTACTCTGACAGCGCACTTTATAACTTTAAAGGCTCAAATCAGGTTTTAGGCCTAAAGGTTCTCAAATGAGCTCTTCTAAACATGTGCATGGTGTCAATAAAGTTTTTAAAAAACAATATTTTACAAAAGCGGGAGCCTAATTTAAGCATGACTATAACTAGAACATTATGTTTTTAATTCCTATCTAAACTTCCTGTACAGATATCAAACTACAGACATCTAGATGTGTGTGTTTAGCCCTACAGGCCTGCATGCATCCTCTTCATTGAACCTGTAGACTAACAGTGGTGTGACATGGTTTGACCTCAGACCCAGAAAAACTGATAAAAGACACCAAATGCTTGAAAGTTATTACTCTGATGTCTTTAAAGCAACTAAAATAGATTTCATGAAACATAAGAAATACATACACACACACAGCCTATCTGTTGCTTTTTAAAAGATTTAGGTTATTACAGCTCCAGGAAGGAACTAAACACTTTTTCGTTGCATTTTTCAGCTGGAAGTCTTACAGGTGAAAGTCTTACCTGAATCGAGGAGAGTCTTTCAAACACTCCTCAAAGTCCAGCTTGACAGTCATCTCTCCGCGAAGATGTTCAGAACACTGTTAAACTGTGTTTCTCTGAATCCTTTATTCAAGTGGACAGCAGACCTCGAAAGACAACACTGTTTGTCAAGTCTTCCTCAGTTTTGACGCTTCACACCGGCAGCTCGGCTCATTCTTGGAGTCGGACGGTTCTTTCTTTCTTTCACTGGTATACTTTGTATTCCTCCCACAGCTCCTCCTGTCCACTTGTCCTCTGTTTAAAGGACACCGTGTGCCTCAAGTGAGCCTCCTGTGTCTCATCCGAGCCTGAAGGCGACCTGCCACCGCTTCTGAATGAACTCAGGGGGGTGTCAGCGGCGTTAGTACCATTTTATCCGGGAAATCAAACGCAACAGGTTGAGGAGAGTATCTTGAAAAGTTTTCTCTGGAGTAAAGTGTCCTTACTGAGCGCTGTTCGTATTCCCAAAAGACAGAATGAGATGACAGCGGAGGAATTGGATGTTTCTTCCCCAGGGTGCCGATTGGAGTACTTCTCTCTCTCTCTCTCTCTCTCTCTCTCTCTCTCTCTCTCTCTCTCTCTCTCTCTCTCTCTCTCTCTCTCTCTCTCTCTCTCTCTCTCTCTCTCTCTCTCTCTCTCTCTCTCTCTCTCTCTCTCTCTCTCTGTCCTCCACACACACACGATGCCGAAACCACCCCCAATGTGTCACATCACATTACTTCCGGGTTTCTTACCCATGACAAATTGTGGTTTTATGTTTTGAAGTACCAAAGAGTGGTTAACTTACACTGTAAAGCCCTTTATGTATACTCTACACTAAGTCTGCCCAATTATTAAAATATGTAGCCTGCTTCAATCACCTTTAATCTCACCCTTATATTTAATGTTGAACTCTGTATCATTTAGTTGAATGTGTGGATATTTCCCTCCCACATTCGCTTTCTTCAGTTGTTTTTCGTGTACTGTGAGAAACTGAAGCAGCTTTACGCTTCTCATGACGAAAGAGAGACTGGGTGTGTATTCTTGTCTGGCAACCTTGGCTTATTTGAGGTGGGAAGAAGGCTGGTTATAATCGCACCCTCTGTTAATGAAGCCAAATCTATGGATGCCCACTCCTACCAAAACAACAACAACAACAACAACAAAAAAACACTTTAGAATACCAAGTAAAATGTTGTGTTTAATAAGTCAAACATTATAGCATAATAAGGCAAATATTAGCAAGTTTATATTTTTAAAAAACCAAGTGAGGTAATGACTTAAATAGTGAGGTACCAAATCAAAAACATTGATGGAAAAAACTAGGAGAGTTTGAAAAGTGCAGCCAATAAGAACGGTGTTCTGTCTAATGGCCGGAAGGGGGCAGTTTAAGATGTTTAAGAAAAAGATGTCCAAATTAGTAGAAGTCTGTGACAAAACGACCCTTCTTCTCAGCTTGAGTTTATTGGCTATAATTTCGAAACAAACTCAGGAGCATGGAAACATAATAAAAAATATACAATGCTAACTAAAAACTAATAATTTCTGAACAAAAGGATTTGGAATATAATAATTTATATTTTTATATAAATCAAATGAAAGGCAATGTTCCTTTTTTTACACTCATGGGCTTCCATGCAGTTTTTACAAAACGTCAAAACAACATTTACAAGGTGTTTGTTGAGCAACATTGACAAACAGATTTGCACTTTGTCATCATCTCCACAGACTGCAGTCAGACACTTTAAAGCCTGTGGTTGACTGCTGAGCTTAGTGTAATTGCAGCTGCTCTACAGGCTTGTTTATCTGGGCTTGTGTGTGTTGTAATACTCAAGTGTAACTGAAAAATATCGATTAGGCAGTCACATGATGTGTAGCCCCCTCTGCTGAGTAGAAACCTTAACGACAGGCTGACTGCTCATCTCAAAAACAATATGAGGCTTCAGTTTATTTTCCTCTTCTTCAGCTGTTTCCTTGTGAGTCTATCGGCAGAGGGTGAACATAGTGTGATGCCTTCATTGACAGCCTCATTGAGGATGCTATTTCTGTCTGTGTGCCAGTGAGTAAAACATCTCACATAACTCTACAAAGACGTCACAGAAAGGGCGTAGCTCGTGGCTCTGTCGCGTTGCTAAGTTGCCTCATCAAAATAAATAGTGTCAAGATTTCCTCTGAAGACAAAGAGAAAACTTTAAATAAATAACATGCCAGTCCCGTGGGAAAATTATTTGTATCGCCATGTTAAACAGGTTTAAAAAGATAAAAATATCCACGAGTTGTACAAACACGCTGTTGCGCTTTTGATGGTGACAGCGAAGGATAGCATATCCGAAAAAACATTGTATTCTTCTATTTTTGATTTATTAACTTTGTCCATCCCCGAGCTACCCGTCCAAGTGCTTTTCCCTTACCAGAGCGCGCTGGAGCGTCAAAGCGCAGCGCTGCGCCAAAACACAAACACATGGGGGGCGTGTGCGTAAACAGCGTAGCAGAAACACACACTCAGGAACGACAAAGAATGAGCTGAAAATAAGTGAGGAAACGGTTGCGAGGCTATGTAAAACTTGTGTGCTCGACAGGTTCTTATTTGTCTTTGACAGGAGATTCCCTACGCATCTGTCCAAGTGTCAAACTAGACACACACAATCACGACTCATGTGTTTTTCAAAATAAAACTATGGCCTGTTCTCACAGTACTCATCGATATACCTAAAAACAATGCATGCCGTATTACGAGTATATATTTTATTATAACGAACTTTAACAGCCACATACCTGAGTCTGTTGTTATCCTACACATACATTAAATTATAGTTATCAACTGTAACCTACATCACCACTTTCAAACGTTTAACCTTTATAAAAGCAAAATGCTTAAATTATATATTTGAAAGGGGGACGTTGGATAAAAAACTGACCTTATCAACCTGACAATAATCGTTTGAATGTTTAATATGCCATACATATTATTTCTTTAACCGAACAAAAGTCTTTTAAAATACTCCAGATTACTCAAATGTAAAAGTATTTGGGAAACCATGGTCTTTCAGGGGTTAAGGTGCTGACCACAAAATTCAACATCCATCCACATCTAGTCTAGAACTGTTTCTCCTCCTTGTTTCCACTCTCCATCTGGCCTACTTTCCAACCTTGATTGTAGCTCAGGATGAATACAAGACATAACATTATGATACGATGTGGTGCATATTGACTAATAAACAGAACCAAACAACAATATTATCTTTGCAATTTGACATCCTAGGGCCTTACCCAGGAAATCCAGCCATGGGTTCAGCATGTTCATGCTAAAGTGATACAATGGGGCATAATCATTTCCAAACTAATAAGTTTAAACACAAGATGTAAATGATCAATTATGATCTCTTTTTCAACTATAGATTTTATGATTTCTGGATCAAATGACAAAAACACAAATTCCAAGCAATTGTTCAAAGTAGACCTATTAGATTTGGAGTTTTTCTGGCAATATTAAAAGAAAGCTATATTTTCAGTAAGCCTATATTGCAATACTTTAACTGGTCTAAACATGGCTGAATACTCAAAAAAGGCCTACACACAGAAATATGTGTGTTTCTTTACCTACTGGCTGCATATATTTATTGGAGATAAATGTATTTTATGTTAGATAGGCTATCCATCTGCTATTTTAGAACATTTTTGATAGAACAGTCGGCCGACAAGCAATCTTCAGTTATGCTAAATGCCACCTGTTTTTTACATTTATTCTGAAGGAAATCCCTCATATTTCCGGTAAGTTTGCAGCTCCCTGTGCGTAACTTGACGTGCCTGTCTTCTACATTGGGAGGGTGAAGCCGCATAAAAGCGTTCTGACAATGCGGGCGTGAGGTGCTCCATGTAGTAGAGAAGCAGGAGGAGGACAGCGGAGGGTTACACCGGCTTCACAACCAGGCTGGCAGTCAGGCCCCGGGGGGCGAAGAAGCAGGGGGATTAAAGAAATTAAAAAAAAACATGTCGAACCGAAAGCACCGGGACAATCAGGAGATCTGCGCCCGCAAGGTCCGCGAGCTGGCCCAGTCTGGAGTAAACAAACACTGCTTCGAGTGCAACCAGCCCGGGGTGACTTACACCGACATCACGGTGGGCAGCTTCGTCTGCACGTCGTGCTCCGGAATGCTGTGAGTGAACCCCCCTTAAAATCCTGCCGCGCCCCCTGGGATTATTTACTGCACATTTTTAGCATCAGTGTGTGAGGACACACACACATAATGGAAGCAGAGGAGTAAAAGTACCAGGCCTGATATTGCACCATGCACCACCCCAGAGCCAGATTTACAGGGGTGTTTCTTGATGTTTCCAGCGTCATGTAGTGCATAAATTAATTTACGCAGTGTCCGCTTCTCTCTTTCTCTCTCTCATGCGTTTCTTCCAACAGCTTCATAAACGACAGACCGCTATAGTTGGTCATTTTCCAGCTCTGAGTTACGGTTCATTTCGTCATGGTGCAGGTTTGACTCTCGCTCTCTCTCTCTCTCTCACTCTCTCTCTCGCTCTCTCGCTCTCTCTCCAGGCTCCTATCTAGTGCGCGTAGTGTGTGCGTGCGTATGCGTGAGTGTGTGCTGTCACATTTTATTCTGCATGTAGTCCCCACACTCCACAGGAAGAGGTTTCAGCATTCTGTTGCGCAGTCTTGCACACCTTCGTCAAGGTGTTCCACTTTGTGTCCCCCCCCAGCATGGACTAAATAGAAGGATCTGGTTTCTGGAAACATGTTGCTCTGTATTTTACACCGGTTCTGCCCTGTTATTCACAGTCACATTTGAAACATTTCCTCTCCCACCTGCTCTGTCCCAGTAGTCCTCTCTCAGAGGGGAGGAATCACTGCACGTCTTGGGATTTTCTTTTTATTTGCCTTTTATTTTTTTGGAACTGTAAATGATGTCTCTCCATCTATCCTGTCTCCCAGGAGAGGCCTGAACCCTCCACACAGAGTCAAGTCAATCTCCATGACAACCTTCTCACAACAGGAGGTGGAATTCCTTCAAAATCATGGCAATGAGGTGAGTGATGTTCATAACATGTAGACAATGCTGCTACATTCATTCACAAAAACAAATCTTAACAATTTGTCTTGTATTATAAACACTTACATTGTGGAGCTTGTTTTATTTGTTTTGGTTTTAGGCGGAGGTTTTAGACACATTAAACTCATAGCATAGCTGCTTCATTTGCAGCAGCTGATGGGGATCTGAATAAAGGAAATCTCTGGCCCGTATACAGAAAATGAAATGTCCCTCATGGCTCACCATTTGAACCAGTCTTTGTGGTAGCGCTATTTTTCAGGCCAGCTCATATGGAGCCAAGAAACAAAAGAAGCAGCCATGTCTGTCCCCACCCAAACCACCATCCACTTCCCCTGTATGTGTGTGTGTGTGCGTATACTTGTTTCCCAAACTGTTTTCAAATAGGGCGGTGACAAATGTCCGTCTTAATGTGTTTCTGTCTGACTAATAGTCAAATCACAAAATATTAGCGAGAACATGTTTACTATCCTTTAATATTCCTTTATTGTAATAGTCATCGAATCACTTGTGAAATGCTAACTTGACAATTATTTATTGTAGAATATCCAGATTTGTCTCAAATCCAGTGTTGCTTAAGATGCATCCAGCTGCTATGAAACCAACATTTTCTTATTTGTATTTATTTTAATAAGGCACATTTTCTCTCTATTGCTTTAAAAAAAAAGTATATCCATGAAACCAAAAGATATTAAAAAATGAAGTTTATGCATAAGACACTTCTTATAACTTCTGTAGAAATGCATTAGAAACATAGTATAAAGATGGAAAAAGACTTCCTACAGAACCTGTTTTGGAAGCTGCTGGCGTGGGCAGCACGCTCTCTGGAGCTTATATCACACAAATGAATTTGTGAAGTGTTTCAAGCTATTAAGATAAGTGCTGTGCATTTTATCAGCTTGCTGTAGGACAGGCTGTGTGTGTCTGTGTGTGAGTTTTTGAGTCAAGTATAATGTGAGCAGAGGCAGAGGTGTGTATGCTCCAGCTTTCTCTGCTCTGATCCTCTGGAAAGTGAACCGGAGAGTCATGAATCATACGCTGTAATATCTGCCGCCACACTCTGACTCCTGAACCAGACATGAATCACTGATGGGAAACATCTGTTTGTGAGATATCCTCTGACACTAAATGTCAAACAAGCAGGAATGTTGGTTTAATGTTATTAAGGAGTTTACACTGACCAATTTTGATGTGATTCATCTAATCTAACAGTATGATTTCAAAGTTTTTTCCTGATCCTTCAATGTGTCTGTTTCTTTAGGTTGGGAGGAGGACTTGGCTGTGTGTGTTTGACCCAAAGACGGACGGCTGCTCCGACATGAAGGACTCTCAGAAGTTCAAAGAGTTCCTTCAGGATAAATATGAAAAGAAAAAGTGGTGAGTTTCAAGGCTATTTGTGCAATATCAAACTTATGTGACTGACTGTGCAGTAAAGCTACAGGCTAAGATGTAGGCTATAAGACAGACTTTTATCAGAACAGTATACTCATGATTACATTTTCAATTTATAAATGAAACGAAATGTTTTGGAAATTTCAAGAAAATGACAAGTTCCTAGAGCTATATTTGGTAACTTCCAATTGCTTGTCCAAACACCTGAAAGAGTCAGTTCATTAAATTATTAGATTGAAAAAACTTACATTTTTTAAATTGATAGTCAGATATTCTGGCGTGTTGCATTCAAACCTAATAATATCAGCATAAGCTGTACATAAGAAGTGCTAATTGGATCATGTTAGCATGCTAACATAATGAACTATGTGACCAAGACTGCTCAATATGTTTCTTTACATTTACATATATTTACATTTAAACATTGTTATTATAGGAATGTGAGTATTTGGCTCATTACTTCTGTAGCCCCATCATAAAGTCAAAAAAATGACACAGCTGAAAGGTGCTAATTCTTGTTTGCAAACGTTAGCTTGTTTACAAGCTAAATTTAGGCATTAAACATTTTACCTGCCAACTCATCGCTGCATCAGAGAGCATTAATACTTGATGTTGAACCCTTTTAGCTGCTCTGCTTGAATGCAATTTACTTTACGAGTTAAACATATTATGAGTGTTTTAGTAGGCTGATGCTAGCTAATAGCACTAGCATGAGTTGTTATTAACAGAGGGCTTAATACGCTTAGTCATGTTTTGGCGTTTTTGTTTAAGGAAATAGTTTTAACGAATAACATTTTGTCCTAAATGACTAGAGACAAATAGTCTGTTGATTTTATGACTCAGTTGTAGACTAATTTTTTAATGTCTGAACTCAATGTAGCATTCAACATCTGATGACGTTTTTTCTAAATGTAGCCATTCACTGTTTAAAATGGAGATGCCCACTCATACAAATTGAAAAAAAACAAGCCATTATTAAGGTTTAGTTTCAGGACCCCTGAAATGTTCTCTGTCAAGATGTTTGGTAGGAGGAATACTGATTACATATCAAGCTTTAATTGTGTTGTTGTGAAGGCTGGTTAGTAACAAATAAATAGCAATAAATAGCCTGTCTCTTTCAGGCATTTTTCAAAATGTAAGAATCGGAGGGATGTCGAAGGTCCTTGGAGCCCCGGGGTCCAGCCTGTCCCCCCTTCACTTGGTCCTTTAGCGAGCCAGGCCCCTACTCATAACATGCCCCCCAACGCCAGGTCTGCAAGGCCCATGGTAAGAGATTTTAAACGGTTGTGCTTAAAGGATAGAGTGCGGGTGTGATAAAGGTAAAGAGGACAGCAGTGAAAGCAAGAGGATGAGAGTTTATAAGAGAAAATGTTTAGGTGTGGTAGAAGAAGAGGAAGCGAGAGCAGACAAGTAATTCAAAGAGTGTCCAAAAAAGAACCGAGAATAAGGTGAAGAGACAACCTGAATTCACGGCCGCACAGAGATAGAGACTAAGAGATCGGGTAGCGAGCAGTCCAGGTATACTTAACATCAGAGCTTCTGCTTATGAATTATTGAGAAACCATGAAAGAGACTCATTTTTTTCTGCCTTTATGTCTCCCTCCACCTCCCATCTGCTTCTTTCTCTCCATCTCTTGTTCCATAGTCTCAGGCCCAGATGCCATCCTGGGATCGAAATCCTGCAATCTCGCCCGCCGACATGCGGACGGATGTGTTCACCGCTCGGCCGTCACGTTCCCAAAGCTTCAGAGACCCCCCTCTGAAAGGTCAGAGGTCAATCTGCATCAGAGGAGTTGATATTTTTGGACTGTATTGATCGATGCATTCACCTTTTTGCTCTCTGCTTCTCTCTGATATAGATCCCACACTGTGTGGGATTGAAAGACAGCGGCCAGGTTCTCTGTCATCGGTGTTGGGTGCTCAAAGCCACACCCCCTCCTTCCCTGCCCTCCCACGGCCCTCAGGTGTGTCCCATTAACCACTCTTTCCTTTTAGACAATAAGAGTGATAGATATATTTTGTTGTGTTTTCAGATTAAGAATACTTACAGGTTCTTTCATTAATCATTTGCATTTTAACCATTCCACAAATATCTAATATGTGGAAATATTTTAGGAATAATACACGTTACAGTAGGAAAAGGAGTATACAGTGCGATAAAAACTTCTGATATAGCCTTCAACTGTTTGTGTTAATACCTCTGCCACCTACTGAGGGATTGTTTTAGTTAAAAACTGTCTGGCGACTGGATCACACCTACAGGTGAAACAATGTCACAATATTGATTCTCTAGCTTAATCTAAACTGCCTGTTGGGCTAATTGTCCATAAAAAAATCACACACCGTATTGGATGACATGGGTCTATACTTCCATAAATTCAAGTACTGTACTTGAAGAACCTAATAGGTTTATGACTTCTGAATTTAGTGGCAAGGAGCAGTTCTCTCATTGCTAATATGCCATCGATATAGGATGGTGTCTGTGTGTATTTTGATGTGGCTTTGCAAGAAATTCTATCTTCTCAAGCAAATTATTGAGGAATAAGATCATAATTACATATTTTCAACCATATCTTGTATGCATGTATGGATACATCTGCTTTTGGCCAAATCAACTGATAATATCGGACAACAAAATTTTCAGGACTATACAGTTTCTGACATCTATGAGCACAGTGCTCCACAGTGCTCCTTTTAAGAAAGCTGATGCAATTACATAGATAAATAATTCGTACTACACTTTTTTCTCATCTCTTCCAAGGGGCTCAAACTGTTCAATTTGTCAGTGCAGGGTGTTTTAATTGTCAAGAAAGTGTACTTTTTTTTCACTGATTCTAACTTGGCTCTCTACTCATCACTGCTGCCCCAAAGTGTCACTTTGAGAAGGACAAAAGAAGGGAACAAATTAGCTTTCAGGCAATTTTCATGACAGTATTTTAAAAACATTTTTTTTACCCTATCATGTTTCATCTTAAATGGCTCCATATCTTCACCCAGTCACACCAAATTCCTTTTTTAATGGCATTTCTTTTCTCTCTTAATGTATCCCTCCTCCTTCTTTCTGTCTCTGTTTTATCTCACTGTCCTCTTTCCCCGACCTCTTAGCCAGTAGCACTTTCAAAAACCACTTCACTTTAGGTAAGACACAGCACCAACAGCTGCATTTGAGTGTGTGCTGAATGGCTGGGATCAATAAGCTCTTCCATGCTGTGTCATTCATAATAAGACACCTAATCTTGGAGCCCTGCTGCTCTTGACTGCGCTAGAAAACCTTTATTTTAAACCATTTGACTGACGACACAGTGCTCTATAATCATAAAGCTCCCTTGCTTGTGTCACTCGCTGATATTTGGGTCCATCATTTTCTTCATCTCCCAGGTTTTCTCACTTCAAAGTCCAAATATAAAGCCTGGGAGGGTCAATGAGACACACACTGTTCCCTGAAAGAAAAAAAGAACCAGCTTCAAGTAATGCTATTTTTAGCTAAGCTGCTGCCCCCATCAGCAGAGAGAGGGCCGCTGATATTTCTCGCCACGTTGGTGTTGAAGCACTTAAAAAGTATGTAGGACGCAGCTGTATTCCCACAATATACATTTACATCCCAAACAAGTACTCCCAAATTCAAGCGTGCTAGCAAAGATAAGCAAATATCTAGCCTTGCAATACTAGCCTGTATAATCATATCCCAAAAATAGCCAGCTTCACGGTCGCATGCTTCATATAGATAATTTTTCACATGAAGTCTGCTCTCTGTCAATGACGCCTTAGTTGAGAAAATGTATTTTAAAAACAACAACAACAACAACATACATTTTCATTTATATCTCCATGCTAACACTATCGGCTAATGCTAGCATGCTTTGTGGCTAATGTTTGCTTGCTAACTGCAGTGATCCTATTTTCTGCCTTGTTACCCTCTAGTAGTTGTGTTTTGTGGTTGGTGCTTAAAAAACTATCCCAGAACTTGTTAACCTGCTGCTTTTCCTTTACTGTTTATGCCGATGCTTAACCCCAACAACTGTTCATGCTAATTATGTAAAGCCAGCCCTGCTTATCACGAGCCCCAGAGCATGGAAATGTTCTAACAGCATGAGATTAATTGCAGTTCTTGATGGAATTTTTCTGAATCAAAGCCTCTAAAACCAATATATTTGTAGTTTAGATTTATCATAAACACCATTAAGATCAATTAATATATGCCAGAATAACGTGTTCATGACATAATCTAGATTTAGCATTTAAGCGCCCTGTTTCTCAAACATGTTCCCCTGGATTTGTTTAGGTCTGTTGAAAAACATTTTCACCTCATGGTTTATTCAGTTGCCGTTTTATAGCTCCCAATTTGACGGCATGATCTTCCTCCACAGATTAAGTTTGATTTAGTCTTGTCATAAAACAAGATTTTTGCACTTTAAGGTGTTAAAAATATTACAGAAGGCTCTAAAGAATTACTTTGCTGTGTATTTTGTCCTCATTTGCTGTTTCCAAAGTCAAGAATTGACTAACCACCCAACAGGAAGGAGAAGTTCTCAAGATTAAAAAAAAAAAAAAAAGTATTTCAACATCAGCCTCTCCTTCACAACCTGGCAAACGTCATGTGGTAATGAATGTCGTGATGCCAAGGAAACCTCTAAACTTGTTGCCAAATGTACGTAATGGGGAGATTGCTGTGATTGTTTTCTCCACGTGAGGTCCACAGTCTGTGCTTGACCTTTGAAACAGCAGCTGAGAAAACAATATCACTTCAGTCCGTTTTAATCTGTTAGTCCCCAGTTCTTGGGCTTTGGATTACATCCCATGATCTTCTTCAGTTGATTGAGTTGATAAAGGTTGCGTGAGATGATCAGGGGCTAGAGAGCAGCTTCTAAATGGTCTTTGACTGGAAGAGAAAGGCTTTCTTCAGTTTTTTTTTTACTTTTCAGTGGTCTTAACCATGAGTTTGTGTTGGACAGTTGTTACAATCAAATGTACATTTAAACATATTCAAGAGGAAAACATGATTTTAATTGTTGTTCACTCCTCCTTTTTGTGGAATGACCTCTTAGATAACATGTTCTTGAGTGTATTGCTTAAATTGATATGCATTCTTTACTGCATGAAGTTATTTACCACTTCATGGTGTGTATAATCAGGCCATATACTGGGCTATAACTCTAAACTAACTGTTGTTAATGGATCAGGTTTGAAAGCTCCAAATATTGAAGGAAGTAAGAAATGCTCTCCTGGACTGTCTTTGTACTGAATCTCTTTCTGGTGTCTTGCCCGCAGGTCGAACAGTATCTGCCTCAGGAGTCACGGGGCCTTTCAGGGCTTTCCCCAAGTCTATCAGCGTTGACTTCGGAGGCCTGAGCCACCCTCAGACACAGTCTCTGCCTCAGTCTCTGTCCCAGCAGCAGCCACAGTCTGGGAGCGTCGGTCAGACGACGACGTCCCAGGTCAGCTGCTCCAACCACCAGGACAGATACGCCGCAGTGTCACATCTGGACAGCGTGTTCTCCGACCCGCCAGTAGGCACAGGTCAGTGGATAGGAGATGCTGTTTTTGTGATAATGCTTCCTTTTACTCTGTACTTACACTCTACTACATTACCAATCGTAAAATAGCTTTTCACTTTTCAGATTAAGAATTTAGACATGAAAACGCTCCTCAATTTTGTTTAATTTACAAGTTAAGGTACATTAAACATGTTTTTGGCCTTTGAACCCTTACAATTAAAATAAAAGTAGGGGATTGAGCTGTGCTAGTCGATCAAAAGGAAATCAAAGTACCATGACCATCAGTTAATAGATTCAGTAATTTTCAAAGAAACTTTTCTTTATTTATATTTGTAAATATTATACAACATAAGCAGTATAAGGAGTGTAAATTAGAAGAAAAAAAATTCAACACTTTACTATTGTGCTCTGGGAAATTGTAAGCAACATTTTTCAAAAGTGTTTACAACTTTTTTTTTTTTTGTACATTTTTACAACGTTATAATCAGCAGATTAGTCCATTATGGCTAATACTGTATATAAGCCTGTGCTTCTGTTTGGACCACATTGTCCTATTCTAGACTTAATGAATCACAAAAAGGAAGAGGAAATACTTCACAATTTGAAAGATCTCTTTACCAGAGCACTTTGTTTTGCAGATTGAGTTATTTTGTGCACATTTTACTGTTTAAACGGAGGTAGAAAATTGATTAAAGTAATGTTTCTCAACTGGTGGGTCAAGACCCAAAAGTGGGTCGCTGAGCAATTTTCAGTGGGTCGCGAATGTGTGCATTGAAAACACATTGTGTCAAAAAGTTTAGTAAGCTCTTCAAAACATGTTTATTTTCACTTCGTGTCTCTGATTGGTTAAAAAAAAAAGAAAAATCTGAAATTTGGGTTTGAATTTCTTCATGAGGTAGTTGGTGGTGGGTCCAGAGGCTAGACCAGTGGATTAAAGAACCTTTTCTTGTAAAAAAGAAAAAAAAAAGGAAAAGGTCACTTAGTTGAATTTGCACTTATCTTAAGACTTGAATACTTCCACAACAAGTTCATGCACAGATATGGTGAGAGTTAAAATGTGCATGTGATGCAGAGTGTCACAGCTCAACAAGGTTACATAACATCCTTACTCCAAATACCAAGGCTTTTAGCTGCTGAATTATGCTCATTGTGTTTGCTCTGGATCATGCTCAGTCTTATTCAAAGGACCTTGTTGATATGCTCTCAAAAACATCAGCTGTACTCGTTTAACAAGTGAGACGCTGGTTTTAACGCTCAGGACTCATGTGAGAAACCCTCGAGCTTTTGACAACAAGCTTTGTTGTTCTTCATCGAAGCCTCCCCGGCTGCTACCGTAATGAGGTTATTGATCCCCCCCCTCTCTCTCTTCATATCAAGTCCAACACATATTTTATTCAGGGGATTTGTTCTCTGATGATTTAAATGCTCGAGATCAACCCATTGAGCTCTTTGTTAGATTTTCTTTTATGCACATTTCTGGCTTATTGAAGCAGCATTTGATCTCTTCATGAAATCTCAGTAAAGCCCCGTGGTTATGTTGAGTTCTGTCTGAAATGTTTGTCCACAGCTCCCCCTGCAGGGCCTCCACAGTACAGCACCCTCTTTGGAAACAGGCTCTCCTCCAGCTCAACTCCTGCCAGGTACAGTAGGAGAGAAATTCAGCTCTGATTATTGTCTATTGTGATTATTTCTTTAAGTACACAACAACTACAAAGGAGTATCAGGGCCACATACAGGGAGAAAAACCCCTTGTTATAGCTATATGGCTTTTAGGAAAAGGATGTATGTGATAATACTTCCTTGTGTAGACTGTAACACAGATTGAATGGGTATTAACTCTGTGTGAAATGACCTGCTTTAAAACAACATTTTGACAAGTTCTCAAAATATCCCCTTGACGTGTTGGGGCTTTACTAGTGCAGATATGAAACTACACATGCTTTTGTCACATCCGCATCACATTTTCTAAGTACGCTGAAAAGATACTGTAAGAATCTGGGGCTTCTCTGAAAGTAAGAACCACACTGACTTAAATGTATGGCTTTAATCTGGTGATTATTTGACTTTAATCATGTATATTCACGACTTCAATCGTACAACAACAACTCCATAAAAAAACAAGGCACAAAGAGAAAAAGGAAGTGATGACAGGAAAGCACACATCAGTAGAACAACATTTTACAATATCTGTTACAAAACAGCTGTAACACAAAAAAGAGATCGACGGCATGAAGTCACTTGTTTTTGTACAATAACAAAAGAAGGGTAGGAAATGTATTATTAAGACAATAAAAACAGGAGACAGGAATAGTCAGTCAATTCAGTCTGGTTTCTTTTTATTTTTAAAATGAGATTAGATTCACATTATCTCTACCATTTCTCGTGGTACATGAGCGTAGACTGGTCACCGAGTGTTTAAACAAAGTGTTTTGTTCCCCTTCAGAGTAACAGAGACGCTCTCCATTGGTCAAACCTCATATAGTTCTTTCTGTCGTGCTGTGTTTCCGTTGGGGAGGTTTGCGATTGTGAGCTTTTATTTTGACATGATGTTTGAAGTTCCTCCTTTAGAAAAAAAAAATAAAAGTTGTTGCTTCATGTGTGTTTTAGATTTCCTATGAAAAGTGCTTTGACATGATTTCTTGCTCTACCTTTACATGTTGAACTTTTGTAATGCATACATTTTTATTTTTCTCTTTGAAAGTCATTTTGATATTCAGCCTGTATTATTTCATTTTTAAGCTCCACTTTAAGCTTTAGCCTTTTTATTGAAAGCGTAACACTAGTTTCTAGTTTGGTTTGGTTGAGGTTATTTAAGATCGGACTGTTTGTGGAGCGTGTTCAAGGCTGTGTTCTGTTTTATTTTCTTTTTTCCCCCAGCTCCCCTGGTGTCGATACAGTCTCCAGCTCCCAAACCTTTGCCAGTAAGTACCGAGCACGACTGCATTGATCCTGCTGCTCAGCTGCTCCGTTTTTACCTGCAGCTCCTTCTCTTTAAAGCTGCATGACTCTTCTTAATTAGGATGCATGTGTGGGGATCAGAGCAGTGTGTCTGAACAGGCAGGAATGCACCAACACTAACTGTGAGTTATCTCCTCTCTCTCTCTCTCTGTCCCTCTCCCTCTCCCTCTCTCTCTCTCTCCCTCTCTCTCTCTCCCTCTCTCTCTCTCCCTCTCTCTCTCCCTCTCCCTGTGTGTCTCAGATTTCCCAAACCCGTTCAGCTCCAACTCGGCGACCTCCCAGCAGCCCCCTGCCCTCTCCCCCAGTAACCCCTTCAGCAACGCTTCAGGAGGTGAGACTCGTGTTTGAGGGGCCTTCAGCCATTAAACATCTACATGGGAAAAAGGTCACAACAAATGGATGGCTCCAGGTCTAAACTAGGATAGCTGTGTAATTCACTTCTAAAATGTGTCAAGAAAACACACAGACATTGAGCATGTGAAGCCTGTAACTTCCTTTTGAAGACCTCCTTAAGTTTAAACTAAAGCTAACGTGTAATATTTACGAGTACTGAAAACTTCTCGTTCTGTTCACGTTCCCCTCAGCTCTCCAGCTGAACTTTAGTGAGTTACAGCTTCAGTATTACTGCAGCACTCCTCCTGCAGCTTCATTTTGAATTATTAAATGATCTCATTTATTGATGTATTCAGTTTCTATGGGACCGCTCCTGTAGCTCATTACTTCTCGTGTCAGCTCCGGGCCTCCATAGAAAAAAACGAAAACTCTTCTCTGTGATTGTCTCGCTAACGGCCTTTTTTTTTTTTTTTTTTTTTTTTTAACATTATAACTGTATCTGATGTAACTGTGTGTGTGTGTGTGTGTGTCTTCTCCAGGTGACTCGTTTGTCACATCGCCCACCTCTGTGTTTCCTCCGTCCGCCTCCTTCCCAGCACCAGCCTCCCAGAATGCATTTCCTCATGAGTCAGCTGGCAACCAGGAAGCCAACGGTAAAGTTCATAAAAGCGATTATTAAAGTGTGTGTAGAAAACTTCTATAACGGAAGTGTGTTAATGAACCAATAATGTGCCTTGAAATAGGTTAACACCTTTTGAATTTTTTTTGAAGTCTTTTAGAAACATTATTAAAATAAGCGGCGTAAACGATAAATATTCAGCTCTAAGCACAGACAGAGTATATGAAAATAAGAATAAGTTCTTATGACTGTTGAAACACCAAATCATCAGGGTCATAGGTGGCTCCCATCAATTTAAATCAAATATTTCTCTTTTAGACGTTCAAAATAAAAAGTGTAATATTTTAACCTCATGATGCTGCTGCTAAATGAAAGTCGTGTGGTCATCAAATCATTAAAAAAAACATCCTCTGTCATCACAATGAATGTCTGCACATATTTGACTTCACATGATGGACAGTAAAAAGCCTGTATAGTGTGCATGCACACTGTAGAGATGGAGCTACCAGTTTGAGTTGTACTGTCATGCTCAGGCTGCACATCAAACACAGAGGAGCTGAGAGGCGCCGGCACGCCTCAAACATTTCATTATTTCAACAGTGACCACTCGCTTCGCCTCAGGAATACTAATTCACACAGAATAGAGCTGCTGCTGCTCGTCTGCACTTTCAGCCTTCAGTCCTCACATCTCTGGAAATGATTTTTCTGTTTTGTGTTTTTCAGGCTTTGCCTCTTTTCCTGCGCCTGACTCTCAGTCCAAAGTCCCTCGACCCATGTCGGTGAACCCGTTCACGGTGCGTTCAATGCCTTGCCAATTATAGTTGTTGTTGTTGCGATAGTGTTTTCAAAGTCCCTTTTTTTAAATTTTTTTTTTTTTTAACAGGAACTACTGAAATGTTAAAGATCATTTTGGGACACTCAGGATTTAATATTTGCAAGGAACTTCCCTTTTACACATTCACCTCCCAGATTTATTCACATCTTAGGAAGGAGGGAGGAGGAGGCAGCCAACATAGCTGTTTGTGGGTAAACAAATGGGCTGAGCTGATTTTGGCTGCCTCTTTAGAAAAAACGAGGTCATTTATCTCTTTGCCAATCTTGTCCTGTACCTTTGTGACTATTGCGTAACCCCCCCCCCCCTCAAATCATCGACCACACCAACCAATAGTGCCATGAAATCACACATCTGTTGTCTAATTGGTAGGGGCATGCGGGGTACATAAATAATTGTGATTTTCATAGCAGGTGGCAGATCTAGCCTTGCTGGAAGAAAGTGCAGCTGGTGCCTTTAGAAGAGAACACATCTTCAGACAGTTTCAGTTTCATAATCAGCTGAAAACGTTAATACCCTGCCAAATATCTTAGAACATTTCCACTACACAAGCTCAACTATTGGAGAAACTATTCAGGCAAATGAGGTGAAAGGTAAAGAGAATGAAGAAGCGAAACAGTGGGGGGTCATCGCCCCGTCCACTCACACAAGATGAATAATCCAGACTACGACCTGCTGCATTCACACACCCTCCTTGTGACTTCATACAAACACTGTACTTGGTGGCTTGAAGGGGAAAAAAAGTCAGGATGAACTAACCTAACTGTTTGTGTTCATACATTGACCCCACCTGGACAAAAGCCAGGACATTTTCAGGAGCGTAGAAAACATCTGATAAGGCCTTATGTGTACTTCAGGAGGGGTGAAAGTAAATTAAGAGAGGGGACTTCTTGTATTTTCGCAGTTTCTTTTTTCCTAAACACTGTAAGAAGTGTATTAAAGTCCATTCTACTTCTTTCTCACTCTGTCTTTCAGGGGAATGTTTACCCGAGCCGAGGAACATCGCGGAATCCTTTCATCTGATCCCTCCCTGGGAAACCGAGGAAGGTGTGAACCTGAGGAGTCGCTGCCATTTCAATGCCTTTGGAGTATTTTCATCCCCTCCTCTCCTCTCGTCTCCCCCTCCTGTCTCTCTCCTCTATCTCTGTCTGTGTTTACGTGTCTGTTAAAGGGCGGGGGGGGGAAAGGTGTGAATGTAATTATGAAATTAATATGTATGCGTGAGCGAGCGTGCTCCCCTTCCTCCTGCTGTCGATATGTCTAAAAGGTGTTTGTGTGCCAGTAGACGCCACCTCAGGGCTCTGTGGGAGTCACGAGGAAAAAGACGCCTCTATGATTTTTGCAGAAACACACACACGTTGCTGCTCCTGCTGCTACTTTAATTTCATCTCCTGCTTAGAAAGTGCATAAAAACCTGTCGCCGGTAAATTCATTTGCGTTTGTCTCAGTTTAGAAAGGAAAAAGAAAGTTGACAGAGTTTTCACAGATGGTTAAAACAGCCTTAAACGCCTCCTGATGCATGAGAATTAGAATTGAGAGACAATTTGAGCTTCTCTCTGTAGTGTGTACGTGGAACATGTTTGCATTCGTCACTGTTTTGTTTATTTCCTCTTTTAAGGAGATGTCTATGTTTTCCACTCCAAGGCTGCATGCGCTTTGAGGGCTAAAAGGAGATGCTACTGAATGTAAAAAGCAATGTTACAATTACTAAAAATGTATATATCTATATAAAAAAACATCATTGCTTCATGTACCGGACCAAAATGTTTCTCGCTTGTTCTTCTGTTTGTTTATTTGATTGACATGGAGGCAAGTTTGTTTTCTTTTTTTTTTTTCTCTTTTTTTTTGCCAACAAAAAAAGAAGACATTCATGTAACCACGTCTTTGTATTGACAAGTATTCATGTTCATAAAATCAATTTGTTGCTTCTTAAGACTCTTGGTGTTGTTTTTTTCGTTGTCTTTTTTTTTTTTTTTTTGCAAATGTGATAAATGTATGTCCACCTAACTGATGTGCAAGCTAAATGTGAACTTTACTCTTCGTGTTCGTTGAGAAAGGCTTCTAAAAAATGCTGTACTGATTAATTTAACCAGCAGGGGGCGCGTGATACTTACTTTCCCCCGACCTCGTGCACAAGGTTACTTACTGATGCATATTACATAACATAGATACTGCATAAGGATATAGTACAAATATAGAAACCTTTTATGGCTTCAGGAGGACTATTTTTAGACCCCTTTGAAAGATTTATAGCAATTTTGGATTCAAAATGAATCCTCCTCTAAAACGTGACTATTGAATGTGTGTCTTAAAGGTATTTTGCAGTTTTATTTATTACAGCTACCATTACCAGACAGATGGATTCACTGCTCAGCCGACCAGACTGATAACAATCACAATATTTAGTAGTAGAAATATTTCTCGTGTTATCAATTACAGCAGTTTACTCTGCGGTTTGTGCGGTATTCTGGATCAATCAATGAACATTCAATTACAACAGGATCTGATGAGTTTATCGTCAATATATAATTAAATATATCATAAATGTTTATTTATGAAATATTTGATGCAGAAAAGGTCTCTGTTGGTGCTTTTGAAGGGGAAATATTCTCATATGAAAATAGGGCAGAGGGGGATTTTCACAATAAATAGAACACGGTGGACCCAAGTGAGAAATCTTACTCCACACACTGGAAGGGATGCGGCTTTCACGGGTTGTGGGAAACCAAAGTACTTATTTAAGTTGCTCCCAAATGAAAGCCTAACATGAAATGAAATTGCTATAAATGTGGACAACTAAATCAGTACAAAGGGCAGATAATATTGATTTATATTTGAAAATAACACATTAGTAAGAAGTTGCGATAGAACATTTAAATGCAATATATTTATCATGTGCATGAACATTTATTTTAACAGAGCAGGAAAAAAATGATTATTTTGTAGTCTTATTAAGCCTGATATTCTAGTAAAGACTTCTGACATTCAGCTACATTCATTTAAAAGAATCTCAAAACCAGTGATTTCCCAAATCTTTCCTTCAGAGACATATATCTTTACTGCTATTACATGTATAAATGACCCTGTATAATAATTATTTAGTAATATATATAAACACATTTGCATTATATAAAAATAGCTTTATTACAATATTTCACAAAAATTCCCCGCGATAACATAAGATAAATGTTTTGGACTGTGTGAGGGGAGCTCAGGTTTCCGAGTTCGGGCTGTGTCCTTGAACGCGTGTTCCAGAGTACGGCGGTGAGTGACAGCCTGCTCCTCCACGGTAGCTGCTCCGCTCCTCTCAACACTACAGCAGCGGGACCCGAGGCACAACCTCGCCGAGCTGAGCTGAGCTGAGCAAGGAGCAGGACAGGGCTGGGTGGCCAGACTACCACACCGCGTAAGGCAGCGTGCAGCGGGACATTCCCTGTCCTCTGGGATGTGCGGTACATGGATTAAAGCGCTCAGACACTGATAGTAGTGGGGAGTAGTGGGGAGCTGCAGCGCATGTGCTCGCTTGTGTGCGGCTGAAAAACTTGTGCTGGACCGTCTGCAGGAGAGAGAGAGAGAGAGAGCGAGAGAGAGAGAGAACCCCGAAAAGAAGAAGGAAACTGAGCAGAGTTGCAGCCACCAACTGTTTAATTTTAACTTCCCGGACTCTCGGTGTAAGCAACCCGAAGCGACCCCTGCCTCCCCTCTCACATGCCTGCGTTTATGTGGGAGAGAGGGAGGGGAGCGGAGCCCGGGGATGTTTGAATCACCTCTCTAAACTTTGCAGAAATATATCAGAAGACATCAAATAGGTCGCGTTTGTTCTTCGGGGAGCGAAAGGAGACATTTGGGGTGTCATGGAGAGCCAAGCAGTCGAGCAGCAGAGCTGCGAGGACGTGCGAAAGAGCGGCTACCTCCGAAAGCAGAAGTCCATGCACCGGCGGTACTTCGTGCTCCGCGCCGCCTCGGAGCGTGGCCCGGCCCGCTTGGAGTACTACGAGAGCGAGAAGAAATTCCGCGGTAAGGCCCCCGTCCCTAAGAAAGCAGTCGCTCTGGAGACCTGCTTCAACATCAACAAGCGGGCCGACTCCAAGAACAAGCACATGATCGTGCTGTACACCCGGGCCGAGAGTTTCGCCATCGCCGCTGAGAACGAAGCGGACCAGGACGAGTGGTACCAGGCCATGGTGGAGCTTCAGTGCAAAAGTAAGCAAGAGTCTTTTTAATAAAAAAAAATAAGACAGTCGCACGTGCACGCTCTTATGCATGCATGCACACACTCAATACTGTATGAGGCTCCTGCACGAGAGCAGAAACGTGGCAGGAGTAAAGCGCACTGCAGATCGGGACATGTTTCATTCCGGTGCTTTGGATAATAATGCAGGGTTTGTTTTAAAACAATTAAAGCTCCACAAGCCAAGTTTACATACTTTGTGTCTCTGCCTTTGGGTGTTCTCCCTTCGCATTTTTAAGTGGTTAGAATATAAAGCTGCACTGTTTATCTTTTAACACTTGGAGTTGTTGGCCTCTGACGGGTTGGTGCGTGTAAACATGCACCTTTAAGCTTATCCTCTCCCCCCACCAGTCCTTATCATACTGGTGTCAGCTCAAGATATTTGTTCCCAGCTCTCCTCCAGACTTTACTAAGTTTCTCTCTTCTGTGGCCTCAGCTGTGTGCGAGTTATTTCCCAACTGCCCAAACACACCCTGTCCTTGTGTTTACTTTCTGCTTTCCTGCTGACACTGCAATATTACATCACACATTGATCCCATAAGAGGAGAGGAAAGGTCCCCGAAACCAGTCAATACTTTGACAGCTTCATTGTTCAATCTTTCATATGTCTTGGACTGGTAATGAGTATGTATCTCAGCCTTTAATAATGGCAGCAACTCCCATCCCTCCAAAATAAAATCACGCATTTTCTTAAATGCTGTCCCTCAGCCACTGGGTAAACACAGCTGTCAGAGTAATAATCCAGAGCAAGGCAACTTTAAATCACCTGTTAAACCCCCTCAACCCTCTTTACACCAACAAATGACGCAATCTTACAGAATATATGAGGGTAAAGGTCTTTCTCAGTCAGTACCTTCTGATTATAAAACCCATTTTGCAATGCGTGTGTTCATTTGAATTAAGGGTCAGTTATTTTCTGCTGCACAGAAATGTTGGCTGATTGACAGGTGCATTAGGGAGACTTTATTTCTCATTTGGAATTGGTGCCAAGACTTTTGGCTTCCTCTTATTGCTTTTAAGACAACTTGGTCTGCGTTTGTGTGTGTTTGAGTCGTTTCCAAGAGAAAATGAGTCGACAGATGTTTGAGTTGAGACGCAAACCAGGAGGACATTTCATTGTTTCTGTACCAAGTTCAAACAAACTACTCTTTGATAAGTGTATATATGTGAAGGGTAGTTTCCCAAAAACCCCGGCTGATTCTTAGACTCAGACTTGAGTAATAGGTGAAAGCGTGCCGTGCCATGAACCTGATATAATTCTATATAGATTGTATAATGACAGTTAAAAAGTCATGACTTTAAAGCCTTTTGCTCTACTCACCACTGCACCACTCTTATTTAGTCTTGTACATATTCGTCTTTAATTACTTGTTTATATTTTTAGTTAATTGTTAATATTTCATTTTAACAATTGTACAGAGAGAGCAGTCTACTGAAGTAAAAGTCCTTGTGTGTTAAACATATCTGGCCAATAAAGTTGTATCGAGCATCAAATTAAGCTAACGTCGTTGTTAGGTCAGTTAAGTGCTGTCTCTGAGCCACAGAAACATAAATAACACATAACCCTATTTAAGAAACATGTTAACATATAACCTTTTTTAAGTTGACTTTTTGATACTCTAAATATTACAAAACCACGTCCTAAATTCAATGTCATAAGAAAGCTAATTGCTAGCTCTGACCTGCTAGTAGCGCACTGCTGATGTGCGCTGTTAGCTTACTCTCTGACGTTTGCTAACATGTTATTGGCCATGAAGTTCTTCTGTTCTGCTCTACATCAGAAATGTTTATCGGCAGCCATAATATTGATCATTTCTGCATACTAGGTCGCTGTTTTAAAAAAAATCAAGTATATTTCTTTGGCTACTAAAACATTTTGATGCCCGATTTGCACCACCAAATTGATTTGCTACCCAAAGAACTCTTCAAGGTTATCAGACAACCCAGCTGGTGGCACAACCATCTTAACCACTGGTCCAGTCCGCCTTTGGTCTCCCTTTTTTTTTTTTGTCACTTCCAGAGTTGGGTTTCAATTGTAAATCAGCCTCTCTGACAATGACAAAAGACTGCGGCCGGCTGCTGTGTAAACTCTCACGCTGGCAGTGGCAGGAGTTTTCTTGTGGTATGTGCTGCACACTTTCTGCTCATACTTGAAATGAGGACACACACACACACACACACACACACACACACACACACACACACACACACACACACACACACACACACACACGATCCAGCTATGTGCATGAAGAAGATTGTAAGAGAAGAGTGGGCTGCAGGGTCATGACCAAGTGCTGCTTAAACCTGCTTGTATGAAAATAGCCCAAACAAACACACACACACACACACACACACTATACACTGTCAGGATTCCTTCCTTTAATAACTCTCCTCTGGTATGTGAAACTCATACAGTTTCACTCCTCCAGTGTCTATATGTTGATTGAGACCCCCCCCCCCCCCCCCCCCCCCTTACCTATTTCCACCAGTCTCACACTCTTCTGTCACTACACTTGCACTGCTGTCCACACAGTCTAGGATCTGTCCCAACACTTGGGACTAGGGAGAAAGGAATTCACAGCCTGCAGGCAGCGAGTAGGGCAAAGCTGAGACCAGAGATGCTACACTTTTTATCCTCGCATAGTTTCCAGAGTAGAAGACCTCTACCCTCAATCTGATACCTGTCAGTCTCTGCTGAGGGGAAATAATTCCCATCAGATAAAATCAAAGTTACGATTTGAAGTTTGATATAAGGAGCATGCATATATTGGAAAAACAATGCAGTACACATCCATGTTGCCATTCTAAGCCTGGGAAACCCACCAACAAGCCGCCCAGAGAGCCGTCCACTATCTCACAGCTCGGCACTCCTCTGGCCAGCGGTAATTACACAAACACGAGCCAGCTGCCGTGTAGAGCGGTATTAGAATCCCAAGTTATTTATTCAGCTGAGTCCAGTAAGACCCTTACGGCCGGCGGGTACAGTATCAGACTCGAGAACGGCTATTTGTTCAGCTATTAGGAGTCAGTCGAGTGTGTAAAGGCTTAACCTTGACGAAACAGGGCTGAGGTAAGGCCAAAAATCTTTGCTCGCCTGGAACACTGTCCTGCAGCTCGGGAGTTGTTGCTGACCTAACCCCCCCCCCCCCCCCCCCCCCCCCCACACACACACACACACACACACACACACACAAAAAGAGCATGACAAAATTACACACCAGCTACAAACTAATTAACACAAACTCGATGACAAGCCTGTCAGTTGTGAAATCTGTGCATTTATGGTGTGTTTTAAAATGACAATAAAGTCAATATTTTAGCATTTTATATTGCAAAAAGAGAACACAAAAGAACTGGGAAACTGGGAATGGATTTATACTTGTCTAGACTGACATTTTAAAAGCTTTACGATTTACCAGTCACCACTAATATCAGTTAATTTGATTTGGGATGGATCGATGCCAATTAATGAACTTTAAAAAAGAAACAGAATCAGCCAAAATGTTTAAATGCATCAGAGAAAGCAACACAAAATGGGCATGCAATTGAAAGAAACAGAAAACACTTATTTCAAATAGCAGAAGCTATAACATAAAAACAAATGATGTTGCATCCTGAAAATGTGTTGTTAAAAGGACATAAACATCTATTTTATTTCGGGTGAAAACTTCCAAAGGTCCAGTTACTAGTTTTTCGAAACAAATTCCATCACCGACTCTCGCTCATAACTCTTTTAAATCAAACTTTACCTTCTGAAAGTCCATGATTTTTGGTGTTTTTTCCGTCATAAATCAAAATCGAGTGTTTGTGTTTTAGACAGTTTATCGAAACAAAATCTGAATTGAAAGATGCCACTGTAGCGACAACTGCAGTTCTCTTGCCTCTTTCTGACTCGAAAAGACGATTGTGAAAGAAACAGTCTTCAGCTGTAATAATATTTGAATTAATCTCTCCGTCGACATGAATAAAGAACAGGTTTGTTGTCATCTCTGAAGCTTGTTGGCCTTACTATAGTACAATCAATCTCCATGAAATGTAGTGTTCTGTGTTGAAAGCCCCAGAAAAATCACATTTGAAATGCTCAAAAGAACATCTGTTTCTGAATAATTTATGCTAATCCACAAACCTCAATATGAACACTTTCTCCTTTTGCTATAAATCTGTTTTCACTTTGGTCTGTGGATGGTCATGATGTCATTCTTTTTTACACTTTTAGGCACCACAAAGCAAACACAGCTGATCAGCGCGATGTAAAATGTAACTACAGCCAGAATCGAAACCTCGGGAAATCACAGCAGAACTCAAATCTAAATTGATATGAACACACTTGGGTTCTTATGTATCTGATTATGAACTTAGTCTCTCTGCAGAGTCTTTTTTCCCAGGATTGTCATCTGGCTGCCCCGACCAATGAGATCTGGATCTCACCAGTGGCTTGCCTCGCCGACCGATTAAACGTTAAGCTGCTCTTAAGCACTGCTCATCTCCCTAATTAGGCGGTAATTATTGTCTCGAGGGTCAGCGGTTGCCTGGTGGCACAGTGAGCAGAGACCGTGTGCTGACAAACTCAGAAGAGGGAGGAACTAGAATCTTAAATTAGTGCCACAAGATCTGGTTTGTTTTTTTTCTACTTTTGCTCATTTAAAGCGCAGGTCCTGCTACAGGATATTTCCTCTGCTTAAACAGTTAGCACACATAAACAAGCTGTTTTTATTTAACGCAACAAGCACAACCAACTCTTGTTTGTTGTGATGCAGCGTCCGTAAAACATCATCATCGTTGTCGTCTGAAAAGGCCTTGAGCAGTCCTCCTTATCTGTGAATTAAGTGCCCATCCTTTGATTGACAGCAGAGCAAGGCCAGGGGCAACAAGAGCCATTTAGTCGATGAGCGCCCATATGTTGAGCGTGATGGAGCCATGGGGCTTTAAATGCATAGTAACCTTTTATAGGGGCTGGTATTGATTGCTGTTGGTTGATACCAGACCATTATCGCTGTCTAGAGCAGGTCAGGGGGTTCACGAGTTGGGATTTATCAGCCTCGCAGGGAAAGTGTTAGAGAGAAGCATGCAGAGAAATTAGCAGAAATCAAACCTCATCATGTGGTGTTCCAGTGTCCGTCCTCTGGGAGGTTGGATCCAACATATTGCATTGATTGGACAGTCTGTTAATGCTGTTACACAAGGGGAACGTACGTCTTTACGTGTTGACTTATCATTTTTTAATGGACGATTTTGTATTTTTGTTATTATAATTTGAGAAGGAAAAAAAAATCCACAGGAAACTAGTTGGGGGGGAAATAAAGTACCTAAAAGTGTCATGTTTAATCTGAAGACTTCAGATTGTTTTTTCTTGATCTGGTGTCTTGTGAGGGTTGGAGGTCAGATTCCCTATTTACACTCCCCCAGGCTTGTATGATTCGGATTTATATTAATTTATCCAAATCAGCAATTGCATCATGTTTATTTCAATCTATAACATTTAATGCAATAGTTGGTCAAAACCTAAACCCCTAAAACTCTGGAGACCTTTTGCCTGTTCTAACCGGCTATTACAGAAACCATTTATCTGAGCGACACTCACCAGAAAAAAGTCCAAGATGGCTGCCAGCTTGGTGGGATCACTAAGTTGATTTAATTGGAGAATACCTCCATGGAGTTTATTTTATGCGTGTCTCTACAAGGGACATCAAACTTTGGATGCGTCACAGATAATTTCATGTGCTTTTGTGTGCTTGTTCTTGTGCGTGTGCTCCTCTTGGCTAACACAAACCACATGTGAAATGAACCTCAGGCAGCATCCAGAGCTGGGAAAGCATTGTGTCCCTGAGTGTGGGCCCAGATATGGTGGGATTACAGATGGTAGAGATGGATGAAGAGATAGGAAGTGGAGGAGTTTAAAAGAAAAAGAGGAAAATGGGTACACATGGGAGCCAGAGATTAGCGAGCGTTTTCAGACCATGCTGGCTCACTGCGTTTTCTCTCTCAGATATGTGCTCGGACAAAACGCACACAGCTGTCTCACATCTATCTGTACTTGTAAACTGGTATGGCAGTTGGGATTGTGGGTAAAGCAGGGGCATGGAAGCCGAGATAGGGGGCTGAAAATGGGGGTTTAGCCCACAGAAGTTTCTTTGCAGAGTTTTGTGGTGTTACAGTGCAGCATTGCATGCTGGGGCAATGAGGTCAGAAACTGGAAACAGGACCTAATGGGGGCCAGTGAGTTCATGCCAGACTAGTTTCCCTGATTTACAAGCTGTTATAGGAACCTAAGAAGTAGGATTTGTGATGACATTTTGTATAAAATTCATTAATTCAAGTTTGTCTTCTCCAACAAATGTTCAAAATGTGTGACAGAGATGCATTTCAAGGTGAAAGCAGGAGGAGGCACCATACTTTGGTTTGGTGTTGGTGCCGGTAAGATTTTGTTACTGATCTTAAGTCAACAAAAATTCCCCCCTCCCCAGTGGCAAAGTGTCTCAACAACAATACACCTCATCCTGGTCTTGCTATGATTGTGAGCCGATACAATCCGCAGGCCCTCAAGACCCCTACGGAAGACCTACTTCCTTTGGATTTGTGTGATAACCACAACAATTATCAGTCTGTCACTCAGAGAGAACCTGTCAATGTCCCAGCAGGCATCTTGTCTCCCCCCCCCCCCCCTTTATGAAAAAAAAAAGAACTCATTTTAAACCATTTTAAGAAAATTGTGTTAGATTTTGGCTTTTTTTTTTATGTACAGTTCATGTTCTGACCGCCAAACAGCAAATAAATTGTGCATGAATGGAAGGCAGTGTTGGTCATGTAGGTTACCGTTCGAGAGAGAAGGACTGAAAGTTTCATGTGTGGTCACGCTGAAAGGGGAGTAAACCAGTATGTGAATAAGCCAGTGTAAGTTGTTTTCAGGTTGCTAAAAACAGACTTTAAGGAATAAATAATTTAACCTTATGTGATCTCTTTGCCCCAACCAAAAAAAGGGTTATGATGGGTTGGGTGAATGTTTTTCCACACGCATCGCCCATATTCAACCAGCAGCAACCTTAATGCTGATGCTTTGTTTCCCCCAGGTGTAATCCTGCTTTCATCTGCATCCTCCGTTTTCATCTCCTGTTATGGGCCATTATCAGTGCATGTTTTTCTGAGGGCTCATTATGTTGTGTAGGGGTTGCTCCTGCTGCACGGAAGTTGACCGCCTGATAACCTTTTTATGCAAAGTAAGGAGAGGAAATGTGGGGCTGTCAGGAACGTCCCCCAGCAGGAAAGCCATAGGTGATCTATAATTCATACTCTACATGTAGGATCAACCTTGACGTTATGTCATCATGGGAATAGGTCTGCAATGTTCCATACGGCTAAATCAATTGAACCACTGAGTCGGTGAAAACCTTTTTAAAGAGTCTCCGTGCTCTGAGATTTGAGTGTGTGTGTGTGTGTGTGTGTGTGTGTGTGGCATGAGTGGCCCTGAGATATGAAGGGTGTTTGTGTATGAGCTGTTGAGGGAACAGCTGAGGTTTAAGGCTGAACTCTACTCAAAACAAACTCTCTTTCATTCTACCGAAGACACATTTATTTGACTCTTAGAACAGAAAAAGATAATCTGCGAGGAATATCCTCTGCTGCAGTTCATGTCAGTTTTACTGCCTTAAATTTGAGAATCTTCACTCGAATGAGCTTTTTCCCCATAACTGCTTTTTTAAGCCATAGTGCTCTAAAAGACAACATTATCAGCTACAAGTATAATGATTAAATTACAAAACATAACCATTAAGGCTCTCTTTAAAACTCAACATTTCATGATGAATTACCATAAAGATGGCATTCAGTCAGAATGTTTTGTATTTTTCATGTTTAATTTTTTTTTTTGTGCAACACCTTTGCCTGTGATGCTTTCTGATTCCAAGTCTGACAGAAAAACCGATTCACTACGTGATATTGCCAGGACTTCAGGATTGTAAGAGGTGGTTAAGTCTTCAGATTGTTTGAGAAAAACAAAAAACATATTGATTTGTGGAAGTGTCAGACTCTTCACCACGCTGGTGCTAGAAAACAAAATCTATCTCTGACATTGACAGCTTGGGAATCTGTTGGAGTTTATGCAAAATAAATATGAGGAAAAAAACCTATTTAACAAAGTCTTGTTCCCTCTTAATTCATCTATGTAAACTACAGTGTACTGAGATAAGGTTGATAAATAGAGATCTTTATGTGATTGAATTCAGGCAGAAACCAAAAGGGGACAACAATCATCTCAGTGATGCACTGTAAAGGATTCTGAAGGAATCCCCTGAGTGATACGGGGTTTAGAGAGTGAAGAAGTGACGGGCTTAAAAGTTTGAATTTAGAATCAGTAAACCTTTTAATGAAGATTTTGATCAAGAAACTCTAGATTAAATGATTTTTCCTGGGCCTTTAACATTCTTTCACACGGCCCCTCTTAAACTCCTAAATAACTCACTATCTCTTAGCAATTTTCGGCAGTCCAAAATTCCCCCAGCCCCCACAAAAAAAAAAAAAAATCCCCAAACCATCCCTTCCTGTTGTAAATCTAAATCGAGGAGGCAAACTGGGCTTCTTGCACACAGTGTACATGAAACAGCCATGCATGGCCTTGAGTGAGTCATCTAATGTAAGGGGGGAATGGCCTCTGCACACACACAGCCTCAGCCACAGCCTCCACTACGTTCAACAAATCATCTATTCTGAGGCACTTACATTTTTTTAGTGATCCTCCAATTTTGGGGAAGCAAAGAGGCGACTTCTTTTTTTTTTTTTGAAAATCTCAAATAAAAAAGTTTTAGTTGTAAGAAATGTCTATCATAACATATGCTCAGCTAATACAGCGTTCCTAGTCAGCACTATAATGGACAGATATGGAGGTCCAATAATACAGGTGCTGCCACAAAGAACATCCTGTTCCATAGAAGGGAACAGGGGAGCTTCTTCGTGAAGTTTTGTTCCTTCATTTTTGTCATGACATTGATTGATTCTGTAGTTATCATGCTTAAACGCACTTACACAGTTAAGAAATGTGGCACATGGAAAGAAAAAGGAACATTTCTGGGTGGATTCTTTGCCGAAGAATAAGGACCCACCCTAAAACATGACTCATATTATGGTATTTCTTTAATCCTGGGCTTTCTCCTAAAAGATGTGAAGTCTCTTGTTGCTGGAACAAAAGGGACTCAGAGGTAAATCTTCAGTATATTCAGACATGGTGTCAATAGCTGCCTTCAGTAAGTTGCACAGTTCGATAGAATTTAGGTTATTTTCTGGGGTAGTGGGCACTTTTTCTGCTTCCAATTTCAAAAACAATTCAATGACTTTAAAGTCAGACATTAAGTGGTAGTAGGTCCACTGCCTTTTTATGTCCCTTCACCAAGAGCTTTCCCTTCTGAATTCCTTGCCTCTAATATTCCACTACTATCTGAATATAAAATACATAAACACAAAGGGTGAATCCATAGCTGTACACTCACTGAAAGACACCAGATTTTATTCATTAAAAAAGTAGCAGTTTATTGTCAGTGGAGCAGGTTTGGCACATGAGGAGCTTATTGGGTGCTTTCTCTTGGGTATTTAATTTTTTTTGGCATCGTTTGCTTTGGTTATAGGAGGATTCACTTGTAGAGCATTTTCCAAGTGTTTTTTTTTCCACAACAGTTGTTTTCTTCTGGTCATCATTCTTGTGCAGAGCTTCAGTTGTCAGCAGTTTCTTTTTTTCTCTCCCACACTGGTATGTGTGCTTGTGTGTATACAGTACATAAGAATGCCTGTGCATGATTGACAAATGAGACCCCAGGTGTGGAGCCTGCAGGTACAGTAAGCAGCTCCCACAAGCTCCCGCATGTCTGTTTGGACTCATATCTGGTTTACAAATCTGAGAAAAGCTCAATATCACAAAGTATATATAATAAAGGCACATTGCCTCTACTATCTGGTGAATAGGGATGGTTTTACTTGATGCATGAAGGTCATGGTAGTTATTTGTTGCAAGAGGTTGTACTTGCCAGATGCTGTTAATGAATCTTCTTCTTTAACACTGTTGTGTCCTCCACTTTATTCTTTACCACTACAACAACCTTTTAATTTCCATCTATCTTTTTTCTGTCTCTCAAGGTAAGAACCCCACTGACAATGGTGCTGCAGGAGATTATGGGGTGCCCAATCCTGGTCCTGCATTCAAAGAGGTGTGGCAGGTGAAGGTCTGGCCCAAAGGCTTGGGTCAAGCCAAGAACTTGGTTGGCATTTACCGCCTTTGTCTGACTGAAAAAACAGTCAACTTTGTCAAGCTCAACTCTGATGCCGCAGCTGTGGTGCTGCAGCTGATGAACGTCCGACGGTGTGGCCATTCAGAAAACTTCTTCTTTGTCGAGGTGGGGCGCTCTGCTGTGACAGGACCGGGCGAGTTCTGGATGCAGGTGAGTTGTTGTTGTTAAAAAAAAAAAAAAAAAAAAAAAAATGTTTTGGGGGACTTTTAGCCTTTATAAGATGGCACAAGTGAAGGGAGGCAGGAAATGTTGGAAGGAGAGAGTTGGGGATGACATGCAGCAAAGGGTCGATGTTGGGTTCGGACCATGGCTGCAGCAATAACGACTATATCCTCCACACTTGGGCAACAACATATTCTCTCAGTCAGTCATTAAAGCGCCAATCTATAACAAATTAAAAGCAGGTAAAATACCTTACTATTTGTCATATAATATTACAAAAGAGCAGGTAAAAGACCTTATTTTTTGTAACCAGCTACCTTTCATCCCAGTCCCTATGTCTTGACAGTTTCATGCTTTGTAATACAAGTTTATCGTTTTTTATTTTTCCATGTTTAGGTTGATGATTCGGTGGTGGCCCAGAACATGCATGAAACCTTGCTAGAGGCTATGAAGGCCCTGAGTGAGGAGTTCCGCCAGCGCAGCAAGTCTCAGTCCAACTCTGGCCCTGGAGGAGGTGCTACTGCTTCCAACCCCATCAGTGTTCCCTCCCGCAGACACCATCCAAACCCTCCTCCCAGTCAGGTAGGCTTTACTCGAAGGCCCAGAACAGAGCCTCCAGGAGGAGCAAATGGCGGGGCAGAGGCCAGCAGTGCCAATGCTTCTCCAACCCCACGGCACAACTTTCCAAGGTCACGCACTGCCAGTGATGGGGGGAAAGTTGAGGAGGGATTAACAGGCACCACACCCCTCCAAGGTTCAAGCTCAAGCCCCTGCACCAATGGCTCATGCGCTACCACCCCAATCCTCAGGTCGAAATCCGCCCGTTCAGCCCCCACCACAGCTGCTAAAACTCCTCTTGGGTTGATGCGTTCCATCTCTACGCCAGCACCCTCCCCAGCCCCAAGCCTTTCCTCCAGCTCTGGACATGGTTCAGAGTTTGGGGGTGTGACATCAGCTGCAGGGGCTGGGCCATCTGGTGCCTACAGTCGAGTCCTGTCACATGGGGCATCCATCTCAGGGTCGCCCAGTGACTATGGGTCCTCAGATGAATACGGCTCCAGTCCTGGGGATCACACGCTTCTTCCCTCACCAAGCCTCCCTGGAAGCTCTGTTGGTAGTACTGGCAGCCAGTCTCTTGGTGAGGAGGGAACTAACTATATCCTAATGGGCCAACGTAGTGGTGGTGGCGGCAGCAGTAGCAATCAAGGGAGCTTGACATCAAGCTCCCTGCCAGCACCAGGAACACCTTCCAATGGCTCCCAACCCCAAACAAGGAGAGTGCTGCGTCGCTCCTCCAGCCGTGAATGTGAAGCAGAACGTAGGCTACTGAGCAAGCGGGCCTCTTTACCTCCTATGGCCCTGGAGAGGCTGGTACCACGGCAGCGCAGAGCAGAAGAGCCAGCAGAAGAAGATTCGGCTGATTATGCCATTATGTCAAGAAGTACTAGCCGAGAGTCTTTTACTTCTACTTCCTCATCAACACAGAGGGAATCCTTCATGAGTGCTGGGTCAGCAGGAGGAGGAGGAGGAGGGTACTTGGATGTGGCGGGTGAATTCAGGTGTGAAGGGGGTGGTGGGGCAAGTGGTACTATAGATGTTGTAGTGGACAGTGGGTACATGTCCATGCTTCCTGGTGTCACCCAGCACCCAGCATCCCTGTCCCAGTCAGCAGCTGTCTCTGTGCCGGACTCTGATTCCAAACCTGGAGACGATTACATGGCCATGACCCCTAACAATAGCGTGTCCCCTCCCCAGCAGATCCAGCCTCCACCATCTTCTGATGGCTATATGATAATGTCCCCTAATAGCAGCTGCTCCCCTGACCAGCGTGGAGGTCTCTCGGGAGGGGCCTGGGTCGGCAGTGGTAGTGCTGATAGCAGGGCAGGCAGTGACTATATGAATATGTCTCCAATCAGTGCACGTTCTGTAAATAGCAGCCCCCCACCTCTTGAACACACAGGACAGTTGGAGACTAGTTCTCAACAGCAAGCCCCCAAGATGGTGTACTCTTACTATTCCCTTCCTCGGTCTTACAAACATAACCCTACTGCTGGACACTTTGACGATGGGCCTGGAAGAGGCAGAAGGCCCAATGGGAGCTGTAGTAGGGGAATTGGAGGAGGTAGGACTATTGGAGGGCGACAGGAGCAACCAGCGACAGGCAATTCCATGGTTGGACGCCTGTCCCTCTCTTCTTCTTCACACTCCTCGAGCTCAGCCAGCAGCGAGAGCCTTGGAGAGAGTGAGGATCGAGCTACCCAGGCTGTTAGCCCCATGGCTGGAGGAGTGCAATCCAAAGACAGGAGTAAGCTTCAGCAAAGACGAGTATCTGGTGGATTGTCCAAGCAGGGTAGTCACACTAGGAGCAGACCAGTGAGCCTGTTTGTTGACGTCTCCAAGGCAAACACCCTTCCAAGAGTCCGTGAGAACCCCTTGCCCCCAGAACCGAAGAGTCCTGGGGAGTATGTTAGCATTGAGTTTAAGGGGGAGAAGTGCAGTCAGACTGGGGTAGGTGGGGGACGTGGCAGGGGTCTCAGACATGGCTTATCATTGCCCAATGGCTCAAGCAGCAAGCATCTTCAACATAGGCCAACTTCTTGCTTAGGGAACTTTATCCCCGTATCTGGTTGTCCCACTGTCCCTCTCACTCCCCCAGGAGCTTCTGAGTATGTCAACATGGACTTGGGCCCTTCTCCATCCCCCTCACCCCTCTCCCTTACCCCACTGGTTTTCCCTTCGTTTCACAATCCTCCAACGCCTCCAACTCTTGCCCATGCTCCTAAAGCCTGTGATGAGGATACTACCAGCCCTCGTGAAGATGGGGCTGAAGTAGCTGAAGCTCCACTTCGGAAAAACAGAACAAAAGTCCCATCAGTGACTGAATCTGAGTCCCCAACCTCCTGTGGTGACTACACAGAGATGGCCTTCAGTTTAAATAGTAACCCCATCCCGAGGCCATCATCCAGTGCGTCTCCCAAAGCCCCTTCCCCAACCCGGACTGAAACTACTGTTCCTGTACTTTCGAGGGGTCTAGACTTCCCTCTGGCCAAATCAGGAACTAACCCTGACCATGGGGCTAAAGTAATCCGGGCTGACCCTCAAGGACGAAGGCGGCACTGCTCAGAAACTTTTCTTGCCGCACCTTCCCTCCCCACCTCTACCTCTGCATCCTCCTCTTCAACTGCCTCCCTCTTTCCAGAACATGCCCAAGCTGTGGCTCGCCGGCTGGGTTTTGAAAGCATGCTGTGGGGTAATGGTGCTGTGACTGATAACCCCACTCAATTCGCTCTTCCTGGCCAGGCAACCCTTTCCACAAACGCTCAGACATCCACAGAGCAAGGACTAAACTACATAGATTTGGACTTGGCAAACAAAGAAAACCCCAATTTGGGACTGGATGGACCCTCAGGTACTCAAGCAGCATCTCGCCTCTACTCTGTACTGGGTGGAGGTTCTGGAGTTGGTGGAGTAAGCCCAGCAGTTGGCAGCAGCAGCAGCAGCAGCAGCTCAAACCTCAACACGTATGCCAGCATTGACTTCTGCAAATCAGAAGAGTTGCGGACGCATCAGAATGGAAACAAGGAGGGAACAGGTAAGAGTTGCTTCATCCATTTAAGATGCTTTTTTCGGACTGTTTAAAGTATTATCTGTTATGTTGTGATAGAGAGGTCTCGATACCTTATTTCTTCCAAATACCTGGACTTTGCTGACTTTTGGTAGCTTTGATTGACACTACATTCCCAGCTATACTGTACGGTTGTTTTTTTTAATTGATCATAAACCAGTGGATTTTTGCAGGCTAAATGGCTATGATGTTGGATTGGTGTATTAACTGACCTACTTGTTAATATGGACACTATCAAAACTGATATCTAAACAACTATAGATCTTGACATCTCTGCATTTTTTTTCAAGTTTCCATCACACCCGGGCTCTATCAGACTAATCAGGTATAAAGACGCCAGACAGACCCAAGTCTGACTTGTTTGACTGTTTACATAACCCACCTTTGGAAACACTTTAGTTGTTCTCTATCAAAAATACATTTCCTTCTCTGGGTGTTGTTGTACTTCCACAGTCATACACGCTTTTTTACTAAATTTGATTATGTAAGGTGTTAAAGGCCAGACAACCTATTGGAACATCAGTTAATATTGATATTCTACTATTGATCCTCTCTGGTTTTGTGAATGTTGTTTATAAGCTAAACCACCACCTCAATGATTTTTTTCTTTTTGTTGTTGAGTGCAGATCGAGGAGGTGTTTTATATGACAAGTGTCAGAATCCTTATGCTCTAGATGAACCATTGTTTTTCATCTAGGAAAGCTGTCACATACATCTCTATTCATTTATACTCGTATCAAAGGAAACCCTTCAAGCCTACCACTGAAGCATTCTACTCCTTGTTTAATAAATTTGAACTTCGATCCCATTTTCCGCTGACCTGTCAGCCCTAAGATCCTCACAGGACATTGAGTTTATTTGCCTGAAGTCCCTGAGTAAGGGCTTTGCCCAAAACATCAGTGTTGCACGAAAAGAAAACAATTAAGTTATTGGATTGCTGTCGTGGAATAGTTTTGATAAGCTCCACCGATGTGACTTGTGTCAATGAAAGCAGGCATGTCAGATAATATGTTTATTTGACAGTTTCTGAGTCCCTATGCAACTTTAAAATGATGTTAATTAGGAAAGTTAGCAAGCATTATATTAAAGTTGCTGGGTTTGTAGATGTGGCTAAAAAATATAGTTTATTAGGATTTGTATTCTTAATTCAAGCAGAAAGCTATGGTAGCTTAGCATGGCTAATGACCGGGCTTAAACATTTCCTGATCACACATGAGAGTTAGGCACAGAAATCTACAGATTTGCTGTAGCTGTAGTGCTGTCAAACCTTTTTTGTCAGAAAGGGAGGTCACCAAGGCCAGATGATGAATTTTCTTTGTATTTATATTTTTCCTACTGTGAGGGGAGATTTTCTGGCTGTGGGGGACCACCACAGCTAAACAATGCCTCAACTAGGTCACTGTGAGACGTTTCCTCATCGAAAAACATTCTCTTTGAGCCACCGTCTGCTCTAAATTGGCCTGTTAAGAAATGGACGCCTGCAGTTTAAGCAGATAGAGCAGCATTTAAATGGAGATGTGGATTTATATGCACCAGTAAAACACTCGGTATTCTTGCTTAAGCTTCCACAGTGGGGCTCTTGTGATGAATGCATCCTGCCAGGCCTTGTTGTTTATGTAGCCTAAGCATGATTTGTACCTTGGGTTGTGTTAGACCTAAACCTCATGGGGTTTTTGTGGTAAACATTTCATAGCTGGGCACCACAGTTGGAGTTAATGAAAAATGTAAGGCATTAGCAAGAATTTATCATAGGGTCGAGTGGTGAGAGCAGCGCAACTGAGCTCCCCATTTGGTTTTCATAGAATCCATAGATGGAAATAAACCATCAGCCTGCTTCCATGTGTCGCCATGTTGGTTTTATTGGGAAATGGAAGCCGTGTTGGTGGAGAAGGGCGGTGTTGTTGCGTGTATTTTAAATGTAAATCTCTGCAAGCTACCACAGTGGGACATATGGGCTCTGGCTGTGGAGTATGTCAGCGGGGCAGCGTGGGGGAGAATGTTACACATTGGCTGTGAATGTTGAGATGGGGCCAGTGTTTCACTCACACAGCTCTCAAATGCCTCTGTACAGTGTTCCCCCTTCTTTCATCCCCCCCCACTTTCAGCCTCCCCCTCTTTCCTCCTTCAATAAATGATCCTTTTGTTCAAGTGTTTTTGCCGTGGTGGCCTGACAGGCCACAGCAGGGCCGAGCCCCAAGACTAGTGGACTCAACTGCAACTGTTTCTCTTTGCACTTTGTAATTTGTGGTATTTCTATCTGGCTTTCTTGCTCTCACCTAATCTACATATAAATTGCTATCTTTGTTTAAAAAAAAAAAAAAAATCTTTTTGCAAACTTTTCCTCACACTTTTTCAAGCTTCACAACCTTTGTCCCCATCTGACATCCATGCTGAAGGATTTTTGAAATTCCTTCCCTCCCTTCTGTTCACATACTGTTCAACATTTTTTCGCCAAAACCTCTCTTGTCTTCACGCCCTCTCATACTCCTCCCCTTTCACTCTGTGTTTCATCCTTTAAACGCTTGCAGAGACGCTTAAAAATAGATTTTAGTACCGCTCAGAGCAGCTTTCTCTCTCTTCTTTAGCGCAAACGGCAACAAGAGAAAGAGCCCAAAGAAAACAAAAATGAAGAGATGCTACTTGACAACCAAGCTCTTTGTTACCACAGAAAACACACACTTTAGGAAAGATTAATCATGTTGTCTGCATGGATCCTGTTGGCCTTATTTGAAGCCTTCGGATCCACTGTAATTACAGGGATGTTTTACCCCCAACTGGCAGCAACTTGCATAGAAAAACAGTGCGCATATGTCTCTGGTGAGTACTTTAGGCGCAGAGAGCCACAGGCTAAATTTGAACATCAGTTGTGGGACATGTGCCAAAAACAATCCTATTTGACACTGGTTATGCAATATGTAAAAATAGCCTCTCATGATAAAGATAATGAGGGAGAGCAGGATTAACCATTTCACTTCAAATAACATCTTTTGATAATAAATTGAAAGAATTCTTCTACGACACATGCATGTTCTCTGTGTATGGGCTGTTTTTAGCACTGCGACAAAAAGTCCAAGGCCACGCATCACCATTTGTGTTGATGTGTTTGCTCTTTACGAGCATCAAGTTCAGCCAAAGTGTGAGAGACAGTTACTGTAATGTGTCCATATCTCTTTGTTCTGTTTATCTCTTTGCGTGTCTCTTGTTTGTGTTTCCAAGGTTTCCAAGTTTCATAACCTTTAGTACCACAGTCTGCAGCGGTTTATGAATTAAAGAGAATTTTTCTGCACAAGATGTTTTTTTGAATGAAATGCCTCCTCCCACAGTCTCCTCCAGGAAAACCATATGAAAGAATCTCATTATCCTCTCTCCAAGCTGTCCCTTTACTTTATTTCTTTACCATGTGGATGTTTGCCAGGCTCAAAATAGCCTGTATCCCTTTAATATCCCGTCACTGGGACACATTGCTCAGAGGAGGAAGTTCTAATGGGGAGGTTCGTGCGTACCCACACGATTAGATTTTGCCTCGATGCATTTAAAAACGAAATGTGATTGTTTACTTATGGCTAGATGACCAAAGGGATCCTATCGGGAAAAATAAAAAACACAGGAAGGAACTAGTGTCACTTTTTTTTTTTTTTTTAAAGAGTCACGAAAAAAGGGCTGTCAGGCGACTACATTTTTTAATCACAATAGATCCATAAATTTCAATAGTTAATCTTGATTAATTGCATTTTTAATTGCATGTGTGAAAATCCATTTTTTCTGGTAGATCAGCGGTAACCACATGGAGCTAAAGAGGACGGTGTCATGAAGTGGACGCTAATTTTGACTCCTCAGCTGAGCTGTCTGAGAGTTTGTAAAGTGAAATTAAACATTCAAAGATGCAGCAGTGTTGTTCTTCTCCTTCACTTTGACTACAAGGAGATTCAGCGGTGGCTTTTTCACAGAGCTCCTAAAGGGCAAATTAGCATATGATTAATCGCAATTTAAAAAAAAAAGTATGTTACAGACCTTAATAGTGATTAACTTGTTAATGCTGACAGCCCTCGTTACATTTAACAAAAACGAAACTACGTCTGAGAAATTCTATCAATATATGATTAAAAAACTAGAAACGTCAACTACCCTTTATTGACAACATCAACTGAACTGAATTAATTTGGCTCCATCAGCCCTTAAACTCCTTTAATGCTGTATGTAACTGGAAACAATGGATGTTTATTTTGGCCCAGTTTGTGGCTGGTTTGCATTCCTGCCTCTTTAAAGTCCCAGGTCATGTGTGCCAGGAACAAGTAAAGACATTCACAGCAACCTCTAAGTCACGCCCAATCAGATCCTTAATCAACAAAATCCCGTTAGCTTCAGACATGAGAAGTGACTTGTAATAGACTCCCCATCAATCCCTCAATGTCTCTGTGAATCAATGGATGTGACGGCTGAGAGGAAAAGAATCAAGTCACACGCACAGAGATGATGCTCAACTTTATTATTACGATCGTATCCTTTTGTGGGTTTTTTTCCTTCTTTTTTTTAAATTCTAGGTGTTCATCAGACACATGTTCACAGAATGTAAAATGAGTTCATTTGAATACTTTTATTAACATTGGAGGGTTGTTGTGTTTCTGCACTAATCCCGCCATGCAAAATTTCTAAAGTACAAAGCTGATGCTGTTACTATAAAGTCAAGCGAGGGTGACAATGAGAAGTGCACGTTACATTAAGATCTTTAAATGATCAAATCTCCTTTACAGTAAACATGTTCATGTTGTGTCAAACCACACGCAGTGACTCCTCTGCACCAAACACACACTTCCCCCGCTGGGTGTGTAATCCAGGGCAGCACTAGGTTGGACAAGCACTCGTAGTGTTACGTAAAAGAAACACGTGGATGGGATCCATGACCCCCAAAGAGGGTGAGGCTCAGAGGTGTGTGTGTGTGTGTGTGTGTGTGTGTGTGTGTGTGTGTGTGTGTGTGTGTGTGTGTGTGTGTGTGTGTGTGTGTGTGTGTGTGTGTGTGTGTGTGTGTGTGTGTGTGTGTGTGTGTGTGTGTGTGTGTGTGTGTGTGTGTGTGTGTGTGTGTGTGTGTGTGTGTGTGTGTGTGTGTGTGTGTGTGTGTGTGTGTGTGTGTGTGTGTGTGTGTGTGTGTGTGTCTGCCATGCGCTCTTCACCTGCTGTCATGCCGTCACTTTGGGTCTTTCTCTGCAGAATTAGCTTGTGAGCGCAGTAACACACAGCTCCGCTCACATTTAGGCAGAGGGTACAATGTGAATGCACACAGATGTGGAGCCACAAACAGCAGAGGAGAAAAGGAACCAAAAAAAAACCAAGGTCATCTTTAAACTCTTCATTATTCTTGTTGGATAACCTGCACGTGTACCAAGAAGTCTGAAATGATTGATTGATGAAGTAGGTTTATTTACTCGTCAGCCTCCCAGACGTCTCATTGTTGTGTAATTCACTGTGTGGATATGAACAAGAGGACGTGGACCCCTGCGTTTTATGATTGACTAATCCATATTAGGCAGGAAATAAGCTCAAATTTCTCCGCCTTGGCAAATCAACTTTGCTTCATTTGCCTAATCACGGCGTTACACAACGGGAAGATGCAGAAAAACTTCAGCTTCTGGGCGAGGACAGCAGACATTCCCATGATTCATGAGTCAAAGCCACATTTCTCTGTTTATTTTTAAGAAAATTCCCCACATTTGGAAAGCTTTCTTTGTATAAAATCGCAAAATGAAGGAGGTTATTAGCAGAGCTGCCAAGGTTCTTTGTTTGGAGGTGGTTTGTTTTAAAAAGTCAAGGACGTTTAGTTCTCTGAAGATGGCTTTTGCTTTGTTTGGGTGGTCCGCTCAAGCAGTCGCTGAAGCTTGCGTGCACACATAGCAACAGTTTCCTCTGTTTGGGTTTTTGAGGGGTAATATTGAAGGCCGTGTGTGCGTTTACGCGTGTTTTTCCCCACCGCCTTCAAGCGCGGACCACGCGATCAGGTCACCCACGTGCGTCGCCACATCGGCTCATTACGAGTCGTGCACAGTTCGGTGAAACGGAAGGCTGGAGGCGTAATCTGAGTTGAATACTCAAGACACAGATCTCCCCGGCTCTGCGACGATGAGCGAGCCGTGACGCACGCCGCTGCTCACTCTGCAGAATTCAGCGTTACACTGCAAACAAGAAAAGAAGCTCGGCGCAGATAGCGTAGGTGAACCGTGTGCGCTGCTATAAACGTTCACAGGAGCTTCTGCTGTCAGATCGATACACACTTGGGCTTTCTTTGCATTTTTATAAGCCAAAATAAAAAGTAATTATTTTAGGAATAAATTACACTCGGCACAGAATTATGCAGAAGCGAATCGTTGTTTCTCTGTGCAGCCACATCTGGCACCATGTAGATCCACCAGGGAGTTTTTCCATGTGAAACTAATGTGTTAAATTTACCCACTGAAAAACAAGACTGACACCTGGGGCGACAGGTGCTGCTTCATAATTTGTTCTAGGTGCTGTTTTAAGTGGTCAAAATGTAGCAGGACTTACTGGCTGGAATCTTTGCAGACGCTAAATGTTTTTCCATTCAGGTGAAGAAGTAAGCCTTTCCTGCATTAGTGTTCTCACAATGCAAGACGACTTTTAGTGCAAATCTGCCTCTTTAACATTGATGTTTTTTTTAGTCATATCCTCCTTGAGCATCATGGCCTTGAGATTCAATGTTTGGCTTCTTGTCAAGAAACACGGAAACGTTTACTATTTGGCATGGATCGTCTCCTAAGAAGCTTGCAGGTTGGTATATAAACTGCATGCAACGAGCTGCCATGACTGTTGCTGATCTTGGCCTCTGTAAACGACTTCAAACAACACTGTGTTCAGTAAAAGTGCAAATAGCTGCATTCGTTTGGGCATGTTCCTCCAGATGCCGGTGAAAGTAAGAACGCTGTTAAGGAAGAATGGATTGAGATATGTCAGTGTGTTTGAAGGCTTGTCAGGCCATAAAACAGGGTTGTTTATTTAATTTAGACAGCTGCAATCATTTAATCCTTTATTTTGACAATAATGAGGTTAAGAGAAGACAGTCACCAACCTGGAATGTGCAGCGCTGTGAAAAGTTGAACCAGGTTCAACTTTCTTACCTGTTGGCATCCGTTGAAGTTAATTAAAGTGCCAGGTACATTCATGTTCATCAATAAATCATTTTAAACCGATAATATGCTAATTAAAGTGTTATATAAGCAACTTAACACACCTGACCAAAGAAAAAAAACAAGAGTTGGGACGAACACACACCAAGAAAACAAAAAGTGAATTAAAAGAGACGACAGCTGAAAAGATGGATCTAAGACTTCCTTTATTGTCATTCAAATTTGAACTTTACAGTACAGATAAGAATGAAGATTAGCTCGTTATAATGCAGGAAGAAAAAGCAGCATCAAGTATTTACTTACAGGATGTTGTATTTTCAAAATAAAGTGCAGATAGAAATAGTGTACGTGACAGTATGTGTGAAATTACTGTACGTTTATTGATGTATGTTATATTGTCTTTTGAGTCCAGAGAGGGTAATCCAGTTGTGGGGGTTGGAGGGGGAATTGAGGGGATTATTTTGTTGTGTTCACGAGTCTTCTGGCCTAAGGGAAGAAGCTGCTACAGAACCTGCGGAACCTCGTTCCAGAGTCCAGCAGTGAAAACAGTCCTTGGATGGGGTGGGAGGAGTCTCTGCTGATTTTCTGAGCCCTGGTCAGACAGCGGCTTTTTGCGACCTCCCGGATAGGAGGAAGAGGAGTCCTAATGACTTTTTTTCCGCCGTCCTCACCACTCTCTGCAGGGACTTCCAGTCGGAGGCACTACAGGCTCCAGACCAGACAGATGCAGTTGGTCAGTAGGCTCTCTATAGTGCCTCTGTAAGAAGGTGGTGAGAATAGAGGGAGGGAGCCGTGTTCTTTTCATCTGACGCACAAAGTGCAATGTGCTGCTGAGCTCTTCTTACAAGAGCTCCGGTGTAAAGGGACCAGGTCAGAGTGTCTGTTATCTGCACCCCCAGGAACTTGGTGCTGCTCACTCTCTCCACTGCTGTGCCGTTGATGAGGAGTGGAGCGTGGCTGGACTGGTGCCTCCTGAAGTCGACGATGATCTCCTTGGTCTTGTCGACGTTCAGGACCAGGTTGTTGGTACTGCACCAGTCAACCAGATGTTTCACCTCCTCTCTGTAGTCCATGTCGTTCTTGTCACGGATCAGGCCCACGACTGTTGGGTCGTCCGCGAACTTCACGATGTGGTTAGTAGTGGACCTGGCGCGGCAGTCATTGGTCATCGGTGTGAACAGCAGCGGACTCAGCCGGTGCCGGTGGGAGATGACACTGGAGGTGTTGTCGCCCTCTCTCACAGACTGAAAAGAAATCTAATTACCACTAAAGATTTGTAGTTACAAAAATATGTTTGGTAGTTACGTCAAAGTATTTGGGTTTGTAATAAAATATGAGTGTTTAGTGTAAAAGACTTGTTATAGGAGTTATAATTAAAAGATGGACAATTCCGATGAAATATTGTTAGTTACAATAAAATATTGGTAGTTATAAAAAAAATAGTTATACAGTAGCTACTAAAAAATACAAAAGCAATAAAGGATAAATCACAAAGCGGATGGGTAGTTACAATACAAGTTGGTCATAAAAGTTGACTATGGGTAGTTTTCAATGTGGATTTGTGGTTGTGGTGGAAAATGGATCATTTCTGTTTAAGGTGAATGTTTTTGGTTTAAGAGTGGTAGAGAAAAACAGAATGGATTACAATGAAGGGATGAATAGAAATGATTAAAACATGGGGAGAAACAATAATATATTAGTAGTAGTTTCAGTATAAGATGGGTGTTATTGATAAAATGTTCGTAATTAGTGTGAAAGATGGGTACCTTACCCTACAAAATGATAAATAGTTACAATTAAAGACGGGTAAAAACAATAACAGATTGGTATTTGAACTATGGTTATCAGACAAAAGACGAGTAATGACAATGACTGATTGGTACCAACAGTAAAAGATCTGTGGCGGCAAGTCGAAACACGGCTATAGTGTGAAAACTAGTAAACAAAATCGATCACATTTAGAGACATTGACTGGTGTTGTAATGTTTGGACATAAAATAAGTCGACGTCACTGCTCTGGGAAATCCAAACGGCAACCATTGCTCCTAGAAAGGGAAAGAAATGACGTTTCTCTTTTTATTAGTCAGAGCCAATCGTGTTATTTAATTTGGGAGTTGATGTGTGTGTGTTTGTGTTGCCTGAGGTCTCTTCTGTTACAGACTAATCTTCCATTGGCTCCAGTGTGAGGCAGAAGAGAAAAGGAAGGATTTTGTTGAGATGATAGTATGAATCATCATCCTCAGTCTTTACTGAATCAAAACACTCATTACTATGTCTTATAATAACCTTCTCTTTTGTCTTTTGAATGGAATTTTTTCTGCTTTTGTCGACTGAATACCGTTTACTTGTGTAATATTTACAGTCTCTCCTCCATATTTGCTTTCACACTGTTACCATTTGCCTCATTTCTATAGACATCAAAAGGTCTTTCCTGACAGGGTTTGTTGAAACTCAAATATTGAAACTGGACACACTGGCAAGTGCAGAAAATGAATGAGGAAGTTTTATCTGGAGCCGGGGGGGGAAAAGAAGGAGGGAGGGATGTTGAGAAGAAAAGAGAGGCAGAAGGTGCTGAAAGGAAAGATTTACGGCGTGAGAATGAGGAAAAAGACTCAACATAGAGGTAGAGCAAAGGGAGGAACTGTGTTGATGATAACTGGTAGATTTACATCAGCCATTGAGGTTTCACTCATTAACAACGACGTCCAGATACAAAAGCTGTGCAGAAACAAACTAGATCAAAGAGAAGATTACTCAGAGAGAAGGATCGCACACTGAGGTAAAGTGATGTAAGATAAATGACTCCATCTGTCATGACAAATAGGAGTTTCTGCATTAGTAGTTATGTTGTAAAAAATCCAAAGGTAGATTTTCCTAGTTCAGAGTGAACAGTTCAGTGGAGCTTTAGACAGTAGGTATAAAAAAGTTTGGTTGGATCTGTTAGTCCAGTTCAGCACAGATGTTTTATTAGGTGGTGTACGCTCCAATAAGGGATTTATAAAGCCAAACAACAAGACCAACCAACCTTGTTAAACAATCATTACTGTACTAAGTCTGCTTATACTTCACAGAACAGAGTTATCATCTGAGTCTCTGTTTCTGAGGGTTGAAGCAGCAGCTTGTCTATTAACTCTTATCACCAACAGTCAGTAGTGTGAGATTGGTGTGAATACAGAGACGAAGCTCGTAGTTTAAATAAGGAGAGATTCTTTCAAACACTTTTTCTCTTTTTTTTCCTCTCTTTCACTCAAGTGAAGTGTCTTTCACAAGTTTTTTTTTTTTTTTTTGGGGGGGGGGGGTATAAATTATCCAAAAGCTACAGCATTTGGGACAAATTAAACTAATTAGCTCCAGTTATTCATTTGGAGAAAACCTATAAAACACTAATCAGTTAAGTCCGTTTAAGCTCCAGTGAGCATTTTTTCAGCTGGTTATGAAACTGCCTGAAAATAATTCTGATGCCAATGAGATCCTCAGCGTGATGAATAAATAGATTTCTCAATGGTTGTTTTTGTAGGAACCTGATGCATGCTGCAGGATCATTTTAAAGAGGACATATTATACCCCTTTTCCACCTTTTCATATAAGTCTGCTGTGGTCTGAATGAAACGTCTTTAATATGTTTTGGTTGAACTATAACATGAATCAAGCAGCAGAGGAGGTTTGTGACCCTGTAGAAACCAGCTCTCTCAGAACACTCCGTTTTGGTCTCTGTCTCTTTAAATGCAATGAGCCCCCCTGAGTTTTCCCAGGTAGAGCTCACTCCTTTGCTACTGAGAATAAAAATGGCTGACCTGCACCAATGTTTTGCTCTAGGCTGGAGGTGGAGTCCATAGGTGGAGACACCAGGGCAGGGCATTTTATTTAACAGAATACCACTGTGACGTCACAAGGAAAGCAAATTTGAAACAGAGCATTTTTCTCTGTGCTGTTAAACCACAAACGAAAGACCAGATGGGGTTTCTTTCATCATTATACATTTTGTGGGTCGGTAGACACTCAGTTACCAAATAAATAAACACTGTAATAGTGGATTTTTCACATTATGTCTCCTTTAACATTTTCCAACGCCAAGATTCTTGAAGATTGAGCAAACAGAGAGAGTAAAGGTTGATGCATCTAACTGATGAACAGAGGAGATTGTTTACGTGTTGGTTGTCATGGCAATACCCAGCCTAGAAAACTCTAACATTCCTGAATGTCGTTCCTACCTCCCGTTTTTTCTTGCACAACTCGTTATCACCCACCTGCTTTTGTTTTCAGTCGCACATCTTCCCAAGACCTTGACCAGGTCTCACTGCCCATCTCCCACCACATGGCCTTTTTTTTTTTTTTTTTTAAGTACACACACACACACACACACTCTTAAACCATTCTGCTTTGGTTTTGTCGTGCGGATAGCTGCAGGAGAACGATGTGTGTGTTATGTTTGTGACATATTTCACGAGGTCAGAGAGAGAGAGAGCAGCAGCAGACCTGAGTGTCTTCATTCTTGAGCTCATCACATGAAGAGTGGGACAGATCAGCTGATATGATGAGATGTGTCATGTGTGTGTATATGTTTATAATTCCAGTAATTCCACACAGCCAATGAGGATGTCATTGCCAGACCTTTTTGTGACGCAGATACATCCTTTTACTCGACCTTGTGGCTGTCACTTACATATTCACAAACACAACGCTGACAATCCAGGAATCTTCTTCTACTTGTTGCCTTTAAAGTAAAAGTCAACCTCAGTTCTTCATACTTCCTGGTAGGTTACAAAACACAAGATATAAAACGATTTGAGCGTTCTTAGGTACCTTCAAAACAGTTTGTTTTCTCGACTTATGTATCTTAGAACAATGTTTGTTATGACAGAAGAACTTGATCAATCCTTTTTTTCACTCATTAATGTGCGGATTCCCCATCAAAATCAAAGTCCTATTCATTTCCCCATGAAAATGAATAGGACTTCTTTAATGCTGGAATTTCGTAGCACTAAACCTCTTGATTTAAGACTTCCAGTTACGAAGAATTTGACCAAACAATTAAAAAAAAAAACCTGTCTGGAAAAAGACTGATATAAGTATGAAAACGTCGCCTTAGTTTGAGGACTTTGTTGCTCTTTTGGTTTAGATTCATAAATGAACATCTCTTTTCAGCAACGTCGTTGTCTAAGCAACTTGCTTAAGAGGTCCTCGACAGAAGCTCATTCGTGCTCCTTTACTTCTTGGTGTGTGTGTGTGTGCGTGTGTATGTGTGTGTCTGTGTGAGAGTGTGTGTGTTTTTGGTGAATTGCCCGGGTGAGCGAAATGCTAATTAGGTAGTAAAACCTCGGCTCATGGCTCAGTACTCTGGTCATGTTTTGACTGACTAGTGCCTTATTCACATGCATTTGGCACACAAACACACGAACACACACACACACACACACACACACACACACACACACACACACACACTCTTGCAAGAACACAGGCACACACACACACAAAAACATAACGGCGGGATAATGAATTGTATTGGCAGCTTGGTCAGTCAAAGAGGCGCCGCTGGACAGACGAAGGGTGGTTTTTGTGTGTGCTTGTGTGTATTTTTGTGTTTGTGTGCCGGTGGACTTTAGCCATTGATTTTTGTCATTAGATGTGACAGAAAAACACTTATTGCCACACCTGTGAGTGCTTGCTTTTCAATTCAGAGCTCTTTAGATACATCAAAAACTCTCTTATTTGTGTGGCTTTAACACGTGAAAACACACTCATGAATTAGACACACAAAGTCTTGAGGCCTTGTTGCTCCTAATACCAAAAGCTGGAGACAGATGATCCGAGCCAATCACCTTTCAGGAAGCAGGGATCAGCCAAAAGCTCCTCCACTAATGGTCAAAGCTACGTTCACTGACCTGGCTCTGGTCCCTGTTAAACAGGCACACACACACTTACCACACACACACACACACACACACACACACACACACACACACACACACACACACACACATACAGGAATACTGCTCCCATTTCTTTTGTCAATACTGTTTTGCTCCTTGTGTCTTACACAAAGACCCTCTCCCTCTCTACTCCGCTCTCCAAACTTCACTCTAGTTCTCCTCTTCCTGTCTTTTCTCTCTTTAAGAGCCCTTTTTGTTTCCTCTTCTTCTATTTTCACACCACTTTTCTTCTTCTTTCTCATAATCATGTTCCAGACATTAAGGAGCTCTGAGTTTGGTGTGTGAGCCGTGTTTGTGCTTGAGAGAATGAATGAATGACTGAATGCAGCTGTGGAGAGGCCCTCCATCAGTAATAATACACAGAGCATTATTTAATAGAGTAAGATCAGAGGAAAGATAATAACATAACGTGTGCATTAAGAAATCACTGCAGGAAAGCTACTAAGCTTATTTAGCTAGCTAAGTAGGCTCTTAATACATTTCTAAAAGCCTTCTTTGTGTTAGCATATTTGTGTTCATGTTATCGTAAAAGTGCTTTATTTATATCTTTGTAAACGTATTCATGCGTTAGTCCCTTTATGTAGTTTGAAGTAAGGATCAGATGAATACTACACACAGTATCTTATTCAGAATTGGATAAAAGGATTTGACACATCTCTGACGTCAGTACATTTAAGAGAAATAGTTCAAAGCATAACTATCCATCATAAAACTCAACACACTCGTTCATTTGTACTCATACTGAACACACTCGTAGAAAACAACATATAACTTGTGTATTTGTAGCTTCACAGGTGCTGGGCAATAAATTTACACTTTGGCAGAGAAAGGTTATTTGTATCCCTAAGCTAACATGGCTAAGTTAGGCTTGTCCAACTGTCTCCTGGTTTATGAAGTCTGTTTAACAAATATTCATAATAACATAAATTAAAGTACACATTAGAATACAAATTTGCACATGGTGCTAAATGTGAAGCCAGTAGGACGACCAGGTTTGCATTTATCCTAATTATTTTTATTTTCCTCAATTTACTTCGGCCAAAAGCACAAAAAGAACCTGATTTAAAGTGTTGTGGAAGAGTTGCAGTTCAACCTCTCGGTACCCCAAAGATAAGCACAAAGTTTTATGTTGAATCATTAAGTCACTTCATGATATTTCAGTTTGGATTAAAGAAGTGAGGCGATATAACCACCATTCCAGTTTTGCAGTCATTCGGTTCAGTCGCTTTTTGCAGTTTTGTTAGATTTAAAAAATATATATATATAATTTTGGAATGCAATATTAATTTTGAAAGGTGTTTATATTTCTTGCAACCTGTTGACTAAATAAGCAATGGTACTATTTATGATAGTATCTGATTCAAAAGTTAGAAGCTATATCCATTTGTTTCTTTTCATCTTTAATTGACCAGTTCTGCTTACACTGATAGATCCTCTGTATGTTCTGTATCCGTTCTCCTGTATGTGCGTCTCAATCTGTATATATTCAGGGTGTGTGTATACTTGGCCGTGTGCCAGCTGCCTGTACGTACATGATCCGGTCTACAGAGCGCTGATTGTGCGCTGTGGTATGGGATGTATGCTGGGCTCGGGAGCGCCGGGCGCTGCCTAAAAGAGCAGAACAACCACCCACCAACCCACTGAGGTTCACTGAGGGCATGAGAGGAGGAGGGGGCGAGTGTTTCCCTCCCTTCACACACACTCCTTTTGATTTGTTCCCCTTTTTTTCCACCTCCTACTCCTCCTTCTTTCCTTATATACTCTCCCAGGAAAACATTTGAGCTTCTTTTCTGTTTCACTTTTTTTTTTTTTTTTGCGTTCTTGCAGCTCCCTTTACTCTCCTGGCCTCATTTTTCTTTTTCTCGTTGATAGATTACTTTTTTTTTCTCAACATAGATGATTGTCCTGATATAAACACTGCCACAGTATCTCTCCCCATGTCTCCGCCTTGATCTGTGTGCGTCCGACTGTGTGTGTGTGTGTGTGTGTCTTGTTAGATTCTAGGCCATGGCATCACTCAGCTGCTACTCCTCTAACTGGGTTTGTCTGTAAAGAGCTTAACACCCGTGGGCGTTGGAGAGCACTGAGCTGATTAACGTCTACTAATGAGCAACTTCTCACATGGAGACCGTGTTTGGGTACTTCTGTCTGGCTATAATATTGTTTGTTTATGTGGTTTCAGTACATGTTTTTGTGTGTAGAGCATCTTTGACCATGCTGAGACCGGATGGATCATATGGAGGAGGTTAAGGGGATGAGAGGAGGTCAGAGTTGATCTCGGGGTCAGCAGAAGTGCTGAACATGAGAGGGTGAAGATCCAGTTAAGACTCCAACAGAGGAGGTCAAGTTGTTCTCAGAGGAGCTGAGTCTCTCTTTTTTTCTCACTTGTTCGTTGCCTTGATCAGACATGACTGTGTGAAATGTGCCTAATTATGCTATCATACACCAGAGGAACGTTTTTTTTTAGAAAAGGCAACCTCTTGGGAAACTTCAGTCCCTTTGCAATCAATTGAAGAATATTGAAACTCTGTGAAATCAACAATAGTGTTTTAAGATACGAAACACAAAACTAAAGGGAAAATAGGGGCCCCACATAGTTGCTCAATCCTGAGTGCCTGGAGGGGAACTATATGTTAACACACACACACACACACACACACACACACACACACACACACACACACACACACACACACACACTGCATGTTAAAGTTACCTAATCCTCACACATGGATCAGGGTCCACGTTCTCTGCAGCTCAGTTCAATGATGTCAGGATGCAGAAATTGTCAAACAATCTGACTGTTTTTAGAGAAACGAGTACAAAACATTTTTACATTTGGCCACATTAAGTAAGAGCTGCAGGTTTATGCCCAATAGTTTCCTTCACATGCTGAAGAAAAACGCCCACATACACTTCTTCTTTGCATTCAGACACTAAATGAAGAAAATGTGGAGCATAGAGCCTCTTTGCAGATCACTTTCTTTGGTCGAGATCATTGAAATCGTCTATTTGGTGATTGAGAGAAAAGAACAAACAGTCCCCTTGACCCTGCTTATATAACTCAACTGTGCAGATCGAATGAAGGAGCCCTGATGTTTGCTTAACGCTGCCATTATTGGCCTGAGAACTGTCGTTAACCTTTAGAGCGCTGCCTCACCTCCACGTCACCTCCGCGTCAGCAACCGAGCCGCAGCCGAAGAACTAACAGCTTCCTGTGATTCGCAGGGTTGAGTTCATGAAATTGCCCAAATTGCTGTGGGGCTCAGGATGTGTGTTTGTGTGTTGTGGTCAGTAATGTGTACTGGCACATGGGTTTCTGATTGAAAATAGTTTTCATGGGATTACATAGATTTCCTAGAAGACGAGCTAATACTTTGTAGTGCACAACCATTATCCAATTTATTCAGTGGGTCATCGACAGAACATTAAAAAAAAAAGCAAAATGAATATTTTTTAATTCAATCTTTGTTAAAAATATTTAAAATTTGTTTGCCTTTTCTAGCTGAAATCGTCACAATAATAAATACAACAAACAATAAATGCGTAAAACAATAAACACAATTAACCGTTAACATTTGTAAATCGTAATGCTGAAAAAGTGGTGATTGAGAAAACGAACAAACCCTTAATTATCGCTCAGTATGAAACAAAAGCAGACTTTTCATATCCGGCCTTAAACTGGATTGTGTTGGTTTAAATGGCAGCTTTCGATGTCACATTTTATCAGGTGTAGCTAGCTTGCGTAAACGAAGGATAAACTTTGACCTGGATAAAAACTTTGTTTCATAAAAAAAAATAATAATAATAACCTCACAGATTGTTCAGCAGTTTAAAGCCACAGTTTGTATACCAAATAGTTGTAGTCCCACAAGCAAGATCTTGAACAGTGTTTTAATGTGTGCTAGCATTAAGTTAAGCTAGTTTACTACTCTCGGTAGCTAGCCTAGCAGCTAAGACTTGTAGCTAACGTTGAAGCAAAAATCCTGTTGTTCAGTGTTTTTATTCTGCAGTTTTCATGTGACTGACAAAAAAATGCATCAACAATCCTTAATCAGCATAATGTATACATCTAGTAAACGTGTCGAAAATTCTTGCTTTATTTAGATTAAAAATTAAAAAACAATTATCAAATGCCTCAACTCAAAATGTTGACATTTTCGTGCTGAGATACATGTGGGAATACAAACAGCCACATGCTTTACCCAGACTTTACCTGAACTTACTCCTGCCAGCCCCCCAGCAAAATGTCCACAAGAAGTGAGCTGAGTTATTTACAAGGTAAACCTGTATCTGGTATTCCATCACGTGTGTGTTGTCTGTTCTCACTACAAACATCCTTTAGCTGTTGGTGGTGGTTGAACTTTTGGTGACACTATTAAGAATAATGTTTAAGCAGGTGACAAGTCATAAAAGCAACAGTTAAAGGGAAATACGCCTCCTTTTCTGGTGGGTTTTTTAAACTAATATAAGGGCCAAAATTCTGTAAAATTTCTGGTGTTGGCAGAAAAAATAAACCTTCATTTAGATTCAGGGTCTACGGCAAGCTTTGCCAGCCACCGTGTGGGCTTGGATTTGTTTACTTGCCACTCAGTGCAAAATTTAAATGAGGCGGAAACCAAACCCGTCCAGCACAAACTGGCACTGTGTTTATTTAAAGGTTTATGGCTGTTAATCTCTGCACATTCTTATATTTCTTTACACATGCATTTAGATGGGCATCATCAATGTGTTTAAGGTGGAGTGTAGACTCCAGCTGTGTTGTCATGAGTACATTGTGCATCTTGAATGTTTGTCTTTTATTAATGCTTCTAGGAAACCTGATGTTCTGTTTCGTTTCCTCACATTTGAGAACACGGCTGAAAACTACAATTACACTTGTCCACAGCCGCTAACACAATGTTCTCCCTCGCTGCAGACGTCACAGCTCCAAACCAGAGTATTAAAAGCCTCTATTTGACTGAGGAGAGGAAATTAAATGTGTACATCTCTCCAATTTACCTATTAGTCTTACGGAGTGAAGACCAAACACCCCGAAGAGTGGAAAGACTAGGGATGATTGATGGCTCAAACACTCTCTCTGTGGCTTTTCATTTAGCCTTAATGAAATTGTTTGTATTTATGACCAGTTGTCATTCAGGGGAGAGGAGGAAAACGTGGCATGTGTTGCACGTGTTCCAGTGTCGCACGCCAGCAGTCGATCATGTTTGTTGTATGTGTGAGTGTTTTCATTCACATGTGTTCAGAGGTTTTAAGAGGAGGATCTGAATATGAATCATTCCCTCCCGTCCACAACACACACACACACACACACACACACACACACACACACACACACACACACACACACACACACACACGGAGGTAGTTATTTCATGTGCGTCATCATGCTGCTTGTTTACGTGACGTTGAAACTCCATATCTACATAGATCTTAAACATGTGGAAGAAAGAAATGTCAACAGTGAAAAGTACCACATTTTTTATCCAACTCTGTTGCTTTTGTTTGACTTCTGTTTGTATTTCTTGTCCATTCATAAACAATGACGCTAACCAGTAACCACCATTATCTCGCCTCTCAGCTCTGCTCCACACACACACACACACACACACACACACACACACACACACACACTCGTTTCCCAAAGGCTTGCGGTGCATTGACTCATTCATTACACACATGGTCAGTGTGTCCTGTTATTGTGAGACTTGACTTGCATGGAGTCTCCATTTAAATCCTTTAGAATGCTGCTCTTTTATTTTCTGACGTTGTTTTCTTGTTTCTACGTTTGTCTGACAGAAATCCGACCACATACAGACAGAACATACCAGTGGTTTGCATGTTTTCGCCAGTTTGCTACCAATCACTCGCACTCACTTTACACCCCAGCTTCTATTTCAGTCATCTCCATGTTCCCAAACAAGAGAAAATGCATAAGAGAACATTAGGGGTTGTGTAATGAGTTGTAATAAATATCCAGGCTGCAGATAAAAAAATGTCTAAGTCGTATCAGGTTTTCAGGTTAGCATCGTCAGTGAGGCAGCAATAATGCACGTTTGATTAAAAAGAAGGAGGGAAAAAAAGCAGAGTTGATGTAATTGTGACAAATCTTACAACTGAGGTGTTCAGAGTCTTCTGGATGTGTGGTAGTTAAAGTGTTCATCAGAGGAAATTAGTGTTTTCTCTGAAGCTTTCGGAGAAGAAATTAAAATGAAAGGAAGATGTATCCAGAAAGCACGACTCAAAGGTGAATAAAGTGCATCATAACAGATGACAAAAGTCAAATCTGCACATTAAAATCCAAGTATGAGTACATTTCCTTTGGTTAAGAATAAAACACCTGCTCACACTAATCTTATTGGATATAAAAGGAAATGACAACATTTAACCGTATCACTCCAGTGTGTTGACGTAGCAACAGCAAACCTTCTACTTCTGTTTAGCATACAAGCTGTTTTTCAAACCTTTTTCTATTTTCTCTGTGATGGACTTAGAGTTGGTCTTTGGGTTGTTTCCTGTAAGTTAATTTTTAATCACAAAACAAGTCTGTATTGTATATTACATGAATATTAATTTGTGCATGTTTTCTTAACTTCAGCACTTGAAGTTTAGCTTTCATTCACCACCTGAATTAGCAGGGGACCACCCAAAGGTAGGACATTTGAGTTTTACATTTTGGCTCAAATAACCTCGTATTAACAAGTGTCTGGCAAACCTCAATCTTATTTAGTAAATTGTGTAAAGAAAGAAAATATATAAATAAATAAAGAGCTAAATCAAACCCAATGCAGCTGCTGTTATAGGAGGGGACTCTCTCACTAAATGTATTTTCTCCTCCCGGTGAGACGTAGTCAAGGTGTGAAGCGTCTCTAGCAGAGCCTCCAGAAGGTTCATGGATAAATATTTGCTATGCATGTAGGTCAAGTCTGTCTGTCTGTCCGCAGGCATACACACACACACACACACACACACACACACACACACACACACACACACACACACACACACACACTTCCAAAAAACCACACACAAGTGATCATCTGCGTCTACACTCTCAGTCCCAGTGTTTGCACATGCATACAATCAAACACGCCTGGTTCTTCCCCCGAAAGCTACTCTCAGCCTTTTCTAAAGCAACATGTAGTAACTGAATCTGCATGTGTGTATTTAAGGCAGTTCCAATATAAAAGGACAAAGGTCTTTTTTTTTAAGAATTACACAATTCATCTGCAGACTGGAGCAGAGGCCAGAAGCATCAGTTTCAAAAACCACGAGACATGATTTCCAAATGATTTCAGAGTATGTGTCTACAAGTTCTTCTTGCGTTAGCAGTTACTAAACAGGTTGAAAACTTGAAGGTACTCTAATTTCATTTGAATGTTGTGTGATGTCAGCCATACAAAGTTTTGTCTGATCTGATAAGATTTCTAATAGGAATGATTGACAATGAAAAAATATTAAAGTCAAGCTGATCTTTGTGCCGTAAGACAGAGAACATGTGTCTGACTGGCTTTAAGCTTTGTCTGTCAGCTGCCTCACTTAGAGATTGAGCAACAACTTCTTGTGTTTCATTTCTTCTCTGCTTCACGTCAGAGAGTCTAAGCAATCTGAATTCTAGGAAAAGCCTTACTCAGAAGTAAGAACCCCGCCTGCTCATGCTATCACTCTATATATCGCTTTACTTAAAGACGCAGCTTCAGTGTTTGTGTGTGTGCGTGCGTGTGTGTGTGTGCGCGTGTGTGTTAGGGAGGGCCACACTGGTGGAAAGTGGGAGAACTGGTGGAGTGACACAACAGAGTGAGAGAGAGAAATCGGTGGTCTGAGTCAGCAAGTGTGAAAGTGTGAGAGAGTGGATGAGATAACCCTTTAGTCCTTCTGGCTTCTGCTGTGCGTGTGCTGTCCAGGGACAGGACGTCCCATGTCACATTTCACAACAGTCGCCAGTTTAGTTACACAAGGAAGCCTCTTCTTTTTTTTTTAAATCTTAGTTTTTCTGCACAAACGTGATTAAAATCTCTCACAATTGTAACAAGTTTTAAAATACTTCCCCCAAATAAAATCTCAAAATGAGGGCCCTTTGTTGCCAGAAAAATCGTCGACCTACAGAACTTTGTGTTTCTGCTAACTAATCAGGCAAGAACAATTTAAAAAGCATTTTATGTTTTTATTGGCACTTAAAAAGCCAATTACCCTCCTATCTTTACAGATTTAAAGAAGGTAATAATGCAGGTAAAGGCCACACTGAGTAAATGTTTTATGTACCTGAAAACCTGATTATTCGTTCTGAAGTCCTTATAGTCAAGATTTTTGTTCTGATGTATTTTTTTAATGAAATCTTTTAATCACTTTATGGTTGGTGCCATAAAAAATATCAACATACTTTGGTGGAGTTCAATGTTAGTTTGGAAGTCGGTCATCAAGTTGTTACAGTGATTCATTAAGTTGTAAAAATTATAGTTTGTTAAACATTAACTTAAAAAGCAAGTCCGAGTGAGCTGATGTGAGAACGCAGCAAGATATTATCAGGAGTCTAATCCCCCCTCTCAGTGAGAGGGGGGATTAGACTCTAAACATGCGACCACTACGATCTCTGTGCACCAAATAAAACCGCTGCATTACATTTTCTGTTCATCAGTTTGATAGTTGATAGTTTGACTCAGTCGAACTATATAGGGTTGATATAAAGGCAAATATTGTCATATATTGGTCCACTACTTCTGTGTCTTTTTTCTAACATCACTTCTCACCTCCCATCACTAATGAAAACAAGTTTCTGATAACTGTCCTTTCAACGCTAAGAACCTGCAGGCAACATTGAGGGTTAAATTTGCACTACTGTAACTCACTCATGCTTGGTAAACAACACACTAGAAGGCTAAGGACACTTTCAGAGCTTCCAGGTGTACACATGAACGCCAACACACAAAGAGGCGTATGCAGGGTTCAGCTTACACTCATGTTTGTTGTTAAATCTTCAAAAGTCTGTTTCCACATAAATGACAGCCATGAATGTACTTTGAAACATGCCTGCACAATGTTCCGACCGGAAAACAAATGCAAATTGGGAAGTCAAGATTTTGGGTAGCGACGCTCTAAAAATACTGTGATGTGAAGCTGCACGTGGGCAGAGACTGTGGTTCTCCCACAAATGCTTTTTTTTCTCTCTCTCTCTCTCTCCTCCCCCTTTTTTTTCCCGCACTCAGCATTGCTGCTCTGTCTCCGTCTGTCTCTTCCTGTCCCCCACACATTCCTGCTCTTGTGTGCGCCATAACACACCCACTCAGCCTCTCCCACCGTGTCACTGCATAATGAAAATATCCCGCAGCCTCTTGGAGATTGTATTTTTTGCTTGTATGAGAAAGCACAGAAAACACAACATCAAACATTTCAAGGCATCAGACATGTCATGTAAAAATAGTTTCTAAGATCTTGTAGCACCTTTATATATTACCACTTTGTGTGTGTGTATCCTCAGTCCACCTGTGTTAACAGTACACCCCTGTTTTCACTATGGTATGGACATATAGATTACACACCCACAGATGCACGCACACCTGCATAATAACTTGTGGACACATGGACACTGTTAAAGTGTGATTGACAGCAGCAGAGTAGAGTTAGTTTGAAAGTACAATACACACATACACACACACACACACACACACACACACACACACACACACACACACACACACACACACACACACACACACACACACACACACACACACACTGACGTTTGCCTTTTAGGCCCACACTGGCAGCTGCATGGTGGAAATGAATGGAAATATTCAGCAGCGCATATAGAGAAAATGTGCTGCGTTCACTGTCCTCATAACGGGTGTTTAAAACAAAACAAATCTTCCAGTCAGATGATGATTCAGTGTCGCTTTGGTTTTGCTATCAACTAAATTCTTTTTAAAGACAACTTGTAAAAATTGCTCCACTCTTGTCCTGTACTTCCAAGAAATCACATGTCAATGGAACATGTCGGGCAGCACTTCAAAAAAGCTCCTTCCCTGGTTTTTCCTTCACTGATGATCGATTGCTCCCCCACCAGCAGCCAGCTCTTCTTGTGTTTATTCCAAACAAGCTGCTGCCGGCCATTCTGTGAACATAAAAGGCCCTCCACGTCCTCAAAAGCATTTCCCTGAGGAGACGTGCATGCGCCTGTGTGCATGTAAGGTAGCATATAAAATAGAAAACTAGGGCACAAAATGAAGACTTTGCAAATAAGTGACTGATTGCACATCCTTGTAAAATTTGAACTTTGTCATGCCAAGACCTAAAACCACAAATCATACAGAAAATGTAGGAAACGGGACGCAGAGCCAAAAAGATACTTTTGCAGCTTCGACTGTCGACTGATGACTGTTCATCATCACATCATATTACAGTCAGTGTAGTTTGTGGAAACCCAGAACTAGACCACGGACCAGATTTAGAGCTTGGGCTGGTCTTACTTATTGCTGCAGCTCTAACTTGAAACTTAAACTAAATGTGCATAAAAACCAAGACTCATTATTTATGAGGTTTACAGAAAATCATCCTTTATTTTTGCATGACTTTGATGCCTCTATTTCAGCCCTGCTCAGAACAGGCTGTTTCTGTGTCTGTAGCTTTAAATGTAAATGAGCTGTGTCTGACCACGCCCCCCTAGAAGAGCTCGTGTGTGTGTCTCGGGCTTTCTTGCTCCAGGCCCTTTTGTTTAAGTTGAGAAGTCTGACTCAGAGGGTGGAACAAACACTGAGCTGTGGAAGTGTCACCCACCTGGGGGAGGGGTTACTGCCCTTTGTGATGTCACTGAGAGAAAATCTCCCAGCAGGCCTGTCTGAGTGGAGCAGGCAACAGATGGAGAGGATGGTCCTTTCTTGTAACTGGGGAGTTTGTAGACAGACGAGAGACACATTAGTGTTAGAAAACCCTGGTAAAGTGTATTTTGCATAATATGTGAGATTTAAACTTAATGACATACACTTCATCACAGAGGCACGCATGAGAGTTGAAGCAAGTGGTTGTCTTTTTTTTTTTTTTTTTTTTTTTTAAGAGTTATACATATGGACCGCAGAGAAGTGAGTGAGGCTTCACGGATAGTTTTACAAGCTACTGCGGATGTTTGATACTTTAGCTTCATGCTGAAATTGGGTCATTGCAGCCCATTGTGACTGCTGGGAATCCAAACTGTCTCCACTTGCTGCCTCGCCGTGAAAAAGCCATTTTTAAACTCGGTATAATCGTCCTTTGAAGCCTATGGAGGCGAATGTTTGACACTCACAGATAGATTTTAGGCGCAGTATCATATTAACCTGATTGTCATCCAGAGCTGTGTAAGATTCATGACCGGCGACTAAATAACTACTGTGAAATTAAACACGTACACTGCGGTCAACCTACGAACATTTTATCCCCGTAACGGACAGACTTCCTGGCGTCATAGGAAGAAATGAAATGAGGTGACACGGGATCTCCCGCTGCTTCTCTCTTGACAGTTTTTATTCCTTGTATCTGCAGCTGTCCAGCGCTAAATCCCGGCTCATGTTGCACGGTTTTACTTCTTACCCGCTTGTCTGCTTGCACCATAGATGATTTAATGGATCACGTGTAATAACAGTCCTGGAGGATTGCACCAGATGAACTTGTTGGCATGGAAAGTTGCTTCCATTGGGGGAAAAGTGTTGCTTCATCTTAAAAAAAGATATTTGTGTAAGGTTTCTAAGACAAGTTTGAGATCAAGGTTTATACACTGATGAGCTAAGTTTTTGAATTCATAGAAAATCAAAACTGTTACATTTTCTTCAACCAAACGTGAGAAAACTGAGTGTTTTCATAAAGTAAAAGTGGTTAAAATCAGAAAAGGGTTTATTTAACTTTAGCTAAAATAAGTCACGGTATCGACTACAACGTCAGTGAAAAGGCAAATTTGCGGCGCCAGATCGTCAAGTGAGTATTTCACGCGCCTCATCAGATGATATCGTCCTCGCCGTAGCAGCCGTGGGTTCAAATCCAACCTCATAACCTTTTGCTGCATGCTGTCCTCCATTATTATCACAAGCTTTCCTGTCTCTCATAAGCTAATCATCTAATAAATGCAAACATTCCCCCAAAGCATGTTTATAAATGTATACGTAGCCTTGTCAGCTTTAACAGTCTGTCTGTGCATCTCTGTCCAAGGCTCGCTCATGTAGCACTTTAACTGAAGACCTGTGTTCAAAGAGAAACACTTCAAACCAAAGGATTGTTTGTTTTTTTTTGCACTCAGCAAAGAGTGGCCTCATGAAGATATTCCAACTGGATTCATTGTTTTCACCAACAGCTCGGGTTTCTCACTTTTCTGACCGATAGCGTCTGTACAGTATGAAGCTTGTTTCCGTGCTGGCTCGCTGAGAACACTGCTGTTTCCTTTCTCACATTTATTGGAGGCATGTAATTGAGTTTTATACCTCTAATGTAGACGTCCCTGCTCTCCTATAATAAAATCTGATTTAACCCAAACTGACTGTGTGACCAGTGGATTCAGTGACTCACATCGCGGTGCTTCATCTCTTGTGGGAACCAGGGCGGCATGAAAATGACAGACTGACACGCTCGATTTACGAGCAGAGAACAGGGTGGCTTTTAATTTAAGGCAGCTTTCGATTGAGACATCACATAGACCCAGACTCTCCTAATTACACACACACTAATACACACACACACACACGGGCAAAAAGAGAGCAGCTATTGGCTCGGCAGGAACTGCGGAGGCAGAGAGTCTCGTCTAACCTCTTGATTTAAACAGTCTGAGAGAGAACGGGGACAGAGAGGCACACAATCTCTCCCGTGGTCATTATTGCTTCGATTAAACGTGGAAATGGAGAAACGATACAAGGAAATGAATGAGATCGATAGACAAACCGGCCATTGGAGGGTCAACAAATAGAAGAAGGGGAAGTTGAGCAGATTTAAAAGTGCGTGCGTTCAGATGAGACACGGGAGAGTTCTTGTATGTTTCAGTGTATAATTTCCCACGTCTGTGTTTGGAGAAAGGTCGTCATTAAGTGAATGTCATCCACATAATTATAGTGTCTTCCTCTGTGTCCCTCTCTATGTGTGTGTCCGTGGCAGAGCACCAGTGCGTGTCCCGACTGTCTCCTCGGGTCCCTTTGCTCAGCCCGACTTGATTTGTTTTTGTTGTCGGGCGGCCTGAAAGAGGGAAGCTCCTCTTCTCCGCTTCAGGCCGTCATTGCTTGGCCGGCTGGCGGGAACCGTCTGTGCTGAGGGGGACTAAATATAGAACACTGCACCAGGAAGAAGACAAACTGGAGAGAGGCAGGGGGAGGGAGGGGCGTAAATATAGAGTACCCCTGTGCAATTAGAGAGTCGAGCACTGCTGGGAAATTTTAGGGAAAAAGACAGGGAACTCTTTTTCTCTTCTCCCTTTGTGCCTTTTTAATTTTGAACGGCTCTGCTTTGAGTCATCAGATCTGAGGGTGACCCAGTTTAAAGGGCGAGTATAGTAGTCATGATCCTGCTTTCTTTGTGAATCTTATTACACACTATTCAACCGACTCCCTCTTTCATCTAAACAAAACACACGACAATGACATTAAAGGTATGACCAAGAAATCCTTCTGTAAACAAGGACGTTCTTATCTGAGGGGGAGAATGCAACAGGGCCATAGACACCATGTGATAATGTGTCACACTGGTCCAGATTGGTCGATAAAATCTGTGTCTGTATCAGTTTTAAGGCACGTCGGACTTTGCACACTCTCAGGTCAGCTGGTGTATTCAGCATTATGTCATTCTGTTTCTTCTTGGTTGGTTGGGTTGTAGCAGGAGGCTGACATGGGGGAAAAAGTTGTCCTGAATTTGAGACGCCGAGGATTCTCTGTGTCAGATTGCATCATAGACTCGCTGTGGATCGGCTCGATTGAATGGAAATGATGAGAGGAAGTGAGGTGCCAGCCCCAATAATGTCACTTTTCTCCAACTCGGGGAACTTAAAAGCCATGCATGGAGTGTAAAACATGTCAGAGATACAGATTCTCAAGGAGAAAAAAAAATCACAGATTTCTTATGTAACAGCCAATACAGTTCACTTGCATTTTGCTCCAATATCCGTATGCAAGACTTTTCAGAAGCCCACTTTCTCAAGTGATCAACTTTATTACAGCTGTCTGCCAGTTCTCGAGAAGATCACTTGAACATTGAGTCTGTGCTACCTGTGCTGCTGACAGTGCTCTGAACTGTAAACACTGGAGAATGAGCACACACGTCTTAGCTCATGAAATGATGACGCAACTTCTCCATCGTGTATAAGTCCTGCAAAAACAGGGTTTTTTTTAAATTATTATTTCCGAGCACGTTCCCACAATGCCATGCTTCTGATGTTTGTACCAAAAGTGTGAAACACTGCGACGCTTCATCTCACTGTGTAATCTGAGACCGTTGTGAAAGAAAGGGCCACGAAGCAAAGGCTGGGTAAACAGTGGCTTCATGCCCCCGACTTTTAGAGCTGGAAAGGTGCCGCTCAACCCCCACAAGCACAAAGCAAGCGCTCTGAATGAGGCATTCTGACCCCTTAAATCACCTGTCCTTGGACATGTCTCAACATGCCACGGCTGGAGACGGCGTGTTTGATTGACTACCAAAGACTCCTCCGGGTTTCTCTCACGAGGAAACCCCCTAATCAGACGGAGAATAAGTGCTCTAAACTCTGGAGTCAAAGTTTCATCTCAGCAAAACCTGCTAATGCTGTGAGCTGTGCAAACATGGACAGGAAAGAATCAACCTTTTCACTCATTGCAGTTGAGACATTTCCTGACAGTACACACCTGTGTGCGCTCAGAGTGACATGAAGAGCTCTCTTAGATCTGTACTCCCTCATGCTGCCCCGCGGCAATAGGTGTCCTCACTTTCTGCACTACTGTTCCCCGTATCACTCACTTTGAATCTCTGTTTTGTATATTTCTGTTATTCCTTTAGGGGGTTGCTGTGTTCTTGTACAGATAATCACACACTGATATCTTCCAGGAGCTACTCGAACAAGCCTGATCAGCCAAAGATTTTGCATCAATGCCTCATAATATTTATTTCCTCATCATGATTTAAATCTAATCAAATCATTTCCTCTTTTGTCTTTTTCTTCCAGAGTGCTGATGCCGGTGCGTTGTCCTTATGAAAACAATCTGGTCCCAATCGGACGGCTTCAATGGTACGCCTGTTCCGGTCGAGACATCCAATCAAATCAAGCGAGCAGCAGGATTGGACACGCCCCCCCCCCCCCCCCCCCCCCTCGCAGCACTTTGACAGAGACCGATGGAATTTTTAATCTCACCGTTTCTTCACTTTCATCTTGTTGGTTGTGGAAAACCAACAGGGATGTGTGCCAAATGACATTCTTGAAAAGCTGTGTGCTGCTCTCATTCCTTGAGTGGAAAGCCAATCAGAGAAGGGTACCGAAAAAATCTAGAATTTTAAAGTTTTCTTTGTTTTTCTTTTCTTTCTTTTTTTTTCAAAGTGAAAAAAAGAATCATTATCATTAAGACTATAATGATGGCTAACAAGTGTATTAAAAACAAAAGAAAACAAAAAAAGACATATACTGTATATCAGCTCAAGAAGTGCCTCATTTTCAGATTGTAGCCATTTACAAAGAACTTCATCTCAGTGAAGCATATTTTGTGTTTGCTTGATTTGATGTAGAATTAAAACAATGCAGGAGATGAAGAGTAACACTAGCTGCGTTCATGTCATATCAAATGAAAAGTAGAAATATTAGCTATCTCTATGTTTACAAATTGCCGAAACAGTTTATGACGAAGTTGAAGGTCAGAAAATAGTGTGCATGGTCGATATAACTCTATATCTTCAATAGTCTGCTTTATGTAGAGCTGATTAACAGTTTGTGTTCGGATTACAGGAACTTCTGTATCACTTGGTGCAACGTCACACGTAGTAATCAAAGTGTAACAATAATATTTACATATGAAATAACGACTTCTGTAAGTGTGAAAGTCTTCACAAAGAAAATCCAATATGACATGAATGTAGCATAAATAATGATAATGGTACTAGCAATGAGCTGGCCTTCCTGTCTACTGTGAGAAAATATTAGCATAGCTGCTTTCAGCTCATTTTATAAACCTGCTCTTTTTCAATTTGCCCTTTTCTTTTTCTCTTTACTTTTTGATTAATACGCCTAAAGTATTAAACACACAGGCTTAAAACAAAGGCCACTTGTAACAAGAGATGTGCTGAAGCTTGCTAGTTAGCTGAAGTTAGTAAGGTCAAATTAAGATACTGACAATGTGCCGGGACGTGACTTCAAACGTCCTACTGTCCACCGCTCAGGGTAAGACCCCTGCCATAGAGCCAAGGAATCCCATCAGTGCTATTAGCTCCAAACACCTATGTCCCACTTTACCCGTCTTCTCAGGATGCTGAATAACATACAGTAGCTGTTGTCTACTTGCAGCTGAGGGTGGAGGTCTTTTAAATAGCCATGCTAATGCTAGCTTTGTAGCGGTCAGCTCACTGCTTTTAGCACAGGACTGAGTGTCCATTTTCTTACAATTCTGACAGAAGAAAAAAAATCACAAACAAATTGTTCAGAATTATTTTAAACTTGACGGTTCCAAACATCTTAAGTTTTCTTTTTAATCTGTTGAATTTGAACTTTGTTGATCCATCTTTCTTTCTCCTTCCCTTCCTGCTTTCTGTCTTTCGTTTGGCTCTTTCTTCAACCTCCGCTATGCATCCGCACTTAAGTGCCTGTCTGTCCTTTTTACTCTCTGCCCCATCTTAGCAGCTAGCACTATTAGGGCTGTCCTCCCTGAATATATATCGAGTCTATTTTTGTGTATTTTGTTGTTTCTTTTGGCTGTACAGTTCTCATAAAAAAAAACTATGTTTGTTCAGTGTAACGATGTTCTCTCAGATGACTTGACTTTTACAGCCATGGCCCTAACTGGAGGAGTTTTGGACTATTTCTCTTTGCCGGTTATGGAGGACTTAGTTGTCGTGGGGCCTTTTGTGCCAAAACACAGCAACAACAACAACAAAAAAAAGCTCCGACAGCACCTCAAGAAGCAACCTTCAGCTCTCAAGTCCAGACGTAATGCTGTGTTTTGTTTAAAAAATAGTATCTTTTTTTTGTTCCCCTGTTTTTCATTTGCAGCGGGGGGGAAGAACTGTGACATATCTGGCCTCGCAGTCTGTTTATGTGACTCTTGGAGATTAAAGTTCATGGTGAAGACATGCGTATGCTTTAACCTTGAATCTGCCTACAACTTTGACAGGAAAAAAAAAAAAAGCATGGCAAGAGAGACACAAGGCCACCTCGGGAAAAAAACAACAACACACAAATACCTTATGTCTGCATATGTGTGTATCTATGTAGCTCTAAATTGTACTCATGTGTTTGTCTGCCAGTGTTAGGAAGTTCATGAACTTTCTCATTCTGGTCACATGACTGTCGGGCGGCCAAGAGCTTAACAATGCTGCTTTATTATGAGCAGATTGGGATCTGTGGCTGGTAATAGAGGTTACTAAAAAGTAATGGGACGTGAGACCAGATTTAGCACATTGAACTATGCTCTTGTACGGACTAGCAGGGAAACCTATGATGAATGATTGAAATGTTTCTGATGGAGATGTTCTCAAATGAAAAGAACTAGCAGTTTTCAGTACAAATGTTAAAGGTACGTTTTATTCTAAATGATTGCAAAACAATTGCTTTCAACGTTATCATCCTGCCATTGAAGCCCCGTTGTCCAGGGAGCATTTTGTCAACTTATGAAAGAACTTTTTCAAACTGCCCACAGTCTGAAAAGCCCTTCCCTTGTCTGCCTGTGGTGTAGTGTTTAGCCATTAAAGCCACATATCATAACTAAAGTTCCTCCGGGAAAGCTCAGACTAATAGGGCTTTACGAGTGGCTGTATGATTTTATTCACTGCGTTGTTCGCGACTTTAGCAATTGTCATAAAATGTGCTCAAGGAAAGTGCTGCTGCTGTTCTAAATGGTGTGATCTCTTCCTCTTGTGCCCTTGAGGAATGGTACTGAATGGGAATATTGTGAAATTTGCCATTGATGTAGACAGTTTTACTTTTGTTGCTTGAGAAAAAAAAAAAATGACTAAAAGGAGAAAAAAAAAATTCAAACATGAAAAGGACGTGTGGTTTCTTTTGTTTGTTTGATTGGCTGCTGTGTTTCCTTTTTAGTGAAGTAATGGGGAGGATTGTTAAAAGTGACACGCATAAGATGGAAAAACAACAGAGCCACTGGTCTACAGGGGACAAAGAAGAAGACGCTACAATTCACGGGCTGAGGCAAGTGTGCCACAGACAGATGGGCTTATGCCCCTCTCACACTCACCATCTTTGGCTCACACAGAAACGCTGAGAAAGAGACCACAGAGCAGATGTGACACTGTAATGTGGAAAATAAAACAGAGCCACAAAACTGAATTAGTCATAATGGCCGCTATCAATTGGGAGATTTTTCTCCTTGATATTGTGCTGCTTTGTTCAAGTTGGATGTGTAACAAACCTGATATTTTCTACATTTTACCTGCATCGCCTTTAAACGGCACTTAAAGGGTTAATGGCATGTAGACAACGCATGATACATATTTTATGTTTTAAAGGTCTCATATTGTGCAAAACACACTTTACCATGTTTTTCTAGCTCTTACATGTGTCAGTCTGCAAACTGAAATGAAGACAAAAGTCCATCCTCTCCATCTTCTTCCTGCTCCGCTTTTCAGATGTTCCCTTCATGACATCACAAAGGGCAGTAACCCCTCCCCCAGGTGGGTGAAACTCCGACAGCTAGGTGTTTGTTCTGCTGTGCAGGGCTGAAATAGACAGTTGTTTTAGCATGATCCAATACAGGATCAGAGGATTCATAAAGAACTTTACAGACAGGTTTTGGGGAACTCTGAGACTTATTTGAAGTTGTTGAAAAAGAAGGATATTATGTAACCTTTAACAAATATTTGATGGTAGAACTGGAACTGAGGTGAGCCTTAAGCCTCTGGGCTCACAGCTACAATGCCCCTGCTTGCAGTCATATCAATCGCACCCCTAAAATCAAAAAAGATGGAAAAATGTTGTAAAAAAAATAATTTAAAATAATCTTCTGTACAATGTGATATGAGAAAGACATCAACTACTCTTTTTGTACAAAAGTAAAGTGTTTTAATTTTTGTTGTCAAAAAGGTTTTAATGTGAGTGAGCCAGCTTCAAGTGATCAAGGACTTTTTTTTTTTCTTTTTCTTTTTGGCGCTTCATTTTTCTACGCTGGAGGTTGCTGCTTAGGTACTAATGATTGTCAACTGACATTATATTATAGGATTAAAACCTGCTCCATGATATGTTATACTGTGTAAAAGTAATGTAAATTAGGAACTAGCTAAAGGCCGACTTTTAAAACAGCAGCTTGGCTTTTTGTGGCTGATCAAAGAGGCAGTGAAAGATGAAATGATTGGCATTTCTTAACTTCAGATCATAATATCATTTCAAAATTCTTGCTGAGTGTTCGTGGGAAACGGCAGCCCTGTTTACATAGTTACATGGCATATTGCCATCAGAGTTCATCGCTCCTCTTAGCAGTCAGTTGCCCACTGTGTTGATTGCTCCTTCTGTGATTTTTTTTTTTTTACGAGCCCGTCTTCTCACTTAACATTGTGATTAATTTAATAAGCTTTTTTTAGACATAATAAATCTGTCTTCTTTTTACTGTGAACATGTACAGGATCTTGTATCATCCTCATTTCCAGATGGCAGAGTAACCTAACCCAGACTGAGGCACCGTAGGAATGAATAGGAATGAGAAAACACACACACACACACACACACACACACACACACATATGCAGATCAGGTCTGGACATGTATCAGGCCCTCTCACTTCCTCTTAAATGACTTAAAATGAGATTAGGGTGGACAATAAAAAGATTCGTAGCACCTGTCTGAAAGCAGAAGAAGCCCACACGTTTCCACCTGAATGGCTACTGAAACTGACTTGTCTTCACGGCTCATGTTCCCTCGACTTTTGTTCACTTTTATTTCACACAACGACGGCCCTTTAGGGGATTTTAAGACCTACTTTAAGATTAGTTTCAGAGACATTTCTCTTTTCCCATAACATACTGGCACTAGTAGTTCTCATGATATAGTGTGAGACTGTAACCATAGTGAGCATGAATATTTCTCAGGAAACTTATTTTCATGCCATCAAGGTTTTGTGAATAAAAGAGTCGACTCTTTTTTTCTCGTAATGCACCCTGAGGCAAACTTGAAATCTCTAAATTCACCTCAGTTACAGAGAATGAAGTTCATGAGTCAAATGTTAGGGGTCGGATAAACTCAAATGTCACCCCCTCCTTTGTGTTAGAGCAAGACGGAAATGTTAAAGCACAGCTGCCATCTGGTTGTCCCGGTGACGAGCAGCGACAATGCCTGCCTTGGCGAAGGTGGCAACCTCTCCGATCAAGACGAGAGCGAGAGAGAGAAAAGAGAGAGAGGAGGAGGAGGAGGGATGCTGGATGGGAGCCAAGGCAAGAGGACATCGAGTTCAATGGCAGAGAGGTGCGTTGGATACACTCCAACAGATGAACCTGTTGTGTCTGAGCGGGCAAGTGTATCATCTCCTCAGTGTGTGATACTCTATCTATGGATTAACACACTGACATCACTTCTCCCATTCCTGTGTGTGTTGGGCTTTTCATTTCAGATATCAACGTATCCTTCCTGTCCTGAGTGAACATTCTTGATATCTGCAAAAATATCTTACACTTATCCAAAATGTTTTCTGGAGAGGAAGAATGACCTTGTTAATATCCAAAAGTGAATTCCCAATACACACGAATGGCAAAAGGAACGTCATTTTTCCCAATCACAGTTGTTCGCAGGAAGAATGTTAATATCAAGAATACAGTTTTGACTGTGAGAAATGCAATCATGGAAATCTAACATCAAAAATCTGTTTAAGGGGAAGTTTACAGCATCAGGCACTCACTGTTTTTAATAAATGTGCTGCTCAAAAGTTGACTCACAGACTTTAATGCTGAAGGCTTCATGATGAACATTTGTGTACACGTGTGTAATATGAAATCAAAACAAGGACATTTTTAGAGCTCCCTCTGCTTTAAAAAAAAAAATAATAAAAAAAGGTAGGCTAATGCTTTCTTTCTCTTATTCTATTATTATTGAAAAGCACTTTCTAATTTTATTTAGAAAATTGCTCCATAAATGAAGTGTTGTTATGTTTATTTTAAAAGTCCTCGAGTCAAAGTGTTCTTCTTCTGCCATCAGACACAGCTGGAAACCTTCATGTAGCCTTTTAGGAGGTTCAGCAGTCAAATTGAGCGTTCAAAATGACCTCCCCAAAACGCTGGAGGAATAGTTACTGAACATACCTCGCTGCCTGAGATCAAGTTGTTACTATTCTGCAGGCTGCAAAAATAACACTTTTGTAAGCGCATGTGAGTTTATTTTTTGAAGGAAGACCCTTACCATGTCTGCTTATCCCAGTAAAAACATGTCTCCTGCCTGTGGGAAGCACTGGTATGAAGAAGCGGCATAAATCTTCAGTCAGAAGTATGTCTGGGCCTCTTTTGGGAAGAGCTGCCATGTTTATGGTGTTTACATCATCTTTGGCCTTATAGAGCACGAACGGTCTGTTGCTACATGTTGGCAACAATACAGGAAGTCTTCCTGTCTTTATGACTTCCTCTATGGCACAAATCACGGGAAGCTCTGTGGATGTAGGACAAGGAAATAGCTTTTGCTCCCATTGCGAATGTGGGAATGTTAATGTGGGCGCTAATCCATCCATGCTCCTAAATTGCTTCCTTCCTATCATTCTCTACAGAGAAGGTTATATCTACAGGGATGTTTCTTTTTCCACCATTTTTTTTTGTAGTTCCCACAGTCAGCTCCATAAGTAATTCTACAGGTGTTTTAGCTTATATAAACCTACTGTGTGTTGACCGAGCCAAGAAAGCCGAGGATTACTGTCTGTACATCGCAAGCTGCCCCGGCTAATCCTCCGACTTTCCCTCTTGTTTTCCCCTCTTTCCCAGACCTTCCAACTAGATTTAAAGGCAAAGTTAAGCAGGCTCAGTAAAGTTGAGTTGAACAAACGCACATGGTGAAACCAATAGCTGGAGTCATTGCTGTGTTGAATTTGAGGTAATCTGACCCACGAATGCCACAGCAGATGCAACATTTTTCAGATGTATTTCCAGTTTTTTTTCTTTTTCTTTTCCTCACCGCCCTCTCTTTCTCCTAGTGTATTTAGCCTGACAAAAAGCCTTTCTTCTCTGCCTCCCTCCCCTTCCTCCCTTTCTCTCACTAATAGCCAACACTTACCCTCTCCCTTCTCCTCATAAGAAAATGTTTGCCATAATCATGGATTCGTCGTTATTACTGACAGCATACGTGAGGGGCTTCTTGGAGGATAAAAAAAAAAATAGGGGATGTCGTGAATCAAGTGCCACATGGGATGAGTGATTGAGGGAAAAGGGGAAGGGGTGGAAAGAGGGAGGAGAGGAGGGTGTGTTGGGTCGGCTGGGGTGGGGTGGGGTGGGGTGTGGGGGGGCTGTGAGGCCTCTTTATTTTCCTTGAAAGCTCCCTGAAAACCGCAGACACATGGTACAGAATTCCCCCTCACAGTAGGAGAGGAGGGAGGGAGGGACAGTTTTTGCAAGAGAACACCACACTGTCTGCGATAAACACACACACACACACACACACAGAGGGAATATTATAGGCGAGTAAACACACTTGGAAAAAGGAGGCAGTGTGTGAACCAGACGGGCAAAAACACAAAAGAGAGGAGAGACTTTGAAGGGGCCGACAGGAAACCTAAAGTCACCTCAGTTCTTCTCCGCTCTATGGGAAAGTATGGGATTTCCAGGGGTGTTGGTATGATGGTGGTGGTGGTAAGCGGGGGGGGGGGGGGGGGGGGGGGGGGGGGGGGGGGTAATCCAGCGTACAATGTGTTTAACTTTGACTGGCAGATCCCTCGAAACCCCCCCCCCCTCACTGAGGGGCCCCTTTGAGCTCGAAGAATGAGGACAAGCGCAGAACCTGGTGTTTAGGTGGAGTTGTAGACTGACTGGGAAAAAGGTGAAGGGTCAGGTGGTTTGATTGGACCTGTGAGGAGTTTCATGGGAGCTTAGAGTAGACCCGGGCCCCCTTAAAATGAACACCTGACCGTTTGACAAGAACACAGGCAACAAAACAATTCACCATATTTTAAAAAAATTAAAAAAAACCCCCCAACTTCTATGAGACAAATTCTACAGTTTGCGTGTCCTCTTTAACTTGTTTAGGGAATTCCTTTTAAGGAGAAGATATCAGACATGGGAAACTACAACACCCTTTAGTTAAGGTCACAAAATGGAGGAGTATCGCCATCTAGTGGGCGCCAAATTGCATATGTCATCTGCGCTCTCTGTATATGCATCACTGATAAACCGTGACAAAATCAGCTTCCCCCTCACGGTATAACATTTGAGCAACATCATCATCAAAAGTTCTTTTCATTGAAGCAAATAAAAAAAACATTTTAAGTGAGTTTTTCCTTTGTGGCATAACTCAACGGGAACAGCAGTTAATGGTCTGCTTCCTCCATGTTCTCTTTGTATACTTATTAATGGCTTGGCAGAAGTCAAAAAGAAACCCTTCTCACAAACAGGGAGATCAAGTTTTTCCATCAAACCCAGAGACCAGCATGCTGAAACCCTCCTGCAAGCGAGAAAGAGGAGATGGAAAATCTGTGTCAGCATGCTGAGTCGCCACTGCCTGCCTGGAAAAATGAGGACACAAGGAATGGGAATACAATCAATTTATAAAAAGCCTCAAGTATGACCTTCCCTCATTCTCCCTTCTTCATACTTGACATTACATTATGCAAATCATTTGCCAAATGAGGCGAAAGTCATGCACAGTAATCCACATTTGAACTCTGTGATTTTCCACTCATCATAAGGCTTTAGTTTCTGTCACAAGCGGAGAGGACTCAAGGTTTCCAAACCTAATTTACTGCGCTCAGTATTTTAAAAATAATAACAATTACCTACATTTCCTGTAATCTGATTGGCAAACCCAAAGAGTGCTTTTTACCACCATGAATGACACAACAGGCTTCCAGACAATGTCAGGAAAACATTGACTCACTTATTCATTTATTTACATGAGTAAGTACCTCGAGTTGATCGTCTTTTTTCAATGTATTATTTTCTACAACATCCAAAAGTAGTTTAAAATGTCACTTTTTATAGTTTAGGAGAGTAAATACTTGCTCTGTCGTAGGTTACATGTTCAGTCAACTGTAATAGAAAAGCAAAAAAGAAAAATGCGACAGGCAACAACAAATTTAGGAAAGTGATTCAGATGATCAATTATCATAAAGTCCCTATTTGATTTCATTTTTAACAAATAGCTGATAAAAAGGATATCATTATAGTCAATAGTTTCAGCTGACAGCTTGTCTACTCTCATTATTGCACTCTAATATATGTATCACTGATTTTAGCTCTATATCAATATTGATCACTGTTTTTGCACGTTCATCTACTCCAGTAAAGTATGTTTACATCCAGCTGAACATGACTTACAAATGTTGGAATGTTTAAGTTAAATCCTTGTGTATTTATTATTCTGAGCTTTTCTACTTTGTATTACACATTTTGTTTTTATGGTTCTAACAGTGTGTTTCATGTCCTGCTGCTGTAACAGCACAACTTCCCAGCTTGGGATCAATAAAGTACATCTATCTCTCTGTCCATCTATCTGTCTTAGTAAGCATAAGACAACAAAATATTGAGTTATAATGGGAGTTTTATTAATTTGAATAAAACATTGTTTTACAGGTAAATTAAGTTAGCTGGTTAGCACAGGTTGCAGCAAAAACATTACAAAGGTATGCACACTGTTTGGCTGCCGATGGCAGATTTATTTAATCAGGACAACGTTTTAATGTTCTCTAACCTAAGTGACGGGTCCAAAAATGTTGAACCTTTACAGTCAAAATAATCTAAAACAAGGCTGGAAATGTTTATTTACATAGAATAATGCACAAAAGTTTAGACTTAAAGGTTATTAAATACAAAAGTCTTAAACAATTTCAAAGCTGTTATCCCCCAAAAACAAATCCCAGGTAAACTAGTTTTCTGATTTTTATTGAAATCGCTCCAACAACTTAACAATTCAAAACTTTTCTGATTTCTCATTGTTTGACACATTCATTGACTTGAAGGAGACATTCCCAGCTGATATGCGCAGATAATCTAACTCTAACAAATCCTCTCTAAGTGAATTACTCTTCGCTGAAAAAACATCAATCACGTCAAAATCTCCACTTCCGCTTCCGTCGTTATCTGGGATTAAATCAGATGTTTTCAAGTCAGCGTCTCCGAGATCCAGCTTGTTATTCCTCATTTGGAAATGATTCAACTCATCTTCAGCCGGTTTATTAGGGCCCCCGCTTGAGTTGTCTTTGATGAACACAGCCTCCTCAGAGTTCAGTGTCCAATGAGCGGCCTCTGCTTCTTGCTTGGTGGTAGCTTTAATGTTTTGAATGCTACCCTCAGGGGTCCGACGGACTGGTGTCTGGGATTTTGCTCTGACACCACTGAACAAAGCACTACCAAGAATATCAGAGTAAGAGAAAGCTTCCACTCTGTCGGGGAGCTTAGGCAGCCTGTATATGGCCACTTTCAAAGCATCGTTGGTTACAGAGGTAGATTTGTTGAGCTTTTTATCATGTGCTTGTTTTCCTTTCACACGTGTGCCTCTCACTGTCGAGCTGGTTGAACTCTTGAGCAGACTCGCCTTCATCGTCTTAAGAGGCCCAGCTGATCTAAGAAAACCAGAGGAGATTGGCTGATTTTCAGTTTGTTCTCTGGACCTCCAGGTTGTTTTGTTAAAAGCAGTTTCAATTCTGGTTCGAACAGGTTGAAATCCACTAAAATTATATATTTTATGGTTCTTTTTGTAGTTGTCAAATGTGAATCTGTAATCTGATTGTGAACCTTGGGATGAGTTTAGAGGGACTTTAGAGTCATGTTTACTCATTGATCCATGTCTGCTACCTGGTTCTATTTTACCCGTTTTGTTGAACCTATATCTCTGAATCCTCTGGCTTAAAGGTTGCCAGATCTGTGAGCTTTTAGGTTTTAAACCTCCTAAATCCGGCTGGACTCCGGTAGACTTGTCTGGTTCACTACGTAAAGCTTTGGCTCCCTCAAGGGGCCGGTTGCTCAATCCATTAAGACCAGTTATTCTCCTGTTGATCCTCAACTTTCTGGTACCCGTGTCTGGTCTGGACTGGAGACCAGACTCATTTACTCCAGATGTGATTGGTCTTGAATCTTTCACAGCTTTGATGATACTTAAAACATTTGGAGAATAAGAGAAAGCTGTGGGATTTCTCTCAATTGTTTGTGGTGTACTAGTTGTTGGAATAAATAGTTCTCTCTGGCTAAAGCTATACTTTTGGGACAATGACGGGTATGCTTTTTTGATTTTAAACTTGCTCTTGTCGAAACTGTGTAGTGGAGTATTTGTACCTTCATTCAAACCTCTGGATGACTGGACAGATGGCTCCTTCAGAGATCTCCACATAGAGTTTTTAAATCCTCTGAGGCCAAAAATGCTTTTATCGACTCGTCCAGATTTTTGAGTCTGCATTGCTCCACTTGAAGTTGTATGAGCCGGACTACTCGGCACAGATTCCTCGTTAACAGTTGCATAGTTGCCCTGCAAGTCTGCATAAGCAATTGGGACCAGTGTTTTCCTGGTGTCATCAGTCCCTGGAGCAGGAAGGACCAAGGTTTCAACAAGAGTTTCTGCTGTTGTGTGATGAGATGTCTTGGAACTATCTGTCTTAGCCTGAGCACTGTACTGGGCAACACTGGCAGATTGGTACAGTGGACTGACACTTTCAAATGGTTGTTTCATGTACTTGGTTGGACCTCTTTGGAAATTTGATGAAAACGTGCCATAAATCGGAGCATTAGAGGGCTTTTGCACATGAGATGTTGTTGGATAAGAGACGGGTCGATCATCAGCGACTGTTTTCACTGACTGATGTCCATTGAAAGACGTTTGGGAATTCTTGAACAGGTATGACTGGCTGTTTTTCTCTCTCGGTACCTCACTGTTTCTTGTGGATGGCCACCCCTGGGAGAAATTTGTGATGGATGATCTCTGTGGTTCTGTGCTGGGGTTGCTTTTAATAATGTAGGCGTCAAAGCTGCCACTGATTGATGGTGTATGAGGAGTAGTTTGACCTGCTACACTTAGATATTTTCTTGATTGAATTGCTCTCGATGTGCTCTGCGCCCTGGATCCAGGGAGCTCATTTGTCTCTTTATGGCCACTGTAAGGCATTCTTTGAGTTGGCAGGGAAGTACTTGAATATGTATGAGTCTGGAATGAAAAAGGAGAAACTTCAGATGGCTCCAAAACAGTTTTATCGGCTGCCTCATTTGAGAAGAAACTTGATGGTGCATTCTTGTCTTGGTAAGATTTCTGGGCAGGGCTGGGTTTCCAAACCTCTGAACGACTGGAGCTCTGAAAAAAAGGACTGGCAGCGTCTTTGTAAGAGGATTTCCGGATGATTGTAGAGTTTGAATTGTAAAGATTAACATTTGCAGGGTGGTAATTTAGACTGGATTTCATTCTTTGAATGTTTTCTCCTACATGTTGATTGTTGCTGGTAGAAATACTGTTGGTTGGCTGCCTTCCACTTGGCACTCTTGTCCTTCCAGCATAGACCTGCCAGTTATCTGGGCTGTTTTGATTGTAACCAAAGCTACGCTCTGTAAACCCCGGAGGTTTTGGTTGACGGTCAATGATTGAAGGAGCCTTTCTATAACTCCAGGTTGTCTCAGTGTTCCTAGGAGGTCCGGACTGTTGCCCAATGTCAGGTGATGGCTGACCTGTAAAAAGCTGGTGATGTTGACTGTTTGGAGTGTATAGTCGTCTTAGGACTTTGTGCTTCACTTCATTGTCCACTTGGGTTGTAATGGGACTGGCTAACGGCGGGCAAAGAAAGCATACAAAAGAGATGATGAGTAATTTTTCCTATTGTTGATTTACAGGCAAATTTATTAGATCACCAGAACTGGAATTCAATTGTAAAAAAGAAGGTAATGAATGAGTGCTGATTTAGAGTATAACAGCACAGTGACTTAAAACTGTAGGCCTGCGTATCACTCCACTTTAGTGTTCTGAGTACTGTAAATAGCAAAATGCAGCACTGATTATAACTTTAAATATACAGCTAAATGTACACAGAACAATGAAGCTGGTGGGTGTTGTGAATAGCCACTATTTTTCTGGGCATTTCAACCATGCGATATTGCTTATATACTTAATGTGATACAATGAAAATCTTTGAAAAAAAGAACCTAGGTTAATGAAATTCCTGAATTCTTTTTAATGTTGTAAAGTTTACTTTTAGTGTGACTTTTCAAGAGACAAAGACTTAGTAAATACATGCTCCTTTCATTTGAAAACAATCAGCTGTACCTTTAAGTAAAGAGATATAGCTGTCTTAATCAACACATGCCAGAAAGTCATTAAGATGAGCAGTAGCTCACAGAAACTGCAGACGCTCGAGATTCAGCCTCACAGATACAGGTTTGCACTTACCACTTGTGGCATCTGGACACATGACAAACATGACAGCTGCACAGACCAGCACAAAGAGTCTGCAGAGAAGAACAAAGAATCACTTTCAAGACTATAGCGCAAATTTATTGGAATCTTAAAGGCTCTCTTCCAAAAACAATCACCCATCAAAGGTGATAATTCCTGGTGCTAAACGTCCGTTCAGGGTGACATTTACCTTGTGCATAGAGCAATATTTTCCACCATGATGGACAGCTTCCTCCGATGCTTGTAAGAGTGTTAAGGCTTTATATTGAGTGACGTCGACCCGTGTGTTGTTCCAAGAGATTCTGAGAGCTCTGACCTCTGCTGCAGGTTGTGAGTCTGATTGGAGGAAATGCTGATCACCTGGTCTTGACAGAACCACTTCCTGCAGCTGAATGTTCCTTCCTCTTTAGGCCTTTTCAGAATGTTTCTTTTTATTACTTCTTAAGATGCTCCACCACTCCATCCCTGACTTTGAGTAAGTAAGGTTTGTTTCATATTAGACCTGGACTTTAAGCGATGGGTCAATTTAACTGTTGTTAAATATAAACAGGTCAAAACCAGTTTGTTATGTTATACTGCACACAAAAAAAAGAAGCCTTACAGTGAGTTAACACCAAAAGTATTTTATTTTTTACTTAAATATTTTACATGTATATCAAAATAAATACAAAACGAATAAATATAATATATAACAGTGCAATTATTTGTGTTGAAAAGGAATTTGAAATTCACAGGTTTTCCTTTTTTTTCCCCACACATTTTTAAACAACAGTCCTCAGTTGAACAAGCCAACATGAAGCTGTTAAGATAAGTTAAATTATGGTCGACTGCTTATCGTCATCACTGTCATCATGAGATCCACTGAGCCATTTCAATTCACATAGTATCTGTGGACTCCTTAAAACATGTAACAGGACATCATGGCGAGGTTCCTCATGTCGTCGTTGGTCATACAGTCTGTAAAAGGAAGAACAGAAGCATTACAAAATGATTGAAACACAGTTAAGCCTACAAATGCTCTGACAGTTTTTGACACTTTTATAACCTCCTGGACCTATGTAAACTTCACACATCTATCCCCTTGTCAATTATCATCATTTTCTTTGAGCCTGTTTGCCACTTTAGGCTGGAATAACCTGAATCATAAACTTTCCTCTCGCCTAGAAGCCAAGTAAACCAGTAAAGCTTCTTTCGATTCCAGTTGCTGCTGTAGTCAACCTGACGTCACCGACGTGCTACTTACTTTGCCGTGACCGCTTTCCGCTCATCTTCCTCCAAACTTTACTCCAGGACCTCCGGAGCCTTCCGACTCTCGAGCCCGGGGGGGAGTCGCCCTCTTCGGCTGGATTTTCAGAAAGCGTCCCCTCCTCGTTGACGTCACAGTCGTCTTGAACGCCACCTTCCTCCTCCTCCTCCTCCTCCTCCTCCTGCTGGTCGTCATCGTCCTCCCGGTCGAGGACTCCCGAAATCAGCAGCCGCTCCAGGACGCACTCGTCCACTCTCAGCTCGACTCTGAGCCTTCTGTCTCCGAGGATGGATGTGACGTGTCGACACAGCGGGCAGACGATCGATTTGTCAGCCTCATCTTCGGATCCTCCTTGAAGAGGTCGTGAAAGGGCCAGCAGGCAGTTCTCACAGAAGCTGTGTTTGCACTGGAGCTCCCGGGGACACCGCCGACCCATGTTATAAGTCTGGTAACAAATTCCGCACTCGAGCTCTGAATACATGTTCCTGTCTGCTCAGAGGTTTACCTCGACGTCTGAATGGGCCAAGAGAAGTGAGCTGTCCAGACTTATACTGGAGGGTGTGAGGAAATGCGTGGGAGGAACGTAGTAGATGTGAGCCAAATATAAATGAGTCACCGCTCAAAATAAACACGTGATGCAATAAAAAGTGCTGTGACACACCTCACCACTGTGTCCTCACAGATACTGACTAACCAGGGATAAATCCCTGTGATTTTAGACATAAGGAATATTTTGATTTGACTAGCTAGAGTTGCTGGATTAGAAATTGAGTTTCAGTACATATACAGGTGTTTCAGTAATCACAGTCCAGTATGGCATTTGGCCCTTGTGTGAAAATAATAACTAATGTGCCTTCTTTTTTTGCCCCTATGAGAGAGGGGGTTGTACCCCGCTCTCTCCTCCCAATATGGTCCGAAAAAATGACTTAAATAAACAATAACTGCTCTGTACGTACAGTTGGAAGGCTAATGGGAAAATAAACTTGATGTTGTGTTCGGGTCTCCAGCTTGATAGAAGTTCTCAAGCGTTCTATTGTGGTGTAGAAAAAGTGATAGTGTGTCGTCAGGAGGCTTTTCTTATCTGACTGTCTGTTCTGAGGTTCCCTGACAGTGAAGAAAGAGCTGTGTCGTGTTCTAAAGGGAGTCAGAAGTTGATTAAATAAGACATTGTGCTCCTCAGGGTGTCCGTGGAAAACCACACAAGTACCTACAAAAGGTTACCTATGAAAAGGACAAACACATGTAGTCTGGACCCCCCACTCATGCAGCTGGTGCCCCTCAAACAGCCTGGGTACACCATTAGTCCCTTCTAATGATTCTCCTGCTTAATCTAACTTGTGCTTATGTCAGGAGTCCAACCCCTCCTGAGTTCAATGATTGTGTGTGTGTGTGTGTGTATGACGTGACATGCCTCTTGGTAATTCCCAAACAAGCCGCCTCCTATCTGTTGTTACAGCCTGAACTCCTTTCATGGTGATTTCCGCTGAAATCTGGGCCAACAATCACAAACTCTCTCACTCTTTGTGTGTGTGCGCATGTGTGTGTGTGTGTGCGTGCGCGCTTGCCTGTTTGTGTGTGGAATTGATTCTTTTGTTATTTTTTTGTAGACTTTTCCCGCTCTTGACTCTCACAGCAAAGAACTTACTGTAAGTGTGTTCACTTTAAACTCAAGTTTTTGAAAATGAATGACGGTAAAAGAGGGGAGGAAATGATCTGTTGTGTTTGGTGGAGAAAACAAATGCCTCCGCTTACGTCAACGAGGAAATAGACCCTGCTTTATTTGACACATTTACTGTGTCAAAGTGTATCACAATGACACTTACACACTGATTCCCAAGTAAATGGGATTAACGGTCAACAAACTAAATACAATATTTTATTAAACAACATAAGAAAAGCTGACGGTATCGTCGTGGTTAGTGTGTGCTTCCCTTGTACGGAGGCTATAGACCTCCAAGTGAGTGACCCAGGCTCGAATCCCACCTGTGGCTCCTTTCCCTCTCTCTCTCTCTCTCTGTCTCTCTCTCTCTCTCTCTCTCTCTGTCTCTTTCTGTCTCTCTCTCTCTCTCTGTCTCCAATTTCTGACTCTATCCACCGCCCTAGCTCTATAATGAAGGCACATATCGGCACAAACATTAAGACAAAACATAAGAAAAAAGTAATAGAGTCACAGGACAGGGATTTTAACGTGTACATCAGATGTGTATGGGAACTACGGATAACTACAAACCTCATCTCACGGACTAATCAAACGTTTAAAAAAACATTTCATTGTTAAATCTGGTGGTTGTAAAACCTTTTTCATTCCATATAACAATAATCAAACCCTGTTTATGACTCAACTCAACTCAACTCAACTCAACTTTATTTATAAAGCGCTTTTAAACAGCCATGGCTGTGACAAAGTGCTGTACATACATGAGCACAAACATAAAACATAAGTAAAACACTAACAGGGTTAACACAATAAAAACAATAAAAACAATATAACACTAAAACAAGAACAGAGTCTCATGCTGGGTTAAAAGCCAAAGAATAAAAATGTGTTTTAAGATGAGTTTTAAAAATGGACAGTGAGGGGGCGTGTCTTATATGGAGAGGGAGGTCGTTCCAGAGTTTGGGACCGGCAAAAGAAAAAGCCCTATCCCCTCTGAGCTTCCGCTTGCACCTCGGTACCTCCAGGAGCAGCTGGTCAGCTGACCTGAGGCACCGGGCAGGAGCGTAGGGATGGAGCAGCTCAGAGAGGTAAGGTGGGGCGAGGCCATTTAAAGATTTAAAAACAAATAAAAGAATCTTAAAATGAACTCTAAAATGCACAGGCAGCCAGTGGAGGGAGGCCAGAATTGGGGTAATGTGCTCCCTCTTTCGTGCTCCGGTTAGGAGGCGAGCAGCAGCATTCTGGACTAACTGGAGCCGAGCGAGGGAGGACTGGCTGACTCCGAAGTACAGTGCGTTGCAGTAATCCAGCCGAGATGTGACGAAGGCGTGGATTACCGTTTCAAAGTTCTTTTGTGAAATAAAAGGCTTCACCTTTGCCAGCCGCCTTAAGTGAAAGAAGCTGGACTTAACAGCTGCACCAATTTGCCGATCCAATTTAAAATCGTTGTCCATTTTAAAACCCAGGTTTGAGACCGTCGGCTTCAAAAAGTGTGCCAAAGGGCCCAAGTCAACAGTGGGGGTTTTCACAGAGCCACTCGGGCCAAACACCATCACTTCCGTTTTGTTGTCGTTAAATTTTAAAAAGTTCAACGACATCCAGGACTTGATGTCTTCAAGACATGACAGCAGTGGATCCAGACAAAAGGCATCTTTCTTTTTCAGTGGCACATAAATCTGACTATCGTCAGCATAACAATGAAAACAGATACCATGCTTTCTCAGGATGGAACCCAGGGGAAGCAGATACAAAGAGAAAAGCAGGGGTCCTAGAATTGAACCCTGTGGGACCCCATATGACAGCGGAGCAGAGCGGGACTCAGAAGCACCAAGGCTTACGCACATTGTTCTATCTGCAAGATAAGATTTAAACCAGTCCAGGGCGCTACCACAAACGCCCACTAGGTGCTGCAACCTGGACACTAAGATCTTGTGGTCCACAGTATCAAATGCCGCAGTTAGATCCAGCAAGACAAGGATCACATAGTCTCCGGAATCATTCGCCAAGAGGATGTCATTGAACACTTTTAATAAAGCTGACTCCGTGCTATGTCGTGTTTTAAAACCAGACTGAAAGACCTCCAGGACATCATGCTCATCCAGGAAGGACTTCAGCTGAGCATGGACAACTTTCTCCAGGATTTTGGAAATAAAAGGCAGCTTTGAGATAGGTCTGTAATTGGCTAAAACACTACGATCAAGGCCAGGTTTCTTAAGCAGGGGCTGCACCACAGCGTGTTTAAAACTTTGGGGGACAACACCAGAAGACAGACTGCTGTTAATAATGGTCAGAACCGACTGCCCTATACTAGGGAAAACCTCTTTAAAAAAGTGAGGCGGGACAGTGTCATCGGGAGAGCCTGATGGCTTAATCTGGCCAACCACATCCTCTAAAGCCTTCAGAGACACAGGCTCAAACAACGCGAACACAGCAGAGCAAGGAACAGGATCAGATGGGTCAGAAGCAGGAGGAGCAATGAGAGCCCTTGCAGTAGCAACCTTATCAATGAAAAAATAAAGGAAGTTATTGCACATTTCTGGGGTTTCCTCTGTGACTCGAAAGTAAGCGCAGAGAAACTATCCGCTCTGAAGTTCAGTGAAAGTCACCTTTACCGTGTTTTGTTGACTTTACAAGAATTCAAACTAAGGAAGTAGAGGAGGCGTCCTGCACGTTTATACGAGACAGGGAAATCATTCGATCAGTGGGCAACAGATGTGTGACTAAATTAATCTGTCAATAATTCACCTCAGGAATGTTCCCCTGCTATGAACATATACACTGTTCTGTAACTACTGCACATTTACTTTTACTAGTTTCCTAATACCTTTAAAAGAAAAAGTACTTATGTGCCATATGTAAAACCAATAATGATAATACTTAAACCATAATCCACATTGTGGTATTACAAAGCCCTACATGCTGACTGTGTGGAAGAATAATTGGCTACCGTCATATGGGAGTAGAGTATGACTTAGGAGGATCAAGAGACTCCAAACTGTAATTTTCTGTCTTATGTATCCTGGTAACCTGCACTTCACCAAGGGTTTAATTAATGCTGAGCAAACCACACAGAGATGCCTCATGGGAGAAGAGACAGATAAACGACAAGTAGAATCAGGTGAGACAGAGCGAAAACAGGAGGCTGACAGTGAACAGACACGCAGCAGGAGAGAAACTTGACTTTTGAATGTGCACACAGAAGAGCGAGGAGGACACTCTGCCAGGCTGAGATCTGTACCAACATGAGGAAGAGTGTGATTTGGGAGAGCCGGGGAAGTACCCGGGTTGGAGGTGGGCATCAAAGTGAGCTCTGATAAAAGGGAGTGTGCTGTGGGTAAGTACCGCTCTTATCTGCTGCTGAGTGTGTTATGATGGCTCACAGCCAAATCCTGTCTGTCTAATCTCACTGAAACTGGTTGCACAATAGAAACTAAAGGCCTCAATTATTTATACAGAGCATCTCCTTCGTGCTGACTTAAACATTTCTCTGTCAAAACCTCTCTGCCATAACATACATTTGTGATTTGAGCATAAAAAAGGGTTTTGTTGTTTCTGGGAATTATTTTTGCTTCACTATTTCTGCTCAGACTCGAGTTGTAGTTTACTTTACTGTAGTTTAAAATTGTCAGGCCATGTGTTGCCATACACCAATGCAAAGGAGACCCCTTTTGTTAAGCAGCAGCCCCCTATGAGTTTACAAGGGTTGCCTTGTAGTAAGCCTATCCAATGTAAACAACATATAAGGACAAATAAAAAGTGTAAGAAAGCAAAGTAATGTACTGCTTTGTTTGTTTGTGCAAAATAAATTCATCACAGCTTTTATTAAAAATCTGTCATGTGCCAAGTAAATGAGGCAATAGTTGACATTTTTGGAAATTACTCTCATTTCCTAAATTACTCATTTGTCTTTTTGATAAGCTTAACTGACTGACAAAGCTAACTAAGAAAAGGGAAATCGTTAGACCAAGCGACAACCCAGTGTTGAAAAATGAAGCAAAAGTTAAAAAACAGCAGTTTACTTGAGGCTGGCTCAAAAAGACCTGGAAGTCACATATACAAACCATTCAAAACTGCCTGTTCTTATTATTCAATGTCTTTATCGGCACACTGTATGGAGGAGGATTTTTAAAAATAAAGTATACAGGTTGAGACGTTTGTCCAACCCCGCAGTAAGACGTCCCTGAGGCATCTTCCACTAATATTTACTATCTATGTGTTAGACTAGCTCTGTAAATAGATATGACTTACAACGCTGCTAAGTTTAAGGAATCAAATTTCAAGTTTTCTTAGCCAGTAGCTAAGCTCAGTAAGCTAAATGAGAACGAAGAACTGTCCAAAGGCAGTAAAACCCGCTCTTACCTCCCAGCCCTGAAATAAATCCTTATAAAATGAAAAATAAAAAGCAAGTTAGCTCAGCTTAACACAAACAGAAAGCAACAGCTATCTTAGCTTTTCTCAAAGGAAAGTTCTCCTAAGTTATTTCGTAGCTAAAACATTTTTATAAAAAATATACTTGTAGATATGCTGCAATAAACTAAGTGGGCTAATTATTTAGCTTTAGCGCTACTTCTATGGGGATGATGTGTTGTTACTTTTGAATAGAGCCTTCCTTGATGTTTTCTCCGTGTTTAATTTTTTTGTATGAAGCTACAGGCTAACAGCTACTGTCTGCCTTAGAACAGACAAAGAAGACAGCAATCAAGCTTTTTGGCACATCTATTACCTAAACGATTTTATTTAATCTCTTACACATTTGAATGAGAGCAAAATCTTTGGTTAAGTTTGAATATATTTAGTGTGCATGGGCTCAATAGTTCCTTGCAGTTAAAGTGCCTCTTAAACAATTGTAGGTCAGACTTTTATGAAATTAATCAAATGAGTTGACGCAGGTATAGTCTTTCCTCCTGTGTATCGGTCACTCACAAATGATTGTTTTCTACATTTATTGATAAAATACAATTCATGAACCCTGCCTAGCAATTGCCTTCTCTCTTCTTTTAAGCTCTATAGTTGTCAGTTTGTAGCACACGAGCTAACTGTGCATCAGTGTAAGTCGGTTCTTTCTCAACCTGATGATCGGTGGTTCGATCAAACTGCCACGTCTAATGTTTCCTCGTGCAGAAAACTTGGCCCCAAATTACTCTCACTGCCTTGGCATTAGTTTATGAATGGGATTAATTAATACTGATGGGAACTTTACTGTGGCAGCTTCTACATTGGATAACCAATTTAACAAAATTAGTGATTTTCTGTAATCCTTCCAAAATCTAATTTAGAACCACAAAAGAAAAATCAGCTTTAAAGAATAAAAAACTGGACGTTCATAAACACATGTGCAGATGCAGTAGATGTCATTACTGACTTATTACTTCCTTACACAGCTCTTGTGTTTTGTTTTTTTCTGACTTCCTGGACATGCTGAGTTTGCAGGCCGGCACACACTAGATGGAGCAGGATGATTAAGAGGAGGTTTTAGGGGGGAATAGTTAGACGGTGGATGTCTGAATGGTTTAAAGGATAACTGCTATGACTCATGGGTTGAGGAATCTGCTTCATTAAACAAAGACACACGCAGCATCCAATGAAAAGAAGACTGTGATGTTTAAAAGCACCTGGAGGCCTCACAGAAGTTGTTTTCTCTTTACAGATTTTCCAAACTCCTTACTGTCTTGCCATTACTGTGCTCCTAAGATAACTCCATCTGCACTCACTCCTCACCATGATAAGGGATGTTGTCCCAGCCCTCCAGCAGGGGAACCCAGCTGCAGCAGCCCCCACCCCCAGCACCACCCCAGGGCAGGCCATGGATATGGAGTGTCCCATCTGCTACCAAGAGTACAACCAGTACAATAAATGCCCCAGGATGCTGGAGTGCCTCCATGTTTTCTGCACTGAGTGCCTGCAGAGGATCCATCTCTGCCCCTCCGACCCGACTGACCCCCACAGCCCACCTGCAATCCCTTGTCCCCTCTGCCGCCACCTCACCCCTCTGGAGACCGGAGACGCCCTCTCTTTACCCTTCAACTCCCACATCATGGCCAGGCTGCCCCCCATGGCCTTCCACATGCCTGTGACCATGGCAACCCGCCTTGCAACTGTCACCCAGAGAGTGGTGTTGTCCTTAGAGGGGGACAACAGGGACACCCGCTTCATCATCCTTCCCACCGTCAGCCTGCAGGTGCAGCAGATGCACCCAGACAGGCTGTACGGCGCAGCGCCAGGCCTGATGGGAGAAGAGGAAGTCATACAGCAGAGCAAGAAGACGCTCTTCTGTGTGCAACTGCTAGCTGTCACCTTCTGGGTGCTGTTTGTGATCACATGTGTGGTAGGGGTGGTGTTTGGCCCTCATTTCTTAAACAGAAAACTCTAAAGAGAAACAGGGTATCTCCTTTTTTAAAAAGATATAGTTTATATAAGGTCTCAATATGAACTAGTTATATGATGAGTCTGAAAAGATCACACAAGAAAAAGTTGTTAATAAATAACATATTGATGAGAATATCTTTTAATACTGTGGTTGCTATTACTGTGGCCAACTCTATGTTTACAGAGTACCAGCATTTCCATCAATCCTCCTGCAATTTGTTGCATATTTTAATAATTGATAGGCTGACAAAGTGCTCCCTCTAGTGGTGCATGTAGAAATGGCTGGACTGACCAAAACTCTGAAAATATTTGATTTGCTTCCTTCAGGGTTTTGCTCTCTGTGAGTTTTTCAGTAACTTATCTCACAGCTGCGGACTTTCTTGCCAATGGATATGGTAACTAAAGCTGGCTTAGAGAACACTTTTAAACGTTAGCTGTGTAATTAGCAAATGTGCTCCTGGATATTTGGAATTTAATTTCATTACAGTAAATGGTAATGGCATTTCAATAATCTTTCAAGGCCAACGGGTCAATGGTGCATTACATTGGGATCAGCTCTTAGCAGACTGCAATGTTAAAACTGATAAAAGGCGATGCAATTAAAAAACATATTTATTTATTAGTCTTAATGATGGAAATGATTTAAAGTCTTTAGCAGTGCACTTTCTTCTGTCTTTATTGTTATACTTTTTCCCTGTCCTTGGGGTATGTTGATAGATTGTGTGTCTTGTTAATGGTGAGGCTGTAGCCTGTTAAACACTGTTTAATAAATTCACTCTTCGGTATAGAGATTTTAACTTTTAATGTTCTGAACGTATGTGTTTGAAGTTTCCAATTGAATTGAACCGACATTGTGATCTAGTGATGCATATTCTAAAATATGTTTACTCTTCACTCAATACCTGACACAAGCATTAAACCTTAAGGGCACCAAAGAAGAAGCTTACTTTGCTGTTAGTAGTAGAATATAAAACAATTGCAGTTTTGTCTTCTTCTTAAAATCAGTGCATTAAGTAAGAGTAAAAACAAACTTACTTACAAACAAGCTAATAGTGAAGTATGATGCATAGAGTCTAAGCCCTTACAAGCAATTAGATCACATAAGAACCCAATATTAATATTATACATAATGATTTGTTTTCATTCAGGTTTATAAATGCACTTGTCAGAATATTTATGTGTAATTATTATTCTTATAAAACACGTACATGTCCATACTTTTTGTTGAAAGACACAAGCAAAGGGATATGACAAAGATAAAGCCTGATGTAAGTCTCCCAATAAAAAAAAACACAAAAGTAGTATCTGACCCATTTAAAATAATAGACTGTCATTGTATGAATGTCTTATTGATATTAATGACTGTCGACTTTGTCTAACTTGTTGTTTTGTGTATGTCCGCCTCTGCAAATAAAAAAATAAGCAAAATCATTTTCAATCTTATGTTATCAACAGTATCAGACAAAAAATAACCTAGACAGTTTCCTTGCAACATGTTCTTCATCTATTTTCACCCTTTCCCCTTTTGAGCAAGTGTGAATTGTCTGGAGGCTATTACATTTTAATTTCAAAACAGATCCAGAGGTCTCCAGAAGAAAGCAGCATGGTGGTCTGCACTAGGAGGACCTATAACCTACAGGGTGACTTCACATGGATACAGATGAATGTTTTCAATGATGGAAAGAACATTGATGTGACTTGGTAATGCTGAATAAAGAATATAACATGTTATTTGTTACAATGAAATTAAGAAGAAATAGCCAAATGGTGTAAAGGGTGAAAATACCTTTGTGTTTTTATCTTTATAGAGCAGGTTTTTTTAATTCACAAAGCTGCAGTAGTCTATTATACCACAAGATCACGACAGAGATGTTTAAATTTCAAATTTATCAAATGAAAATAATAACATTTTTAAAAAATGGGGTAAAATCCTGTGTGGTATGTAAAGAGCGTAGAAGAAAGGGAGGGGGGTCAACGTGTTGACGTCATACGCCGCGTTGGCTCGCAAAAAAAAAAGTGTTGAAAAAGTTTTTAGCCCCCCTCCCCTGGATGTTTTTGTTGGGGGAAAAGTTGTCTGAAGTCGGGTCGTGTGAATGTAGCGTGTCCGCCGTCTTTCTCCCCTCGGTTCCAGGAGGGGGAATGAGAGTTGTTGACTTCGTCGGAGCTGCAGAGTTTCTTCTTCTTCTTCACGTCCTCTCTGCGCGGAACAAATCTCAGTGGCCATCATCGTTTCACCTCTGCCGTCTCGTTAGCCTCCGAGCTAGCTGCGCCGAGAGCTAACTACCCAACAAAGTTAACGCTACCTCACCTCACACAGAGAGAGGGGGCTTTTTTAGCTTTGGAGGAATAAAACTCAGCCGGAGAGATGGCGGAAACCAAAATAATTTATCACATCGACGAAGAGGAGACGCCGTATTTGGTGAAGATCCCCATCGCTGCCGAAAATATCACTTTACTGGATTTTAAACAAGTCCTGAACAAGCCAAACTACAAGTTCTTCTTTAAGTCCATGGACCAGGACTTCGGGTGAGCTCTTTTTTTTAAACTCCTTTTTTTTTTGCAGGGAAGAGCTGTGTGTGGTTTGCATACAAACTAACTCAAAGTTGTTCACAGCTTTTGTAGGAGAAGTAAAGCACAATAAAACCCGAAAAAAAAATCCCTGAAAACCAGCGCTTGAATGTGACTTTATTTTCAGTAAAGAAAAAAGGTATGAGCGTGTCAAATAAGTCATGCAATCCTATCTTGTGACCGGCTGTCGTGTGTTGGTCACAGGGAATAACTTCAGGTTGAAGGATAATGTACACCGCCCTTTATCACAATCTGAGCAGATATATAATGACCTGTGATGAATATACAAGTGCTTCTATAAATACTGCGGGCTATGTAAGGCTGGGGACATTTCTTAGAAAACATCATCATTACAATGGGAGGCAGTCCCCGTCTCTGCTGCTAATCCTCATGCCTCCCTCCTTCAGTCCATCATCTTGTGAAATCCTCTCCTTTTCTTTCAGTGGGGACTGAAGCCAGGGGGTTTTGTCTCCCCTCTTTAACACTTTGGCCTGCCAGCCATCCTTTTCATTCCCCTTCCTCTCCCCCCACCTTTTCTCTCCTGTTTCCTCTCCTCTATCAATTAATCTTTTTTTTTTTTTTTTCTCACTGAGACTGGCTGTGCTTTTTTCTTGCATAGGAATGCATGTTTGTGGTTTATTCACCCAGTGAGACCCTTAGGGCTCCTGTTAAATACATTGTAGTCCTGGATGAGTATTAAGGCCGGGCCATTTGCTTCCCTTCCCTTTTTTTTTTTCTCTCTCCTCTCTCTTTTTGGATGGTAACCATCAGAGCCATGACTACAGCGGCTGCTGTGTCAACTAACATGTCAAAAAAAGAAGAAAAGAAATGGATGTGATGGCTTTTCATCAGGCCTTGGCAGAGCTGGTGGGATGGAGCTGCCCAGTGGATGCACGTCCTTTGAATATTAATAACATCCTTTTACAATGTACTGAAACAAGAGCTCGTCACTGTCTGAGATGTTGAAATATAAAGTAAAGAGTCCAGTTTATCTATTTTTCTAATCACATCACCTTAAACACGCTCGGTCAGACTATGAAACAATGAGGTCATATCCGGGTTCTTGTTTGTGGCCTCAGCTGTTTACAGTCAGAAAACAGACCATGTTTGTTTACCTGAAGAGGCTTAGAGTTATCTGCTTTACTTTCACTCTCCTGTTTATGGACCAAAAAAAAAGAAGTTTTTTTTGGCTGTGATTCTCCAAGTCTGTCTGAAACTCCGACCTAAATCATCTTCTGGAGAAATCTTCACGTTTAAAAGAAATAGTTTTGTTGTTAAAGTGTCGTTTGAACTTTAGGGACGAAGTTTGGAAGCGTAACGCTGCGTTTAAATAAAAAGTCTTGATTTCTTGAACAGAAGTCAAAAGATGTTCAGTTCACTGGAGTCTAACGCAGAGACTCTCACGTTTGAGGAGCCGGCTTCACGAGCCAAACGTTGGCTTCTTTTCTTCAGGATTTTTCAAGCGAGGTCGAAGATGTCGTCATGGGAAATGTTTCTGCTTTTCCTCCAGTCGTCCTGTTTTACTCGCCGCTCTTGAATGGACCGATCCATATCTGAGTTAACGTTAGTTTGGGAAGCAGCACACGTTAGATAGATAGATACTTTATTGATCCCGAGGGAAATTCACGTTGACCAAACTATAAACATTAGAGGCCATCAGCTATCAGACAGATCTGTGAGTCTCTTTAAATAATCCATCCACCTTCATTTACAGTGTTGGAGTTTGACTTTGACTCCTTTAAGTAACAGCCTTCATCAACTGTATGATGTCATCTCTGTATTGTTAGATTTCTCTTCCAATAAGATGCCGATGACCTGTGACCCTGATAACTCTTTTATTTTGTTGTTTTGAACAGTGAAACGTCTCCTTGTGTTGTTGTAACTTGATCAAATCTCCCCACAATCATCAGTGTTCTTTCCGGCTTGTCAAATGTTGTTTTCCCCCCGTGTCACTGAAAAGGACATGATTACGTTTAGACCATGTGTGGCTGGAAGTCAGCACGCCATGTTTTCTTTTTCTTTTTTTTCTTTTTTTTTCCCCAAAAAGCTAAAAGTCCTGTTCTCGATAAATCCACCCACTCAAACATGACCAGCAGAGCAAAGAAGACAAAAAAAAAAAAAAAACAACCTCCCTGTGCTTTAAGTCACATCTCTCAGCTCCGCACTCTGAATATCTCCGACTGAGTTCAGATGAAACATTTCAAACATAGCTCGGAGTCAGCTGTCCAATCAAAGCAGGGACTTCTCTCTCTCTCTCTCTCTCTCTCTCGCTCTCTCTCTGACCCAGGAGAGAAGTGTGTAAAAGTGTGTGTTTTCATTTGCCCCTGGTACGAGGCCAGCTGTCGACCTGAGAGGGCCGTGTGTGTGTGTGTGTGTGTGTGTGTGGCGGCCCTCAGTCGGGGCTGAAAACCTGGAGCTGGACGGAGGCCATTTGCTGGGTGTCTGGTGCATCCACAAGGAGAGAGAGGGAGGGGGGGGGGGTTCGCTCAGTTATTAGATATTCTCTTGAGTACAGGAAGATGAATTGTTGAAAAGGGGGGAACTGTGTTGGCTTTAAGGAATTTAGTGCTAGCAAGGGGACTGTGTGGAGGGGAAAAAGGGAAGTTGGGGGGTTGCAGGCTTCAGGTTTGAGATCCGGCAGGACGCAGCATATTTCAGGCTTGTTTGTGCATTATTGGAGGCATTTTAGTGAGTGTGTGAAATGACTCTCGTCTGTGTTGCCTTGTTTGTTTGGAGGAGCCGGGAATGAAGACAATTACACTCTCCAGAGAAGAATGTTGCATCTGTTCAGCCGCTGTCGAGATGCTGCTTTTTTTTTTTTTTTTCCCTGGGAGAGACGGACGGACGGGGGGGGTTAAATAAATGAGACGACGAAGAAATGTCTGTTAGCGAACATTCAGTAGACACACACACACACACACACAGAGTTCCTCGGAGAAGCTTCCTTTAACAACTCCCCACGACTTCCCACAACAATCTGGCCGTGTGCTAACACTCCGCCACAAAAACCAGCTCTCAGCAGCTGCTTACTAACAGCCCAGCGGAGCCTGACCAAGAAGACGAGGCACGCTGGCAGACGAAGCCGGAAAGCATCAAGAGTCCAGTCAAGTGTCCTCCGCGTCGCTCTGTCCCACTCAACCAGTGCAGCAGCATGTTGGGAGAAGACGGAAGACGAGCCAGACGGATGTGTCGTCTTTGAGGAGCTCTGGACGTGCACAGGCTCCTGCTGTTCTTTTTATTTTAGAGAATTGGATTAGCATCTTTCTGTAAACGGCAACTGCAAGTAAAAAGAATCAGGAGAAAACATGAAATCCTCTTCATCATCATCATCATCATCATCATCACGGCCATGTGTGAAATGAAGTCGGTGTCCAAACACAAAGTAGTGATCGGACGCAGGGTGCGTGGTGGCTTTGGTGCCTTGCTCAAGGGTGGTTGTCTCTCCCACCGGGCAGACATTGGTCACTCTCATGGTGAAAAGCCGAGCGAGAGCCAATGGCTGCCGTCTTTCCTGCTTGTTGTTGTTGTTGACCAAAGCAGACACAGCTTCCATCGCTGATGGTCACAGGGTCACCACACGGGACATCCCCCCCCCCCCCCCCCCCCACCATTCTGGTTTTCAGAATTCAAAGGAGTGGCGCGACGTTCAGTGATAAATCACATGATCACAAACGGAGCTATAAACAAAATATTTCTTTCGACAATAATCATGTTAATAATTTGTTGATGCATCAATCATTGCAGCTCAAATGTAGGTTAAAGGTGATCTAGTTAAGTCTTCATTTTGCTGTCTTCTGTGTCTCATGTCCTCGAGGACGATTGAATCGAGCGTTCAGCGTGGAGCACGGCGCCCACGTCGCAGCTTCAGGTTTGTCGGGAAGGTTCAAACTTTATTTCTTTATTTTTTTCAGTTGTTTTCAATGAGTGGAGAGCGGTCTCAGCGCCCAACATTTTTATTTTATTTTATTTGTGTTAGCGCTCAAGTTGAAAATCGCTCAACTTTTGAGAAAGGCGCTGAATCTAAAACGTCACAATCTAAACGTGTCTGAGGTACAGCAGCCGTAGTCGTCATAGAGACGGGAAAGACGTGCGGCGCACATGGAAGCACCCCAGAGCTTTTCTGTCTGTGTGGAGTTGTGATGTCACAAACTTATTTCTCTCGTCCAATCAAACGAGCGCCTTGTGTTTTCAGCTTTGCTGAACTGTAGCTGCTTTAAAACGTGTGATGGGAAGAGTCCGAGGACAGAAATCATTTCAACGCATTGAAACAGAAATATCTGAACACCAACGTCTCCGCGGCGTCTGTTAGTGACATTTGAGTTTCTTAGAGCGTAATCTGTCTCAGCTAATGTGATCGTAGTGTGAAGGAACGATGCCTGATCTGAAGCCGATCACTCACTCACACACACACACACGCACACACGCACGCACGCACACACGCACACGTGTCATGATGTTATGAAAAGAAAACGACCGATTCCTTTGTTTGCTCACTTTGTCCCTCTCTCTCTTTCAGGGTGGTTAAAGAAGAGATTTCTGACGACGGCGCCAAGCTTCCATGTTTCAACGGCAGAGTGGTGTCATGGGTAAGGAAAGACTCTTTGTAACACCAGTGAGAGTTGAAGCCTTCCAGATCTGAACTATTCATGTTTGAAACATCAGTTAGAAGCAGCTTTCAGAAACTTTTTTTTTTCCCCTTACATATCATCCTCATCCCGTCAGACGAATCATAATCTCTGATAAGACGCAGAGACTCTTATCTAGTTGAAGCTGTGCGTGTGTGTTTGGTGAGAAATATCTTCTTGAGAGGTTGGGAAAGCTGACGCAGACGTTCTGTGCAGCCACAGAAGGAAACATACTTAAAGGGTGTGTGTGTGTGTGGGGGGGGGGGGGTGTCTCCTGAGGTAGGATGTGATGTACGAAAAAAGACACTGAAGTAGCCGACGAATCAACAGAGTCCGCTCTGCGACGCTATAATGAGAGTATTTGCCTTCATATGAACTCGTTTAACAGAACCCCACGATCAACACAAGAACAGAGATCATAATGCAGCCGTTTAGTGACGTGCACGGAGGTCGTGGCGTACTCTTCTCTTCGTTTAGCTCAGCCGTTCACTAAACTACGCATGAAGATGGTCTGACGCAGCCAGGCCTCTTTAAAGACCGGCACCGGAATGAGTCCTAAAACCAGGAAGTGAGTTAGCATTTTAGCGCCATGGGTTCCTAACTCTAAAAGTCAATGGGGATTTTGAATGGGTTTGTGTTTAGACGCCTGAAGTAAGGTCTGTGGTTAACACGAGCTGAAGAGATGTTGACGTTTTGTCAGACGAGATAAACTACGTTAGCTAAGACCCCACCTGTGAATTTGAAAGTTTTTACGCGTTCTTTAAACGACGGTTGCTAACGAGTAGCTAACTGAAACTACAGTGGTTGTCGGGGAAGTCTCTCCCTAATCCTCCTTACAGCCTCCAGTCATGTTTTTCAGAGCTCTTGTGAATAATAAACAACTTATTAAGCTAATGTTTAGCTAGCTTGTCAAAACCGCTGATTAGATCGATGAAGCATAACGGTCGTGACGTCAAAATCAACCGACCGCGGTGTAGCTTGTAGCATAACGTTAGCGTTTAACTTCTCATTACTGCATTAACGCTTCAAACTTCTTATAAATGGTGTTCATGTGTAAAGATTAAGATTATCACGCTGAACTAAAACAGCTAAACATCAGAAACGTGTGTTTGACACCGAGCTTATTCTCTGCAATGATCCGAAATCCAATGGGATAAAAATCCCACAGGAGAATTCTCATTTGAACCCGTGGCGAAGCTACTTCCGGGTTGGCCTACAAAAATACGTCCAGTCTGTTAATGTGAAGTTTGATGAAATGCGTGTTTAAAGGCTCTTTCTGGAGACGACGTTGAATGTGTGCGTGAGGAGCTTCTCTTTGTTCCAGTCCGTGTCTGAGGAAGGATTAAACGGCACAGCCGGTTACGAGTTACAGGAGAGAGGAGAGAGTGGCCAGTTCGTCATACGTTTCTCCAGAAGAAGACCCGGACCCCCCCCCCCCCCCCCCCCCAGCCTGCAGGTTTCATTTGAATAGAGACAAAACATGGGGAAGGGGCCCAGATCAGCAGGTCTGTTAAGTGCATAAGACTGAGCGAAAGCTTAAAAGGGGGGGGGGGTAACAAATCTCAGAGGGACTGACATGTGATCTGCAGGCCTCGACGGGGGGATCCCAGAAGATGAATGTTGCATAGCATTTGGATGGGGGGGGGGCTCTGTAAAGGGTGTTTACGTCAGTCTGTGCAGAATAATGGACTCATAACGATTTTATATATTTCAGCCAGATACGCCCATATCTTTTCCTGACTGGTTTGAACCACGCTACGTTCCCTTCCTATGTGTTTTATGTAACGCGACGCGACATGTCATTCATCCTGATCGTCGCCGTGTCACACCTGCGTGTGTGTCTACGTGGCCACTTGTGTTGTATAATGCAGGGAGACAGGTTAAGTGTAGGATCGTGTTTCACTTCGCCCCTGAGACGTCCGTCTGAAAAGACTGCAGTGTTTGTGTGTCAAAGCAGTTGACATCGTACCCGTTTCTCCTCCCTCAAACCTCCTTTCATCCCTCTGCGTTTCTCACCGTCTCGTCGCTCACTTTGCTTTGAGCCCATTTTACTCTCAAACTCCTGGTGTGTTCTGACTTAATTCACACTTCTCTCCTGTTTTTTTTTTTAAACCTGACTTTCTATCCTCTCTCTTTGCAGCTGGTGTCTTCAGACACTCCTGCGGCGGAGCCTCCCGTGGCCGTGGTGCCCCCTGTGGAAACCACGACCCAGCCTTCGCCCCCTCCTCCGCCCCTCCCACCTCCACCTGCCGAGAGGACCGGGGGCATCGGGGACTCCAGACCCCCGTCCTTCCAGTAAGACACTCACTCAGACATGGAGACACACAAAAAAAAAACCTCCTGAAGTGAGGCTTCATTTGTTATTGAACATACACTCATGTAGCTGCTGAACATCTCCTGCACTCCCAGTATACAGTTACAACAAGAATAGCAAGAAAACAGCAGCTCATGAGCTGTGCTGCTGAAGGCCTCGTTATTAAAGAAGCTGTTCTTCTCACGTATAGATGTCATGGGTTTGACCTGCTAGCTACCAGTTGGTCATTTATTTTTGTTTTGAGCATCCTTTATGAATGTTAATAAATGTTTGTTCATCAATTGATCAAATCTGGGACAACGGATGAAAATGAGCCTTTTGGCTAACTCAGAAATGTTTTTTTAATTTGTCCCTGTGATATAAAAATCAAGCTGCTCAGTTTATTAGCTAACGTTACCTGGTTGTATTCAATGAAACAAACCAGTTTTATATCACAGTTTAATATTAATTATTTCCAAGAGGCTCAACATGTAAAGGAATGACGGTCACTGACTGTTAGCACAGCCTCGTAGCATAGCCAAGGGTCCTTTAGAAACGTCTGCTAACCTTTCAGTCCGTTTGTTTGTGTTGCATTGTGAAGTCTGCTGTCCTTCAGCGTGTTCTTAAAATCCCCGTCTGACTCGTAAAAATCACATTTAGCATAATAACTGAGCGCCGGTGTGTCTGTAGCCGTCACCATCATGTTGGCTGGGTTTACACATCGACAAGGAAATGGGCTTGAGTGTTTATGTAGTGCTGATCCACTGCGCAAACAATGTAACGCCAACTCGTGCTCTCCTGTGATGTTTACGTAGAGAAACGGAGAAGACGGCCTCACGACTTGAACTTCAACTTGAGGCTGTAGTCCTTCAAAGAGGGCGGCGTGGGGTTAAGTCTCACCTCACTCACTCACTCACTCACTCACTCACTCACTCACTCACTCCAACAATTAATGTTTAAACAAAAGAGAGGCACAGGAGATCCCTGCTTTTCGACGTTAAAGATTTAGAATACAGGGCTGAAAGTTTGCTCAGCAACACGTTGTATTGTTTGTGTGCAAACTGAAAGGGAAGCAGAAGCCCTGCCTTCTCTCCTGATTATTTCACATGTATAATCAGAACTCTGTTCTGGTGATGCAGAGGGGATCAACGGGGGGGCGAGGCAGTTTTGTTCAGGGGCTTTATGCAGCCTTGTCCTGGGCGTAGCAGGCTGCACATCCAGTACAACCTCCAAGGACGAGTGACTTGTTAGGAACCTGCCGAGAGAACGCGCACATACCGCAGAGAAACGCAACATGCTGAGCCTAATGTGTCCGCATGCTTTGTAGGTGAGCGAACATGTTGGTCTTTCAGATCAGTGATTTGATCCGTTGGTCGTAAGAAATCCCGTTTAGAGAGTGAAACCACCAGGCCGTCATGTCAGACATTCGAAGAATAATTGAGAGGTGTTTTCATTATTATTCTAAACCATAGCGGTCATCTGAGCAGAGCCTGCACCGCCCAACATATACAATCATTTTAAAAGCTTCTTAGCTCCTCAGGAAGTCGTCTGGAGCTCTTGAAGTCTGGCTTCAGGGGTCACCTGGAGTTTAGAGCCGTCAGTGCAGCCTCCCATCACGCCGCAGTGCTCACATTCATCTCTTCCTTCTCGTCCTCGTCCCGTCTCCTGTGGCTGCAGGACGGTGGCCCGATGGTTCCTGAAACCAGATTCAAATGAATACAATTCTTAACTGCAATAAATGTGCGGTATAGTTGCTGGAAAAATGAACCCAAATGACTTGTTTCTTTCCATCCCGGTGTTTGGACCCTGATCAGTGCTGCCGCTCCATCTGGAAAATGAGCTGTGCTGAAATTATCTGATGAGGAAAAGCCTCGCTCGCTTTTTTCTGTTTTTCTTTCATCCTGTTTGCATCTGGCTTTCAGATTCAGATCTTTTTTCTTTCTTTTTTTTTTTTGTCCCTCAAGAAGAGGGGGGGGTTGTTCTGCAGCAGGTGCACACAGAACAACACAATACACAGGGATAACATCAAATGGCACACAGGCGACATAGAAACAGTTACATGTACAGAAAGTGGAGGTTTGCAAATGTGTAATATTTCTGCAGGTAAAACGTCCCGAGCGTTGAGCATCCTGTTGGTTACTGAAACCCTCGGTGCAAAATGCTCCCTTGGGTGTGCTGCCTGGTTTGGAGACTTCTTAGTGCTGTTATCTGTCGGCCTAATGAAACATTGGAGAGTTATAATACTCCCTTTTTTTAGTGAAGTCCTGCTCATGATCACAAAGGGCAGCAAGCGTTTCCTTGAAGGCTGTGGATTAGTGCTCCACTCATTATGTAACGGCTAAGAGTGTACAGTAAGTGTAGGTTTACATCATCGACTCAAGTGGATCAAACACCTGATACAGCAGCAGCACTTCCTGTTCTTCCACTCAAAGGCTCTCTTTCCACATATGATATCAAACCAAACCTTTACAGGACGAGTAAATGCATCTCGGCTCCTTGTTAAAACTGAAAATGTCATTACAGCTCTTCAAAACGTCACTGACTCCTGTCCTATGTAACTAAATACAATCTCACCTCTCTGCTTAAAGGGGACATGTTATGAAAAGTCCACCTTTTAAAATGTTTTTAAACGTAGATGTGGGTAACCTGAGTTTCTATCAAGCCACAAAATTTGAAATAAATCCACTCAGTCATTTGTTTCTGGTCTGTCCACACAGAGACAAAAGCTCCGTTTCTAAATTTTGTGACATCACAAGTTGCATTCTGGTAAGAAAATATCTGATATCTCCACCCATGGACTCCACCTCCAGTCTAGAGTAAAACTTTTGTGCAGGTCAGCCATTTTTATTCTCTACAGAGGAGTGATGGGGGGGGGGGGCTCATTGCATTTAAAGAGACAGACACCAAAACAGAGCGTTCTGAGAGAGCTGGTTTCTACAGGGTCACAAACCTCCTCTGGTGCTTGATTCATGTTATATTTGGACCAAAGCACATTACAGATGTTTCGCTTAGATCACAGGGGGACTGTTTGAAAATGTGAAACGGGGTATAACATGTCCTCTTTAAGGCCAGATCAGCTGCTAACATGACTCAGCCAAATGAAAACACAGCGTTGGTCAAAGAATGGAAGATCTGTCTGCTTCTGCTGCATCAAGTCGTCATTGTCCACTCTGAGTCTTTTCTAAGGAGTGCATTGTTTCATCCTCTTTGCTTAATAATATCATTTGTACATCTGGAAAAACTTCTCATGGTCATCACTTTGGCAGAGCGACGTGAATACAGAGTTTGTTCTCGCTCTAAATCTTTTCCAGTCCCAATGCGACGGGCAGCGTGGAGACGCTGGACGAGCAGACGGAAACCGAGTCCGTCGTTTCCTTCAGGAGAGAGAGACCCCGACACAGAGAGAGCATGGAGCAGCACGGTGAGAGAGAGCAGATGACAAGAAATGCCCTTTTTATGACTGTTAGCCATCAAGATATGGCGAGCCGCCAAACAGCCGAGAAACAAGCAGCGTGTGATATAAATCAAGGAATGTGAGGAGAAGAGGCGTGTTTGTGATCTATAGGGAAACCAAAGCAAACATGAAAAACTCTCTCACTCGTCGCCGGGCTTTCTCTCTCTCTCCCAGGGCCTCGGATCAACGGTCAGAGTCGGCTGGAGCGCCACCTGGCGGGCTACGAGAGCTCCAGCACGGTGATGAGCAGCGAGCTGGAGACCACCAGCTTCTGTGACTCCGAGGACGACGACACGATGAGCAGGTGGGGAGGAGAAAGACTAACGTGCATACAGGTGCAGGACAAAAATAAAGAGAGAGCGGTCTGCACGCTGCTCAGCTCCCAATGAGCAACCGTATTATTTGGATTCTTTTGATTGTTTGATTGATCTTGGGGGATAGTGTCTTCAGATTAGTGTTTAATAAAAGGTGTTTTAAGAATCTATGAATAAGTGGATAGATTTTTTTCTTTAGAAATCCCCATCTTTGTTGTTTTTAGACAATAAAATAAACGCAAAGGTTGGTGACGGCGTGCTTTTAAACCTGCAGGTTCAGCAGTGCGACAGAGCAGAGCACAGCCTCCAGGCTTCTTAAACGGCACCGCAGACGCAGGAAACAGCGCCCCCCGCGTTTAGAGAGGGTATGTGCTGCTGAGCTTTTTTCCCCTCATCGATGGATTTGTGTTTTCTTGCTTAAATTTGTAATTCTACGGTTGTACTTTTGAACTTGTATGTTTTGTTTTCCATCTCAAGGCGTCCTCCTTCAGCAGTGTGACTGACTCCACCATGTCCTTGAACATCATCACCGTCACCCTCAACATGGGTCCGTAAACTCCTGAGTGCCTGACAACAACTTGAGCTCGGAGTCAAATTCACCTCCCGTTGTCCTGACAACGTGTGCGGTTTTAACACTTTTCGCCTTCTGTTTTTCATGGATCCAGAGAAGTACAACTTCCTCGGCATCAGCATTGTGGGTCAAAGCAACGAACGGGGAGACGGAGGAATCTACATCGGCTCCATCATGAAGGGAGGAGCTGTGGCTGCAGACGGACGTATTGAGCCTGGAGACATGCTGCTGCAGGTGAGGAAGAGTAACAGCGACCGGATCCTTCACCCGAGAGCGGTTTGTCGGGAAAAAAAACGGTTCAAGGGAGCAATTCAGGACCACAGCTCAGTCGACATAGAACGTTCTGGATAATTTCTCAATCATGTGCTTTTTGAAAATTTGCATAATGTTGTGAAAGGGTTCAAAATACATTTAGGAAATCACAGATTTAGTTTGTCACAATTTCTACAATTCACTTGGCAGATGCTTTCATCCAAAGCCACGCACATCACAGAGTAAGAACAACAAATCAAGATCTGAGAGGAGGAAATGACATCAGTAAGTGCAAACAAACAGCTTTAAGTCTGATCAGACACAAAGCTGCTGACAGGAAGTGCTCAGACGTCGACGGCTGTTCTTGAGAGTTCCAATCGAAATCACCTTAAATACCGTTAACATCAATATCATTGAGTGTGTAGGTGTTCAGGGAAGAGCTGGGTCTTTAGCTTTTTCTTAAAGGTCGCAAAAGGGACTCTGCAGATCGAGTGGAGTTTGGTAGTTCGTTTCACCACCAGGGGGCGACAGAGGGGAGGAGTCTTGTCGGAGACTTGGGGGGTGCTGTTGTGAAGGCTGGATCGGAAACCGGAGCGTCGACAATTTGAGACGCTAAAGCTGCAGAAAGTCGGCAGGAAAAAGTGGCGCGAGGGGGAAAACGCCTTCCCACCCTAAAGTGACTTCTTCTTTTAACTGTCAAATGTTTGTCTTTCTTCATCAGGTGAATGACATCAACTTTGAGAACATGAGTAATGACGACGCTGTACGGGTACTCAGAGAGATCGTTCACAAGCCAGGGTGAGCTGCCGTTACTTTTCACAATCAAAATCTATCAGGAAAAAAAGACAAAGGTGTAAACGGTAATGATGTCTGATCAGTCTGTTGTTGTTGTTGTTGTTGTTGTTGTTGTTGTTGTTGTTTTCTAGGCCCATCATCCTCACAGTGGCCAAGTGTTGGGACCCTTCTCCTCAGGGCTACTTCACTCTGCCTCGCAGTACGTGTTCACATCCGTCTCCGTGTGTCCACTTTTTTTTCCCCCCCCTTCTCCTTTTTACTGCTCCCTAACTTCTTCTCCGCCCGTGCAGATGAACCGATCCGACCCATAGACCCGGCGGCGTGGGTGAGCCACTCTGTCGCCATGACGGGGGCGTACCCTGCTTTCCCAGGCAGCTCCTCCCTCAGCACCATCACGTCGTCGTCCTCCGTCACAGAGACTGAACGTAAGTGTCCCTCACGTGAAGCTGCATCTCCCGGCCTCGTTTTCTTTGCCAGGCGGTCTTCCCCTCTCCATGTCTCTTTTCCATCATTCTGTTGTAATGAGACCAGAATCGTCTTTCACATCTGTCTTTGTGATTTTGTGGCTGTTCTTACATGATGTGATGAATGACGTCTGCTGCTTTCCTGCTTTTGATCTCTTCAAAGTACCACTCCTCTCCTTTCAGCTTTGACCAAGTTTTGATTTCATCTGTTATTCTTTCATTCACCCTCACCGTCTACATTTCTTTCTTTGTTTTTCAATCCAGGTTTCGATGACTTCAACTTATCGCTGCACTCCGACATGGCCTCAGTGGCCAAAGCCATGGCCTCACCAGAGTCTGGTCTGGAGGTCAGAGACCGCATGTGGCTGAAGATCACCATCCCCAACGCTTTCCTCGGTGAGAAGTGGAGACGAGGCAGAGAGAGAGAGAGAGAGAGAGAGAGAGAGAGCATGAGTTTAATGATGGCTGCGAGGCCTCACACGGTTTTACAGGGCAGGCATTATGTTCCCAGAATGAGTACAGCGTGACTTGTAGGAGGAGAGAGGGGAAAAAAAGAAAACTGGAAACATCTGCTAAATTTGAGTCACCTGCATCGCGGTGACATAAACTACACGTTGCTTCATTTTGAGCCTCTTGGATGTTATATCTGAAGGTCCTCAGGCGTCACCCCAAAAACAAAACAGACTTTTTGTGTGTTTCTCTTATTTGCAACCACATTGATTTCTTTGCTCAGATAGTGAGGTTTAATGTCTCATCTGATCTTTTAGCTTAGTTTACACATTCAGGAGTCTTCAGGGTTCATAGATATTCCAATAAATGTATTACTTTTATTTTTTTATTTTTTCTCCATTTATGTGGGGGCTTTTATTTTGATACGACAGTGGCTAGAGTCAGAAATCAGGCAAAGAGAGAGAGATTTGTGAGAAAGGTGCCAAGCACTTACAATAATTTATAGACTACCTGTTTAGTGATCAATGAATCCTGTTATGTCAGTATGTTTTCTGAGGAGCATTGCATCATGGGTAGACCTTCCCGTCATGCGCCGCCTCTTCCGTTGAACTGCGAGTGGTCTTACAGTGTCTTAAACGCTCCTCCAGGCTCGGACGTGGTGGAGTGGCTGTTCCATCACATCGAGGGCTTCCAGGACCGCCGCGAAGCCAGGAAGTACGCCAGCAACCTGCTGAAGGCCGGCTTCATCCGACACACGGTCAACAAGATCACCTTCTCCGAACAGTGTTACTACGTGTTTGGAGATTTAAGCGACTGCGAGAACTGTGAGTAACAATCTGAGCCGCGTGGAAATCGGACGCTGACTTCAATCAGTTGCTCTTGAGCCCGTTTGCACACCGGAGACGGTTGACGCTGCAGATGTGCTGCCATCAGTCAAGTTAAATCTGATAACCAGAATATTCCTCTTATCTCCTCTCAGACATGGCGAACCTGTCCCTGAACGACAACGATGGCTCCAGCGGGGCCTCAGACCAGGACACCCTGGCCCCCCTCCCCCTCCCTGGAGCGTCCCCGTGGCCCATGATGCACACCTTCCCCTACCAGCCGTACCCCACACATCCTTTCTCCAGCCAGCCGCCGCCGTACCACGAGCTCACCAGCTACAGCTACGCCCCGGGCAGCACCGGCAGCCAGCACAGCGAAGGTGAGCAGTCACGTGGTCATCGTTAAGAGAACCTCACAAGCTGATTTAATGTGTCATAGATCACTCGAACAGGGAGCCGTGACGCCGAAGCTGTTCTGCGTTCTAACCGCTTTTTGTTTTTAAGCATCTCCAATCGATCCGAGTATGACCACGTTTCTGCTCCTGGAGGCTTCTCAGGGTCGGATAGAATCAGTCTGAACCTGTTCACCATCGCTGCATCACAACTGAGTTTGCCTGGCGAACCAAGGGGCGCCCGAAACATCCGCGTTGGGGGGGCATCTGCGTTAAACAGCCTTAATTCTCTGACAAATAACATAATCATCACCAGAATCTAAAGTGAGAAGGACATACATCTTTCGTAATGCTCCTTTAACCCTCAGAGCCCTGAGCCTATTTTGCTGTTTTTGAATACTTTTGATTTTGTCTTCACGTTCTAATTTACAAAAGGTTTCCCATGCTCACGTTTCCATCATTTTATTTTCAGCACAACATTTCTTATATGATCTCATTCTTCTTTTTTTAAGTTTGTTAAACATTCTAACATATATATATATATATATATGTTTATATTAGTGTTTTTTGTTTTTTTTTGCATATATATGATATATATATATATTTTTTTTTTTCTAATCGTTTTCTGTTATAACGAAAAATGACGAAGACAAAGTAACACACACACTGTGTCTGTGTCTGTGCCATCCCATATCACGGATGGATACGGATTCGCAGGTAACTGTATGATTTTTTTAAACTTTAAACGATCATATCTCCTGTTTTACTTCGTCTGTTGACATAAAACAAAAACTGGGCAACACTTTGAAGCCTGCACTGTCAAGTGATCGTGCCTGCATCGCTCTACGCTGTGCAGTTACGTAATGAATTGGTCACGTGATTTGATCACGCCGGAGTGATCGTCGGCTTCTAAGGGTTAATTATCACGGTCAGGTGATTAAAGACGTGGAGAAGGAAAAGAAAAGGGAGGATGTTTTCATGGCTTGAAATCAATGGGTCCACATTTGTTTTCTGCTGGGACCCCTTTAGCAAAATGTTTGAAATCAGCCCCCCCCACGCACACACACACACACACACACACACACACACACACACACAAACGGGCAGTTCAGAGTGTGACAACAAACTGAAAACCTTCCAAACATGTAACATCTGTTTGTTTTGTTTTTTTTGCCCCATCCGTCCATTTCCTGCACGGAAACAGCCGTAACACGTTTTATCAGTTCTCCTCTCACTAAGCTTCTTCATGTTCAGAAAGGTGTTAAATCTGCTCTGTGTACATTGCTGGTGTGCTTCTGGGTAGAAGGGGGGCGGGATCCTGCCTGCATTATATTGAATGTCGTCGCTGATATTTTTCTCCCCTCATGCATGTTGAGGGAGCTGCACAGCACACAGTACGTCTGAGCTAACGGGGCGACCTTTTTAAGGGTCGTGGATTCATCAGTAAGAGGCCGCTTGAAACGCTGAAATATTAAAACAACAGGAGTTCTCAATCGTTGTCTGACTGTCTCTGTCAGTGAAGCAAGAAAACACGGTTTCGAGGTTTTATTAACATTGTTACAAATGTTAAAGAGCTTTTAATGAGCTTTTCGTGCTCCTGGAAGAGAAGCCAACGTTCTGGTTTCACTTTTCCTCTCTGTGCTAAACTGCTTGATTAGCTCCTCAGGGAGACGCTGACATTTTGGCAGGTAAGAGGAAACAAACGGTGTTAGGGTTGACGGGTTACATCACCTGAAGATGAAAACTTTAAAGGGATGCTTCACCCATTTGCACCAATGGGTGAAGTATCCCTTTAAGACACGCAAAGATGGCGTTTAAAGCGAGCTGAACTCAAACGTGTTTTGTGTCTGCCCTCAGGGAGCCGGAGCAGCGGCTCTACGAGGAGCGAGGGCGAGCGACGTCGCAGCTCCAAAGGTCCCGGCAGCACGGTGGGCGGAGGAGAGAAATCCCCCTCCGGCGCTCCCGGAGAAGGCGGCGGGGCCGACTCGCGCTCTGGCAGCGGCAGCGAATCCGAATACTCCACCCGCAGCAGCCTGAGACGCGGCCACGGTTCAGCCGCCCCCAGCGAGCACAGCCACGCCTCCTCCCAGCGCTCGCATCACCACCGCATGCCCCACCCTCCCCACATGTCCCCCTACCCGCCGGGCATCCTGCCGTACAACCCCATGATGGTGATGATGGTACCCCAGCACCCACACCCGGCGATGGCCACCGCTCACGCTCTTCCTCACCCGCAGCAGATGACCACGGCGGCCATGCATCCAGCTCTACCCCCGCCCCCTTCCTCTGTCCCAGGGGGGCCTCCCGGAGCCCCGCCCACCCGCGACCTCGGCTCCGTACCTCCCGAGCTGACGGCGTCACGTCAGTCCTTCCACCTGGCCATGGGAAACCCCAGCGAGTTCTTTGTGGACGTGATGTAGTCTCTCTGACCTTTCATGTGGAGTCGGCGTGGAGCGAGGATCTGGCGGTACCTTTCAGAGTGCACGAGGGCCTTTTGGAGTCGGGGCACTTGTGATGAATATGGTGAGAACAGGGTTTCACATCCACAAAGGAAACAAGACAAAGTAAAAAAAACACTAAATTAGGATTAATTCTAACTTCATGTCCACAGTTTGTCATATTCAAATCCATAAGCAGGAGGAGCAGTTGTACTTTACCTCCATTTTTATTGTTCTGATGCAGACACCAGTATCAATACCAGTGTTGGTACTGGTTTTGGAGACATCCTAATGTGCAGTAGGTACACCAGTCAAAAACCAATCCATTACTATAATTTATTAGCCCCTCCTACAGAAATCAGCTGGCTTCAGGTCAGGTCTTTTGTGGAGAGAACACAAATCAGTGCTGTGCTTTGATTGCTTATTGTTGCTGTCAAAGATCAACAATAAGTATTTTCCCCACCAATTATGTCTTTTTTTTTTTTTTTTTTTTTTTTTTTTTTTTTGCACTGATATGGGAGGGGTCGCCAGCTTTGGCTGTGACTCTAATCTCTGATTAGGAACATCTTTAATCACAATGATGAGCTTGTTTATGTTTCTTCATAAACGAATGATCTGTTTCGTATTTTGAGTTCCTATCAGAGCAAAGTTTTTATATTTTACACTAACGACTTCGGTCCCTCCAGGAGCCGCACATTTTAACACCCCAGGGTGCCAGGTACACTGTGTACTTGAAAGAGGATCAAATCCAGTAAACATCCAGATCATGGTGTCAGATTCCACAGCAGCAACAGACTTTGAGTGCCTTACTTTTCCAGTTTAAAGAGACATTTTCACACTCCTGGTACACTAAAAAACACAAACAAAAAAAAACCCCTCATGATGTTCCAACATTGTTTGACAATGAACCTCTCTGTATATATCTACTACACTTCTGTTAATGCAATGACACAGAACAGCTAATGTGAAAAGAGAATAGGTCCAAGAATGTCAGGTGAACTTGTGTTTAGTCATCACTTCGTAGGCCTAGTCGTCAGTAACTCTAATGATAAGGACTTGTTGGTGTGGGACTGTAGAGGCTTAACGGTACTAATAGGAACAAAGATGGCTGACAGCGGTACTTTTTGATTACATTCACACAAGTTACTGTGATCCAAATGCCCCCAGCTCCCCATGCTTATTTTTATGTTACTGACTCGCATTATTCACCCATTTCATTTTTGTATGAGTGACTATATAAATCATGTATAACCAAACTATTAAGGTGCTAAATGAAGACTCAACATTTCAAAAAAGAATGACATCGACTGTGTCATGTTTGATTTCATATCGCCACCTTTGTTTGTGTATTTGAGAATAAATTTGATACTTTCATTCAGTTTGAGCTTTTTTTTTTTTTTTTTTAAGATCGGATCAAATGTGAATGATGGTGTGAGACGCATGGACATTTTGTGAAAAATGCTTTTGCCTATTTATGTACCCAAAGGCTTCCTTTTTTTGTCATATTTCTTCCACTTTTTAAGAAAAAAAGTTTGAATTTATTTTCAGAGTAAAATGAAAACCTTTTTTGTGGATACCTCAATTGTATTTATGTATGTAGCACAGAGCTGTGAAATATTTTCAGTTATATACTCAAGTACCTTTTATACTAATTCTTGTCTTGAGAAATCAATAGTTGGTATAAACTTTAGATACAAAGCCTGTAGAGTACAGTTATTGATCTTTAGTTTTCAGAGGCGGTGGGGTAACAGGACATCTGCCTTCTTGGGGTTTATAAATCAGGATTTAATTTGAATCTAAAACGGGATAATGTATGTGTGCACTTTACCTTACCTTCGTATTAATACGATGTTAATGGTGACTGAACACTTGAATGTAAGCCTGTGCTGTTGATATCTATGGGATGCTGTCAGTTTTATTCTTGAACTGAACTGTGAGGTCTTTATTTACAGTGTGTTGGCTTTATGGAGGTTATTGACCGCTCAGAAGCAAATGAAGAAGAAATGAAGAGAAATACGAGATTAAAAGATTTATAAAGGTAACGTCGTTGTGCGTTTAACGGTAAACTTCTGCTCCTCGGAGAAATCGTCCGACTGGAAGCCGCCTACACTTTAATACTACGTATCCCATGAAGCACTGCGGCGTTACAAGCGTCATCCGGGGAACCGTGCTTTGCTTTAGCAGGAAAAATTGGGTGAAACTGTCGCGGGTCATCGAGAGGGACAGACGGCTCAAGCTCGGACGCAGAGGACGTGTGCCAGTTTTAAATCAGCTCAGGTAACAACTACACATGGATATTATTGATTTATTTTATTAAACAGGGTTATTTTGTTTCCCTTTTTTAAAGCGATAATTCAAGTTACAAAACAGCCAGACCGCGTCATTACACAGCTAGTTGCTAGCTTCCATCCCTGCTCAGACCTTTTACCTGCTATCATTGTTTGATGATTTGTTTGGTCGTTTTTAAAGAAAAGTTAAGAGTATTTGGTTTATTTTTTTTGTCTCCTGTAGAACAAAGTGAATCATGTTGCTTCGTAAAGTGAGCCAGTCTTCCGCCCTGTGCGGCGCCATGCTCAGGATGCCTCCCGTCCTCTCTGGGTAAGTAACCTAATGTTTGAGCTTGGACGGACATGGAAGTGATCTTCTCTTTAAACTTCACATAGAGAGAACAAAAATCACCTTATAAATGATGAATGTGTTACAGAGGTCAGCGTCATGCAGGAGCTGCTGCTGCTCGTCTCTACGCATCCCAAGCAGCAGAGGTAACAACATGCGAACATTATAAATCAGACTAACATTATACATTATAACACATGTTCAGAATAAATGAGCATGAGCTCCTGTTTGTTAAATACTCTGTGTTTGGGTGATGATGTGGAGGCTGCTGGGTGTCCTTGTTTGGCATCAGACAGGCGAGCTGATATAACACTGACAGCTGGAAGTGGGGGAAAGTTCACTGATCACGTGGTACCATAAAGGTGACTCTGAGAAGAAGTGGGTGACTGCACTCCTTACAGGAAAACTTTCGTGTTGTGCTTCATGCAGATGTGATTTGTGACGCAAATGTTTTGTCCTTTGTTTCTTTGTAGCACATGAATGACTTTATATTAGTGTCTTACATCACTTTTTGTCTTTTGCATGTTAGGCAGTGTTTTGTTATTTTCTCTCACTACATCAATTCTGTTCAGTACTAGACTCTGTGGCGACCTGTCCACCATCCTCAGTGTTATATCAGCTGTTTCCCCCCATAAACAACAACACAGACATAAACGGTACCCTGCACTTTCATTAGACCGAGTGATGTCATCGAGTGTTTGAAGGGATGAACTGCACACACACTCAGCTTGTGGTTTTCTGCGTTCTTAAACGTAAAGGTCAGTCGACGTTTCCTCCATGCATGTTGCAGACACTCTGTGCTCGTGTGTTTTTCCTCCAGACGATGACAGCACGCAGGGGAGTTAAGGAGCGCATCGACTTCAGCAATTTTGACGGCAATTCAAATCAGCGACTATTCCAGATGTAAATAGAGAAAACGTCGTCATAGGGAGGCTAATCAGAGGATGAAGCTTGTTCTAAAAATGAGGGGGGGGAGACTTTTGTTTGGACGTGGATTGTTCTGCTTTCTGTTGGATGGGCGGGTGCCAGACCGCGGCCGTTAGCTTTCTAAATGATCAGCATGTCCACTACAAAGGAAGTTGTCAGAAAGCTTGCAGTGTATGTTCAGTAAACACTCCATGTGTTTTTTTTGGGGGGGGGGTTTATTTAAGCTCTTTAATTTGTTTGTTTTCTTATTTGTTTTTTTTGTCTGTTCTCTAAAATCTCCCTTCAGGCTGTGCTGGAGAAACCTGCGGCGGTGAGCGCTGAGGCTGCAGCTCAAGTTGAAAAGAAGGCAGCCGATACTGTATGTCATTTTTCTTCCTCTTCTTGTTGTGTTATTGTAACTCCCGTCATTTCCCGACTATTGAGCGCACCTGGATATAAGCCGCACCGGCTAAGAATAAGTAAATGTATTTGTACATAAATAGGCCTCACTTGTTTACGAGCCGCAGGTGTCCATGTTGTAACATGAGCTATTTACACAGAAAGACGTTACACAAAAACGGGTTTTTAAACTTTTAATTAAACGCATCCACAAGTGCGTAGCTTACTGGAAAACCTTTTATTGAACAGTGCCTGTAACATGGCTGATGAAAGATTACTGTAATATGGTAATAAATGTCATAAGTGTCGTTAGCATACTGACTGTTTACACTCTTATCTGTGTTGGACTCTTTTTTTTTTCTTTTATCGACAGGAGTCCAGGTCTTTCGCCGTCAACATTTTCAAAGGACAGATTCAGACCGCCCAGGTGTTTCCCTACCCCTCAGGTATCACGGATGATAAAGTGTTCATATGTGTCGACTCAGTGAATCTTTTCAAAGCTCACGCAGAGCCGTAACATGAGTTTGTGCTTTAGTCATGAACAACGAGCAGGAGCAGTTCCTCCGTGAGCTCGTGGGGCCCGTCAGCAAGTTTTTCGAGGTAAGTTTCAAACTTTTTTTTTTTTTGGAGAGGGGGGGGGGGGGCATGAGATAAATTGACTGACGCAGCCTCTCTCCAAAATCTCTCTTTCTTACCCAGCATGCTTTGTGTTTTTGCTTCTGGTTGGCAGGAGGTGAACGACCCCGCCAAGAACGACGCCTTGGAGAAAGTGGAGGATGAGACCATGCAGGGCCTGAAGGAGATGGGTGCCTTTGGCCTGCAGGTGCCCGCAGACTTGGGTGGGCTCGGCCTCACAAACACGCAGGTTCGATCAGAACATCTCGCTCTACATCATTCAATCACCTGAAGACTTGTTATCCGAATGCATCTAATGCGAAATGTCCGTACCACAGTACGCCCGCCTCGTCGAGATCGTCGGCAGCCACGATCTGGGTGTCGGCATCACTCTGGGTGCCCACCAGTCCATCGGCTTCAAGGGCATCCTGCTTTTTGGGAATGCAGCTCAGAAGGAGAAGTACCTGCCGAAGCTTGCCTCAGGTGAGAAGAAAAGCTTCACATGAGGAGCTCTTTGAACGTCCAATAACCAGTTCTGAACGAGCAGGAAATCCAGTCTGGAAAAAAAAAATGAAGCAAGTGTGGAAGTAGAAAATCCTGCAGAAGAGTCCACTTCAGGAAGTCTAAAAGATATTTGAACACATGTTTACAGCCTGGAAGAAAAACAACACATCTCCTGTCCCTGATGTCTTTGAGCGTCCAAACATGATCATACTATTTGAATTTGCAAACAGAGTATAGACATAGCCGATTTGCACAGCATTAAAATTTCAGGCGTCATTTTCAAATAAAAAAAGAATCTTAAAAAGGCTTCAGACAGATCAGTTCTTTTTGTTTTTCATCTTTTTTTTTTTTTAACAATAAGGAAACGATCCAGACAGATCTTTCATCCTGCTCGTGTTTCTAAGTCGTTCATCTCTAAAGCCAAGAGAGGACGAAGGAGAAGAAACCTCATGTATCGTGTGTGTGTGTTCTCTGCAGGTGAGACTATCGCCGCCTTCTGCCTCACTGAACCAGCCAGCGGCTCTGACGCCGCCTCCATCAGGTCCGTAGCCGTCCAGTCCGAATGTGGAAAGTACTTCACCCTGAACGGAAGCAAGATCTGGATCAGGTAAGGACGCGCAGGAATATTCAACCTCCTCTGCGTTTTTAACTTTCGCCACTAGGGGGTGGAGTTGTACAACTAAATTGATAGCAGATCTTCCATTCGGCTCTTTTTCTCTCCTTTTCAGCAACGGAGGCATTTCTGAGATCTTCACGGTGTTCGCCAAGACGCCCATGAAGGATCCAAAGACTGGAGAGATGAAGGACAAGATCTCTGCCTTCATCGTGGAAAGGAGCTTTGGAGGAGTGACACAGTGAGCACACTTTTTATTTATTTTTTTTTATCACCCCATTCCTCGACTCGGTTGTGTGACGTTCATTTCAAACCTCCGTCTTTGTAACCACAGCGGCCCCCCGGAGAAGAAAATGGGCATCAAGGCCTCCAACACAGCAGAGGTGTATTTTGATAACGTTCGCGTGCCGGCCGAATGCCTGCTGGGCGAGCTGGGCGGAGGTTTCAAGGTGGCCATGAACATCCTGAATAACGGACGCTTCGGCATGGCTGCGGCCCTCTCCGGAACCATGAAGGGCGTCATCGCTAAAGCTGTGAGTAGACGAGCGTTCGGGAAACAGAACTGAAGCGGTGTAAGCGCAGCAGACTGTGTCGTCTGCATCGTCTGAGCCACACCTCACTTACTCTTGAATTCTCTACCGTGTGGGTTTATGGGAAATACCCTGACTTGTAGCTACTGTGGCGTATCTCTGCATCGCAACTTCCTGCTGAGCTTTCCAAGCACCAAAGGTTAAAGCGTGCTCTGTTCACGTTTCTTCGTTGGGGGGGGGGGGGGGTGTTGAATGACTGATGCTGTCACACAAGCAGACGTCTCACTCACAGCAGAGACCGACTCAGTGAGCAGTTCAGGCGAGCAGTTCAACATAAAAAGAACAAAAAAGAAGCCGGTGTTTTTCGCCCACATCTCCGAGCTCTAACTGGCTGTTTGACTGTTGGGATTCTTCTTGAAATAAAGTATTTTTAAAAAAAGCGTTGTTCTGTTTTTGAGTGACAGGACAGTGTGTGTGCAGGTAAATGAATAAGTCTTGATGTTTCTCAGTGTGAAGAGGAAACACTTTATCGATTGAGTTAGAGGTGCAGTGTGTGAGTCGCATTTTTTCCGACGCACTGTAAAGGTGTAATAAACAGACACACAACTGTTTCCCCCCCCCGCACACTTACCTTCACCAGAATTGTTTGCAGTTGTTGTGACATTTCTCTCGAACCACAGCGTCTGTGTGGTCTCACAGGCTGAGCCTCTGTCTCAGAGTTTCACCGCAACTCTGGCCCCGCCCTCTTCATGTGGACTGCAAAAACTTCCTCTTTATGCAAAAAAACCCCCCCCAAGAACAACAAGACTTAGATGGGGGGGGAAAACGTTTTTAAAATTCTGTATCAACTCTAAAATGAGGAGGGAGCGTTCATGCTGTGTGACTGCAATGCTCCCTCTCTCCACTAGGTGGATCACGCGGTGAACAGAACCCAGTTTGGGAACAAGATCCACAACTACGGAGCCATCCAGGAGAAGATCGCTCGCATGATCGTGCTGCAGTATGTTACTGAGGTCAGACGATATAAACCACACTGACTCACAACTTTTTCACATTTATCTCGACTTTATGCAACTAAAGCTGTCAGACGATAAAGCTGACTTCACTTCCTTTGTCTTCCTGCAGTCGATGGCTTACATGATCAGCGGCAACATGGACAGCGGAGCCACTGAGTTTCAGATAGAGGCTGCCATCAGCAAGATCTTTGCCTCTGTAAGAAGTCATAACACCAGCCTTTCTTATTTAACTTACAAACCAGACGTGCTCAAAGTTCCCAGAATTCTATCTCTTTTTATCAAACAGTAATTTACTTCTTCTTACACAAGTGAGGGTACAGGGAAGTCCTGCACCTCTTTCATAATGTTTATAGTGTTCCTTATTCTGTGGAAGCCTCGAGGAGTGTACACAGGAAATATACGGCTCTCCAGGCTTTGTTTGCTGGCCTAAGATGATTTTTTGAGTTTGTGTTTAGCCAAGATAAAACTGACCTGCCTCTCTGTGTCCTCTCTTTGTTTTTTTCATTGTGACAGGAAGCAGCCTGGCACGTGACTGACGAGTGTATTCAAGTTATGGGCGGCATGGGTTTCATGAAGGTGAGCACTAAGTCGAGGGTTCAGTGTGAAGCTGCATGACAAAAAACATTAGACTAGTTTTTCTTTTTTTGCATTTAACAATCCATTGAAAACGAATATTTGAAATTACCATTACGTTTCATGTGTTGCTATGGGTGGAAGATTTTCCCATAGCAACACGTTGAGAGCTCTTTGATGTATTGGTTCATGCTATTGATTCCCCTCCAATAATGATTGTTCTTTTAGCTGGAACCTGTGACAAAGGTCATATATAAAGAAAAATACATTTTACCAAGTGTTTTTAACACAGCACTAACATGTGTCTCTGGCCTCTACAAACCCCACAATGACAAGAAGTCCCTCCTCTCTGTGTATTGCTTGCTCCACTTTTCAGAAAATGTGTGCGACAGGCCGTTTGGAGATATTCTCTTTGTGACATCACAAAGGGCAGTAACCCCGCCCCCAGATGGGTGACACTCCCACAGCTAGGTGTTTGTTCCGCCCTCTGAGTTCGCCTTTTGCCTCTACACAATCAGACATTGGGCAAGAAACCCAGAGCTGCCCAAACCCTTCCACAGAGGGGCGTGGTCAGACAGCTCATTTGCATTTAAAGCTACAGACACAGAAACAGCTTGTTCTGCGCACGGCTGAAATAGAGGGGTTTAGAAACATGATCAAATACAGGATCAGACTGGATTTAGAACAAAAAGCTTCAAAGACATGTTTTTGTGAGCTCTGAGACTTACTGTATTTACACTTTTAGAAAACCTATCTTTTTTTTTTTTTTTTTTAATGTTACTCTTAATAGGTTTAAATAGTTTTCAAAGTAACAAAATAGTTTCTGGCATAAGTTTGTGCCGCTAAACACAAAGTGTGCAACGACTTTTAAACAGCATGGACTCACATCATCAGCAGTGGTTTGTTTACCAGCTGCTAATAAGTAGGACAAGAGAGTAGCAAGTTTACACTGAGCAAGAATGAGAAGTGAACCACCAGGCTATTTTAAACAGATGCACAATATGTGGGCAAAGAGAAGCAGAAACAAAAACATTTACTGTGACACACATGCTCTGCTGTGTGGTCTTCATGTTGTTCTTGCTATAGTTTCTTGTTTATTTTCTCAGTCACCTTAATTAGCATACAGGAAGAAGACACCAAACAATCCCCCCCCCCCCCAGCCCCGTGGCTCGGAAAGTCACGTACAATGTTAAAATAGTGGTTTATGTAGGCCGTCCCACTGATACCACAAGTTTCTTTCTCCTATCAGGTTAAAAAAAACAACCTCCGGTCGGTTCACTAGAATAGGCCGGTAGAAGCCAGCTGAAGGAATGGGGGCGATGAAGAGTCTCTGCTTAAAATAAAACAGAAGCCACATCTGGAACAGACGCTTTGCTAGCTTCTCAATGCCCTGGAAACTTCTTTGAGTCATGGGACACTTCAAAATCACACCTTCATTTTAGCTGACAATGAAATGCAAGTCATTTTAAACATCAAATTTATTATGATGCTAATGCTAACTTCAGGTTTTTAGAGGCTAATGTGAATGTGTGTGTGTCTCAAAGGAAGGGGTGGGTGGGTGGTGGTGGGGGGGACGAACAACACATTTTGACTCAGAGTTTCATTTCAGCAAAGAGTCAGAAATAATCCCAGAGCTTTTTCATTTCTGCTCTCACAGACAGAACTGCAGCAACTTGTTTATTTATAGCTGCCGTGACTTTCACATGCAGAATCGGAAGAGAAAAACGTCACAGCTACCTTTCCCGTATTTTTGAACTAGTCCTCGACGCTTACTGACAAAGCTCCTGTGTCTGTCACATATTTGATCCTTTACCCAGCTTGTTTTGTAGTTTTCTAAACACAAATGTTCTTAAATAGAGATTTAGAGAAAGAAATGTGTGATTAGCTGCATTCTTACTCTTTACAGATACATTTCACTTGTTGTTGGGTTAGACTTTATCGACCGCATCTCTACTTTTGAAAGCACATCACGCTGTCTCTGATGATGAGTCATCATGTTCTTTGTTTGCAGGATGCCGGGGTGGAGAGAGTGATGAGGGATCTGAGAATCTTCCGTATCTTCGAGGGCACCAACGATATCCTGAGGCTCTTTGTGGCCCTCAACGGCTTCCAGGTGAACTTCTCTCTTTGTGTTTCCTCTCTCGGATTCAGCCCATCTGCAAACGTCTGGGTGGAAAAGTACAGATATCTGGCAGAAAGAAAGTTCTTCTTTTTTTTTTTTTGATTGCCGTTTGAAACTCTCGACATGACTTCCTGTGTTTTTCTTTTTTTGTTTGTTTTTTTTATCAGGAAAGTTTTGCATCTTCAGAGTTTTAAAATTTCACCATACTTGTTCTACTGCTGCAGCCTTGTGCAAAACTCAAAACGTCTCTTGTTGGATTGCAGATGCAGTAGATTGCAGGTGGTATTTGAGTGAGGAGCTTTTAGGAAGTTGCTCTGTTGCTGATGAATCCTGTGTGTCTGCCCCCCCCCCCCCCCTTCCAGAGTGCTGGTATCCAGCTGAAGAGCTTACAGAAGGCTCTGAAGAACCCCATTGGCAACGCTGGGCTGCTCGCTGGAGAAATCACCAAGAGAGCCAAAAGGTTTCCACACACACTCTCACTCTCACTCTCACTCTCACTCTTCAGTCTCCTCCTGTTACAAGGCGGGGACTTCCTTTGTGATCTATGTGAATCATCCAGCATGAGGCTGTTATCACTTCAATCCATCATCACCCGAGAACTAAAAAGGAAATCTATGCATTGGTTGATGCACAAAGACGACTCATTCTCGCACTTCCCTGCACTCTTCACTCTTCAGTGATTGAAAGCTTCCTGTAGCAGCTCAGTTTGTGCTGAGCTCAGTGTGTGACAGCAGGTTTCACAGCTTGTTTGGATTGTTCTAAAGCTGCTCATTTGTCCTACCCACTTTTTTTTTTGTCTTCTACAAAGGCATAAAACACTGACCTGCAGGACGCACTGACCTCTGACCTGCAGAACTACAAGAAGTAGCCTAAAACTGTTCGTCGGACATTTGAGCCTTATCGAGAACGCGTCCCGTCAACACTGCATAAACTATCGTAGAACACATCCAGTGTAGAACAGGATTGTTGTTCTACTTTTCACCACACTGAATGTTAAAAAAAAATGTTGGATTGTAACCCTGCTGACCAGTTTCTTTTACACCTTTGTTGTCTCTGTAGAAAGGCCGGACTGGGGACAGGACTGACCCTGCAGGGGACTGTTCACCCTGAGCTCGCACACAGCGGAGAACTGGTGTGTTACACTTTCACTTTCTGTATTCCAAACGTTTTCTTTTTCGGGGCTCAGAGAAAGCGCCTCGTGAACAAGACATGAGATGTTATAGTGACAGTTTTCCGGGCACGTACAGTCTTGGGTCTTATTGAAAGCGGGTGTATTCCTTCCTCTTAATTTTTTTCCGTTTCGATGTCTAGACCACGAAAGCCATCGAGCAGTTCGGAGGAGTCGTCGAGGACTTGCTGATGAAACACGGCAAGAAGATCATCGGTGAGCGTGTGACAGATATTTGAAGACTTAATGGTGTTTCTGTAGCGGTGTCAAAAGTCATCTCAACAAGATATCTCTCGTTACAGATGAACAGTTTGTACTGAAGAGAGTCGCAGACAGTGCCATCGACCTCTACGGCATGATTGTAGTTCTGTCCAGGTACACAGAGACATCAAATCAAACTCCCACCTTGTGTTTTTTACTCCCACTCTTTGACCCATCATATCCACACCTACGCCACCTGAACGTGACATTTCTTTGTGTTCCTTGTTTCCCCTGCAGAGCTTCACGCGCTCTGAGCCAGGGCTCTCCCTCAGCTCAGCATGAGAAGGTGCTGTGTGAGACCTGGTGTGTGGAGGTAAGATCTCAGTCAAAGCCTCGGAAACGTGTCTGCATGATGACACTTTAAAATGAGGTGCTTACCATTGCGACAGTCATAACACCTTCTGTTAGAAATGTTGAATGAATTGTTGTTGCCGGGACAGTGCCAAGCTAGCTCTGTGCTCTACGTGCTAAACCGAGTTAGCTTTCAGCTAGCTTTGGCATTGTACTTGAAAACTAGTTATGTAAAGATTAATTGTAAAATCAATTCAAGGTGTCAAGGTTTAAGTCGGTACTCTTGAAAAATAAATAGCAATAATATGATGAGCGTGAGCAGCTGGAGAGCAAGATTTAGAAATTAAGGAAGCACCAGCATCTCTTAAATCAGAAGTGTGGAAGTGTTTTGGCTTCCCCGAAGACAGGAAATGAAAGAGCAGAGAAAATAACTGACAAGACAAAAACTGTGTGCAAATATTACAAGAAGAAAGGAACTACACACATTTACACAAGCGGGTTAGCAGTCCTTAAAGGAATGTGTTTTTTTGGTTATAATTGGTAGTATTGTATCGTGAGTTCACTGAATCATTACATCGCTACTTAAAATATATGAGAGTGGCTTCATTCAACAGTGACCGCCCACTTTTTCCACAGCTCTGTTTCCGGAGGTAAATTTCCCCATTTCAATCCTCCAATGACATTTGACAAAATCCTCCTATAAAGAGATCAGAGCCTGTAACCATGACAACCAGCTACCGTAATACTCGTGACTGTAACACGTTTGATCCGGCTCATAAACGGCATTAAAGAACAGAGAAAAGGTGCAGAGGGGTGGGAAACATTGCCATGCTTACAGCGAGCTCCACCAATCAGAGATGTCGCTCTGACACTCTGTGATCATGGGTAGTGTAGTTCTTTGCCCCAGTATTGCGAATAAACAGTGTTTTATGACTTCAATTTGCACGTTTGCTCGTGGTCAGTCTGCTTTGGATGGTTATGACATTATAACTAATAATCATTTCCACTATGGAGTAAATAAATGGGATTTTTACTTCTGGAACTACGCTGTTGAGGCCTATACTGGCTGCATGGTGTAATAAAGTAAGTACCGGTACACATGCATGAGTGAAAAAGCCAAAAATCTTTCTCATTTATTGCTAATAATTCAGACTTTTGAGATTCAATAACAGTAAAATCATAAATTAATGCAGCCCTATTGAAATTCTCTCATTAACTGTTTGCAGAAAAAAAATTGACAAGCTAACGAAGCTAATGCTACGTCTCTAAAAGTACATCCTGGCGGCCCACTGTAGTGTCATCTCAAGACAACGAGTTTGAGGATTGACTTTGAATGTTCCCTCTCTCCCTCAGGCCTATGACAGGATCATGAGGGACCTGAAGACTCTGCGCTCCAGTGAGTCCAAACAGCTCTTCAAGAACATGCAGGCCATCTCTTCTGCCGTGGTGCAGAACGGTGGTGTGGTGGCTCCTCACCCTCTGGGTTTCTAAAACGCAGCGCCCTCCCCTCATATCTCCATGTCTGTCGGGTTTTTTTTTTTTCTAACCTTTCTGGATCTCTAAGCAGGCTCTGGGTCATGTAAGCCTCGTCCTCCTAGATAAGTTTATGATCACCATCAGTGCTTCATCACACGTTTTAATCAGTGAAACGTATCTTTAGGCCCCTCATCATCCGGGGGCTCAGTGAGTCCTCGTCTGCAGCGTCGTGCTGAGATGTCACACTTGTATTTATTTTCAGTCTCCTTTTAAAAAAAAAAAAAAAACTTTCTCCAGCATTATTTATTCAATAACAGCTCAAGTTATCAACACTTTGGGAAAGGGTTCTCAGTTTGAGCTTAAACAGAGATTTCTTCTAATCTGCATGTAAAGCAGCTGATGACTTTAAGACTCAAACATGACAATCTGCTGTCTCTCAGCCTGCATGACAGGAACTGTTTATTTGTTAAATCGTTACATAATGATTGTAATAAGTTGTAAGTAATGGTATTTTTGTTTTCTCTGTACGAACTACATTGGTTGCCAAGCAACGGAAGAATCTGTTAACTCATCTATGTAACGTTTTTTTCTGTAGTTCTTTACACAGTCAAGATCAAATGTATATACCAGTGTGGTGTTTGTGTTCATTAATGCCTTTCTGCATGTTGAAAAAGCTTACTCCATGCTCATCACAAAAACATTAACGTCCGGAGTTAAAACCTCAAGCCTTACAAAACCGGTCCACAGAACTCTTCAAACCTTCATGAGATTTCAGTCTTTGTTTTAAGATGACTTTAGTCCAGCAATGCAAAATGTTCTTCACTTGTGTTGAAGGTTGTAGGACTCACTAACTCTTAAGTGTTGAAAATAAACCTGAAACTTCTAAGAAAAGGTCTCTTGCACAGAAACGGTAACCCTTTCCATCAAAGGGTGTTCAAGCATTTATCAAACTTAAACTAGTTCTGCACATTCTCGGCTTCACTTGAACTTGTATGGGGACAAACGCTGCTGCTGCTGTTTCAGCCACAGTCCTGTGAGTACTTATCCAACATGGTGCTGGTTTAAGTTTTTATTTTTTTTCGTGCAAAATGTTAACTAGTTTGGATTAATAAACTATGAATTCATCAAACATTTTATCAGATGTGCTTAATGATAAATGTGACTTTAAATTCAGTTTTCTTGAGATGTGTTTTAAAGATTCACTTTAGAGGATAAACTTGTAAAGTTTTAAGGCTCTTTCAGTTTTATTAACTTGTACCAGGAATGCCATAGTTGAAGCTCAGCTCAAAAAAAGAAAAGAAAAATCAGAAGGTTTTTTTTTTTTTTTTACATCCTGCCAAGCTAATATCCTATTTCTGCAATTTTGCTTTCAGTTCTGCAGCTTGAGTTCCAGTGTAAAAAAAAATGCTGCAGTGATGCCAGTAAGAGCCTCGCTTTTCAAAGGCTGGTTGTGCATGCGTGCAGTAATGTCGACCCCTTTCTTTCTCTGTACTGAGTTGAGTATTATGGTGTTGGTACCGTGAGCACACAAGACTGAAATGGCAAGAGACCTTTGCTCTTTATCAGTCCTGGGGTTAAATCCTGTGAATTCCCCATTGATGTGTAACTCATCAAAAAAAACAACCTCTTAGGTCGAACCAACGATTTTTTTGTAGACACTTCCTCCATTATATAATTCCTCTTGTTGCGGTAAACATTGAATAAGCAATGAAGCTTTTTCCTTAGGGCACACTATGCTAGAAAAAACATTACAAAAGGGTATCATGTTAATGTGACGCTAATCCAGTTAGCTTAGTAAAGAGGGAAAAGGAAACTGTCAAACAATGCTCTTTCTAAAGCTATGCAGCCTGTTAAAAATGGGCATGGACTTTCCTGCTTCTTTAAGCTAGGTTATCACTTAGCATACTTTTATTATCACAAGGCTTCTTGTTAGCCTAAAGTATTTTATATGCTAATTCTTTGACAGTCACGTGCAACATGTTAAACTGTAAGCTTTTAATGGTTAAACATTAACAATGGCATGAATTTTCCGGGCTACATGCCCACACAACTGCCCACTTTGTTAGCATCGACCCTCCTACACTGTACAACACAATCAAACACCAAACACTGTAGTGAAACATTTTTTGTCTAATTAACCGTTCTGGATGTTTTCAGCTGCGACATTTTCATCACAATTAACTAAAAACTCTGATATTCACGAGGTTACACTAAAAACTTGGACAGAACATTCACCAGACAATAAATTTAAGTATCGTCCATCCCAGACCTGATAATCCCAAATGATGCAGGTCTATTTTTATTTCATGTCATGAGAACTTGTGATCTGAAGAAGCTTAAATCTCTGGCCTGGAGAGAAAAAACAGACTCAGAAGAGATACTGCTGATGTCTTAGAAACCACATCTTTTGTTTTTGCTGACAGCATGGCTGCAATGTGTGGCTACAGCTCAAAACTCTGGTAAAGAAAAAACTTGTAAAAGTGGACAATATATTCCAACAAGGCTCTTTTTAGTTCCCCAAGGCCTCAGCTGAGAACAAAAGTCATATATTTGAGCGGTCCCGTGACAGTCGGGATCCTGATGATGCTTTTTCACATCAGGCATTTTCCATATCACCCTGACATGAGTCCATCTCATGGGGAACTCCTGACATTCGCCTCGTTTCCTCCTCGTCCTCTGGGCCTTGCGGGACCTCCAGTGAGATGATGGTCTGCGCAGTCAGAGTTCGTTCCCTGAAGAAGAAAAAAAAAGTAACATAAAACTGAAACAACAATAGATTCAGCTACTCATCTGCACCCTTTATAAAAGTGTGGGGAAAGATCTGTTCTGACACTATGATGGTTTCAAGTTCATAAGTGGTTATGGTGACGCTGTAAGTAGGCTATAGGTCAATGGGACATAAGCTATAATATTCCACTGTGTTTTATGAAGTGTTGTATTGAAGACATTGACTATTTTAGGTTGTATGTATATTGGACAATATGTCTGTAAATCAACAGCAAACTTGCTTAGATTATCCAAAAGACTGTTTAAATCATGTCGTGTGTAGTCAGTTTAATGGAAAATAGACTGAAGGGTAAATGGACTTGAGCTTGTATAGCACTTTTCTAGTCTTCTGACTACTCAAAGCACTTTAACACAGCAGGTCCGCGTACACATTCACACTGATGGTAGAGGCTACTGTGTAGCAAGACCATCGGAAGTAACTAATCCCATTCATAAACATTCATACCCCGCTGACGACTCAGCGGAAGCAATACAGGGTTAAGTGTTATGCCCAAGGACACGTCGGACATGTTGCTGCAGCAGCTGGGAATCAAACCCCCTACCTTCTACCACTGAGCCATAGCCGTTTAATCTGTTCAGAGTTGAGATAGCCTGGCAAACGGCAGAGACAACAGGAAGTCTGTCAGTCTTATCAGTGCTGCTGAATGTGTTTAGTTACTATTGTACAGAGTCATGCTGGCTGTTTATTTTATTTAACTAATGGCTGGTGATATCGTCATATTTACTGCATGGACCTGAAACTCATATCAAAGTAAATAGCCTGTCTAACCTTCAGCATGAACGTGAACAAGCTAATTGTGAACACCTCTATCCCTTCAGTAAATCTCTTGTTTTAAATGAGCTGGAGGATGTTAAATTCTCCACACATCTCATGTGACTTTTAATATTGTTTACCCCTGTTATGGTCATTTCAACCCCTAGTTTTATATTTAATTTCTAATTAACTCAATGGTTTTGTATCTCATTTAATTAAACATTTCTGCTTAGTTTTAAATAGTTTATCTTTAAATATTGATCAGATAAAAGCCTGAACATGGCTGCTCTCCTTTTATCATATTGATTAAAAAAAAAAAAAAACATGCAGTCTGAAGCTGCACATGGTGGACAAATAAACTCATCTGCAGGCTCCAGGCTCATGACTAATTCGTACCAGAGGAACATGTGAGCATTTATAACTTTCCTTCCTTCAATCAGTTTACATTGCTTTAACCAAAGAAATTGTGTCATCGCCACAAAAACTACAAGCAGCAACACAGCCCCAAAAGTTGATAAGCCAGTCACATGTTAGGATTTTCTGGGAACTCCTGGGGTGGCCAGTCAAATCACAAGGGGCCCGGTCCACCCCCACCCCCCCCTCCGGACACACCCCTGTCGGTATCCTGTCAGACAAAAGGCTTTAGGACCAATACATACCATGGATTTTATATCAAATGCCTAAAAGAAATTAAAAGAAATCAGGGACGTACCGTGATTGTTGCCGTCTGTTTGTCCAGTTGACGTGCACAGTCCAGCCGAGGATACTCTTGAAGTACGGGGCACAGCAGGGGAACCTGTAAGCCAATTGCTCAAGGAGTTCCTCTTTGCGCAAACCGTAAACAACTGGCGCAACACACTGTGCCAAACTGAAGAAAGCGAAGACAACCACGGCTGAGAGCTCTTTAGTCTCCTGTTTAATGAGGTCCTTTCTGTTCAAAATTGTCAGAATGAAGCTTACAAAGTTTGGGAGGATGTAAACTGCAAGTTGGCTCCCGTGCAGAGTGATTGTCCTGCAGCCAGTTCGGTTGCGCCGGTTGAGCACACCTAACCTCCGTCCCTCCACGAAAATCCTCACGTAGCTGTACAGGATAAGCAGCGCACACAAGCCGATGAAGAGTATCTTTTGAAGCTCACCCTTTCTCTGCTGCTCCCGGCCGCACTCCCCAGTGTAGCCCATCTGGGAGTCCGGATAAAGGATGCTGAGAGGGATGATCAAGGCCACGATCCAGGTTAGGACACCCAGCAGCCAGGGCCAATGCGCTGACCTGCACTTGGAGGTGTAGCGCATCGGGTGGCACACGGCGTAGTATCTATCCAAAGCCATCGCCGTGAGCGTCAGGAGGATGTTTGACGCGCTGCTGATTAGGACGGTGATCATGGCCAGACACGCGGTGCGTCCTGGGCGCGCGTCCAGGTGGATCTGATAGTAGAAGATGCTGCTCGTGCCCATGTGGACCAGGGCGGACACGAGCAGGTGGAAAACCATCACAAAGCGCGCGTGGCTCCGCAGCTGCTCCACGCGCACGATGGTCCAGTTGATGATGATGTTGAAGACAAGCAGCACCGAGAAGGACACGGTGGAGACGTAAAAACGCACGCAGGTGTAGTCCCTTACCTCTGTGGACGACGTGGTGTTGTTGAGTGACATTATTCCTCAGCTGGGCTTGGCTGGAGTTATAGAAGTATAATGATGATGATGAAGAGGATGATGATGGTTGTGATGTGATAAAGTTAGTACGCCGCATTGTCCTCTCTCGCTGCTGCCTCAATGAAGACTGAAGGCTGATTCAATACCATCAACTCTCTCTCTCTCTCTCTCTCTCTCTCTCTCTCTCCCACTCACACACACACACACACACACACACACACACATACACAGAGAGAGAGAGAGAGAGAGAGATGTGACGTAGTTCAATTAGCTCAAACTTTTACAGCTGGTAGAAATATTAACACAAAAACGATAATTTGGCCCACACAATGATATTATTATTTTTTTTATTTTTTTTTAGAAATACCAACACCATCGATTCTCTGTATTATTGAGCTCATCACCACCTAGTGTACAAGGCAGATAACAAACGATTCAATAAAATACACACGTGCTGAGTTTTTGTCCAGTTAACATTAAACCAGTGAAGTAATGAAACGAACTGAGCCCCTCGTGACTGTTCACTGAAAAACCATTGCACACGGGTTAAAACTAAACCTTTATTTTGGGTAATATTGCCACATGATAAAGAAACCCCGGTCAAAACATTTTTCCTCAAACGTTTAAGAGTAGGCTTCTCGTTCTTCCAATAGGATTTGTACATGTTGGTTTGTACTGCAGAGAAAGAGATTTCTCAAAAAAAAAAAAAAAAACCTTTGAATGTGGAGATAAAGAGCCAGTTGATAATCGACCATGCACGTGCCTTCCTCTGGTGCCATCATCATGTCAAACTATGTCAAATTGGTCTATGCACCCAGACAACGACTGTTTGTCCTTTTTGAAAATAGTCTCCAGAAAATCTTGTTTCTCGTGACAACCGTCTTTTTTAAAAGCAATAAATTAACTTTAAGCAATAAATTAACTTGAGAGTATAAAGAACCTGAAGAAGCCACTGGTGATACTTCACAATAAAATACATCTGTGTGCCCTGTTGTCCAACTATCTTAATATTGCAATGTAGGCCTATTTACTTTTCAAAATATGAGTAATGAATAGCCTAGTAGATGTTAAACTGTAATAATCTTCTGTCATGATGCATACTATGTTCTGTAGCCGAAAAAAAAACTATATTTAGTCCAGAAAAAAATACATGAGCTTATTGCACCAACCCGTGTACAAGGCAGGTACAACAACAAACAGGCTATAAGTTACGTGTTTAGTGTTAATAATAGTTGTGTGTTGCACCGACTTCAATATAAGCTGTTGATATTCAAAATAAAAATGCAGAAAATAAATTTAAGAAACTCAAAGGCCAAATTTAGTTGTCAGATGATTCGCTGTTTTTTATGAACTATTCTGATTATAATTTATGGGGTTGTTCAAAGCCCGACAGCACGTGAATGCAGCATGCTATAGATCTTACCAAGAAAGCACGATTGAATAGTAAATGAGTGATACAGTGAGTGGAGAGGGGCAATCTCTGAGGGTTTGTGGACAATTGCATACCACTACAGTTCTACAAGTTTCCCCCCCCCCCGTGGAGTCCAGACCCTGGTGGTGGAGACTGAGAAACCTGATTGTGGATCGCTTAAAGTCTTCCTTGCTGAACTTTCGCTAAGCTTCATTTCTGTTTGCTTGTTTTGTTCTTGTATGTTTGCTTAAAATGTATGTTTGGGCATTTTATGTCTGTTTTGTCAGGTCATGTTTGGGGGGTGGGAAAAAGGAAAACAATAAAAATTGTTGATCACAAAAAAATTAGGCATTTTTTCTGAACACATTCTAATTTTCAATGTAATATTTAGATTTCATATTTAATGCGCTCAGCACGTGTGTCTTAAAGTTTTCATCTTAAAAAATACATTTAGTTGATCAATCCAGTGTAAAGCCACAGTTAGTGCAATTAAAACAATGAGACTGTTTGACCTGTCTTTGAATTACAGTGGTACTTTATCGCTGTTTCCCTCTCATTTAAATGACCACTTTACAAATACACCTATATTTTACGCTTCCAGTCATTAAACGACCTTTAAAACATGCCATCTGGATATACCGTAATTTCCTCTATTATTGTTTTGTTTTTAAATTTGGTTTGTCATTGTAAAAATGGATCAAGTTTAATGTTTGGCTCTATTGGCCCAATACAGTAGGGGGCACGCTTACTGAGAAAAGAAACCGAAATTTACCGAGAATCTTTTTTTTTTTTCTTCCATTTTTGTTATCAGACGACGAGCACTCTGTACTGAACTAATCGGAGCTGTCTTTTGAGTTTTTCAGAGCTCACGGAAACAGAGAAAAGGTAAGAAAATGCTCTTATATTCTGCTGGATGGGCTTTTTGTTGAGGATGTGATTTAATAAATGATTTTATCAGTCTATCGTCATATACATGGACCTGAAACTCAAAGTAATTATCCTGTCTAACCTTCAGCATGAACTTGAACAAGCTAATTGTGAGCACCTCTATCCCTTCAGTAAATCTCTTGTTTTAAATGAGCTGGAGGATTTTAAATTCTCCAAACATCTCATGTGACTTTTAATATTGTTTACCCCTGTTATGGTCATTTCAACCCCTAGTTTTGTATTTAATTTCTAATTAACTCAAAGGTTTTGAGTTAATTACGTGCAAACCACGTGGGATTAAATCATTATCTGGGATGTTTTACAGTGAAAATGAGCAAAACAGTGAATATGAAAGAATATCTAACTTATTTTTACAGCTTGCATGAACATGTTAACATCACTTTTCATTTCGTTACAAAAGAAAAACGTACTTATTTTCTATAAAATGAAGTCAGGGTTATGTATGCAGTATGTATGTATGCAGTTATGGCGGCAAAATGCAACGCTGTGTTTGTCTTTTTTTTTAATATTCATGTTTTTTAACGACAATTTCACAAGAGGTATGTTCTATTATTATTTCAAATAGGAAAGAAAAACATTTTAATGACATTATAAACGCATTTTACGATCAATGTGATGAATTAGATGCTCATGGTTTTAACCAGCTAGCTTCTTGTATTGTCAGTTTGAGGAAGATTATGCTGAATTTGTTTCACAATATTTTTTGTGAAACACATTTATAAACCACAGTCTTTGATGAGAAATACTCAACATGCTGCAAACAGTAAAAAACACTTCAAAGTTAACATTGAAAAAGCAGTAATTTGCAAACATATAACTGTTGTTTAATTAAGATTTTCCCCCTCTAAATTTTAACTAGCTAGCTTCATCTTCCTCTACAATGTTTTGTTCACCATTTACTATGGTGAATTTAAAGTTTGACAAACTTGACACAACACTTAAACGAGGGGATAGGACTCAGTAGACTATGAAAGAGAAAAGTGAACATATAAGACATCACAAGTGTAGTGTGTTAAAAAGTTCACTTTCAATGATGTCATGTGAAGAAACAGTTTTCCATGAGGTGGGGCTCAATAAGCCTGCAGCTTGTGAACTCTCTGGAGGACATTTGAGGTTATAAGCTCTGAGTAAATGTAGCAGTCCCACACACCCAGTGAGGTGCCCGTCTCAAAGGTCAGTATTCAATGAATAAAAGAAGAACACTTGCTTCCTTATATTGTGCATTTATTACGAGCACATCCCGTCTGAGTCTGAAGAAGAGCTGTGCTTGAAACGTCACTCACTCACTCACGGGATGTGCTCGTAATAAATGCATAACAAAAGGGAGCAAGTGTGCGGTCTCCTTCTTTTATTGACAGGTTATAAGCTCTATCACACAAACTAAATGGTCTTTAGAGGTGGTTAATATACTGAAGGTTTAGTGTTTCCTCTGGGTTGGAGTTGTAGCAGCGGGGGTGAAGCGAAACAAGTTTTTAGTTGGTTAAAATTCTGGTCATTAAAATAATTGTTTAACATGTATTGGACAAAATAACCAACCAAACAACAAACACCCTATTGTCATCACTCGGCTTGGAGGTAATAAGAGGAGTCAGAATTCTCCCAAAGCAAATGAATCATTTATTTCGAAACACAAAACAAATCAGCGGCGGCGGTCATGAAATGTCGAACAAGTTTGTTGTCTTATTTCCTCCACAGCTAAATGTCGTTGTAGGATGTGGGGTCTCCCATACATACTGAGACAAATGAAAATGTCATACCTTCTTTGTCCTGAAAACAAAACAAAATCTGGTTATGATTAAAGTTTTAAGGGAAAACCAGTGTGCATGTGCTTTTACATCCACATTCCACGTTTTAAAAGCAGCGTATTTAAAATCCTTCTCTGACATGCTTTTCTTCGTTATGATAGCCAAAGAAGATTTAGTCATGAAAACACACATAGAAAGTTGTTGGTGGAAAAAACCAACTACGTCGACTCCTCCTGGTTGAAAAAGTAAAGCAACATGTTTATTTGTCCTGTATCCTCCAGACATGGCCGTCTACCAGCAGCCCACCCAGGTTGTGGTCCAGACCACCTCGACCCATGGCCCCGGGACATGGAGCACCGGCCTCTGTGATTGCTGTAGTGATATGGGCACCTGTAAGTCGATCCAACAAACATATGATTACCCTACTGACGCAGAGGCAGTGTTAGTCTAAAGCGGCATCATGTGGAAAAGAGGAATATTGGGGTATCGATTTTGTGATTGTAACAGAGTTTTCTGTACAGCTGATTCTAACGTGTGTTTGATTTTTCTCTCTGAAGGTTGCTGCGCCCTTTGGTGCTTCCCCTGCATGCAGTGTCAGACGGCCTCTAAGCACGGCTGGTGCTTCTGCATGCCGCTCCTGGACGTCTGCTGTGTGGTGTCCTGCCTCCTCCGATCCTCTATTCGAGAGCGCCACAGCATCCCTGTAAGGCCGGACTGGGGAGAGGGAGGGGGGGAATTACTCAAGTCTATGTTTTGCATTTGCTCAAGTAAAATGGAAGATTTAGGATTATTTATTCCAGTGTCTGTATAAATCACACATCAACTTAAAACTGCCTGTCATAAGTTATCATCCTTACTACAGAGGGCGTGTTCGTGGTTACTCTGGAAAGCAGATGTGAGAGTGAACATTTCCTCTGTTTTTATTTTGACCTTACTACTCTACAGTTTCAGTTGCACAATCTTAAATCATCTCTCAAAAGTGTGCTGATACGTTATACCAAACAAATATGGAAGAGGCAGGACAGGGAAGAACGTAACAACAACAAAAACATTTCTCTGTTTACAACAAAAAAAGTACAAGTCAGGAATGGAGGTAAGTTTTGAGAAGTTTGTGAAAAATGTCGGTTGAATAGGATTGTACAGATGAAATGATAAAGTATGTAACGGTTTGCAGCTGACATCATCACATAGTTGTTTGCAGACCAAAGTTAAACGATGGAGAACCATTCGGCACGTGTTCCCTGAAGTTTTTGTCGACGCGTGTCACACCAGTTGTTCGACGTGTTTCACACGGGATGGTGAGGGCTGCAGTTTGAAGATGTAGCACGTAGTGGCGGAGCGCTCAGGAGTGATGCACTGTGTGTGTGTGTGTGTGTGTGCACGGCTCTGCTCTTACACACACGCCTAAAACTCAACTCCACTTGGTTCATACACAACAGTGTGTGTCCAAAGTGCTGAACAGTACAGACACAGGGAACACAAAGCACAAGAAGCATCATGATTTATAACTGTAAACGGGGTCGATTGTAGGGTCTGTTGGGGTGAATGTATAACTAATTATATGACTAATTTGATTAATAATTAAATATTATTTCCCTTTTTTCCAAACCCCAGTCAGATACATTTTGGTTTACACAGGAATAAAGCTGCAAAGAGCGACACCTGTCGTTGCAAAATGTGCACATTTTGAGTCAATGCTTTGGTTTAAAGTTTGTCAGCCATTGGGGGGGGGGGCCTACTGGCCCGGGGCTCCAAACATTTTCCTGCCTTGTCTGTTGACGAGCAGCAGAAACGTGAAAGAAACAGTATAAAGTGACTGTCGTCAGAGGAAAATGTGTTAAAACTGTGGTCAAACTGTTTGAAGATATAAGCGCTGCAGGGGACGTTCTGGTGGGAGCCCGCAACAGTGAAGCTGTAGACGTCCTTAACAGGTATCCAGGAAGCATTCTTTTTTTAAATAAAGTTTGTGTTTTCAGTTCAGACAATATACCACAGAGTTGTTTCACTTCAACTTTCAATTTTCACTTCCAAACCTCCACAGTGCACCTTTGAAGGCACAGCAAAGGGCCGTTACAATGTCCTGACATCAGCAGTTAGCTTATATCCTGGTTCGGTGCGTCACCGTTCAAACTCTTCTTCCAGTGTTTTATAGCGTTAACCCATGACTGAACGTCTCTGTAAGTGTCGCCGCAGTTTGCTAGCGTTAGCATACAGCAGCTCGTTTCACCGGAGGTCAACATGATTTCCGAAATGACAAAAACAACGATAAGGTTTACCAACCACTGAAACTCGACGAGAGGTTTAATTTCCATTTGAGCATTAATAAGGGAGCTCCATTCTTTCTTTCTGTACATGGCAGAGTGTTGAAATGATAAGTGTCTGAAAAGTGCTACACAACAAAGTACATGAAGTCAAAGAGAATAAAAACATCTTCAGATACTCTCTGTTGTTGTACATGAACCATGTCATTAGCAGCACTTGTTCAGGAAACTTCAGAGATGAGTCTTTTATCTTGTCGAGCTGATCTTGTAAGTATTTGTGCTCTTAATGCCGAGGTGTGGATGTTTCAGTGACTCACTTAATCGACTTGTTCATCTCACCTTTTTTTTCTCTTTTCCTCTTTCAGGGCTCGTGCTGTGATGACTGCTGCAAGCTCTTATGGTGTTACACGTGTGTTTGGTGCCAGATGAACCGTGAGCTCAAAATCAGGGGCAGCCAACCGGGCGTCAGCTCGGTGGTGACCACACAGGTCGTCAGGTCATAAGATGTAACCCTTGGAGCTGTGAGCTGAGGGCATAAGGCACATTCCCCTTATAATGTGGAGCTGCCTAGTTATTTTTCATACGGCTCAACTGGCCAATGCCTTTTCTTATGGTCAGAACATGTGTTTTCTGTCTTTCTGTTCAAAGCCTAAGAGTTGCTATTAATACCATATTTTCTAAATTGCATGTTAGCATCTTACTATGTTGGATCCCTCTGACCAGTTTACTAAATAAGATTAAAAGCTTTCTCAGTTTAAGCTGTTTTTTATACACATGTAACGCTTTGATATTTGTAATGACACATCTGCATCAAATGGGCTTGAAGCGTGTTTCAGTGCTTGTAAATGATGAAGCAGTTAAGATCTCCGCCTGCTTAAAGATGGCGTCCCTGAGGCTGTGTGACACACTCACATGCTAGGGGAAGAGTTTAGAAACGTTGTCATGGCTTTATAGTTTGTAAGAATTTGCTTGCAATAAATGATTACATCAATGATTCAGTCTGAACCTAATGCTTGACTCCAGTGACTATAGCTTTCAAAATCTTTTCAGGATTTTTTAGCCAAGCTTGAAGCATCGCTTTATAGATGGAAATCTTTATTAATCTGCCATTGAGGTCCTGAATTAAAAGGTCCTACTCAGGGGCATCGTACTTGGAGGCTGGATCATAGCGACCGTGGTCATCACGACTTCCATATAACAGTCCAGCCAATATTGATTTTTTTTTTTTTTTTTGTATTTTCTTACTAAATATTAAATAAGTGCTTATGTAAAGACATTTCCAATAGCCCAGCCTGTGCTTAAATGTTTACATGCATGGCTGCCATTTTATTTTCTAAATAAACGTAATCATTGTGATTGTTCATGGTAGCACTGAGCTAATGTCACTGAGCCAAAGTACAGCCTCACAGAACTGCTCATTTTCCTGTCTGTGGACTGACTTGGTGCTGGTTGTGGTTGCATTTTAAATTGCTGTGTACATTGACACTTAATCTCTGTTTTTGGTGAAACTGACTGTGGTTTATGTACTAGTGATAAACATGATAATAGGTTCTTCCTGCCTTATTTGAGATGATGCATAAACACTGAGGAGACCAGCAGCTGTAACTGAAAGAAAGTGAATGAGGGATAAAGGGGAACATTTGCCTTGGACAAACTCCAGTCCCTGTGATGCTGGACTAACCCGGTGAGACTTGAGAGTTTGGCTGAAAAAACACTTTCAATCCAACATTCGTCGAACTGAATCCAAACAGTTTAAAAGAGGGTGTGAGTATCATGGCTCAAAGTATTCCAAAAGGGAAAGAAGCACTAAGCAGACCATTCCTGTTGTCCTTTTTTATACTGATCATATCATCCAATGAGACGGTTTTCGGTTCATCGTTTTTCAATGTTGGATCCTCTGTAAAGATTAGAGCTCTTTGTGAGCAGTGTTGTAATTACCTCAATGCTGTGGACAGGATGTGGTATTAAGCCATCATTGCTACTTCTGCACCCCCCTGTCTTTCTATAGTAGTTATCACAACAATCTGGCAAATGAGAAACTCTTTCATACATAGGGGCTCAGTACATATAGCTCTGAGGAGCCTCTTTTTTCAAGATGCAAAGAGGGTTTGCAAAATTGTACATGTATTTTTTATATTCCGAAAAAGTTCTTGTTTTCCCTGTTACTACTGCCAGAGTAATAAACACAGAAGCTTTTTAAGAGGTTTACACCTGTGCAGCCTAGTTTAGACAAACTTAAATTCATGTTTCAGCAGTACACAACCCGTTAGAACATCTTTAAACTACTTGATGCTGGATTCTTTTAGTGCTTAAGTTTGGAATTGTTTTCCTCAGTGAAGGACAAGCACATCAGAGCTTCTCTTTTTTGTTTTCCTCCATGTTCTTATCTGCAGGACGGAAAGAAAGTTTGGCAGCAAATGTGAACGTTTTTGCCAAGATCTGGCTGTGTACTTTGGACTTTAGTTTCCCTTAGCCTGGATGCATTTCCAGTTATTTGCATGTTCTTTCCCCCATAATAAAACATGTTAAGGCAATGGATGAATAATTCATTATGTTTCCTACAATTTGTGCAGAAACATAAAGAATGATTTTACTACTGTGTACTACGACTTTATTAGTTAATGGATTACAGCTGTGTACTTTGCACTTTAGTGTTTGAGTGTACCTAACACATCACTTATTGTTATGGCTTTCTTTTTGATTCCCAAGAAAGTCGATGAAGCTTTTTAACTTTTGAAGTAGTGCTTATCACAAGCAGTGACCCTATTTAAACTGTCTTTTATACTGCTGTGTGTTTGTGATAACATTGAAGGCCACCCTTCCTCCCCTTCCTCTGAAATTTATTTAAGTTTCAGTTTCCTTTAAACTGAAACAAAGTCTTTGGACATTTTTGGAGAAACAAGGAGTAGACTTGTAAAACGGGGTGTGTTAAGAGGAAAAGCAGAAAGCTGAAACTACAACCACAGAGTCTATAGTATTTACAGTCATTCACATGAGTTAGTATTTACTATTTTTTAAATGAGTTACAAGCTTGAGAAGATTCTTTGACAAGCTTATTTAAAAACTGGAGCACCTCCCGCAGGAGAACCAACACAGTGATGATACCTTCAAGTCCATGCAGAAATATTGGATTTTTCCATACTATGAGGAGTTTTCATTGTTCAAGACTTTCACAAGTGGTTATGCACTATGAGAAAACGTCTACAAAATGGGATTTTTCTAAAACGAAGTTACATCGAAAGTAGCTTAGTTTTGCAAGATTCATACATATATTTATATATGGGGTTTTTTTAAGTTCGTAAAATGGCAGTAGCAAGTTAAACGATCAACATTCTCTATCATATTATGATAACAATGGACAAAATGCATTCTGATACTCTCATTGTTTTTTTTTTATTTCTTGCAAATATGTTTTAACATCCCACTATACATGACTACATCACCCAACAGCAGCAAGTCAGAATTAGCATCGCTCTGGTGAACAAATAGATAACTCTGCTGTCAAAGAGCCACATATTCACCTCATTGATTGTTAGAGAGCAAAAATTAGCCAACAGTAGAGTGAACATAGGGACTTATATTTATCAGGAGGACGTAAACACAGCTTAGATCCTTAAATATGCTCACATGTTCAACAGCTGTATATGTTGTTTTTTATTTCAGGTGACCTGAAGTGACCAGAAAGTTCTTATTTAAAATATATCCAAAACGTCCAGACCCAGGCCTGGTACTAAAGGTAATCCTGCATCACAAGGGAGATTTCAATGAATAGTAAATCAGGTTTTATCACTTTCATGTACACAACATAAGTAACTTAAAAGCTTTGATTTGGTTTCTCAATCATTGCGTCTGAACTGTAAAACAAAACTAGACAATTTGTCATAGCTCTCAATAATAGCGTGAGAAAACGTGCAAACATAACACTTTATGACCCCAAAAAAAGCCACAAACAGCCCAAGCAAAGTGTTGCTAGTCCCACGGGAAACATCTGCAGTGTGAAGCTGTTCTGTTTTTTTGTCACACCAAGCACAGATAAAAGGTGATCTTTGTCAAACACAGCTGTGTTCACTTCTGTTTCCCTGTAGAGGGCAGCATTGAGCGGTGAGGCTTAAAGTCTGACGGTGTCTCTTTCAATAATTCAATAACCCCTCATGTAGGAGTCTGCAGCCATACACGATTTAGATTTTATTTGGTAAAGTTGTCAAACAATTAGTAAAAAAAAAAAAAAAGCTAAATTATGCACTCTTGCTGCTACAGACAGAATATTTCTCACTATAGTCATTTTATTAAGAACTTGCAAGTGCAGGTATACTTCTGACTGGATTTCCAGATTTTAGGCTGTGGTCACGTTATGAGAAAAAAATATTAAAAAAGTAAAAAAAACCAAAAACAAACCTGTTTCATCTGTTTCAACATCCTGCTGTTGCTGTCCTCATATGACTTCACAGACATTCAAATTGTTCATGTTTGTGTTTATGTTCTTGTTTGCCTCTGTAGTATTTAAGCATCAGTATAAAGTTCAGTCTTCTGAAAGTCTTCAGCAGAATGTTGTTACATGTGATCCACTGTGTTGAAACAACACTTTTACAGGAAATGAAGTGTAACAGTTTAAATGTATTCTAAAAACAATGGCAGTTCTCATCGAATCTTCAGGGGTTTCACTGAGATAGGAAGTTGTATTTTCCCTTTTGTACATCATTCACAGAAAGAGGAAGTTTTGTTTTTTTTGCCGCCAGCTAAGTGTGTTCACATGCTTCGTCTCCAGAGCTCAGTTTGCACTGTGGTAATAAACATCGGAGGTCTGATGGACGTCTACCAGGAGGCTGTGGAATTTCTGGAGTCACATCATATAGCAGGTGAGAAAAGTAGACGATGTGTTTACGTCTGTTATGGAGACAAAGTAAACATGAAACTTATTCTATGATTTCTAAGAGAGGTTCAAAACAAATGAGAATTAAAAACAAGAGAGAAACTGAAAATGATTCATGACTTTTGTTGGTTGTAAATGCACCTTGATCTCATTTGTGAAGTTAAAACCTCCGTTGTGGAATTAGATTTGTTTACAAATTTAACAGGAAGTAGATATGGAAACCTGTACGTTTTTTTTCTTCATACTTCTACATGTTGTATATTCTGTGTGTGTTTGTGTAGTCATATCCGAGCCTGAGGTCCTGGAGGAGGATGTGTTTCAGGATGAGGCAGGGTGCTGTTCGCTTGCTCCTCTCCACCTGGAGATCTTGGATCTCCCAGAAACCCCTGTGAGTGTGTAGTTCCTCAAAACATACATAAAGAAAGCAAACTTATAGATGTGATTTACTTGTAAGAACTGCTTCCATGAGGGAACTTCATTTATTGAAAAAAGTCTCCATAGAAATCAGTATTTATTTTACTTTGTAAAAAAAAATCTACAAAAAGTCTCATTAAGGGAAATACAGGAGTTTGATTTGTTTTTGGATAATCCAATATGTAAACATTTAACTGCATAACTGAGAAATTAATAGATCTAATAAATAGATACCTTAGTTTAAGTAGTGTTGAGATTTAAAGGTCACATATTATACATCTTTTCTACAAGTTCAAATAAGTCTCAGAGCTCCCCAAAACATGTCTATGAAGTTGCTTGTTGGAAATCCTGTATTTGATCTATAAACCCCTCTATTTCAGCCCTGCTCAGAACAGGCTGTTTCTGTGTCTGTAGCTTTAAATGTGAGCTGTGTCTGACCACACCTCCATCCGGAAGAGCTTGGGTGGCTCAGGTTTTCTTGCACCATGCCTGATTGTTTGTAATGAGAAGACTCAGAGGGTAGAACAAACACCTAGCTGTGGGAGTTTCACCCCCCTGGGGGAGGGGTTACTGCCATTTGTGATGTCATGAAGGGAACATCTCCAAACAACCTGTTTGAGTACTTTTTTGGGGGGGAAAGTGGAGCAGGCAAAATACAGACAGGATGGTCTTTTCTCATAATTGGGGGTTTGTAGAAAGACTAGAGACACATATTAGTGTTTTAAAAAACAGGCTAAATGTATTTTGCACAACGTGTGACCTTTAGCATAGATGTACTCAAAGACATTGGTATGGCTTACTCCAATCTGCTCAGACAGATAATATATCACTTAATTTAAAGATGAACGCATAGCAGCAATTTTGCCACTTCTCGAGGTCTTTAAATGATAAAATCTTAAAATAATTTTTCAGAAAGAGAGCTGCTCACAACTTTCCCTCCATGTTGAAATCGATCTGCATACTAATGTTAATGAAAAACCTTTTTTCTATCTTCTGACCTTTTTAAATCTGGGTGTAGGGACATTTTATTTTTAAGAATCCACATTAAACAAGCCATGCTCTCAATGAAGAAGTACAACTCATGTGGGAAAATTACAGAAGTGATAGTTACACCACACAACTTTTATTACACTAAATGGGGATGATACATATATTATGCTTTTGTGGAAGAAAAAAAAACATTTACAAAACATATTACCATATTAGTTTGTCTTTAATTTGAAAGACAAGAAACAGATAAAAGAGAAATGTCCGTGGCCATTTAAAATGTCACACACTGCACTTAGTGCCACGTAACTGAAGGAGTGTCAAAACAGTCATCTTAAGACTGACTGTGATGTGTTTATTGTTGGATGTTTGTCATTCAGACCTTGTGCAGCCCAGAGCAAATGTTGGATAGGAGGCTGGTGGTCCTTAAAGGCATCCTGGAGAGTGAGGAGGTTTATCTCAGAGAGCTGGAGGCCCTGCTGATGGTAACATACACATTTAAACATGCATTAAAATCACGTTTTATATTACTATCTTAGAACCAAAAGTTAGAGGTGGAGATTTTAAGCCATGTGATTTGTCAATTGCAAAAAGAGGAAAACTTTGTTGAGACAATCATAGGGCCCATAGTAAAGTTCCCCTCTGCTGTCACAGCACACACAAATGAACTGTTGTTGTTGTTGTTATTAATCATCTAACCTTATTAAAAAATAATAAATCTATGTTTTGAGATTATTTTGCTCTACAGAAGCAGTTTTCACTTCACATGAATACACAAGAGGAAAACTGTGTTTAAATATAACTTACTCTTACTGTATCTAAATGAAGCAGAGGTGCTTTGTGTTTGTTCTGGTCTGAGGTTAGCTTTATGTCATACAGTTCAACATAATGTTCAGGTCTCACGACTACTGTTCTCTTTGTTTAGTTTCCTTTTTCAAGTTCAAGTAAAGAGATTTCCCCTGTTTGTCTAGTTAAAACCTCTCTAATGTTAATGTTTTGCCAAAGAAAGCAGATTATTAGTTTAGCTTAGTTTAGCTTTGCTTAAATGATAATACTGTGCTATACTACTTCCTGTTTGAGACCAATTACTTCCTGGAATTGAACCTGGTTTCATAGATACTGCTCCCAGAAGTAATCTAACATTTATCTATCTTACTCCAGCTTATTGCTAACCCTTCAATAAACCAAAAAAGGCCCCTTTTAATAGATTAAACCCATATTTAAAAGTATAAAAGTAGAATAAAATAGCTACATTTTTAACCCCTTCAGACCCGCATTTTTTCTGCTGGGCAAAATTTTTTTTAATAAAATGATTCTGACTCCCTTCCAACATAAAAACAAAGTGGAAAAAATAAATTTTTGCCAACTCATTTTTTTATAAGAATTTTTTCATGTCCAACCCTGGTCCTCGAGGGCTACTATCCTGCATGTTTTAGACGTCTCCCTCTTCCAACACACCTGATTCAAATGATCAGGATTGTAATCAGGCTTCTGCAGAGCTTGATGACGAGATAATCATTTGAATCAGGTGTGTTGAAGAAGGAGACATCTAAAACATGCAGGATAGTAGCCCTTGAGGACCAGGGTTGGCTACCCCTGCTCTACAAGAACATTATGTACAAAAAATATATATTAAAAATTGCATAATTATGAATAACTGAACCGTGGCATCATGCTTTACCAATGAAAAGCTTACAAGTATGCTTTTTCTTTATATTCTAACACCTAACATTTGGGTGTTAGCTTAACTCGCCCAACTACTGCTGTCCATTGCAATGGACATCAGACTTTGAAAAAATCCTCTAAATTAAATACATGATATATGTTCAAAATAACTTCATATATTATTTCTCGTAACAGTTAAAATTATACTGACAGAAAGTTTTTTTGGCCAGCATGAACATAAATGTATATTTTTGACTGAAAATGGGCACTTGCGCTTCCCTCTCTGGAGCTGCTTCACCATGCTGGTCTTGTCAGAGGTCTGACACTCTCTCAGAGCATGCTCAAAGTCATGACATGATTGTGATTGGATAATCAGGACCCAGTTAGTAACCAGCAGTGCTGACCTCATCCAATTACAGAGTATTTATTGGTTTAGAGACAGAAATATGTCATGTCCATTCCAATGGACGCAGGGTCCGAAGGGGTTAAGATTGAATTTCCCTCGGGATCAATAAAGTATCTATCTATCATTAGCTAAGACAAGCTATCACACTAGTTTGACAGTGGTGTCTGAAATATATTTAAAGTATTTCCAGAATAATAAAACTAGTCATAAAGAAAGTCATTGTAAGGCAGTATGAAAGCATTGTTGATTCATAATAGATGTAGTTTAAGTCAATAACAGATAGAACAATAACCAGTCAGTAGGGGCTCATTTGTAAAATACAGTATATATGAATAATAAAAAAAATAGCCTCAGCAAAGTCTCTGATTTTGAAACCTTTTCATTTAGCCCTGAGAGGTTTAAGTGAGAAACTGTCAGAGGCTGAATGCTGTATTTTGACCACAACCATTAGCTATGTGTTCTTTCTTTAATGAAGAGAGTCTGTATATACCTGTGTTATTTTGGTTTGTCTGTATGGGTCAAAGTCGAGATGCTGCTGAAATACATGCAAATGAAGCTTTCGGAGTGAAGGAAATGTAAACTGAGTACTTGACTCTCTTTTAGCAATCACCACATGGTTCACTGTTTTTTTCCACCCACCCACATTATCAGCCTTAAGCCTCTGCTTGATTCATTTTTCTAAACATGTTTTTGTAGCCCATGAAGGCTCTGTGGGCCTCAGCTGGGACCTCCCAGCCAGTTCTGTCCAGCCGAGAGGTCCAGACAGTTTTCTATCAAGTACCCGAGCTCAGAGACATGCACCAACGCTTCTTCTTGGACCTGAAGTCTCGACTGAGCACACACTGCCAGACCGAGGTGAACCACTCTGGCTTTGAGCTTGTGGTGGGGGACCTGTTCCTGAAAATAGTAAGTTCTCTATTGAGTCATTACTTGCTGTTAAGACTAACACGACAAACGTATACGTTTTAATGAAGATTAAATCATTCAGAACGAGTGGAAAAGAAAGTTTCCCACACAACTTTCTGACTTCAACTTTGCCAGGCTCCTTGATCTGCCTTTGCGCTGGTAGAAACCTGGAACACATTGTTTGTTCTTCATGTTTTAAGTCATCATCAAATTTACTCATTCATATTAATATTACATTAAAGAAGCACTTCTCCAAAGAATCAAACACTTGTCTGTTTTCAAAGTGTCTTTCAGCTCAAAAAGTTTGAAGAAAAAAGAGGCTTTGAAAAGTCAATGTACTGTACATTACAAAACAGATCAGAGGTTGGTGGAGACTAAGACAGAGAAAAAAAGGAAAAGTGAAAAATTGACCATTAGACGGATACACCATAGCAACTCAACATATTGTCCCATGTTAACCAAGCATTGTCCTGTATTGTTTCCCCTTAGGCAGTGTGAAAGTTAATTTACACAATTTATACTACAATTCAAGGACTGACCAATGTGGAATTTTTGGGGCCCATATTGATATGAAGAAGACATAGATAGATAGATAGATAGATAGATAGATAGATAGATAGATAGATAGATAGATAGATAGATAGATAGATAGATAGATAGATAGATAGATAGATAGATAGATAGATAGATAGATAGATAGATAGATATCTTGATTTGGAGAGATTATTTATTGACTTCACTATCAACTCTCTCATTATGCAGCTTCTCCTTCACTCCCTCTCTACATTTAATCACCGGTTATTTTGCCCCTACAGGTGAACCAGATTGGGCTGTATGGCGGTTTCATTGAAAACTACAAGAAAGCTGTTGAAGTTGTACGAAAGTGCACACAGTCAGACAGTCGCTTTCGAACCCTGGCTCAGGTACTGAGACTCTGCAGCCTCTTTCAGTCTGAAGATGCGTACGTGGCTGTTCTCATCATAGTTTGAATCTTTCCCTCTATTGTACAGAACATGACATCCAATGGCCAGGACAAAACTCGGACCAACTACACCCTTGAAGGTATTTCCTTAAAATGTTTGTCTTGGTTTTATTACCCATATGACAGACAGTGTCTTCATGCTGTCTTTGTGTTGACAGCTCTGCTTTACAAACCTCTGGACAGAGTAACCAAAACAACTCTAGTGCTAATGGTGAGAACATTCATTTTATCCTACTGTTTTTATTCTTAGACTATGATCTTCAGCTGTGATTTTCTGACTCAGCAGCCTCTCTGTCATCTTGTAGGACCTCTTGAAGACGACACCAGTGGAGCACGGGGATTACTCCTGTTTACAGGAAGCTCTGAGATTGTCTCGCAGCTTCCTGTGCGGTGTCAACGAGAGTTCACCGAGCAAACGAGAGGTCACGCTCAGTCCTGGCATTGTGAGTCTTAAGCCTCGTTTCCACCAAACAGTCCGGTTTGGTTCAGCACAGTTTGGTTCGGTTTGGTACAGTAAACCCTGATCTTGCTTGATGGAGATGGAGAGCCATGAAATAGTCTGACATCATAACAGCCCAGTACAGTGCAGCCCACTATCAAT